>NC_141707.1:39991832-40591832 GCF_971803275.1 Cyanistes caeruleus
CCTTTTCCATGTGCTAGATCACATAATTCAGTAAATGACTGTCAGGAGCCCTTGAGAGACATTTTTTTCCTTAACTCTTTCCAGAAGTTCATATTTATATCCAGATGAAATATCATATCTCATTCACTACTGCCAAGTATTTTAGACTCTGCCCAGAGCTGCAGACCCCTCCCTGTCTCCTCTGGCCACGCCATTTTCAATTACTCTGCATTTTGCTTCACTAGGCAATCCTTCCCCTTTTAATCTGCTTTCTGTTATTTAAGTTTCTTACTGTCTTTTGAAATTGTCCAGGAATTACCACAGCATGTTGGTGGAGTCTCTGGAGAGGAACATCAGCGTAACCTGCTGCTCTCTGATCCTGATCTTCCATCTGTGCATTCCAGAAATAACCCACAGGCCCCTTTTCCTCTGGAGTGCTGATTCTCACTAGATTGGATGCAAAACGTGACATCTTCATTATCACCAGCAAACCTTAATGGAGTGAAGGGCCAGCTTTCCTTACCGAACATGTAATTCATTATTGTCATTCCAGCTCAATCCTGGGAGTTCCTGCAAAAAATTTCTCCCTCAGTGATACTCTGCAAACCCTGTGTTCTGGAACATCACCTTCAGACCATTTTACACTGCTGATATCTTGTTTAGAAAGACACCAAACAAGGCTAAAATTACATGCAGGATGCCAGCAGCACTTTTTGTGCCACTGAAATGCAGCTGTCTTTAGTGTGAAATGTGGCAGATCTTCAGCAGCACAGCTCAGGCTGGAAAAAAAGCATGGAATAACCCATGGGGGTTACAGAAGGGGGCTAGGAATGAAAACATTAGTGGTGAAATGAAAAGTTAGGCTGAACATAAGGTTTTGTTCTGATATCAGAACATGAAGAGGGGGAGGAGGGTGCTCTGGGGTCACTTGAGAAATTATTTCAATTCCTGCATTTTGCTGCTTTGCTCCTTCAGCTCCAAATCTCAAGGAACAGCTCTGACAAAACTATTGCCATGGCGTGGGCAAGGAGAATCCCAGGATCACTGAGACTGGAGAAGTTCTCCCAGCCCATGGAGTCCCAGCTGTGCCCAATGCCCACCGTGTCCCCATCCCGGAGCGCTGAGTGCCACCTCCAGGAATTCCTTGGACACCTCCAGGGATGGGGATTCCAAACCTCCCTGTTCCAAATATGTATGAGGTAAAGGGAATACTAATGGTTAATATTCCTTTTTTCTTCTAAGTTGCTTTGTTGTGCAAATTTATGTCTGACTCTGATTTCTGATAGAATATTCACAAAACCATAGAATCATTGAGGGTGCCAAAGACCTCCAAGATCATCAAATCCAGCTTTTAACTTTGTTGTGACAATGTGAACTTGACTTTCTGGGGGACGAATGTTTCAAAAGCATTAACTGTGCCCTAGGTGGAGCCTGGCAGCTCTGCCCCAGGTTAACCCCCCAGGCCAGATTTATCCACAGCACATAAATGAGCACATGCTCAGCAATTTTGAGCTAAAGACAGAATGCTGTAAAACTACTGGGGCACAAAAAGATTCTGGTTTGCATTTCAATCACAAAGATTTAAAGAAAAAAAATATTTTATTGTGCTTAATGTGTTTAAATATTGAGTTCAATCAGTCCTGCTTATCCAACAGGAGTCTCTCAGGGTATGATGGATAAATGTCCTGACATCCCAGGTGCTATATTTAACCTTCTGACATGCCCAATGGCTTTAACAAGCATTGTATCATTGCAAAAGGACATTTAAATACATATTTGTGCCACTGTCTCTATTTTTAACACACCACTAGTGAGTTCTTTCTCATTCTTTTCACCATTCCCCATTCTGCCCCAGCACCTTTTGGTTTCATGTATGGAAATACCACAGAGAGCATTTTTACCAAAAATTAGGAAGGGCTTGGTTGGACAAATGCAAAGGATTGTCTTCAAATTAAATATACATCTACTTCTCTGACCCCTCCATTTTTACAGCTGGCCAATTTTTGTTCTTCTGGATGAAACCAGGCTGGGAGCACAGACCTTGCCAGAGATCTGGTCTTGGCTTACAAAAAAAAAGGTTTTTAGGAAAGGATACATGCTCTACTTTTTAAAAGAATTCTACTTTTACTTCAGTGCTGCTCATCCTCTTTCTCAAAGTATTAATAGAAAGGATTAGATCATAACAAATAATATTCTTGGGGGTCATGAATCAAAGTGAGTAGATCACCTCCAGTGATCTTCAGGTTTATTTTTTAATGCTGACAGGCTGATATGGGGTGAGCAGCAGCACAAGGTAGTGGCTGTGTGGTGTGTAAACACTTACTGTGCTGCTGTAACTCCAGAAGACTTGGAGGAATAAAGAAAAGAGGAGGAATAAAGAAATATTGATATGGAACTAAAATTCATTTTATGCTTCCCAAGTTCCAGAGAAGGAACTGTGGCCTCACTGATCAAATTGTTTGATTAGAGGCCCAAACTTTTCAATATTGAAAGTGTCCCAGCAGAATATTTCAAAGACTGAATCAAAAGATGATTCAAAGTGGGGACAAAATACAAACAAACCCAAACTGAAAAGAAGAACACGGTGCCAAATATTGGTCAACTTTTTTTGTTACAAGATTTGGTAAAGCAAAGAGAAATCATATGAACAAATTCACCTCCAGCTGGTTGTAGAAACTTAAAAATTAGGTTAATTTTTAAACTCCCCACCACTGAGGAATAAAATCAGGGTGTAAAAGATCCTGTAAATCGACACAAGATATTCACTGGGGCCACTGGCACGAGGAGAGTTCTCTTCACATGACAGCATCTGTCACAGCCTCCCCTGTTCTTTACTTAGGGCCTTTGAGAATCCTAAAAGAAAATATTTATCCACAAGATGATGTCAAACAGCCTAATTTATCTCCCCTGCTAATGTTCCCAAGACAGCCACAAGGTCTTAGACACAGATGCTCATCAGAAAGAAGATACAGCAAAGGCAAATGTCCTCAAGAATTCAAAGCCAGCTCTGACTGGGAGCTGGTGAGGGAAGCTGAGATACAGCACCCTACTCAACATATTCAGGTTCTGGAATATTAGTATCAGTTACTATAAACTAGGAAAGGAAGGTGAGATTCTTCTCAACTCTTTTCTTCTTCCTGCTATTTATAAGACAAATAAACTTTTATATTTTTAGGACAGAGGTACAAACATGAGCTGTAAATGCCAATGAAAAGCCCTGATTGGCAGCCAGAGTTCTTACCCTGCCTCCCACACTTGGTCCCTTTGGACAAGCCTCTGCCTCACTACTCTGCAATAAAATAACCCAGCTCTTTTATCCTTTAAAGACAACACTTTTCCATTATTAGCACCATTCTTCAAATCATTACAGCAGCACAGTGAGAGATGTTGCTGTATGAGCAGATTGATCTGTTTGGGATTGTCCCATCCCAATGGGATGGGTTGGATGGGGCTGGGAGCAGCCTGGTTCACTGCACCAGCTGCACTGATGGTGCTTTCCCCTCCCCAGGGTGGGTTATTCCTCAGGAAATACAATTCCTTCTGGGAATATTCCACCCTGGAAGAAATTCCTTCTTGGTGCTCCCCCTCAGGTGCCCACACACGACCCCAGATATGCCATGAGGACACATTCCAGATTTCTCACAGTGTGCCAGCCTCAAATTTCACCTCAATTTTTCAAACCTACTGATTTCCAAATCCTGCATCCCTCCCCTGGTTCCTCACTGAACTCCTTGCAGTGAATTTAGAGCAGAGTTGTTGGTTCTGTATTTATGGAGAAACGATAACCTGGGCCAGGTTCATTTCTATCCCAGAGCACGGTCAGATCCTTTCATAAATCTTCACATTTCTACCAAAGCTCAGCAGCAGGAAGGTTTCACGTGGGGTTGTGCAGCCCTGCCAACAACTTCCCACATCACCCCAACAGCCACCAACAAAGGGGTGGATTAACACAGCTACAACACAGAGACATTCCCTGCTGTAAATCCTCTGGGATGGAGGGACAGGGCTGAACAGAAACTTGGAAACTGTGAGCAGAGCATCACCTTCATTCTGCAGTCAGCTCTGTTGCTTTTCCAGCTCAGCCTGATACTGCTGAAAGATGTTTGTGCCCTGAGTGAGGGAAGAAATCCAATATTTGCTCCCCAGGTCTCCATAGCTTTTTCCACCAAGGACGTGCTTTCATTCCAAAAGGGAACAAACTCTGACTACAAAGGGGTGATTGAGGTAAAATTGTGATTGAGTCCTTTTCACCTTTTTTCTCCTTGGGCAAAAGAAAGAAAAGTGTCTAAAGAAGAAGGAAAACTACCACTCTTCCCCATTCCAAGGGTTTTCCAATTAGTGCAGGGTTCATTTGTGGAGTTTCCAGTGAAATGGCCTCATGATCCTCCCTGCCTCCAGACCCCTCTCCTGCCAAGCCCCTCTGACTCCCCCCCACTGCAGAGTGCTTCCCACAGTCTATGGAAAATCAGATGTGCAGTTCATGGGCTGTGACAAGAATTGTCCAAAGATCACAGAAGCTGCTGCAAAAGATCAAGACTTAGCTCAAAGCTCAATGAATCTAGTCAAGAAATCCCAGAATAACCAAATCTTCCCACTGATAGACACTGAATGCACCTTCAGTCTCCTCACTCTGGAGAATGCAGAACCAGAGCTCACGTGCCCGACATCACAGCCTTTAGAGAACTGCAAGCTGCATCTCAGACTTCTTTTTAAAATACTCTCACTCTGCTGATTTAAAAGGAACATATTTATATGAAAAGTTCAAACACCTCTGACTGTAAAACGAGGGAGGAAAGGCAATGTGCTTCACATTCCTGACTGGCATTGCTGGGGTGGTGTCTCATACCCTGAAATACAACCTGCAGCAGTCCATAAAATATTGAGACTACATGCTGGCTGTGGCCAGGAATACTCTGCAGCAGCAGCAGTTCCCAGGGGCAGAATGCTCTGTGAAAGGTCACTAACACAGCACTGAGGTCACCAGCACAACAGCCACCAGGAGTAATTCTTCTCTGCACTATTATTAACAGCACTGAGCAGCCACAAGGAATCTGCTGGGCTCCCACTGCTCTGCAGACAATAAAACACAGCAAATAAAACTTCCTTACTGCACCAATAAAGGGACATTTAATCACAATAAGGAATGATAACATCACAAATCACCTCTCCTCTCTCACTTGGCTCTGGGCCACACTCTCCTAAGGGACATCTCCTGAGTGGGGTAACCTGCAGGAGCTCCTGAGGCAGCAGAAACTTCTGCAAACTGAACTGACCCCACTGAGCTGCCAGTGCCATGGATGGGGATCTTACCTGGATAACTCACACCAGGGACAGCTGGAGCCGGGCTGGATGGGGATCTTACCTGGATAACTCACACCAGGGACAGCTGGAGCCAGGCTGGATGGGGATCTTACCTGGATAACTCACACCAGGGACAGCTGGAGCCAGGCTGGATGGGGATCTTACCTGGATAATTCACACCAGGGACAGCTGGAGCCAGGCTGCATGGGGATCTTACCTGGATAACTCACACCAGGGACAGCTGGAGCCGGGCTGGATGGGGATCTTACCTGGATAACTCACACCAGGTACAGCTGGAGCCTGGCTGGGAGAGCTGGGGCTGCTCACCCAGAGAAGGGAAGGCTCCAGGGAGAGCTCAGGAAGAGCCTGGAGAGGGACTGGGGACAAGGGATGGAGGGACAGGACACAGGGAATGGGTTCCAGTGCCAGAGGACAGGAATGGATGGGATATTGGGAACTGGGAATTCCTGGCTGGGAGGGTGGAGAAGCCCTGGCACAGTGCCCAGAGCAGCTGTGGCTGCCCCTGGATCCCTGGCAATGTCCAATGCCAGGCTGGAGCAGAGATGGTGTTCCTGCCCATGGATGATGGAGCTGGGTATCTTTATGTCCCTTTGAACCCAAACCATTCTGTGATTCCATGATCCTGAGACAACTGTAGGCCTTTTCTAAGGAAAGCTGTGCCCTGCCCTCACACCAGGAAAGTTGGAGGTGCCCCCCACACCCCTGTGCACAGCCTCAGCCAGTGCCACACACAGAACTTCTCACCTTTGTCTCCTTCACCTGTCCAAAGTGATCCAGGCTTCTTAATGCACTTTTTCTCTGCAGTGAGGGATCAAGGGGGAAGAAACCTTTATTCATTAAATAGTTTTCATTTCCGAGAGTCTGGCAGGCTTTCAGCTCTTTGAAAACCATTCCACAGGACGCTGAACTCCTGCTGACTTCATGGGGCTTTTTATAAAGCGAGATAATGACCGTGGAGGGACAGAAGCAGCTGCACAATTCCCTGGCAGTGGCAGAGGTGGCCCAAGCAGCACAGCCTTCAGCAAATCCATCGCCCCATGGATGCCAGGAACGAGATGCTCATGGACACGCAGGTTTCCAGGGAAGGACACAACTCCCCTTGCACGTGGGAATGTCTCGTGGGACCTCGAGCACATCCTCGGTGCCTGCTCATCAGGGCTACTGAAGGATGGGATGGTTTCATGCAATAAATCCCTTCATAACCTGAAAATTCAGTGTTGATTTAACACAGGTTACACCACGTTAAACCTTTTCAGTGCTGGAGATTCCCTGGCAAGAATATCTTTGCTGAAAAGTAAAGATTAAAAACCCAATCTAACTCTTGCAGGTACTGTTAATCCACAGATTTCTGAGCAACAAACATGGAACTAATATTTTTGTGTACTGAATTTTTTTGGCTGTGACCAAATCAAGTAAATAATTTTCAGGTTTGAATGGAGTTGTTCCTACAATGACACCATTTCCTGACAGCCATCAAAACGTTCTGTCTAAAAACAACCCATCCCTGCGCCGTGGAGAAATACCAGAAAACACAAAAATATCAAATTTACTGCAGGAGGTTTTCTTTAAAAAGCAGACACAGGATAGACTAAGGCAAGACTAAAGCTAGACTGTCCCAGGCACGGCAGGAGCCCAGTGAAACAGCATGAAATTGCTGTGAGTGTCTGTGATAAAAGCTCATCCTAACAGATAAAAACTAACTTGAGGGGTTTACTGGTCTGTGAAACAGATCATTAAATTACTCCACATCTATTTGTGCTCAGGGGTGACTGAGGTTTAGCAGCACATTCGGCAGAGGAAGGAGGATGGTCTGGAAAAACACCCAGCACGGGAGAGATGGACAGGGATAACCCCACAGCAGGGGAGGAACAAGATGAGGAAACGGCCTCGAGCTGTGCCAGGGAAGGGTCAGGCTGGATATTGGGGAAAATTCCTGTATGGAAAGGGCTGTCCAGCTGTGGAGGATCCCTGGAGGAATTTAAAGCCCCGTGGATGTGGCACTTGGGGACATGGGGCAGTGCTGGCCTGGGCACTGCTGGGGATGATTTGGCTCGATGATCTTGGAGGGTGTTTCCAGCCCCAGTGATTGTGTGATTCCTTGCTCCACATAGAAAGTTTTCCCTTGTTTGCCCTGTGTAACAGCAGTTCTATGACAATTATTTCATAGTGAAATAATTCACTGATCACGATCACCCAAGTGATTGTGGTACTACCAGGAAGGAGAGGGGCAGGGGATTTCTTCACTGGCCTGAAGAATTTCATTCCCTTGGATACAGCAAAATAAAACTCTTCATTTGAAGTATTTGCTAATAAAAAGGAAGATCCTGCCCCCATCTGGCCTCCCTGGAAGGGAGCAGCCTGAGGGGGAGCTGGAGCAAGAAATCCCAGATTCACAGAGCTTCAAATCCTGCTTTGGGACTCATGGGGATCATCAAATCCTGGCCCTGCACAGGACAGCCACAAGAATCCATCTCAGCATCTCTGGGGAGCGCTGGCAGGATGGGACCACGGGCTCCCCAACCACTCTGCGTGCTCAGAAACAGAAATTCCAGGTTTGGATGCAGGTTGGGTGGCAGGGAAGTGGAGATAATTATAATAATTATAACTTTCCTGGAGCAGCTCCAGTCCCACCATCGCTTGTTTGGATGCAGATCTGACTGTGCTGTGTCCTGGGAATATCAGCCCTGCCATCTGCAAAGCTGTGCCCACCACCAGGAAACACAACAGGATTCATTCCCTTTGCCTCCCTAAATCCCTGCCACAGCACAGATCCCTGTCCTGCCAGGCAGAGACACCTGAGGAAATCAGCCAGCCTCAGAGCTCTTCCCCAGGGCTGTGAGGAGGAAAGGAAAACCCCAATGGTCAAAATCCTGAGGGGCCTCTTGCTTTCAGAAAAGCAGAAAGGTTTCATTTTGAATCTTCATTTTGAATCCCAGCTATCCTCCAACCCCTTTCCTCTCCCTGCTCCAGCCACCCTGTCATTCCTTCACTGGGCTCAGCATGGAACTGTGCTGCTCCTGGCCAGAAAATCCTGCAAGAATGGGACTTTCCCAACTTATCTCAGTTAAAAGAGACCTACCTTACTAATAAGCACAGTTTATTATCCCAGTTTATTATTGTTGTTCTCTTAGAATCACCAGGCATGGATGGTCTCAACACGTGCCGGAAAAATTGTGCTTGGATTGAGGCTGCCCTTGTCCACAGGATGGCAAAGAGGGGCTGCTCCTCCCTGGTCCTGCACTGATGAGCTCTGTCAGCACCCCAGGATTTTATCCTGGAGAAGGGCAAGCTCAGGGGAACCTTATTTTTATTTCCAACTTACCTGAAAGGAGGGTGCAGCCAGGTGGGGCTCAGGATCTGCTCCCAGCAAACGACGGACAGGATGAGAGGGAACAGCCTCAGGTTGTGCCAGGGGAGGGTTACATTGGAAATTAGGGAAAATTTCTTCCTGGAAAGGGTTGTCCAGCCCTGGCACATCTGCCCAGGGCACTGGTGGAGTGCCCATCCCCATAGGACAATTCAGACTTTGGGATTTCTCAGGAAAATTTGCACATCAAGCAAAATTCAGGACTTTCCTCCATTCATCACCTAAAGCTGCTCACCTGCAGCACCTCTGGCATCCCAGGCACGGTGGATCTCCAAGAAATTCCCTGGCCAGCTCCACACAGACAGTTTGGTTTATTTGTTGCTTACACAGCTCTGATTTCCACCCATTAACTCAGGTTTCAAAGCCAAACACACGGGAAATGACACAAAATCTGGGAGGATCCCACAGCACAAGGCCTTCCCTCAGAACTCTTCAATATTTACACTAAATCTTTATTTCTGTACAAAACTTTAGACAATTTTCATTGTTCCCAAGGAAATTTGCATGACCTTTTTGCCTCTTTACATGAGCCCATGAGTTGCCTACATATATATACCCACATATATACATTAGAAACAGAAAAAAACCTTCCAGTTCTGAAGAATGAAGGTAAAAACCATCAGAACTGAAAAATTAATGACAAGAATTGACTGTATTTATTGTCAATATTGTTGACTATTCTGTAGCTTTACATGTATTTCATCCCCATATTATAACAAAAACATATTCAGAATAACTCGATACAGACTGTGCAACAAGAGAGTAGCGACACAACCTGTAATTTAAAAAGTGGTAATAGCATCAAGAAAGTATTCATTTTTAAATTAATTTAAAATGTATTAATTAAAAAAAAAACAACAAAACAACAACAATGAAGGAGAACTCAGCAGTCTTAACTTTTATACACTCCAGAAATAGAGCCAAAAAGTAACATTTTCTGTTAAAAAGCTTATTCGCAGTTCCATACACCAGGTGCAAAGGCCTAAGGAATGCACAGTTGGGCTAAACCAGACAAAAATAATGTGAGAGAATGGTGACTTCTCTTTTAATCACTTAATATCAAGCTGGATTCCAAGGAAAACTAAAGGCAGTTTTCAGAAGTTATATCGAAGTCAAGGAATAATGGAGTTAAGAGGAACAGGAGGGAAAAGACCTGGCTTGAAGGCAGCTCAGCATTCCTTCACCCGCCACAAGAATGTCCCAGGACAATCATGGAATTCCAGACTGCTTTGGATTGGAAGGGACCTTAAAGCCCATTTAACTCCAACTCCCTGCCATGGCAGGGACACCTCCCACTACCCCAGGGTGCTCTGAGCCCACTCCAGCCTGGCCTGGGACACTTCCAGGGATCCAGGGACAGCCCCAGCAGCACCAGGGAGGAACTGGAGCCAGAGCCCACCCTGCTGGGAAAAGCGTGTCCCAAAGGAAACAACTCCAGCCAGCACTGCTAAAAGCGGAGGAGGAAGGATAAGGAATGTGGAAAGGCGTTTTGGCATTTCCTAAACCATCCTAACAGAGGGGTTTGCTGCAATTCCTTATTCCTCAGAACCCTGAGAACTCTGTCTGCCTGTGCATTATTTACAGGGAGGTTATTCCATGGGATCACCCCGTGGATGAAACTGCTGCAGCTGGGAGGGACCCAAGGAGCCCCAGACCCCCAGGCAGGGCTGGTGGGGCTGCACAGAGCTGGGAACTCTTTTACACAACCCCAGGATCACCAAGGTTGGGAAAACCCTCCAGGATCAGAGTCCAACCTGTGCCCAACCCTCCCTCGGCACCCAGTGCCACATTCAGCCCATGAATACAAAACTGGGAATTTCATCTCCTAAGCCAGCTTTTGCTCCATCTCTTTTGCTTTTCAAGAAGTTTCCTGCAGGCCCCAGCACTCACAGGTGTGAGATATGTGCGTGTGGAAGAGGGACACGTCCCTGGGATCCAGCATTTCTGACAGGAAAACAACATTTCACACTCATTTTAATTTCCATTCTTGACACACAGACTTATCACCAAACTCACCCCAAACAAACCTCCCCAAACAAACCCCCCCTCCCAGGCTGAGCAGAGCACATTTCACCCCAAAAACACCTAAATAGCCCCAAAAAGCAGGTCAGAAATCACATATTTGCTTTAAAACTTTCACTGCAACTCCCACACACAAAGTTTAATGCAAACAGGCACATTTTGAGAAGTGTTTTTAACTTAAAATCATAAATACTGATAGGTTTTAATGAATTAGAAATTGACATCATCTATAAATGCATAAATAAGATGGTACAGAGCTCCCCAGCCCAAATTTACATTTGCTCCACTTCAACAAGAATTAAGAGAACAGAATGAGCTCCCTTCAGCTGCATGAAAATCAGAGTTTG
The DNA here is from genome assembly GCF_971803275.1 of Cyanistes caeruleus. Classification (NCBI taxonomy): domain Eukaryota; kingdom Metazoa; phylum Chordata; class Aves; order Passeriformes; family Paridae; genus Cyanistes; species Cyanistes caeruleus. The sequence goes on from NC_141707.1 coordinate 40,002,870, forward strand.
AAAGACACAAAATGGCAAAGGGGAAACAATTCAAGGAATGCTCTGATCAAATTTCATGGAGAAAAAAGTTGCTGAAGAGAATCTTGGTTTTCCTTTGCTATAATATATAGCTTTATAAAATGTTTTGGCTAAATTACTTTAATAGCCATGCGTGAGTGCAGACACAGGAGTGCTCCAGCTGGGAGCTGCCAGCCCTCCCAAGGCTTGGGATTCATTTGATTTGATTGATTTTATACATTCTAAAATGTAATTTTCTTGCAGTCTCAGCACTAGCCAGGTCCTGGCTGTGTTTCTTTCAGGAAGATGACAAAGTCTGGAGGGAGAGAGAGGGAAGTACAAGCGATGGAAGGAAAGCTGACCCCGCTGTGGTGATTGCTGAGGACACCCGAGGATGTTCCTCAAGTGCCAGGACATGGAACAGCCCTGGGCAGAGCCAGTTCCTACCCAGGGATTGCAGGGCAGGGCTGGAATGGCAGCTCCAGAGAGCCTCAGAGCGGCTCCTCCAGCCTGAGGATGCTGAAACTTCCATGGACACTGGATCTGGACACTGGGGCTGTCCCTGTCCTCAGTCACACACCCCAATCCCACACCTCATCACCTCAGGCAGGCTCACGCAGCCTGAGCTGCGTTTATTTTTTAACCTCTCCACAGAATGTGGATTCTCTTGGCCCCCTCCCCAGTTAGACAAGGAAAACATTGAGCTGGACATGTCCAAGGAAGGATTCTCAGCCTTCCAGGTAAAGCAGCATTTCCTGGCTTCATCCAGTCTCAGCCAACATTTACAAACAGGAAAAGCTTAGAAACCCCACCCAGCTCTGTTCTTACCCAAAATCTGGCTCAGAAGGTTCAGGGTGGTAAAGTGACTCCACTGTGGATAAAGCTACAATAGAAAAATTCATTGGTAAGGCCCTCTTAAGGCAAGGAGAGAATTCCTGCTCATGATTCTCACACATGAAATAAAAAGATACAGTGGCAGCCCCTTATAATTCACCATTTTTGGCCATTTAATGTATTCACTACAACGGTACCTTCAAGTCACATCTGGATTTATAACCACATCTGGACTATCACATGAGTGCAAAGACATTTTCCTTCCTCGGTGCCGCTCCTGGTGATGGAATCATCCCTGCCCTGCCCGGGGGTGCAGCACTCCAGGGCTGCTCAGCACTTTCCTCTCAATTAGCTGAAAACGACTTTTCAGACCTAATTAATCTGACAGTGACAAACTTTGTGTCCCAGCAGCCAGCGAGGAAGGAACCGCTGTCACCAGGAGCTTTCCAAGGCCAAGGATTCCTGGACTGAGTTGTTTTAAACAGTCCCCTGACAGGAATTCCAGCCAACCACCCTGACACAAGGACAAATTCAGAATTTCCTGTCCCAAAGCAAACTCACTGATGCCTGATAAATGGAGAAGTGCTGGGAATGGCAGGGATAGGAGAAGTGTAACCAATTTATCACAAATCCTGTTAAAATTTGGGTGTAGGGAGGGAAAAACCCACTCATTTCCACACACCGGGAGGCTTTTATAGATATGTATCTCTATTTTAAGGGAATGGGAATCGTAGCATAGGAAATAAAGCTGATTATGGAATTAGTTTTAGGCACTTGAGCTGCAGAGATGTGGAAGGTGCTCGTCAGGTGCATTCACCACTCACACACCTACACAACGCTCAGCAGAGCAGCTACTCAGCCTCCCAGAAAGAAAAAAAAATATTAAAAAAATGAAGCTTTTCACATTCCCCAAGTTTATTTTCCACCTCTCCTCACAATTAAAGACCTGTATAATTCCCAGATGCCAGAAGCAGCATAATCCAGAGATCATTTACCAAACTGATGATCTTCTAAACCAAAAGAAACATTTAAAGTATCAATTATTGAAATACGACCTTATTTTTTTAATTTTTTTTTGCTACTAAAATGCCATTTTGCAGCATTACTTCAACAACTGTTTTTAAGGCCCCTCCCTTTTCCTAAGAATGAATTTCACGGAGAACAAAGGCAAAGCTTGAGCTTCAGCTGGAAGCCAAGGCAGCAGAACCCCGAGGGTGAAAGAACAGCATCACACCCCAAGGTCATGGCTCAGGGTAGAACAATCCCTGCCCAACAATCCCCGAGTGGGAGCAAAGTTCCCTGGCTTTTCTATGGACAGAGCTGGGAGAAAAATGAGAATTCCCCTGCAGGGAAAAGAAAAAAGCTGTCAACAAGGAGCACTTAAACAAAACACAAAGGGGTCGAGAGATCTAAAGTTTGGCTGTTCTGCTCGGTGATTAAATTGAAAACATTTCTAAGTTCACACACGTGCACTTCAAAGCACCAGCACAGCAAATATTCCAGGTGAGAGCTTGGAGATGATCACAGAGTCTGGGATTGATCTCAGCAACCATTCCAGGTGAGTCTGGAATCCATCAGAGTTTGGAATCAAATGTAACAACTATTCCAGGTGAGAGTCTGGAATCCATCAGAGTTTGGAATCAATCACAAGCAACTATTCCAGGTGAGTCTGGAATTGTCACCTCTCCTGACCACACATATTAAAAATCAGCATTTAAACCCCAAAAGCCCTGGACAACACCACAATGTGTCAGGAAACATCAGCCACCACTGAATTCTGGCTACATTTGCCCTCAAAAATACAAAGCACACAGAAAGCTCAGGGTGACCCATGACATGTTTGCAGTCAGGTTAACACTGGGTTCCTCACTGACCAACACACAGGAAACAATCGAATATTTGCATTCTAAACCCCTCAGGGCACAGAAAACCCTGCTTGACAGCCAGCCCTGAGGTGTGCAGCACTGCCAGGCCCTGCTGGAATCTGTGGTCACTGGGGAAACCCAGACAAGGTGAACCTCAGGACCACAGCAAGGGGAAGTGGCACGGGGAGGGAAAGAGTAAAACCAGCGTAAGCGATGTGTAAACACAGAGTATCTGCACCCAAGGCACACCTGCAGCAACCACCACACCTGCATCATCTGACAGAGTTCCTACAAATGCACAACCAAGCAGCAGAAACCCCAACACTGCTCCACCACCAACAGCAACAACTCCTTTCCTCACCAACAACCCCCAGCTCACCCAGCCTGTGTGGATTCAGCCCGGGGAAGACACAAGACTCAAAAACCAAACACTTGGGTTTAGAAGCAAATCTGCTTTTTCTTTTTTTTTTTTTTTAGACTAGAAAATGTACAATTCCATTTCATATGCAAGTGTGCACAGAGCTCGTTGCTTGTAGATACTGTCAGAGAAACTGAGAGAGTCTTTGCATTAAATTGTTAATTCTTCAAACATTGATACATTTTGCAATACACCAGTTAAATACCAAGATCTATGTGCATGCACTAGAGATATATGCATGTACACCTTAATGTTTAACAAAGACAGCAGATCCCCCAGCCAGGGAGCGTTGGAGATACCAAAAATAGATTAAAAAGTTAAATTCTTTACCTGCCTTTGTTAAATACAGACTTTGAGATTGCCTCCCCTCCTTTCCCCAGGATTCCTGTGCTCCCAGGAAGGCAGGTGGGCAGGAAGGCAGGAGCTGACCAGATTATCCCAGAACCAAAGAGAAGCACCTTAAAAAGTTCAAACCAAGCTTTAAAATGCCTTTTCCATCCTTACCAGACACGGGGGCTGAGAAAGGGAAGAACATTTTTAACAGTTTTGTTTCATTGTGCTGAACTCCCAATGCATCTCCCACAGAAGAACCTGACATTTCCAACCATCCCACTGCCTTCCCAACTGCCTGGATCCTCCAAAGTGGGAATTCTGACCCCCTTCAGCCTGGGACAGCCAGCCCAGCAGGTGCTACAGCAGGGAAAAGTGATCCTGGTGTTCTCACACTGCTTGGGGACCATGCAAGGGAGCTCTGCTTTCAAGATCTGCCCTGGAACCCATGTGGGTCACCTGGAGCTTTTCAAGTAGTGTCATCTGCTTTGTCCCCATCCAGTCCCCTACACTGCATATTGATACATCTGCACATTTTAGTATCTGCAGGTTTTATGCAGCAAAGAGTTTTTCCTCTGAAAAAACGCCTCATTAGAGCCTGACTTGTACGATTCCAGTGACACTTTCAAACGTACTTTTGTGCCTCTTCTTTGGTTAAGAATAAAAAGATACTTTTCCCTTTTTGACAGCTAAAGGTACCTAAAGGCCAGACCTGAATCAACCAGCACAGCAGAGAAGGAGAGCAGTGGGCAGGACCTGCAACATCACCCAATCCAATGATGACCACAATAAAAGAGGAAAATCCGTTTCATTTGAAACTCTTTGGCAAATTTGTTCTGTTTGCCAACCCTGGAAAGCGAAGCTCAATCCGTGTGCCTCAATCCATTCCAGCCTCTTCCCTAATCAAAAAATCATGTGGAAAAACAAGCAATGGGCTGAAGAGAGAGTTTGTTTATCAGGTTGTGGAGAGCCGAGGTGTGATTGACGTTACAGCCGTACGGACACAGAGGAACGGCACCGGTGACACGGGGACGTGCCACAGGTTAGTACTACTGCCAACATACTGATTCAGCTTTACACTGGTCTGAGCAGATTGCAATTAACCTAGGATTGAGGTATAAATATACACAAATATGTACAGTACACATACAGGAAAAGAGTTTTGCATTTGTAACCTTAGGAATACTGGAGAGTCGATGCCTACGCCGGTGACTCGCTCGCTGATTTACTGGAATAACGAAGCCAACAACTTCCACTAGAGAGGGCTACAATGGATAATAAAACTCTAAATTAAAAGCTCCTTCCTCTCGCTTCATCCTCCCCATGCCCAAGGCCGGACTGTTCCGAGGGGCAGCTTGAAAAGAAGGTTGGTCACAGCTTTGAACGCGTCCTCTGAGGAACCCGAACCAAAGTGGAGCCCAAAGTGCTCCTTTGCTCTTGTGCCTGCTCCCAGTTCCTGTCCCTGTGTGTGTGTGTGTGTGTGTGTGTGTGTGTGTGTGTGTGTGTTTGTGCAGCTATGTAGAAAATACAGTTGCCATCAGTTCAGCATAAATACATCCACCCCACCAATCTGCCACTGGAACAGCTCTGCTGCAGCAATGTCTGTGCAAAGAGGTCATTAAAAATCATCTGATCTTCAGCCGGGACATCATCCACTCCAGTCCTTGGCACAGCCTGGGAACACAAGAGAGAGCGTTTAGGGAGTGCAGGCACCTCTCAGGTAACTCCACAGCATCGATTTAAACTCTTCCCAAGAACTCCACATCATTTCTGGAAACTCTTCACTCCCTGCACGGCACTTCTGAGACCTCACCACATCATCTATGGTGAGAGAATTCAGGTCCCAGCTCTTCAACACATGAAGTTCTCTCTAATTAAGATTATTCTTAATAAACCAGATTTCAGCTTGCTCCCACCTCACCCCACCCTCATCAAGTCCAAATCATATCAAGTGTTATCTCTGTGAGGTGACTCTGTGGGTCTGATGTAGAAAATCTTGAAAGTATCAAGATGTTGAAGTGCTGTGGCTCTGGCACAGGGTGCCCAGAGCAGCTGTGGCTGCCCCTGGACCCCTGGGAGTGTCCAAGGCCAGGCTGGACAGGGCTTGGAGCAGCCTGGGATGGTGGAAGGTGTTCCTGCCACGGCAGGGGTGGCATGGGATGATTTTAAGGTCCTTTCCAACCCAAACCAGTCTGGGATTCTGTCACCATTATGGACAGGGGAGGAATGTGTGTGAAACCCAAATACCACAATAAAACCCTGGAGTAATTCAGATTCCCCTCCTGAGGACACAAATCCCTCTTACCCTTCTCCAGTGAGAGCACAGCAGGCCTGGATGTGCCACTGGTGATCCTTAATTGAAGTCAGCTTCAGGAACTGGGAGATCTCAGCTACTGTCATGCACTCCTTCACATCCTGCTTGTTAGCAAAGATCAGCAATCCTGCTTTCTTCAAATCCTGGGCAGAAAGGAGAGGAGGTAATGACAGAGCAGCCCTTGGAGGTGAAGGATGGGACACCAGAGCAGGGAACCCAGAGCCCAAACCAACAATCCTCCAGAACAAAGTGCTGCAGGCTGACAGGAACTGCAGGAAATGCTCTGATCCAGCACACCAAACAGCCATGGATAAGGAGCAAAAAACTCTGGACAACGTTTTGCTGTGCTCCACGAGGATCAGAGCCCTGTACCTGAGCAGCACTGACAATTTGGAGACAGTGACTCCAGGGATAAGCTTATTTTACCTCAAATTGCTTGGAATTGCATCAGGGCAGGGGTGTATTATTGAAAATCTTTCCCTTGGAAAGCAAAAAGGTGTTTCCAGGAAGCCTGGCCAGCCCAGGCACTCAGCTGCCTATCAGGCACACTCCTGTTTACAAGTAGCAAAATTAATCTCCAAATAACCAACTGCTTCCAGAAAATAGCTGGAACAGAGCTGGACAACTCAATTTTGCCTTAACAGCAACTCCATGGAACCGGTTAGGAGAAAGAAAAGATTTTCAAGGAGCAAAGAAAAGCGATTTTAAATCAATATTTGACTTTCATTGCTGCTCTCTCCCAACGTCACAGCCACGTCTGGAGAGGGAGCCTGGGAACATCCTGCCGGGTAACAAAGGGCACATTCACTGCGAGGTGGCTCCCAAATCGGCTCCATTCTGCCTGGAATTCCAGACCTTCCCCCCGGCAAAATCAGCTCCTTAACAACTTCATCTTCCTTTAGACAGTGGGAAACACAAGATGCAGGTTTTTGCAACAGCCTGAGAGTCCAGCTCTGAAATCCTAATCATAGACAGCAGCACTGAATCCCTCTGTGCTACATTTAACACTGCACAGCCTCACCTGCTCTATTACAATTTATTTTATTAAACATAATTTAAACATCAAAAATTAAAAAACAAAAAACAAAACCTCCAAAACATGAAAATTTGAAAGATGCTATGCAAAGCCCTTGTTTTTCCTCAGAGGAAATCCATAGGCAGGCTGTGCCCTTGCTGCAGGCTCCCAAACCGTGGCTATAAGTTAAATATAGATGTAATATTTTAGGCTATAATGCCATCATTTTTATGCACTTTTTTTTTTTATTCTGACACTTAAATTTGGAAGCTCGGTGTCAGCTCACACACCCTGATCCAGTTTGCATTCAGGTCATGCCACAGGTGCTGCCTGGCTTTTACATCAGCCCAGCTCAGGTTTAGACCTGACCCAGGGCTCAGGTTTAAGGAGGGTCTTTACAATTCAGCAATTTCCACTCTGGAATTCCAAATACCCACAGAGCACTGGCTGACACAGCCAGGGGATGCAGTGCCTTCAGTTTTAGAGCTGGGTGCTCTAACACACATTGTAGAGGTTGTAAAACCTCAGGCAACCACGAAGATATCAAAAATAATTATTAAATTATTGCAGGAAACCATGGGGGTTTTAAAGGCTCTAATTCAGATATTAAAGTGGATTGAGTGAAGTATAAAACCCACAGATGTCCCTGACAGGTCCCAACTGCTGCTTCACTTCTGTAATTTAGTATTAATTAACAGCTTTAGTTGGAGTTTGACAGCAGACAGTGCAGCAGGGCCGAGGCAGTTAAGGGCGTAAATCTGCTTCCCTTGGTGTGTATCAGCCAGGTAATTAAAATAAATATTAAAATAAATATCAAAGACACAGGGCGCACTCACCTCGTGTGCTAACATTTTATACAGCTCTTCTTTAGTCACAGAAATTCTCTCTCTGTCTGTGCTGTCCACCACAACTATCACAAACTGCAAAAAGGCAGAGTTATTAGGCAGAGAAACTCTGCTGCTCCCACTCCCAGCCCGTTATCCAGCTGGATCACCAGACACCATCCCTGTTCCCAAAGCTTCCCTCCAGCCCCAGCAATCCCACAGGGATGGTTCACAGCCTGGGCTGGCCTTTGGGGACAAAGGCAGCTCTGACACAACTTTTCACTTTCTGTTCTCCATTTTTCAGTGAAAAATTCATACTGAAAGCAAGAAAATTCTCAGTAATCCCAGATCTGGTTTTGCCCTTTGCTTGGTGGAACTGAGGCACCACACAGACCCCTCAAATAATTTGCTGCTTCCTTTAAATCAAAGTGCATCAGCTTTCTTTGTCTAGGTCAAGAACTAACATGCAAATATATGAATCTATTATACTAAAAATAGGGATTAAAAAAGTCCTTAAGTTCCAAACTCCCAAGAAAACACTCCCAGCTTCATTTAGGCTGGAAAAGAACTTCAAGGAGTCACAGCACCTCATAGGGATGAACTGGAGAACAAAGGTAATGACTGTGATAATTGTACTTAACCATACAAAATGTAATTTATATAACAAATTAACTGTCTTTAAATTGTAATTGGTAACACAGAGGAAACCTTGATTTAAAGCATTATTTTTATGAAGTTGTGTGCTTGGCATAATTTTTATATATATATATATATACACATATGTATTTATATATATATATTGTACATGTTTTGATATTTTTATATGTTTTTATATTATACATATATTTTTATATTTTTGTATAATATACTTTATATATTTATATATTATATAAAATATACATATACACATATTTATATATTTCTATTATATGTATTATATGTATTCAATATAATATATATTTTATTATATTATATTATATTATATTACATTATTTTATTAATTTTATGTATTTATTTGTATATGTACACGTACATGTATATATATCTGTATATCTATTTTATATACATATATACACATATACATATTTCATATACATACATATATTTTTATATATATATACACACATATATAAATATATGTCTGTGTGTATATATACACACATGTATGTATATATATTTTTTTATGTACATGTGTGTGTACATATATAAATATATGTCTATGTGTATATATCTATGCACACACACACATATATATGTATATATTTTTTTTTTAATGTACATATGTGTGTGTGTACATATATAAATATATGTCTATGTGCATATATATACACACACATATATATGTGTATATATATATTTTTTTATGTACATATGTATGTGTGTGTACTGCAACTGCAGCTCTGCAGAGTTCTGAAAACCCTTGGGAGTGTTTAAGCTGCTGATGACAGGAGTTTGTGAGTCAGAGCTGCCAACATTGGAGGAAAACTTTGGGGCTGTCGAGCAGGTTTTGGAGGATCCAGTGCGCAGAGAGCGAGCGTGGAGACAGCACGGGGGGCTGTGCAATCCCCAGAGCAAGGGAGAGTCCCAGAGCAGGAGCTGAGTGCCAAGTGGCAGCCCCAAATCCGTGCCAGAGGCGCCCCAGGGCAGCTCACCTCGGTGTTGGTGTAGTAGGTGTTCCAGGAGGAGCGCAGGGACTCCTGGCCCCCGATGTCCCACATCAGGAAGCGTGTGTTGTTCACCACGATCTCCTCCACGTTGCTGCCGATGGTGGGAGAGGTGTGAACCACCTCGTTCATGGAGCTGCACAAGGAACAGGGACAGGACAGTCACCAAATGTGACCCAGGAAACCACCCGAGGGGAATTTCCCCCTGCAAGAACCTCTGCAAACACTCCCTGGGCAGCTGAGGTTTGATGGTGGAGGGTGCAGAAACATAAAATAAAAACAGCAATAAAAAGGATTCAGTGAAGTATGTAATAAGCAAATTATAGAGCTGAGAGAGCACTTGTGAACAAAATGTGTTGTAATTAATTAAATCACGGAGCTGAGAGAATTTTTGCTTCAGAAGCTTTTGGGAGAACTCAGTTCTTCTTTCTCCGGGCCCATTTTGGCTCACATGGGACAGAGCAGTTGTTTTGCTTCAAGAATGTGGTTAAGCCACAAGATTTCCAAGGTTTCAGAAAAACAACTCATCCTCCAGAAACATTTCACCCTCTCCATCCCACTCTCCTTCCAGGTCACTAAAACCAGATTTTCTTCACAATGCTTTATGTCCTAACTTCCTCCTCTTCTCCCCTCAGCACAGTCCAACACACAACTCTTTGGAGACAAATGCAGCCATCCAGTATTTCAAATATGTTGTTTAGAGATACTGAGTGTGACTTTGTCACTGAGAACACCAGTTTCACATCAAACAACCAAACGTGTGCTCTGGATTCTCCTAAAGTTGAGACTATTTAAACTCTACTGTAACAGGCAAAAAAAATTAACAGTAGCTCCAAGGCAAACCATCTGTGTTCAAAAGAATTAATTATTTTTTCTTCTGATCATCCTGATAGAGCTTTTCATTTTGTATGAACCTTTTTGAAGTTCCAGCAGACCTTTTAGTTACAGTGACAGCAATCTGAGACTTGTAATGGCGCTGGAATATTTCCTGAAGAGGATACAGAGAGCCAAGGAGATAAAGGGATGGTGCAGAGTTCTGAGAAGCAATCCCAGTTACCCTGGGCCAGTGCAAGGAGAGCTGAGTATGAGAATGGGAGAAAAGGAAGTGTCTGGGAGAGGAAAAACGGGATCTGCAAAGATGAGGTAGCGTCAAGGAGGAGTAAGGCAGAAGAAGAAGAGAGCTGGGAAAGTCCTGTGGAGTTAAAGTGGGTACAAATTAAAAGGAGACATACAGAGATCTGTATGAGAGGGAAAAGAAAATACTGAAACTGCAGAAATAAGGGGAAGAACTGCAAGACATTTGTGGAGGAAGTGGATTAAAAAGCACTAAGGATGGCCTTCAGCTGCCTTTAGAACTGCAGTTCCCAGTCTTAAGAAATACCCTTCATCCTGTTTGTGTGTTTTAACATCTCTCTATAAATCACCACCACCCTCACCCTTTCACTCTCCCTGCAGAGTGGCAGGCCATGAGCAGCCAGAAATGTTTTGGAAAAGGCAAAGCAAGTTGGAATGTGACAAACCACAACCACTTCCAGAAAGCCAATTTTAAATGTGGGATTGGAGCAGCACGGCCACATCATTTAACAGGAATTATTTCTGACTCAGGAACATTCCTCAGTGCCACAGCACTGCACGTGGGAAAGGGCCAATCTGTCCCCAACACAAACAGACCTTGAGCTGCTTGTGCCACCAGTAGTTTCTGAGCCTGTGGACAGACTGGTGTCCTCTTATCAAACTGCAGCTGAGGAATGGAGATACAAAGCTCATTCGAGCTGCATGTAAACCAGGAGCAAGGTTAACGCAAGGCAAACACAAATCAATGCTGCTGTTGAAGGCAGAAGGTGCAGGACAGCACGGATTTGTCCCGGGTTTGTGCTGGTATCAGCCTTCCTCCTTCATCCCATCCTACAGACAACAGCAAACTGAGCACTGGGGACACAAGCCACGGCAGCAGAGGTGCTTTGCCACTCACAGAATGAGTTGTCTGCTGCTTAAATCTGCGGCGTGGATCAGTTTTGCAACAGCCTCCCGTGGCCAGCACTCACTACAACCATATTTTATGGGGCTGGCAAAGAGCCGAGGCCGTGACACCAAGGGCGGCTGGGAGTGTGTGCTAACAGCAGGTGATGTGATCCAAAACCCTCTGAACAAAACCTCATTCATCCAGCAGGCACAGCAGAGCCCTTTCTAAACTCCAGACACCCGCTGCCACCTGGGAAGCTCCGAGTAAAACCACCCAGGGCCACGTACCACACCTGGAAATGCCCCAGACGTCCCCGCAGGTCCTACTTACAATTGGTACAGAATGGTCGTTTTCCCTGCATTGTCCAGGCCCACAATGATCACTTTGTGCTCTGCAATGAAAACAGCACTGGTAAGTCACAGCTGCTGGGTCTGGATCAAGGTTAGTGCCACGTTTGCCACTGGTTTCCTGAGCCAACAGTGCCCAGCTCCAGGTGCCGCGGCCAGGTGTGTTTGTGGGCCAGCCCGGGATGTTTGTGTGGGCAGGTGCTGCTCTGGGCAGGGAAAGGACTGGCAATTTCTCCCCCTCCACAGGAACCATTCCTGAGAGATTTCAGAAGGATGTTTTCCATCTCTGACTGCCAGTGTCACGCTGGGATCCTCTCCCAAGTTCCTGCAGGGTTTTGCAGTCTGTATCAAACCCCATCCCCCCAGCCACAACTCCACTTTCCCTTCATCCAGGCAATATCTCCATGTCTTTACAAAAAAACCCAGCCAGGCTGGTTTGCAGTGATCCCTGTGCCCCCAGTGCCCTCCTTTCCTCCTGGGGAACAGATGTGCCCTCCAACACTTGACAGGACACATTCACCCAGTCTGGCCTTGGACAAGTCACCAGGTGCTCCACAACCCACCTCTGACATTTTGGAGCTCAATGCCCCCATCAGTTCTTGCTTCCCTTCAGCACCTCCTCTCCTGTGCATCACAAAAGTGACTGGGAACTCTACAACTGCTGGTGTCAAGCACATCCAAACTTATGACCTCCAGTTTGGGTGAGCACAGCCAGCTCTCAGCTCTGTTACACAACTTTCACTTGCACAACCAAGCAGGACCGGTCACGTAAAAGCTCGGTGAGAAGGGGGTTTCTCCCGTCCTTCCCCGTGTTCCTCAAGGGTGACAAAAAGCCATTAAAAACAAGCCCAAGCTGCAGACACTGAGATCAACCCCTGCCAGCAAACTACACTCACACTGATTTATCCCAGAGGACAGGGGTCAGGTAAGTGGGGGTTTCTCGGGTTTGATTTTATCAATATTGTGTGGTTTTGCAGAGTTGTCTTTTATGGCATCCAATATAAAAGTCCAGCTTCAATAACTTTGCATAACTGCACAATATTGTAAAAGTGTCTGCTTACCTGACCCCACATAACTAGGAACTTTTGTTTCAGGTGGGATGCTGCCAGCATAGTGGATGTTAGGAAATCAGTTGGAACAGAAGGTCTGAGGTGGGGCTGGATGCTACAAGACAAAAATATTTTGTTGTATTTGCGCTGCTCATTAACGGGGACATTCAAGGAGCAGGTGTGAGAGTACCGAGGCTCACTCAAAATCTAATTCCAAGGGCTTCAGAAACATGGAAAGAGCATCAGCAGGTGTTTTGTAGTTAAAGTTCCAACTTTCACGAACACCTTGCTGTAAGGAGACAGGTGTTAAAAACCCCAGAGTGGTTTGGGTTGGAAGAGAAATTAAGGATCATCCAGTGCCACCCCCCTGCCACGGGCAGGGGCACCTTCCACCGTCCCGGGCTGCTGCAAGCCCCGACCTGGCCTGGGAAACTTCCAGGGATCCAGGGGCAGCCACAACTGAAGCTATAAATAACATTTACTCCATGAACGAGCCAGATATCGAGGTTTGCCACTTAAACCCACACTCTGCCGACAGCAAGACGAACCCCCCCGCCCCGCCGCGCCACGGCCGCGTTCCTGGGCACGCGTTAATAATTTAACAGGCGGCTGTCAGGAAATGAACATTCCTGTAATTAAAGGGGGAGAAAAGAAGGTTTAAAGCCCCGACTTCCAGGAGCCCGTGCGGCCGCCCCGGAGCGGGTGAGGGTCCCTCCCGGATCGCCCCCGGGCCTCACCCTGGTGGTTGAAGAGCCTCCATATCCTGGTGAAGAGGATCCCCATCCTCGGCCGGGCGCTCCGGGCCTCGCCGGCCGCGGCTCTGCGGGGCCGCGGGCGCTCAGGGCCCGGCGCAGCGCCCCGAGTGCCGGCTGGGGCCGCGCCGGGGCCGCTGCCGCTCGGACATCGCCGCGGAGTCGGGACGGGGCTCGGGATGGGGGTCGGCAGCGGCGGCGGGGCGGCAGCGACGGCGGCGGCAGCGGCGAGAGCGGCGGGAGCGGAGCAGCGCCCGCGGCCGCCTCACGGACGGGCCGGGCCGGGCCGGGCGCGCTGCGCTGACGCGCGGGGGCGGCACCGCGGCCGCCATTACACGGCACCGCCTCAGCGCGCCCGGCAGCGCGGGCTGAGGGATCCGAACAGCCAGACAGGGCTCCGGGACCCGAACAGTCAGACAGGGCTGAGGGATCCGAACAGCCAGACAGGGCTGCGGGATCCGGCAGTCAGACAGGGCTGCGGGACCCGAACAGTCAGACAGGGCTGAGGGATCCGAACAGCCAGACAGGGCTCCGGGCACCGACAGCCGCCGGGGCTCCGGGCCGGAGGGAGCAGAGCCCGCAGCCACCGAGTGCTGTGGGTGTGAGGCAGCCCGGAGCCCATCCCGGACCACCCCCCTGCCACGGGCACCTCCCGCTTCACAGCTGCTCCGGTGACCGTGCCAGGGTCTCGCTGCCCTCACAGCGAGGGATTTCTCTCCAGTACCGCATCGAAATCACCCCTTCCCTTCAGGTTTAAACCGGTCCTCCATGTCCTGGTCCTCCATCCCTTGTCCCCAGTCCCTCTCCAGCTCTCCTGGAGCCCCTTCAGGCCCTCCAAGGGGCTCGGAGCTCTCCCTGCATCCTTCCCTTCTCCAGGGGAACATTCCCAGCTCTCCCTGCATCCTTCCCTTCTCCAGGGGAACATTCCCAGCTCTCCCTGGATCCTTCCCTTCTCCAGGGGAACATTCCCAGCTCTCCCTGCATCCTTCCCTTCTCCAGGGGAACATTCCCAGCTCTCCCTGGATCCTTCCCTTCTCCAGGGGAACGTTCCCAGCTCTCCCAGCCTGGATGCAGTCCATAAAGAAACTATGTTCACTTTACCCTACTAAAACTTGGTGCTCTGAGGAAAACCTGGCAATAACGTGTGTGAAGTTGCTCCCCAGCAGCTGGGGCTGAGTTTGCATAAGGGTTGTGTTTTTGGCACTGGAATGGGCTTTAAGATCTGCCCAGAGCCTTCACTGAGATAAATTCCCATCCAAACCCTCCACTGGGTTTAAATCCTCAGGTATTTGAAAATCCCAGCCAACAATTAGGTTGTGCACAGCAGTGTCCTGCCTGAGACAAGGCATGGGGTGTTTGCCCTCTCACTCATCCTGTCCCTGACAATTCCTTCCCCTTCCATGGCAGGGACACCTTCCACTGTCCCAGGCTGCTCCAAGCCCTGTCCAGCCTGGCCTTGGACACTGCCAGGGATGGGACATGGAATCTCCTTTCTTATTCCAGAGGTTTTACATCTTTCCTTCAAGCAGCTTTTATTCCCACAGCAGCATCTTGCATTTAATTGTCCCTGCTGGTCCGGAACCAAAGCAGCAAGGGCAGAGTAATCTCCGATTTTCTGTGTCCAGAGATTTGTTGTGTTTCCTGTTGTTCTGGAGGGGAATTTATGGCCCTGACCAGTTTAGGAAGAGAAATGTGATAATCCAGTGTGCCAGTCCATGGCGGTGTCGCAGCTGTGGGTCCTGGCACCGTGTGTAACCCGCAGGGAAACAGCAGCTCCTCCGGTGTAAAACATTCCACAAGTTCAGCATCCAGCCTGCAGTGGCATTAATTATTCATTAGCTGTCAATTATCCCCCTTGCAGCCGGTCCTCAGCTTGGAATTTCAGAAGCACTCGGGGTTTTCTGTTCTCAGCTCTCCTGGGCTCAGGGCAGGGTTCGGTGGCTGTGGGAGAGCTACCAAAATTCAATTAAACAATTTATTCTGATTATTTAAATAAAAATCTCCGAGGTTCCCCTCCATGTCATTTGCTTGGGTTTTTTTTCCTGGTTGAACCTGGATCGTACTGCTGGTTTTTACAGGCTAAGCTGAGCTTCTAATGCTGCTGGAAGCTTTCTAGGAAAGCATTCCAATGGGCAGGGCTGGTACAGCCTCGCAATTCCCTCCTGCAAATCTGGGAGGGCTTTTTCGGGTCGTGTACGTTTTGTTCCAGGCAGCTGTAACACAGACAGGGTCAGGCTGGCTGTGCTGGGGAAGTGCTTCGGATGCCGATTTCACCATGGAAATGCTTCTGTGCAGAAAAAAACCCGAACAAAGAGAATAGGGAATGGTTTAGGTTGGAAAAGGCTTCCAAGATATTTGAGTCCATTCCCCTTGCACTGCCCCACGTCCCCAAGAAATCCCTCCAGGGATGGGGACTCCACCTGAGCACCCTTTCCATGAATTGTCCCAAAAATCCAACCTGAGCTCCCCTGGCCCAGCCTGAGGAGTCAGGGAATTCCAGAGAGGGAAAAAAATCCCTCGGGATCCTCCTTTGCTCCAGCCTCAGCCCCTTCCCAGCTCCCTCAGGAATTCTCCAGCCCCTTCCCAGCTCCCTCAGGAATTCTCCAGCCCCTTCCCAGCTCCCTCAGGAATTCTCCAGCCCCTTCCCAGCTCCCTCAGGAATTCTCCAGCCCCTTCCCAGCTCCCTCAGGAATTCTCCAGCCCCTTCCCAGCTCCCTCAGGAATTCTCCAGCCCCTTCCCCAGGACACAGACAAATTAAACAGCTTAAGTAATTTTAACCCCTAGCATTGTATGAAAACACACAAAAGGCTTTTTTTTTTTTCTCTCAGTTATATTTATTTGAAAACCCTTGTGCTTTTCATTAACAGTTTAGATGAAAACTCACGTGTTGAGATCTGATTTTGAACACACAGCCAAGAAAACCCCGTTAAACAGAATTTTAAGAGCCTTTAAGATCTGTCAGAGGGGTGTAAATGCACCGTGCAGCTCACCTGGCCAATGTGCTCCTGTCCCTCCAGGGCAGGGTTTGGGTGCTCACAGCATCTCTGGGAGGCTGCTGGCTCCTGTTTCTCATTTTTGGGAAGTGGAGGCTGGAACTCTCTGCCAGGGGCAGCATCTCCCACTGCTTTCAGTTCTCCAAGACACCATCAATGGCTGGAGGCGGCACTCTGGGCTGGTGACAAGGTGGGGATTGCTCATGGAATTCTTTTCCAACCTTCGCCATTCTGTGATAAACTATTAATTATCTTTTATTAATTATCTGACCCTTCATCCCTCCCATCGTTCTGCTCCTTGTTCCTGCCTTGATCCCACCAAGGACCAGCTCCAAAGCCCTGAATTCCTGAGAATCCTTCAAAGGAGCAGTTGGCTGCAAGTCCCTCATTCCCTGCTGGATCAGCAGGAATTATCTGTATTTTTGTACTTCTGGGTCGCAGCTATTTAAGAGCAGATCATTACAAAAATAAACATCATTTATTTCACAGAGCAGATGCATCTCCTTCTTCAGAACCTCATTAACTTTTCCTAAAAATGTAACACGTGAGGCTGCTGCCAAAAAATATTGGCAAACGACAAAAATGCCAAAAGACTCCAGGTTTCTCCCAACTCTCCTGAGCATTTTCCCAATCTTAGTGCAGGACACAAAGAGACTGGACAGACTTTTAAACTCTTGGTACTTTTGTTCATTTATTGTAGAAAAGTTATTGTAATGCAGTTCATCTTTGTACATCTAAATTCCAGAAAACGAATCCATAGAAATGAGGATACTATGGGCATGCAGTCTGCATGATCCTGGTCACAAAAATAACACCACTTTTTAATTATTATTATTTTTTTTAAACTTATTTTCTTTTTTTAAATTTTTGTAGTTTTCTTTGAAAGCCACTAAAAGCAGAGGGAGAGCAGAGCATGCACCACTGTACACATTGCATAGTATATGGTACCCACATGCCTGGTCGGGTGCTACACACACAGGGTCTAGAGGGCAAAACAAAGGGAAAATCAGCAGAAAACACGAATTTGGGGTGGCTCTGTCCCAGTAAAGGCAGAAATGTCTTCACCAGTGCGGCTCTGAGCTGGCTCCCAGCGAGGCAGCGCTGCCAGGCTCTCCCTGGGAACCAGCTGGGCTGAGAAACAGAGATTTCCCGGGATCTGAGAAGCCCAAGGTCTGGAGTTTGCAGTTGGAATTGCTGATCCCAGCTTTCTCCCTGGCTGCACCAGGAGGGAATCCATCAGCTGTGTCCCAATCCCAAACACATTCCTTAACCTCAGCTTCCCTTCTTGGGAATTTGGGGTGCTGTGACTCTTCCCTCCCCCCTCTCCAACCCCACAAACATTTACTGGGAGCGTTTCATTCCCGACCTTGGGCTGCTGGTGGATTCACCAGTCACATCCCAGATCTACACATTGGCCAAAATTAAAGTTGTTAATGTGATTTCAGCTTCCAGGAGGAAATCAGCAGAAATGAATGCAGTGGGCTCTGTGATTTGAAAAGGTTCTTTTTGTTGTCATTAATTAATTAATATGGAAGGGATACGAGTTATTGAAAAATCAATCCCATGTGCAAAATGCCAAAATCAACTGCTGAAGTATCAGGCAGCGAGTAAACAGATCAAAAATGCAATAAATCCACTGATGCTGGATCAGAAATCTCCCCCTTGGTTCCAAGAACACGATGCCAGATGCAGGAGTGGAATTATTGTAAATTTGTGCTATAACAAATGTGCTTCTTTTCCCTTGCTCTGTTTTCACGCCGTTGGCAAAAGAGAGAATGTTGAGCTCTGTGGATTCTCTGCTGCAGAGCAGATTTAACTGGGGATGTCACAGTTAATTGCAGTTAATTGCAGTTTGGTTTTCAGGCAATATTGATAAGGCAGGGGATGATCAGGAGGTGCCATTCCTGGGCACACCTTGCTCTTGGACAAGACAGGAGCTGGGTGTCATTGCCAAGGAATTTGGTTTCCCAAATTCCCGAGGCAGGTCCATAAATCCTCCTCAGACCCAGCCAAGGCTGCTCCCAGTTTCAAAGGAATGAAGGAGTGACACTCATTAACATTTGAAATTATTTCCACCTCCTCCCCAAATTCTCTGAATGGATTTAATCACAATATTTCTCCTGACTTCTTGAGTGGATTGGATTCCACACACAATGAAAGAAATCTGGAATTTCACTCCTAAGTAGCATTTTCACCTCTGAGTTAATTCCTTACATATATTTTACAACTTTATTAAAATTTCCTTTTCTTTTTAAAGATACACCTTTGCTTTTCTATATAAAATAAACTGGGCTTGGCAACAAACTCACCAAGGTTATTCAAATGACTCTTAAATAATGACACCACACTCTCTTTTAGGATCATTTTAACTCCATTTCCCCAGAGTTCAGCTTGGCTGCATTACAGGATGCTGCAGCCTTTGTAGGGCTAATATTAACTAATAATAACTAATAATAACTGCAACAAAATACATGGCACCATGGATCCAAACCTGGGCTGGCACCAACAAATGTAACAGAACTTGATTTTAAAATTCACATTTTTAGGAGCAAAGCCAGGTTTGTACAAATGGCATTTTGTAAAATAGGCATCTGATTTTGTCATGTGTAGTCTCCAACTATTTTGCCTTAAAAAAAATTAAAAATCAGGAATGTGGGATGAAGGACAAGTTTCAGAAGTACTGAACTTGTGAAGGAAAATACAGCAGAGGACACATTTAATGGATTATTAAAGAAAAAAGCAGTGCCAGAACCCCTGACTTACCCAAATCATTGTGCTGTGAACAACAGGAATGACAAAATTATTTCAGAATGGTGAAGTCAGTAAACACAGGAGAGTCTGGATGCTCCAGGGAATTCTGTGGTGTTGAGACCAAGCTGAATTCAAAAGATTTGGCATCAAACTGAAGTTACAAATATCAGCAGCTGTGAGTTGCACATCCCATGGGAGAAATGTTTGGCATCAGGAAAAGAATCTGAACATGTTAAATACAACTCCAGGAAGAAAGCATTTGAAATTCAAAGGTTAACAATTAAAAGAATTGATTCCCAAAGATAAGAATGTGCTGAATTTTCTCTTTAGAGATTCTTGTTATCACCTTTATTGGTTAAATCCTTGTTAATCCCCAAGTGTCTGAATGAGAAACTCAGATAACAAGACAACTTAAAAAAAATCCCTATTTTATAAACATTTCTAAACCCTCTGTCTCTGCCAGAGCTCAGAACAGAGCTCTGGTCTTTAGTATTCTTTTAATAACAAGAAATGATGTGAGGACTGGAGAATGAGGCTGGATTGCTTCAGTCAGGAACACATGAACTCCACAATTTCAACTAAACCCCAACAGATCCCACTGGGAACTCCCAATCCTGATCCTCAGCACAGCTTTCACTCCTTACTATGTCCTGAACAGAAATCCCTTTTTCAAACAAAGACTGCCCACAGTATCTGCAATAAATGAAGAGTCTCCCAGCACAGTTGGTGTATTTATACTTAAAAAATATCTCTTTTTAAAGAATTAAACACCCCCAGCAAGGAGGGAGACGTGCAGGGCCCTGGCTCCTTTTATTACAAGGGAATGGGAGAAGCTCAGGAGTCAGGGCAGCTCCACCCCATGGAATAAAGGACCTCAGGCCCAGCCCTGGCTTCCCTCACAAGTTTGTTTTTGTCAAACCACAGATGTTCAGGTGATGGATTGTGCAGATGTGGTGCCTGGGGTGACATGGAAGACTTCAAACAAGGCTCTGAAAGGCTCCAGGAAATGGACCTGGTGCTTTGCAGCCACTGCAAATATGCAAATATGCAAATCTCCTCCAGCAGTTAATGAGCTGATCCCTAATCTAGTGCAGAACAAAGAGAAGCAGCTGCTGCCCAGGGTTCTACAGCTCCCCTGCAATCAGGACTTCAACAGGAGAGAAGAAGGGGTGGCCCAAGGGCTCCTTTCTCAGGCAGGTCCGTGTGCTGGACATGGAAAAAGGGCTGGAAAACTTCCTGGAGGATGCTGCACTGTGCTGCAGCACAGAATCCTGGAGGAGCTGCGGGTCCTGCCACGTCCCCTCGGCCTCAGAGCTCCTCTGCAGCCAGAGGGAATGGTGCAGGATCCAGATCCACCCACAACTCTGGGAATCCAGTGGGTTCCCATTATTTCCCTTGGTAACTGATCCATTGGGATCACCCAGTGGTGCTGGAGCTGCCTGTTAGGCAGTGGGGTCATTAAAATGATTAATTAATCAGGTGTCTGGCACCTTTGAATGCTGCTGGGGGTTTGGGTGTCCCACAAAGGACATGGATTGCTTTTCCCAGTAACTTCCAAGAGTATAATCAGATTCCTGGATGCTGGAAACACCACTGGTCTTTGCCAGCTGCTCCAGGAAGTAGAAGAAACCGGAATATTCCAGAAATTCCTTTAGTGCTACATGTTTTCAAAGCCTGGGTTCAGCAGGCTTTGGGAGGAAAACAAGCAAATAAAAAAGTTAATGATCCTTATTTTGGGGAATAAAAAAAAAAAAGAAGTTGGGACACGAAGCTGCATAAAGAAATTCACGTTCAGCACGATTGTGTCAAATCCAGGGAATGTGTGAGGTGGGAAATTTCGGGAGGCTCTGCTGGAAGATGTCAGTGGTTGTACAAAACGGGCAATGGGGGTCAATTTTCAATCCCATGGGATCTAAGGCTTCACTGATGGTGTAAAACACAAGGTGCAACCACAGGAATTCATCTCTTGGAAGGAACTCAGGACTCAGTAGGTGAAAGAAATGGTTGGTAGGAAGTAAGGCAGCAATATCTCCAAGGATTTATCAGAGCTCTTGGAATCCAAAGCTTGGAATCAGCTCTACGACTTCCCCGGGAGCAGATTTTTGTCTGATATTCCCTTTTTATTGCAATTCTGACCGAGATGTTGTTTGAAATGTTGGTCACCGATGATTGTTTAAGCCCACTCCCTTCCCCTTGGATTTCATGGCTGGAATGGATCTCGTGGAGAGTTCTTGTGCGCCGCTGGAATCGTCAGACATTCAGAGGTGGATCTGGGAAGATGGAACGTGTGGGCAGCGACTCGGGGTACTGGGATGTAGGTACTCTACACACGGGCTCAGAGATGGGGGGATTGCTTCCCATTGAAAAAGCAGGATAAAAAATGGGAGAAAAATCAGATGTCTCGATATTCCTGTTCCATTTTGGGAATTCTAGCTGTGTTCAGGTAAAAGAGTGGGGAAAAAAGAGACTATTCCCAACTTCCAAGCAAACAAACCATGGAGTTTGTTCCTTTTCCTGTCCCTATTTCCCACCTCCTGTCCCATTTCCTCCCCGCTGGTCCCCACAAAACTGTCAGGACTGGCTGAACTCAAGAATCATTTGGCTGCAACATTCATGCCAGGCCTAAAAACAATTTCAAACTGGAAAGTGTTTTGTAACTGCTGCAATAGTTTGGGATATTTGGCACTCTCGAGAGTTGACATTTGGTTTGTCTGAAAAAGCATTCTGGAAAGAAATCGTTAGAATAAATCCTTTCATTCTAACCTGAAATGGAAATTGAGCTCCCAGCAAACAAATACTGGAGCTGACTTTCTGACTCTCAGTGGTTTGTAATTTGCAGATTTTTCTTTGTACTTGGTTTGTTTGTTTGTTTTTTTCCCAACATGCTCACGTCGACTTTCCAGTCAATTCACCCAAATTCCAACAGGAATTGGTTTATAAATTGGTTCCAACTGGAACTGGTCATTTGGAATTTCCAGCACAGGAAATTATTTTATAAGTGCCTCAATAAGTACCCAAAATTACAAACGGATGTGTCTAATACCTAAGGACAAGAAAAAAATATGGCTATAAATGCAAATGCTGTATTAAACCCAAAAATAATCCCAAAAACAACCTCTATGATCGGGCAGAAACGGAAGGGCCGGGTTGGGTTTTGCTGCCCCCTAATTAAACATCAATGACAGCAGAGTACAACCGCAGTGTCACCGTCACACCTGCCAAATTAACGTGATCTAATTGTTATTTCTAGCTACGTTATGGCAAGGTACCAACGGATGGATCCTGGGTTTTTTTCCCCAGTCCCCGGACTCAGAGCCGGTGCCGCGAGTCGTGGCTGTACCCGCCGGGGGAGCCGCGGTTCCGGTGGGGTTTGTACAAGTCCTGGTAGGGGTCAGAGTATTCCTCTTCCACGAGGGGATAGTGGTCTCGGCTGTGCTGGGAACTGGAAGACAAGCGGTTCCTGCTCTTCCGAGCCCTCTCGTTGTGGTAATTCTCGTCGGAGGTCACGAGGCTGCGGCGCTCGATGGGAGAGTTCTCCGCGGAGTGGGCGCCGTGCCTCCCGCGCTGGCTCTGCGGGGGCCAAACAAGGGCAGCGTTAATACCCCCGCACCCCGGGGCTGCCCCACCTCAGTCCTGCCCAGCCCCAGCTGAGGCCTTCCAGCAGCCTCATTCTCCAGCAAAGCCCGCCTGCTGCAGCGGGCCAGCTCCGCTTCCTCGCCCTGCTGAGTATTACATCGAGCATGAAAAGTGAGCTGATGTAGTCAGCATTTATCACTTTTCTCTGATCAGGAACGGAACAGTCACGCTGCTACTCTGCTTAGGGAATGTCTAAGCGTCCACTTCTCTGGTCCTGGAAAACATCTGAAGATGTTTGTTTGGGTGGTTTTTAAAGGTGCAGCTCTGAGCCTTATTTAAAACCCTTCCTAAGACCAAAGCAATGATGATGGGCTGCTCAGCGGGCAGCCAAGGGGAGGCTAAAGTCATTAGATAATAAATTCTTTCAACTGGAACACAGTACTTAAATATGTTGACAGAAAAAAATCCCTTCCTAAGATAATTTATTAATTAGAAGCCTTTGCTCTCCTCATGTTCCCATAATGACAATGCCCATTTGTCACATGAACAAAATTAGTTTGTATTTTTTTTGCCAATTAATAGCACAATGAAAAAAATAGCCTAAAATAAGTATTTAGTTTGATTTCATCACACATGAAACCTCTCAAGAGTATCAGCACCCATGTCTCAGGACAAACTCCGTGCTGAAAGTCCAGCCCCTGCTCTCTGGGCTATAAAACCTTCCTCCTGCTGCTACAGCCTCTGCCTGGCGACTGTTTTCCTGAATAATTTATATCCAAGGCTGCTGTGGCCGGGGCAGGGATGGAGCAGGGGGTGTGTGGTTACAGCTCTGGGCTGGTGCTGCCAGGGAGACTCCTGGAGAGGGGCCCTGAGCCTCAGCCCAGATACTGGGGAGAACTCCAGCCAGGGGACCCCCAATTCTCCTCAGAGCACCAGGTTGTGGTGGGGATTATGGCAAAGAGTTTCAGAAATTAAAGGCAGACCGGGAGAGCTCTGAGCCTGAAGGGGCTCCAGGAGAGCTGGAGAGGGATGGGGACAAGGGATGGAGGGACAGGAGCCAGGGAATGGCTCCCAGTGCCAGAGGGCAGGGATGGATGGGAGACTGGGAATTGGGAATTGTTCCCTGGGAGGGAGGTGAGGCCCTGGCACAGGTGCCCAGAGAAGCTGTGTCTGCCCCTGGATCTCTGGAAGTGCCCAAGGCCGGGCTGGACGGGGCTTGGAGCAGCCTGGATGGGCTTTAAGATCCCATCCAACCCAAACCATTCCGGGGTTCCACGACTCCACAATGAATTACCCTCGTGTTTATCTGACACAAATGCAGTTTGGATGTACCAATCCCCTCACCAACTGTAGCTTTAACTCTGTGCTCACCCCTCTGCCTTCCCCGTGCTAATTCCCCTCTCCCCTCATCCTGCTGCTTTCCCTGGGCTGTGCTCATCCCAGCGCTGCCCAGGGACACACCTGGCGTGGTTACACCTGGCCCAGGTAACTTGTGATCCTGCTGTGTGACTGGAACGACTGCCTGCAGGAATGGAAACCCCAATGCCCTGCAGCCTGAGGAACACATCCCCCAAAAGCCGAGCTTTAGGCTCTGAACTCATGCACTGAAATGGGCCAGGCTGTGTTTAGAGCTAACCAGTCACAGAGGGAAATGACTGGTTCTGAGGAGTGACAGAATCCCAGGATGCTTTGGATTGGAAAGGAAATTAAGGATCACCTGAAATTCCTTCCCCACCTTGCACTGTCCCAGGCTGCTGCAAGCCCCAGTGTCCAACCTGGCCTGGGACACTTGCAGGGATCCAGGGGCAGCCACAGCTTCTCAGAGCAATAAATATTTTTCTGTGCAAAGATCAAATTTACTCTTCCCCCTCAGCTCAGCATCGAGCTCTTCCCTCAAGGAAGGCAATTCCCAAGGATCAGGTGTGGCAGAGCCAGCACTGCCACCTGTTCCCTCTCTGACTTTCCTGGATCTGTGCCACACAACGTGACCCTCACGACCTCCGTGAGTCAGGAGTTCAGTCAGGACTTTCAGTTCTCAATAAACCAAAGTCCAGGCCCCAGCCAGGGAAAAATGGGAGTCTCCCAAATGTGGATTTGGTGAAGCAGGGACAGGCTGTCCCAGCACACCTGTGTCAGGCTCTCTGCTACCTGAGCCTTTGCTTTTCAGTCCCCGAGGTACCAAGGGCATAAGGAATATAAAATCTTCCTGTATCACAAGCACCTTTGCTAGTTTAATTAGCCTGAGTGCCTTTTAATTACCACACACATCATCACAGCGAAAGCTGATGCGAATCCTTCAAAGGTTTGAATGAGTACAAAACCTCCTCGTGGATAAGAGGGATGGTGGAAATCCTTCCTGTGAGACACCCATGGAAAACAGCAGGGCCTGAAGCCTGGAGGCACGGAAAACCTGCAGCCTCTGGCTGGGCATCGATCACTCCGGGAGAAATTTACCCCTCTGCAGAGCACCAGCACCATTGATCCCACCGAAACCCTTTGGAATTCGGGTGAAGTGGGGATTAAGTGATGCATACCTTCAGCCAGCCCACTGCACAGGGGTGATTTTCATCTTCAGTGTGAGTTTTCCCTAAGTAAATGGAGCAACATTTCACAGTTATTGCTGGTGTCCATTGATCAGAGAGAAATAAATGCCTGAAAAAAATTCTGTGGATACACCCAGTTCTCAAAATGAAACTGAAGAGGTGAAAGTTCTGCAGATGGTATTTTATTGGCATGAAGGGATGGAAAACTGAAACTTTAAGGCAAGTGGAAAATGGAAACAACAGTTTACATGTGCATGTTAATTATTAGTAACAGAACAGTGCTTGTGCATTCAGCCACTCAGGAGACAGCGACTTGCTGGTCCCAATAAAACCAAGCAGGGCTTTAGAAAGGTGAGTGCAGGAATTAAGCACCTTCAGGGAAGTGCAGCTCACTCAGAGCAAAACCAGCTGGATGTTAACTGAAAACACCAAACAACAGTCATCTCCTCCAAAACTGTTACCTGCTTCCAGACACTCCACAAGCAGAGCAGACGTTACATTTGCCAGGTGAATTATTCATTAAATGTCATTTGTTCAGTTCTATTTCTGACGTACATTAGCAAGTGACACTCCTGGAGTCCCACACACACTGAAACTTGCAGGATTTAAAGCTCCCTGCAATCCTGAGCCCCTCAAGCATTCCCAGTTATTAGCCCCAAACATTTCTGGTTTCAAACTTAATAAAGCACGTACTTCTCATTAAGGACTATTTACATGCCAGGATTGAAGTGTCAAAGTTCAGCCGAGTCTGAGCTATCCCTGTGGAAAAAAAGGGTCACAATTTTTTTCAACGGGTAAAAAAAAAAATAATAAAATAATGTCTTTTATTCACACTCAAAGAACAAGCTTTTCCACCCAAAAGAGAATGCTTGGTGAAGTTATGAGGGTAGAATAAAAGGGATCATAACAGAGCTGACTCCTGGCTAGGAAATCCACGGTTATTCTACTTCCCACCAAAGGCAGATCATTGCCAGTGTTTCAGCCCCGAGCTGGAGCTGGCAGCACGTCCCAGAGCGGGGCTGAGTGTGAGCACAGCCCCCGGCACGCTGAGCAAACCCAGCTGCCCTGCGCCTCCCGGGGCTGTTCCTACCTGCAGGCCGGAGATGGCGGCGGGGTACGGGGACAGGGCGCTGGATGCCAGGTTCCTGCCCAGCAGAGGGGTCATGGGCGCGGCGCTGGACGTGTGCGTGGCTCTCCAGTACGCCTCCAGGTACTCGGCCAGGTGCTCGCAGGCGTCCTCCAGCTGGTTCTCGTCCAGGATCACGTCAAACATGTCCTGGGCACAGGGACACAGCGCGGTCACGGCCGTGTGACACCGGGGACGCGGAGCTGGAGAGCCCTGCCCGTCACACTGAGGCTTGGGAGGGTTAAACAAACGGGAACTGGGGCTGGGGAGAGCTGGAAACACCGAGTGGAAAGGGGCATGGATTCACACTGAAACACAGCAGGGATGGATGGGATATTGGGAAGGAATTCCTGGCTGGGAGGGAGGTGAGGCCCTGGGCTGGAATTCTCAGAGCAGCTGGGGCTGTCCCTGGATCCCTGGCAGTGCCCAAGGCCAGGCTGGACATTGGGAGCAGCTGGGACAGTGGGAGGTGTCCCTGCCATGGCAGGGGTGGCACTGATGAGGTTTGAGATCCCTTCCAACCCAAACTATTCTATGATCCGTGGCTGGAAAAGAAAATGGTACAAGGGGGTTTAGAAGGTGACCAAGAGCCAAAGCCCTCAGGAGTCACTGCACACTGTCCCTGGCTGTTGCACGAGCCCTGTTTTGTTCCCAGGCACAAAACTCTTCAATTTCTTTATTTCTTTCCAGTGCTGATGCCTCTAAAGGCACTCCCACAGCAGTGAAGGCAGCAGGAAATTCCTGCCTCAGGGAATTCTCCAGACACCAGCTCCATCCCTGCCTGACCTCCAACCTGCCAGAACCAGCACAGAGAAGCACAACCCCATTTTCAGCAGCTCAACTGCTTGTCTCATCTCTCATCTTCACTTTGCAAAATACTGTGAGAACAGCACAGGAAATGGAAAATAAGTGCAGGTGCTGCGGGTGTAAAGGGCAACCAACACCAACCACAGGCTGCTCTCTTCCACCTGTTTTTACAGTTCTCAGAATAAGATTTAAAATAATAAAGCTGCTTTTTTTTTTTTTTTTTCCTCTTTTTAATTTATTCTCTTTTCTCAGCATGGCAGAGAAAAGTTTCCTCCTCTTCCAGCAAGGAGGAGTTTCCTTCTAATCAGAATATTTCTAACACTGCATCCCTTGGTCCAGTTCAGTGCTTATTGCTCTTCTTTTCCTCCTCTCCTTATTTACTGCTTTTACTCTTGCTATTCACCCACATGTTGATGCACCACACATTCCCGTCTATCACTCACTTGTGGAAGAAGTTATCAATTAAAACAATTAGAAATTGTAAAATTGTAAATTGGAAAATAAAAAGAATGTGGTTTGCTTATGTATGCACTTAGCTTAGGGAAAAAATGGAATTAAACACTTGGGAGTGTAATATGTTTTCTTAAATAAAGAATTAAACTGGATTTAGGACTCTTAACAACATTTCACTGCACAGTACCACTGGACTGGAGAGCCTCTCTGGAGGGCACCTGGAGGAGCTGCAGCCCTGGCAGGATCCTGATCCAAGTGTCTGACACAGAGGATAAATGACAGAGAACAAAGGTTTTTCTCTGTTTCACTCAGGTTTTCTCTTCCATTTAACAGTTCTGCTCATCCCTCAGCTGGGTTTGCTCTGTTTCCAATTATTTGGCAGGAAATTCTCTTTTGGGAGATCCCTGTTTGTGAGGGTCACGGAGTAAAGCAGCTCCTCTGCAAGATTTTCTTTCATGCACAGAAGCTGCCACAGGAGCATTCCCAGCTCCTGGTGACTCTCTGGTGGTGAAAGAGGCCTTTCCTGAAGAGTAATCAGTGCCCACTGTCCTCTGCTATTTCTTTTGGTTTGCTGTAGAACCACTGTGTAGCTGAGAGGAGGAAGAATTTCAGCTTGCAGGTATATCCTAATTATATCTGAATTAACCAGTGCACTTTAATTCTGCTGCAGTGTAATTTCAGGTTGTGTCAAACAGACCAGAGGGGTTTGTACCCTCTCTTAGCATGGGCATGAATTCAGAAGTTTTAAAAAATAACAACCCTTTGATGAGCAGTGGATTTGTGTTTCCTTGAGGCCTGTCATGTTCCTGCAGAGGAGTTCCTGGAGTCCTGCAATATTCCTGGTGTCCTGCAGTGCCCAACGCCGGCTCGAGCAGCGGCAGGGGCACATTAGCAAGGAATTAATAATGAAAGCAGTTCCTGAGCTCAAATATGCCTGAAGAGACAGCTATTTTTACAGTGTCTAGACATGCAGCACCAGCTCATTCCTTATGGTTAGCTCTCAGCAAAGGAACAGAGTGGGGATTGCATCCTCTGCAAGGAGCTTCCCTTTAAACAAACACTCCAAATTCTCCTCTTGCGGGAATCCGAGCTGCGATGAAGCAGGAGGGAGGGAGCAGTGCCTCTGCTCTTAGCAATGTACTTTTACTTAATTAAATCCTGGGCCAACTTTAGTTTCAAGCCAAGTCAGACTGTCACCTCCCTGGGAGAGCTCAAAGTCAGCAATCACTTCCTTCCCATCACCGGTGCAAAGTGCTGAGCTGGTTTGTGAGCAGCTCCTGGGCAGGGCAGGGCAGAAACAGCCTCGGAGCAGGGCTGGGTTCAAGGCTGACACTGAGACTTTGGAGAGGCTTTTCTGATCCAGGTGGGGCCTCACCTGGTGGCCTTCAGCACTGGAATGCAACTCCAGGAGTGGGTGTTGAGGCAGAGTTTAGTAAATCTGAGGATGGACAATCCAAGTGCCACAATGATCCCAGTGCTGCACACGGATCATTCCATGGAATCTGAGAATCCCACCATTGGAAGGGACTTAAAAAATCATCTCATCCACGCCCTGCCACAGACAGGGACACCTCCCACTATCCCAGGCTGCTCCAAACCCTGTCTAAGCTGGCCTTGGACGTTTTCAGGGATCCAGGGGCAGCCACAGCTGCTCTGGTGACTTCTCTCATTTCAGCTGATGTGAGCGAAGCGAAGCTGAGTAAGAGGAAATCACAGAAGCCACAAGAGAAGGCTGTGAAACTGCCCAGGACTCTGTGTGCAGGTGCCAGAGGAAACACCTCTCACACAGGACAACGTGCAGAGGGCTGCTCTGTGTGTGAGCTCAGAGGAAACACCACAAACCATCCAAACAGGGCCAGCTGCAGCTCCAGCTCCTCGGCTCACGCCCATCAGGAGCTGGGAAGGGATGTGTTTTAGAGGGATCAGTTTGTTCTCCAGGACAGTCACAGTTCTGGTTGGGTTAGTGGGACCTGGATGGCTCACAGGAACAACCCAGCAGCATTTTAAGAGGTCACAACTCAGTAAAAAATTCCATGTGAGAAATGTAACACAGCTGAGCTCTCCAGAAGAGGCTGCCCAGAGAAGCTGCCACTGCCCTGGAACCCAGAGGGGTCTCTGCACTCCCATCCCAATATCCCACACAGATCCTACACAAAGCCACATCCAAGTGCCCTTCCACTGCCTCTGGCCCAGAAACCAGGTTTCAGAACTAGAAGCACATTTGAAGCCCTGTGCAAACCCCTGCTGAGCCTCTCCCAGGCCCCTGCCCATGAGCCCTGCAGGCCTCTGCTCCAGCAGCAGGAATCCAGGACTCCAGGGGAGGGCAGGATCTTTGATCAGGGGGTGGGAGAGCAGTGGCTGTGCTCTGTTGAGGTGACTGGGATGGCCTGCAGGGTCAGGACTGGGGCTCACATGCCTGCACACACCCCTTTCCCTTCCCACACCCCGTGCACTGAGGGCAGGCCTTTGCAGCCTCCTCTCCAAACTCAGCCTTTGTCCCTCTGGGACCTGGGGCTCCACAAATGATGTAATTTGCTAATGAACAGATCTGTTGTCTCCTCCACGTCATTCCTGCCCTGTCACCCTGCCAAAGACCGAAACAAACCCAGATAACCAGGATGAAAGTCTGCAGCACTTTGTGTCTCACGAGTGCAGGGCTGTGTGAGCACCACGAGGGAGTGATAATGGATGGAGCCAGCTCTGCACAGGGATCAGCACAGCAGGAATCATCACAATTCCACAAAGCAGGACTTCTTCAGCCTCTCCTCTGTACTTACTGGTGGGCATTGTGCAAGTTTATCAGCTGCCACCAACTGCACGTTCAAGTGTTTGCTTTGTGACTTCCCTCTGGACTTGATCAGTCGCTGCAAAACCTGACAGGAGGAAAGGGCAAAAGGTGAGTTTAAGGATCATTTATCTCCCTAAAGCTCAGCCTGACATCCCCCTGAGGGATTACCAAACTCTCCATAAAATACTGCCCTTGAATATCCCAAATCCTTGTGATAACCCCTCTGAGGAATGGGTACATTTCCCTCTGGATCATGTTTGAGCCCTTGAAAAATTTCATTTGCATTTTTGCTTTATCCTACTTTAAGTCCTAAGTTATTTTTGACAATAGAGAAGCGTGAAAATTATATTTATACAGAATTTTCTGGGTTGCTGGATGGACTGTAGCATACCAGCAGTACATTATGTCATTTTTTCCCCTTTTCAGGTGCAGATTCCACACTGCCCATTCCCACCCTGCCATCCAGGTTCCTCCTGGATTTTAAGGTGAGGAATTACCTTTGGAGAGGACACCTTCACATGGACAATAATTGGTGCTAGAGATGTCTTGATAAGCTGTGCAGGGTGATTTATAGTGTCTGCATCCAGGACAACCAGCTGTAAGGACCTGGCCAGCTCGAAGATTCTTTCAATCTCACTCTGCACTTCAGCTGGGAAGGAAAACAAAGCAGGTGAAACCACTGAATCCCAGAGCACTGGGATAAAAATATCCTCACCCTCTTACTGTCACAGGCTCCACATGTGAATTGATGGCACTGCCATTAAATAATCTGTTACCTGTAGCTCTAGTGCAAGCAGCCACTCAGGATGGCAGGGATTTGGAATTTGGGTTGTTTTTTTTTCTACCAAACCCAACTCCTCTTAGTTCCTGGGATGGTGCCCCAGAGAGCAGGGTGTTGGAATGCACGTGATGCACACAAATTTCCACCCTTGTGCAAGAAAGAATCACACAATCACAGAACCATTAAGGTTGGAAAAGACCTCCAAAATCATGGAGTCCAAATAAAAATTCCTCAGGCCACTGTTCCCCAGCAGTCCTGACACTGAGGAGAGGGGCAGGACCCCAAGTCTCACAGCAAGACAGCAAAATTCAGCTGTAACTGCTCAACATTAAACACAAAACTGGTCCCAGGGTCAGGAATGACATTTCCTTGGCTGGACAAGTGAAAGCTCTTTGGCTCCTTGTGATGTGGAATTAAAAGCACAGGGCTGGGAAGGAGGAGGAGCTGTGAGGCCAACTCAGGATTATGCAGTAAAATGCTGTAGACACATTTAAATCTGTAGAACTGATGTGATCTTGGGAAAGGCTGGAGCTGAGCCAGGGCAGGGAGGGTCAGGTTGGATTTCAGGGCAAGGTTCTTCCCCCAGAGGTGCCCCAGGGAATGAGCACACTCCCAAGGCTGCCAGGGATGCCCAGGGTGGGATTTTGGGGTGTCTGTGCAGGGCCAGGAGAGGGATCCATGACCCTTGTGGGTCCCTTCCAGCTGAGATTCCACAATCAGGAAGGCTGGAAGCGTGTCCCTTGCCTCCTGAGTGTAACCACAGCCTGAATTCCAGCTGTGGCACTGCCTTACCTAGGCTGGACCTGGTGTTGGAGCGCTCGATGATCGCCCTCTTGCTGGGGTTATTGAGCACAGACCTCTTGGCCAGGGAGATGTCAGCTGTCACTCTGGTTATGGATATCCTGGGAGCAGAGCACAGCACACACAGACACACCAGTGGCATCTCCAGCCACAGCCCATTCCAAAGGGCAAACACAATCAAACATGTTTCCAGACAAGTTATGGCATCACTAAAGAACAACTGGAGAGAAGTGCTGGGTACCTGGGAAGTATTTCCTATTCCCTGAGCTCTGGGATGGAGTTCCTGCTATTCTCCTTAGTGCATTAATTAACTTTTCTCCTCCCAGCTCACCCATCTCCTGCATGAATTTCCACAGTGCCATAAATGCTGTGAGTTCTGTGAGGTTTGGGGCACTCAACAAGGGAGCTGCAGTGTACCAGCACTTCCCCTTCCCTCAGAGTTACACCAGGAGTAAACCTGGAGTAAACAGCTGCCAGGGAGCTGTGCCAGGGGCTGGGATGAGCAGGAGAAAAGGAAGTGGAGCTGCCTGAACTCAACTTTAACTTCACTGCACCTCTTTAACTTAAGGCAGGTGATTTATTGACTTCATCTGTCAGTGAGTTAGAATGACACAAAGTGTTACAAAGCAAAGACCACACAATCCTTCCATATAAAATCCATTTAGGGGGCTTGGACTGAGCCAAGGAGCCAGGAAAAAATGGAAAGAAATCAAGCTGGGAATGAGCAGCAGCTTTTGCACATAACCTAAGATTTATGCAGCTCTAAGTGACGTTTTTCAGCTGCAGGGTTAAAAAGAAGTGCAGTTATTTTTCTGCATAATACATAAATAAATGCATTGCCAGAAAATACAGTAGAGGCCAAAAGTAAAAATGAGTTTAAAATAGAAATGAATGGATTGTGGGGTCTCTGGCTCACTGGCCAGCAGGGGAGGTTGCAGTTGCAAAGGAAGGAGCTGGCAAAGCCAAGGGAATTCAGAGGCAGGGAAGCAGTCAGGTCTTGCTGAAGCCTTTGGAAAGGCTCTTCCTTGGACACTCAGCCCCTTTCTTGGTAACGTGGACCTCTCCCAAAACTGCACAAGAGATGGAAAGAAGGAAAGAAAGAAAGAAAAAAGAAAAGGGAGGGAGGATAAAGACCACAAAGCCATAGAAGTTGGCAGAAGGAGCAAGAAGCAGCTTTTTCCTGAGTTCCTCAGAGCTAAAATCAATGGTCTCAGGCTGCTGGTGGCACTGAGCTCTCCACTGCTGAAATTTCATACTCCCACCTGATCCAGCTGCCAATGGAATTAGGATTTCCAGAAAATCACTTGAGCTGAGCAGCTCAGAACAGGCCAGGAGAGGAGATGCTTTGCACAGAAGTTGATCATTAAATGTTCTCTCTGAGCTGTTTAGGGATCAGTTCAGCACTGCCACCTCCTCTCTCCTAAAATCCACAAATCCTGCTCCAGCTCTTCTACAGAACATCATTTCTCCTGCCCTGGTGCCCGTGCTTTGGGTATTCCAAACCTGACTTAGTGTTTTGTATCACCAGAACAGCTTCTTTTCCCAGCTGGAATATCCTGAGCTAACTGGGAAGGGCAGAACATCCCAAAGATGCAGCAGACACCTGCAGGGACTGAGGTGATGCCATGGACCAAACCAGTGCTCCTAGCAAGGAAATCCAAATTATCCTCTCCAGCTCACCAGGAAATGCTCCAGGTGAAGATAAGCTTTCCTTACAATTCCTTTTCTGTGTTTTATTTCTCAGCATTTCCTTCTTCCAACCACCCTTTTTTCAGTACTTTTACCTGCTTAAGGCAGTCAAAATAAAATCTTATATAAGGAATATTTTAGAGCTGATTTTTCTTAGGTATTGGGAAGACACTGAGATGGAATTCTTGTTTTAGTTAAGAAATCCTAGCCCAGCCATGGCAGAAATGCAGACATGTGCACCCCTACTAACACATGAGCTGTGTCCCACTCTTCAGTAGTGACACAAAGCCAGAAAATCAGCTTTGACCATGCAGCAAACCCTCTGGCATTAAAAAAAAATAAAGTAATTCACTGAAATGTTAGTAACACACGGGCAAAGCAGCATGAGAAGGACAGAGTTTCTCACCTCCCATCAAACCTGTGCTTCAGGAAGTCAAAGAGAGCTTTCTGCATCATGTCTGTCACCTTGGCAGAGGGGAGAAGATTGAGCAGGGGATGGACAGGGAGAGAAAGAAGCCAAAAGGAAGGAAAGAGGTGAGTAGAAGGCAGGGATACAGCCCACAATCAACACCCCTGATGGGCAGAGCCCATCCCAGTGCCACGCTCCTGCCACAGCGCTCAGGAATAAATCCATGGAAGCTTCCTGACCACTGCTCCAAGTGCAGGGCTGTCACTGTGTGTGCTCCTGTCCTGAGCTGCACTGAGCATTCCTCACCCCCTGCCCCATCCAGCACCATTCCCAAAGCTTCACAGCACGGCACAACCACAGGGGATGTGTGTCAGACACACCTGGGGCTTTTCCTGCACAACCTTGTTAGAGAGGGCTCCAAGCTTCAGGGATGAGGTGACTGTTCTCAGAGAGGGATAGCAGCAAAAAAAAAGGGATCTTCCCACTGCTGGACACGGAGCACATCTGAGATGCTCAGCCCCGAGAGCTGTCATCTCTGCCATCTGATTTATTGAGCAGCTCCTTGTCCTTTCCAGGACAACTCAGGCTGACAATTATTATCTGCCAGGCCAGACAGCAGCTTCATCAAAGCCCCCAGGCCTCTCTGCCAGTTTATTTCTCTCCTTCCAACTGATTCCTTCAGCATTTAGCCAGAAAAAAAACAGGCAAAATAATTTCCCCCAAGTAAGAGGAATAGTTTTTGTTATTGAAATTAATATTGTGTGTTAGCATCTCCACACATTTGCATGTTCAAGGTTCAGTGCTGTTTTCTTTAAGAAAGAGACATGGTGGCAGATTTGAAGAGGTTTTTATGAGCAAACAACCTCTCTCTCCCCTCCAAACTCTAGAGGTAAATTGATCTGTGCTGCAGCACACGGGGAATTTACTCCTGTCAAAAAACTTCCCCATCAAATTAAAAGGCAGAGAGCAGAACATGAAGTGCCTGCTCTGCTGAGCTGCACCTTCAGTCACTCACAGAAAAACAATGCCAGAACACTGCATTATGCCAAGGCTCTCACCTCCCCTAAAGAACCATTCCAGTATGTTTAATATTATCTTATAAATTACTGACAACATTAATGAAGCTTAATGAAGTGTATCCTTGATTTTATGTTCATTTAGTTCCTGGTTCAGCACTTCCCAGATGGCTGAGCTCCCTAAACTGCCCTGCTAGAAGTCTTCAGCACGTGGTAAATGCTCACTTGAACCTCCAGCAGCCTAAAAAAGGCTGTCCTGGTTATCTGGGCATGTTTTCCTGCCCACTTCCACCTGGGGAATCTTTCAGGAAGGTTAAAGGTTTCTTTGAAAAAGATTTGAATTTATTAATAAAAAGGAGAACAACAAGGAAGCTCCTTCAAATGTTTTTCTAATTAAGTTCAAAGCAGGGGCTGGTTTGATGAACATTTTTCATGTGTAGAGCCCAGCTCGTTAATTTGATTGCTTGTAGCAGACACAAATTCTCTTTTTTACTTGATTTAATCAGGAACGAGTGCACTGGAAAGAATGGATTTGCACTGTGCTTAAAACAGTACAAGTCTGAAGTAACTCTTAGCTCTTACAGAACATTCAGGTAATTATTTCAGCTAAATCACTTGAAATTATCATAAACCAGTTGCACTGAGCCACACCTGGAATTACTGAGGATGATCAGAGATAAGAAAAGTTGAATTAATTGCAAACCCCTCAGTCCATACCTCATAGCCTTTGAGTGAGGGGCCCACCAACACCACAGGTCTCATTGATGGCACTACATCATAGGGGGGAATATGTTCTGTCTGGAGGGAAAAAACAACCCTTCAGATCACCAGGCAAACAACACCCACAGGGAAATCCTGGGAATTATCAATTAGAAGGGAATATGATGGAAACAAAAGCTTTACTTACCACTTTTTGTTTCTGTTTTGCTAGAAGACCAAATGAGAACTTGGTTAAAACACAGCCAGGCAACCAGAAATCCCTTTGCCAAAGCACTTTGATTTCTCCCTGTGCACCTCCCTCGGCTCAGGCCTGACCAAACTGGGAAATCTGTGCAGTAAACTGGGTGATCTGTGCATTAAACTCGGAAATCTATATATTAAAATGGGTGATCTGTGCATTAAACTGGGTATTCTGCACTAAACTGGACATTCTATGCATTAAACTGGGTGATGGGTACATTAAACTGGGTATTCTATGCATTAAACTGGGAATTCTGTCCATTAAACTGGGCATTCTGGGCAGCTGCCACTGTTCCCAGGTTATTTCCCAGCCCTCAGCAGCTCCTGCATGGTTGGAAATCGATGTCCTCCTCCCCTGGGCATGCCAACATTTTGCTGGAAAACACCTCAGTAACTCAGCAAAGGGGAAAAGCTGCACTTCTCATGCTGGGGTTTTTAACCAGAATTATTAGCAAGGGTTTCCTTAAATAAATCCTGGCTTACCTGTGGCTGTAGGTGTGGCTCGAAATGTGCCAGAAACCATCTCTCCAAGGCTTGAGGAAGAATTCCCACTGGATTTCCTACAGCAGCAGAAAGAGCCCCATGAACAGCAGGCACCCCAAAATGTGGGAGGTTTTGAGGAGGAATTGTCCCATGAGGAGTCACAAGATCATACAAACATAAATTAACTAATTAACAAAGCTAAAAATTAACTGTTTGATCATTATAATATGGAATTTTATCATCCAAATCCAGGAGCATCTCACTGAACTCAGTAATTTCTCTGAATATTGAGACCCACCCTGGCTGCCTCTGAAGTTGTGTCAAAAATTATAGAAGAAATTTGGATGCTGTTCAACCATTCTGAAAGCATTTCCCAGGTTTATCTCCCAGACCTTTTCCCAGGGGTTTCCAATCTCCAGGTCTGGCAGGGTGGAGACTCAAAAACCTCAGGCTGGAAGATGAAGAATAAAGGATGGGAAAGCTGATCTCACGAAGTTTGACAAGTCTGGTTTGGGGCAAAATGGAGAGACAAGAAAAAAAGGAAGGAGAAAAACCCCACAACCTAAGAAAAGCTGGGAAAAATCCAGGAGACTTTGAGCACCAAGTTTACCTAAGGCCACGGGCACACAGAACTCTCAGAAATTCCTGTCAGTATCCCTCACTGCTCTTTCCTACAGCCAAACACATTTTTTTTGTTTCTCATCACCAGCATCTCCCACTCCCACTCTCCTCAAATCCATCCTTCCACTGGGAATCCCAAATCCAACACTGCAAATTCCCTGCAATAAAGCAGCAGCAGGTGACCTTTGGAAATGTTGCCCTGCGTGAGGAAGGATTTGAAGCGATTTGCAAAGGTCAGGGCGCTCTCACCCTCCGTGGAAGCGGCCCCTCTTCTGCTCCTGCTGGATGCGGATGTTCTCCAGGCGCAGCGGGCTGGGGATGAAGCCGATCTCGCAGCCCTCCTTCACCAGCCTCCCTATCCACCAGTCGTTGTTGTATTTCTGCAACACAGGAAAGGTTCCTGGCTACTCCAGCTCAACGATTCCCTCCCTTTGTTATGCACACTCCTGGGTAACAAACCAGGCTCACCCCGGTGTGTGACACCAGAGCACCGAGGTCGTTTCCCCTCCTTCTGGCCCCTGCTGATTTAATTCCAGGGTTGATTTAATGAGCAGAACCCGTTTTTTGGAGCTGAGGCCACCGAACAACCTCCCAGCAGCAAACATAAAATAACACCTTCAGCTTCCCATCAAATACTGCTTGTCATATTTAATGGTCTAGACAAAAGATCACCACTTTCCCTTCCTCCTTTCCAGGTATCTGTAGGGATGTTATTAACAGGTTATGACAGATTAAGACAAATTCACCTTAAGGAGGAAACTTTAATATATACCTAAAGTATAGCATTTTATCATTGACCTTTAGTAACATATATTTTTCTGCTTTAGTCAGACTGTCCCTAATGATGGCAAGATGAAAAGCAGGATCCTGGTGGATACTGGAGTGGAAAAGGATTTGTTGTAGCTGCTGCCAGCAGAGCTTTTGAAGAAAAGTATCTGAAAAGCCTCTCCTCTGTTCTGCTTCATTAGGCAGCTCAGTGTTCAAAAGAAACATTGCTTTTCACAACTGGCTCTGGAGTCATTAAGAGCAGCACGAGTGAATGGGTTTTGTTTGCCTGCCTCGAGGAAAAAGCCATCACAGAGATCTCATCTTCAAGACCATCCCTGCTCCTGGCTCCATATTTGCAGGCACTTCAGTTCCTGCAGGAACACAGAAACGCTGTCAAAGGTGCAGCAGTGCATGGTGATGACTGAAACACAGAGATGCAGCACTGAAAAATAAATGGGTTTTTATCAACCCAGATATTTGAACACTAACCCAATCATAAATATCAACATATAATAAAAACTAAGAGAATGCAATCCTCATCCCTGAAAAACCTCTTTATCCTCTTTTATATATTTAGGCAAGAGGTTCCATTATTTTCTCATTCCAACTAAGTATTTATTCCTCCTGCTGTTCTGACCTTGATTCAGACAGTGGCAGGGAGCAAGCAAAGCTTAATTTGAAGGATGTTGAATTACAGAACTACTTCCAGTCTGTGAACTGGAGAAATCCTTCAGGATTCAACATCCTGCTGCTGGAAATCAGTGAACTGAGAGGTTGTGGAGTGCCCATCCCTGGAAGTGTCCAAGGCCAGGCTGGAGCGGGCTTGGAGCAGCCTGGGACAGTGGGAGGTGTCCCTGCCCAACCAAACCAGTCTGACTCTACAAAACCAATCCCTGCAACACCTGAGTTCCAAGGTGTTGGAACTCCTGCTCCATTTTGGCCCTGAAGGTACAGCCTGACCATGGGAATCTTTCTTCATGGACCTCAGAGCGAGGCCTCTAGACATGGGATCAGAATCTACCCCTTTGGGACAAAGGATGGAGGGATGGGACACAGGGAATGGCTCCCCCCTACCAGAGGGCAGGGAGAGATGGGATTCTGGGGAGGAATTCCTGGCTGGCGCAGGCACAGGGTGCCCAGAGCAGCTGTGGCTGCCCCTGGATCCCTGTCAGTGTCCAAGGCCAGGCTGGACAGGGCTTGGAGCAGCCTGGGATGGTGGAAATGTCCTGCCCATTTAAGGCCCCTTCCATCCCAAAGCAGTCTGGGTTATGCTGAGAGCATCTGAACACACAAATGCCAAGGCTGCAGTGAGGAACACAGGATTTATCTGCATTAGGTCATTCCCTCCCCTCTGTCACTCTGTGTGTGGGAGGATCCCATGGTTGCCATGCCCATGATTCCTTCTGCTCTGTCAGGAATTGTTGCCATTTCATCCTTTAAGCAAGCACACAATGTATAGTTTGGAGGAGACAGATGAGACATACAGGGCACATCCTCAAAATAGCAGCTCCTCACTCACTGCCTCTGCTCCATCCTGCCACAGGGTGACCTGGCTCTGTACCCAGCTCTGCAACATTCCAAAACCTGGAACCATTGTTCTGGTCCAGATCACTGGAAAACAAATCCTGCAAAGCCTTTTTGCAGCGTGGGGAACCGTTCCCCAAATCCTACTGAGTTCCAGCTCCGGGCAGGCTGAGCTGACAAACACCAGTAAACCAGATGGTTTACAGCTTAGTGATGGTGTGATCCCGGGTTTTTAGACCTTGGAAGACAACTCATGGAATGCCAAGGCATGGATTTGGGACACTTGTCTGGGAGAATGTACAGGGCAGCATGACAGGAGCTTGCAACTCAATCAGTGCCCTGACAATAAGGGTGGGCACGTCCAGGAAAACCAAGATTAAAAACTGGAAAAAAAGGGAATTTACTGCCTTTCTCTCTCAGGGAGGGGGGATGTGAAGCAATTCCCTGTTCCAGCACCAGAGGAGGGGCAGCAGCAGGTGTTTTCCTCCTGAATGTGCTCTGTCTAAGGGAGATCAGTGCTCGGGAGTGATGATGAACACGTGTTCAAAGAAAGACACAGATGAGCACTGAACACCCCAAAATAAACCCAAAATGCAGAGATGAAAAAGTGCTTTTGCAAGCTGCAAGCCTCTGTACCAATCCATAGCACAACAGGGGGTTATGCAAATGTGGAGGGCTCACTTCAGATAAAAAATTGCAGAAAATATGCTCAGCATGCAATAAAATGCAATTTTCTCTACCAAAGCCATACTCAGGGCTCATTTATTCCCATTTTTTTCCCTTATTTTTGCATCTGTCCTCTTCAGGATTTTCTTTGCTTACTGTATTACCCTAAGTGCTACTTCCTCTCTGGAAGGGAGCCTATCTGGGGTTTTTTTTGAAGACCTGGTGTGACCTGGTGCTGCTCCACGGAATCCCCTTCTCCTGCACCATCTCTGACCCATCACAAACTTGTTCTGACGGAAAGAATCTGAACCCACCACTTTAAAGGGCATTATTTCCTTCCTGTGTGATGAAATTCCAACATGTTGGTAACACCAAGTGCTCCAAAAGGGCAGGATAAGCACCCCAGGGTGCAGGAGCTCCACGAGGGATGAAGAACCACCTCATCCTCACTGTGCCCTCCTGCCCTCTCTCAGCACTCCTGCAAAAAAAAACAATCTGCAAAAAGATTCTCTTTTCCTTGGTTTTACCTCTTTAATGTGGAGGAAGTCCTTGGCATCGAAGGAGATGGCAGTGCTTGGGACAGGAACATCTTCATCCAGAGCCCCACAGTAACTCACGTTGGTCTTGACAGCAAATGCTACTGGTTTGGACTACAAACAGAAAAAAAAAAAACCACATCAAAAACACTGGGAACTTTTCATCCATAAAAATTCAGCCCTAATAATTTCCCCCAGGCCAGCAGAGTTCAGCTCCCTGGAGAATATCCCCATTTAGAGGAGAATATTTACACTAAACTTCCCAAACATCTTCTCTGCAGATACTTTGACTCAGTATTTCAAAAGAAAGAGTGAATTTTACCAGCAGGCAGAAGGCAACTGGCACATGACTCAGGGAAGAGAACACACCTTGGCCCTCTCAAGCTGGATGGCTGCTTGCTGCTCCCTTTCCTGGCGGATTGCTTCCCTGTCCTCTTCCAAAGAGACATCAGAGTCTGAGGGTCTGCTCGTGTATGAATCTGCTGAGCCCTGAAAGGAAATCCAGGTCACTAAGAAAACACAGGTAAGGAACAGAAACCCCCTCCTCCCACACTTTTATAATATTTTTTCTTTCTTTTTTCTTTTTCTTTTTTTTTTTTTGTTTGAGTGAATTTTCCAAAGACAAAAAATCTCCTTCACTTTCTTACTGACACAGTGAAATCCAGCTCAGCTGTGGGCACTGTCCAAAAGTCTTTATAATAGTCATATCCTGTTTGACAACCTCAGACTTGGGATTGTCAAGGGTTAGGTCACATCAAATATAATTAAGGAATTATAAAGCTTGGTTTGAATCATCCCTCCCCATGAATACACTCCATTGTGTAAGGGCTTTGTTCTCACTCACACAGAGCTTTGTTCTGGGCTTCCAGGGGAAAAAAAGTGGCAAAAATGACATTATTAAAGCTGCTCAATAGTTCCGTATCGATATGACACAAAACCAGCACATTCAGGCAGCAGCAGAGAGCAGCAGCCTGTGAGGAAGGAAAGGCGTTGCCACTGTTGGGATTTATTGCCATTTTTGGGATATTTTTCATTATCTGGCAACCCCTGAAGAGTGGAGTGGCTCCTCTCTTTGTAGAGACCAGAGGTGACTCCAGCACCCCACACACCTGATCTTCGTGTGTGGGGCCAGTGGAAAAACAGGGCTTTAACCTTGCAAAACAGGGAATGTTTACTCCTGATCAATCTGTGGCTCCGTGTGTTCCAACAAAGCAAATCTACAGCATCTTAACATTATTATTATTATCCTTTTTCCTTACACGGATTTATATCCTGCAGTACAGGCACTGTCAGTATTCTTACTGTCCAAGGAAAGTCACATATTCTTAAATACTGCTGTGAATACATGGCCATTGCTGTGGATCCCTGTCCACTGCTGTGGATCCATGGCCATCCCTGTGGATCCATGGCCATCCCTGTGGATCCTTGGCCATCCCTGTGGATCCATGGCCATCCCTGTGGATCCATGGCCATCCCTGTGGAACCATGGCCATCCATGTGGATCCATGTGAAATCCATATCCATCAGAAGACTTCTGGCTAAGAACCACGAATGAGCCTGTGCTCTTTCCTTGCTCCATACTCAGATCAGATTTCCTCCAGGCCACAAATGGGATTTGCCAACAGGAACTTCAACCTCAGCCATGATTTTAAACACACCAGAAGATTCCCTCCAGGACATCCCACACTCAGGGAGAGCTGGGAAGGGCTGGGAAGACACAGGAGTTCAGGGTCCTGAGCTGGAACAAGTGGAGCATCCCCAGGCTGAACAGTGGTGTTAGGTGCTGGCAGCAGCTCAGCTTTTCCCAGCTGGGAAGCTGCACATCCTGCTCTTCCTTCTGCTTCCTTCGGGATGTAGCAGAGACCAGGGAACTCTGCAGCCACAGCGCCTGGCCAGGCCTCACACAGACACCTCTGACAGCCTGAGCGCCCTTTCCATGGGGAAATTCCTGCTGCTGTCCCCCCTGAGCTGCCCTGGCCCAGCCTGAGGCCGTTCCCTCTCCTCCTGTCCCTGTTCCCTGCCAGCACAGCCCGACCCCCCTGCCTGTCCCCTCCTGCCAGGGAATTCCAGAGAGGGAAAAGATCCCTCGGGATCCTCCTTTGCTCCAGCCTCAGCCCCTTCCCAGCTCCCTCAGGAATTCTCCAGCCCCTTCCCAGCTCCCTCAGGAATTCTCCAGCCCCTTCCCAGCTCCCTCAGGAATTCTCCAGCCCCTCAATGTCCCTCCTGTCCCAGAGCTGTCCCCAGCATGGGAGGTGCCCCAGCAGTGCCAGCTCAGGGACCGGCTCAGCTCTTGCCTACCTGGGCACCCCTGGGCCACTGCTGGTTATTTATTCATATATATACATATTATTTTCTGTAGCTCAGTGAGGGAACTGGACAGGAGCAGAGCCCATACTGGTTTTTACTGGTGTGTGTTTGAACAGTGGCTTATTTACTGCTGTCAGAAGCAGCCTCAGGCAGAGCAGCTGACGCTGCCAGGCCACCCCCGGCTGCTCTGCCAGGCTGAGCAGTGCCTGTGTGCCAAGTGAGAGGGATTGGTACAATCACATCCGCATGATCCCGGCTCTCCCAAGTTGTTCCAAACAGAGAGTGGCTTATCTGGAAGATGCAGCCCCAGGACTGTGACTCACATGGTACTGAGCTGCAGCATCACATTGAAAACCAGGCACCGTTCTGCAAATAGCAGCAAGAGGGGCAGAAAAGGAGCCAAACTTGTATTGAATTTTGGGTGCTGTTTGAAATGTTTGATTGAAGATCAGAATTATTGCCAGAAATATTGTGGGATATTGACAGAATATTGCCCAACAATCCAACACAAACACTGTCTGCTCAGCACCAAGTGCAGCAAGTTCTGCTCTGACAGCTCCTACTTGCTGAAACTGCAATAGGCAATGAGAGGGGAAAAAAAAAAAAAGCCATTTCCCATCTTTTTTTGTAGACCAAGGGGTTCCTAAAGGAAGAATTTCTTAGTGGAAATTGTGGTCAGACACTGGAAAGGGCTACCCAGGGAATGGTGGAGTCTCCATCCCCAGAGGTGTCCAGGGAAGGACTGGACGTGGCACTCAGTGCTCTGGGCTGGTGACAAGGGGAGGGTTTGGGCACAGCCTGGACTCGATCTTGGAGGGCTTTTCCAACATTGGTGATTCTGGGATTCTATAAAAAGACCCTGTAACTGCTTTATTTTCACATTGCTTAGAGCAGCAGCCAGGTCACTTGGGGATATCACCTGTGCCCACAGTTTTACACATAATATTTGAGGACCAATTATCAATCCCAACCTTATCTAACCCAAATCCCATGACCCTATGGGAGACAGAGAAACTTTGTCAAGTGGGGATTTAATGAGTTCAAGTGACACCAGATTTGGCAATTTGAAAGAAACAGGCTTTTCTGGATAATTACATTATTCAAGGCAATGAAAGACTCAGTGCTTACTTCGCAGCCTTTACACTTTGGGTTCCTGTGAATCCATTTTTTTGTGCAATTTATTAATTATTTTCTCCCTCTCTCATCAACTAATGTAATTC
This sequence comes from Cyanistes caeruleus, assembly GCF_971803275.1. Classification (NCBI taxonomy): domain Eukaryota; kingdom Metazoa; phylum Chordata; class Aves; order Passeriformes; family Paridae; genus Cyanistes; species Cyanistes caeruleus. The sequence goes on from NC_141707.1 coordinate 40,047,061, forward strand.
AGCTTAGCAAAAAAACATGGAGGGTTTGAAACAATCCCAAAAACACCAGGGAGAAGGGTAAAGCAGAAAGAGCAGTGGGTCTGTTTATTTTTATTCTCCTGCTCACTGACTGGTCTTACACATGAGGCTGATGGACAGGGTGGGAGTATTTTAGGGAGGAAGAGGTGACATGAATCCTCTTCCTGGACACTACAACATCCAGCCTTTGTGCTCACTGAAGGAATAATCAACCTTTAGCTGTTACAGCTAAAAAATAAAGACTTACTGAGCTTGCAAATAATTTTTCCCCAAGCGCCATAAATCCACAGCTCCGGACTGCTGTCCCTCCATCCCTAAGGAATGCTCTGTCACACTGCTCATGCAATTAAAGCAGCGATCCATTAGCAGCTCCGATCAGCCAGATGACAGGCAGCCTCTCCTGAAAAGATTTAGGGTGCTGTGGGGTCTATCCCAAGCTGGAGAGCCTTTGGGAAAACATCCCTGCTCACCAAGAGCTCCTGCCTTCTCCATGAGGCCAGCCTCACTGCAGGAGGATGCATTCCTGCATCCTGGGATGTGCAGGCACGCAGGGAGAGCGGTGCAGGGAGAGCTCTGTGCTCAGACACTCTCCTGTGCTCAGCTGGGAAATGAGAGATGTCAGTGCAGGAGCACAGAGCTCACTCTGCACCCACGGCGCTGGCAGGTCACACAGCGCTCCTCCAGGCAGCCAATTCTTGGGAATGCTGGGGTTGGAATAACATCCGAGCTGGGGACAGCATGGAATGGAAAAAAAAAACAGGGGAAAAAAACCCTCCTGTCCCACCCTCTTCTCCTGTGCTCCTCTTCTTCCCCAGCACCAATCCCACCTGGCACCTCCAACATTTTTGAATAGTCAAGGCATTCTCATCCTGCAAAACACAGGAAGCCAAAATTCCTCAAGATCCTGTCCTGATGCCGAACTCAGAGATTACCCAGCAGACCAAACAGCTCAACCAGAGGTCACTTCAATGCTTTTAAATTGGCCAGGAGCTCAACTAAAATATTTTAGCAGACATGGGATCATGGAATCCCAGACTGGTTTGGGTTGAAGGGACTTCACAGCTCATCTCGTTCCAGGCCAAGACACCTTCCACAAGCCCAGGTTGCTCCAAGCCCCGTCCAAGCTGGCCTTGGGCACTTCCAGGGATCCAGATGCAGCCACAGCTTTCCTGGGAAACCTGTGCCAGAGCCTCATCCCCTTCCCAGAAAACAATCTTTTCCAATATCCCACCCATCCCTGCCCTCTGGCACTGGGAGCCATTCCCTGGCTCCTGTCCCTCCATCCCTTGTCCCCAGTCCCTCTCCAGCTCTCCTGGAGCCCCTTCAGGCCCTGCAAGGGGCTCTGAGGTCCCTCCAGAGCCTTCTCTTCCTCAGGCTGAGCACGCTCAGCTCTCCCAGCCCTTTCACTGGCAGGAAGCTTCATCAGCCCATCCTCCCTTTCCCCCAAGGGAAATTCATCCCAAACTGGAGCCTGGACTGGAAAAAAGCCCAAGTGTCCTCAGCCCTCTGCAAGTTCCCAGGGGAATCGAGGCCACATCCCTCCCTGACGAGTTCCCAGAGACCTGACAGAGCTCCTGACACAGCACAAGGAGAACAAACAGGCACAGGGATGGCTGCAGGGCCATATGCTGCCATATGCCACCGATGTTCCAGAAATCACTTCAAAAACCCCACAAAACTCACAGGAAGTTATTCCTTGGGGAAGCAGCTCACTCCAAGCCCCAACACAAAGATCTCCCTGGTCCAGGTGCACAAGAGCAGGTTTAACTCACAGGTTACTACTGGAAGTATGTCATGGAGATGGGGGTCACAGAAAATAAGAATTAACTCATTTTTACATGAAAACAAGAACAGAAGTTGAGAATTTAAGAAACCTCCACGTTTTAAATACCAGTGGCCACCACAGTTGCTGCTCATCTCATCCCAGCACTCAGGGTGGGCAGCTAAATTTAATTACTGGGCAGGTGATGTAATTAATTAAAAGGCAAATACAAAACAGTGGGGATCTCTTCCTTTGGCGTGAAAACCTTGCTGTGCTGCAATGGAAACCGGGGCCAGGAAAATCTGTGTGTGCCCAGTAAAATACTGCAGAGTCCTAGCCCAGACTGGAGGGAGAATTCCATGGGAGGAGCAGCAGGGAAAGCAAAGTTATTCCCATGTGGAAAGGGGTGGAGAGATCACACAGCCCCTGCTTTGCTTTAATATCCTCTGGAATTAGTAACATCCCCCTCGAATTACAAAATCCATTCCAGCTCCTGCAATGTTAAAAATATGGAAATCCAGGAGGAAAAAGAGGTTCAGTGGGACTTCTGCATGAATTTCCACGTGGATGTGGCACTGGAAGTCCAACCAGGACAAGGTTCAGCTCCCAAGCAAATGATTTTCTTGCTGAATCCCCAACACACACACGAGGCAGCTGCACAACTGCTTGGCATTGAGTTGTGATTTCAGAATCAAATGCTCAGCAATTATTTCCTTCTATATGTTTGGTAAATTTATTTAAAACAACTCATTAGGTGTCTCAGCAATTTGGAAATTACTAGGTAGTTAGAACATGTTTTTTTCTTTGGGAATACTAATTGTTAGAAAATAGGGCAATTCTTCCAACATTTCCTGATCTCTTTTTTTTTCCCCCTGGATTTCAAATCTTGCAGTCTATCTCCTTTCTCCAGCTGCCTTCAGTTCAGCACAGATTGTGTTGCTACATTTAAGAAATGGAGTTTAAAAAAAATACTGGTAATATATATCTCTATTTACTGCCAAAATACTCCCATCTCTTTTGGTAATGTTCAAATGAACATGCAAGGCACAGGATTTTGCTTAGCTGGCATTGCAGGTACCCACAAAGCCTGAGGTAGTAGTTAGAGAATAGATGAGCTGCTCTGAACTTTTCCTTTTTCACAGGTTAAAAATTCAGATCTTCCTCCACAAAATAACACCCAAAGCACTTTTCCCGCAGGCTCAGAGCCAAGGGCAAGGTGAGGATCACAGCCACAGGGATGGCTACAGGCTCAGGTGGTTTTCACCCAACAAAATGTTCAAAATTTGAACACACAAACCTTTCAAATTCCATATTTTTGTTCAGCCATAAAGCAGCAAAGATCTGCCTGGGAATGCTCTGATCTGTGCTTTATTCCAAATGCAGGTTGTGAGACCTGGGACTGAATCAACACCTGAACACCTCCAGCCTGAATTTTGCTTCACTCCCTGCAGCTGGTCTCTCTTTTTCAGGAGAGCTATTCAGCAGTCCCAGGAGAGAAAAAAAAGGTGCTATTTTTCCATGATAAAAGGCACCAAACTAAAGCTGCAACGGCACAGAGACACTGCTTTATTTTTTCTAATTACTTCAGCTCTTGAAAGCACTGAATGATCTTCCCAAGGCTCTGGGGAAGCTGCTGCTGTTGGGTTTGATGAAACCTGATAATAAAAGTGCACCTGGTATCCGAAATGAGCTCTGCTGTGAGGAGGATGCTCTGTGTCTGTCCCACATAACATGCTGGGAAGTCAAGAATGTTCCATAAGTCTCCAGAAAAAAAAATAAAAAATTACAAATACTGCCCCCAAACTAAACTTAATCATCCTCCCAACTACACAGGCATCTGTGGCTGCCATATGTGGTCTGCCACAGCATTCCCTCAGACATGCAGGCTTCAGCCAGGAAGTGCTGGAATAACATGGTGTATTCCTGAACCACCCTCCAATCATCCTCCTGTGCTGCCTGCCATGGAGAGTTCCTGCTGACAGGGGTGGATCATTTCTTAAAAAATAAAAATAAAAATCACACCTCCATCTAGTTCCTTGTTACTGCAACAGGGATATTTAAGTTGGGATCTGCAAGGGGATGAGCTCCCATTTCTCCTCTTGCTTCCCTCTGTTCCAGTTTATCTCCATTTTCCTTTTGGTTTCATGCTTGCTTTGCTCTCCCTGGGGCTCTCCTGGCACCAGGTCACCTTTGGGAGCAGCAGGCTGACCTGTGCCAAGGGCCTGCTCATGTTCTGGCCTGGCACCACTCTCAGACACCACAGAATACAAAAATCCCAGACTGGTTTGGGTTGGGAGGGACTTAAATGCCATCCAGTGCCACCCCTGGATGGGCAGGGACACCTGCCACTGTCCCAGGCTGGCCTTGGGCACCGCCAGGATCCAGGGCAGCCACAGCTGCTCTGGGAATTCCAGCCCAGCCAGGAATTCCTTCCCAATATCCCATCCATCCCCAAGCCATTCCCTGTGGCCTGTCCCTCCATCCCTCATCCCCAGTCCCTCTCCCTCACTTTTATGATCCCTGGAAGGACACAGAGAGGTGTCCCCAAATCCTTCTCCTCTCCAGGCTGAACAAAAGAAAAAATTCAGTTTATTTTCCTGGGGGAGTGTTCAGCAGCACCCATTCAGTAGCTGAAATGATTTTTCAACTTCCCTACAAATAAAACCAGTCCATCTCTTTCAAACAAAATCAGGATACTTCAGTCCCCAAAGCAGGGATGTGCAGCACAAAAACCTTCAGGGTATTCTACATGTGAGGAATGAAGTGGAATTTTCCTCACTGTTGAGAAGATCCTTGCCACCTGTCTGCTTTCACTGCATGCTCTTCCTAATTCCAACAGCTAATTTAAAGAATATACATCTTTTTTTAAGGATTTTGATGATTACAGTGTCCTGATTTTCTTCTAGAGTGGTGTCACCACTTCCCACACCATCAGGCTTTACACAACCAAAATAACCCTGAATATTTATTTTACTTTTTTTTTTTTCCAACAGAAGTGCTTTAGAACGTCACAGAATCACAGAACCAGAAGACTGCCATCTCCAACAGAATTATAGGAAAATGACTTTGTTTAAAATGTTCACGCTGGGTGGTGAAAGGGAAGGAATTGTGACATGCTGGGAGGGCATTGTTGAAATGAATTTCACGCTGCTTAATTTAAGCCAAGCTTAATGGATGGAGTTTGGGCCTAGGCTGGGTATACTGTGTTATGTTATGGTTTTATTTCCTTCCAAAAGCTTCCAAACCAAGAGGTTTAGAAGCTGCTTTAAACACTGATAAATCAGGCTTACAAACATAGCATTTTATTTTATTTTACATTTTCTACTTTTTTTTTTGGTACTTTTTTTCCTTCTCTTTCCCAAGGAGCTGCCATGATCTCCGATTACTTTTCTTGCAGCAAATCAAACCACCTGCCCAAACCTCCAAGAAGCTCTTATGGATGGCTAGGAATATTTTAGGAGGAAAAAGCCCTAATTTTCCCAGTGCTGTGCAGGCTGTAAATAGCAACTCCTTCCCCTGAGCCCTTGCAATCGAAAAACTCGACGTGCTGAGAGCAAAATACAAGAGAAAAGACATTTTGCTGTCACCTGCTGAGGTAATATTTGAGCCACACTTTATGGTCCTTAATTGCTGTAATCAACCATGGAGCCCAAGGACTTTCTAGGACTTTGCTGCCCACTGGGAATTCACAGGGATAGGGCTGGGAATTCAGTGGGCTCAATTCCAGCAGCTCTGCCCAAATCCTGCAGCTCTGAGAGCACTCTGAGCTCACCTGCTCCCCCAGAACTGGTTGGGTTTTGGCATAAAATGGGGGGAAATATCCCCCACTGACAATTTTGTTGTTTCCATATCTGCTCCTACTCGGATATTGCTCCACACACTGAAAACAAAACACTGTTGGGAGAGGGACTTGTTGTTATCAGGTATTCCCAGGTGGTTTGTGAGAACCAACAAAACACAGGACAAACAATCCACTGTTATTTTGGGAAATGAGAAGCAGGAACAAATAAATAGCCAAGATTTAAAAAAAAAAAAAAAATCTGGGGATGCCACTGGCAAAACAATCTCTCTGTGTATTCCCTGTTGGGATAAATGGGAAGGTAGCAATGATAGGGGGAAATGCAAATGCAGGAGGAGGGAACAGCCAGAACTTTGTGCTGTATCTCAACTCCAGCCACCATAAATCTTTTTTTTCACATGGTGTGAACATATTTTCCCAAATTCTTATGACTATCTGGTCATCAGGGCCCTCAAACCCAACCTGTTCTGGGATTTGATGATTGACAGTAATTTAGAGAGTTAAATATTAAAAATTCAAAGATTTTTTTATTTTTATTTTTTAATAACTGCCTCCAGTTTTATCTTAAAATGGATTATTTATATCTTAGGAGGAACAATAGTTTAGTACTCGTTCTTGCTAGTGACCAACAAGCATTCCAATCAAGGGAAAAAAATCCTTTAGGAATCACTTTCTTACTCACAACCCCTTTGATCTGGCACAAGCAATAAATGAGAAAGACCCTGATAGTCTCATTCTGTGCAAAAATCTCCTTCTCCATCCAAGTTCTCACATGCACCAGTAAACACAAATCTTCAGGAGCAAACAGGACAACTTTAAACACTTGGGTATTGTTTTTTTTTGCTGAAAGAAGGTAAAAAAAAAAAAAAAAAGCCTTGTCAGAAGTGGAATCTGTCAATCTTGACAAGATTTAAAACCTTTAAAAAAGCTTTGCCCTTATTTTGGGATACTGTAGCAGAGCTCCAAAAGAAAATGTCAAAGGTTCTGCTGTTGGCCTATAAATCTGCACTGAAATGCAATCAAAAAGGCAGGGAATGGTCAAAGGAACAGAAAAGCATCCAGCAGGAGGAAGGAAACATTCCAAGATGAGCAGCCAGAGCACGAAAGTCCCAAGTAAGGAACTCATCCCAAAATTGGAGGGTGGTGGCTGATGCTACCCCGAGTGAGTTCCCCTGGCCAGGGAAGTGTCTCACTGACGTTGGATGCAAAGCCATTTCCAGAGAAAGAGAAGGATGAGGGGGAAGGATGTCAATCCAAAACTTGCCTGAACTTCAGCAAGTTCCCAAATTCCCTTTCTGCCCTGGGCTGAACAAAGCAAAGCCCCCAGCACCAAACTGCTGCTGGTGGCCAGAGCCCTCCCCTTGCACTGCAGCTGCTGGAGCAGAGATTTCCTGCAGGACAATGTGACACTGATCCAGGCACAGCAGGGATTGGGGATGGACACAGGCTGTGTGTCAGTGCATCCCTGGCACTCCATGCAGGAGACACACGGCCAGGAGAGCTCTGTGCTCCAGGATAATTCCCTGCAAGAGCTGCTGGCAGGAAGGAAAGGCTTCTGCTGAACTCCCATTTTTCTGGTGTGTTTTAGCATGAACTGTTTGTTATTTCCTCCTTGCCGTGCGTTTCCCGTGCCAGGAGCTCTGTCCCTGGGAGCCGGAGCGTCGATGGCTCCTGCGGGATCAGGGCTGTGTTCATCTGTGCACATCCCACTTCCCACAGCACACACCTGCAGGATGATCCAATTCCTACGCTGCTGTCCCTGCTCCTGCTCTGGAGCTCCTCCAGCTCCGTGTGCTGCCCTGCCAGAGCAGCTCCCCGCCGTGCCTGGCATCCCCATCCCTGTGCAGCACCTCCAGCAGCACCTTCCATGTGTGATCATCCCCCTGAGCCAGGGCTCCCACCAAGGGATGAGCCTCCCAAACCTTCCTGAGACAGGGAGGGGACGGTGTTCCTGCCCTGATCTTCCATGGACACAAGGACAAAGTGAGGTTTGGGCACCTTCCATCCCCAAAGGAGGATTTTTCCCCAGCCCCACCAATGGCACACAGCAGAGGGAAAGTCCAAAATCCTGATTTCCTTGGAGGCACAGCTCATATACCTCCTCTCCAGGAGGTCCGCCCAGAGAAGCCGTGGCTGCCCCATCCCCGGCAGCCTGCAAGGTTCTGCAGAGCTTGGAGTGGAAGGTGACCCTGCCCACGGCACGGGGTGGAAGGAGAAGAGCTCTGAGGTCCCTTCCCAGCCAGGCTGTTCTATGATTCCTGCATTCCTGTACATCTTTTCCAGCAGGGAAGAGCAGAGTGAGCACAGAGCATCACAGGCACAGCCGGGATTGGAGCCGGCTCCTGTTGACATTTGTGCCTCCATCTCTCTCGAGCTGCCCTGACACATCCCCTTCCCCACCTCTGTGCCAGGCACGCTGCTGACATCCCCAAACTAGTTAAGGGACATCAATAAATGAGAGGAAAAACGTGCTGAGCCTCGGGGAGGAGGGGCTGCTCCTCCTCCCCAGCAGTGCTGTCCGTGCAGCCTGGCCAGCTCCCCGGGATGTGCCGGCAGGAAAACCAGAGAGCACCAGGATGAAACTCATTCCTCCCCTCTGGCAGCACCATTACAATTCCAGGCACAGAGGGACTCTGGAAGAGAAAGGAGCGGAAAAAAAAGAACGCAAATCCCTCCCAGAGAGCCTCAGCTCTCCAGAGATTGCAGCAGGACCCGCTGCAGCAGCCACTTGGGAGAACACTTTGCTCGCTGCCTTCCTGAAATGCTGTGATGGGGGAGAGCTGCTTCAGCTCCCAGCTGCTGGAAGTGGCTTTTTCTCCTTTTTTTTTTTATATTTTTGCAACTAATGCAGCAACTGCACTTGGGTGAAAAGGCAAAGGGAGGAATTATTTAACAGCTGAAAGGAACGTGCAGCCATCAGGACTTTTGGGCTGCACTTTAATGAAATACATCAGTGCAGCTCCTCTGAAACCTACATTTCATTTCAGATTTAAAGGAACGTGTGCTTCTGGTTTTAGATTGGTTTGAAAATGTTCAGCAAAAGCAGCCTGTAAAAGCTGTGATGCCTTTGGAGATCTCTTCACTGATCTGCTCTCAGCAAAACAACACTGCAGTGTTTGTATTTATTTGTGCTGTTGTGGCTGTTACTCTGAGGATACAACTGGGATTTCTTTACCTGTATGAGATCAGACCATCCAGAAGAAAGGCAGACAAGCTTTATGAATAATTACATGTTGTTGTGGAATGTAAAACGTTCGATTCCGATACCAAAGAGATCTCATACATCTTTTATAAATTAAATTCTTGCTTGTGAAGGAAGACACAAAATATCTGTGCAAAGTCACGTCCCTTTGAAGGCATCTTCCCCCTCAGCAGGTACCCCCTGCACGCAGAGAACCTGAAAAAGAAATCACAGGAAGCTTCCTCCTGCAGACAACACAGAGGCTGTGGAACCTGATGGGTTTGTGTGTTATATCTGAGCACTGCTGAGAGGAATTGTGGCTGTGCTATGTCTGCAAGTGTACAGGGCCAGGTTGGACACAGCTCTGGAATAGTGGGAGATGTCCCTGCCCATGGAATGGATGGGATTTAAGGTCCCTTTCAACCCAAACCAATCTAGGATTCCAAGGAAGGCAACAAAATGGAAAAATTCCTATGTGAAATATTCAGTACAGAGTAGTGAAGCTAAACATCTAACAAGGTGATTAAGAGTTCTAACAGACAAAACACCTTCAGCACTAAAGGACATCCAATGGCAAGTCTGAAAGCCTAAGGCCTCCAAACAACTTCTACATATCCAGCACCAGTGCCTGAATTCTCAATGTGTAATGGGAAATATTCCAGCTCTGATTCCTCTCCTCCCAGCCTCCCACTCACGCTGGATGTTTACATTGATCTATTAAAGGGAAATATCACTTAATGCATTCCTGAAATGAATCCACTCCAGGCAGAACACAGGAGCTACTCAGCAATGTACTCCTGCACTTCCTACCACTCTGCTCCTTGGGGCAGCGAGTGAAAATCAACAGACAGCTGTAATTAGCATGGAAAAACCAGGGAGGCAAAGTATAACTCATTTGTCTGTTTTTCCATCTGTCAATACCCCCTTCATTCTCCAATAGGAGATCGATAACAAGTGCAGAGCTACAGCATTCCTGGTTTCAATTCCAGCATTCCTGGTTTCAATTCCAGCATTCCTGGATGCAAAAGCATCTTGAGAACATTTTAACCACAACAAGCACCACGGTGGGGATCTACTTCTCTTACTTGTCAGAAACTTTGGAAATAAGTACACTTTGAAGTAGTTTTGCCCACTCTTCTTGTCCCAACAGAGGCTTCAGTGGCACGTTTCACTTCAAGTAATGTTGGTTACAGAACATGAGCTGGCAGCTTGGTTGTGTCCCACACCGGAGAAACATTCCCTGAATCCAGCTGGAGCCTCGTGGGCAGGTGAGAACAGCCACAGCCTGCAGAATCCCACCTCCTTCCCCAGCGTGGTGTCCCTTGGACACGGATTTCTGTGGGATCTGTCACCCCTGGAGCGTGGCAGCTTTGTTCCTGAGCTTTATCACACAGTTCAGGATGGAGCCCTGGGTGCCAGGAGCTGCTGGGAGGCCAAGCTGCCACTGGATTTTTTTCCTTGGTGAGATTTTCCAGTTATGTGGCATAATATTGAAACATCCCTGCTTCAAGTATGATGTTGGGGCTTGTTTTGTCAGGACCTGATGAGCTCACCACTAATTGTCCTGGAACATAAAATTTTATCACGGTATCTCATGACCTATATATCACAGATTAACTGCTGATTTGTCAGAACACATCATTTTCCCATGCAAGAGAGAGATTCTTCAGGGAATCCACCAACCACAGTGGGAATGGGGGTTAAAATATTGCCAAGAATTTGTGCATGGAAAGGAAACTTTTATAAAGCAGCAGCACAGGGGAGTAACCATTAGAGACATGATTTTATTCTTACTCTAAGAGATCACTGAAATAAAGTTTGAACTGTTAGGCCAGGGGTATTCAGGTTGTACCTGGCTCTGTGAACAGGAAAAGGGACAGGGAGAATCCTTGGCCACCCCATCCTGGAGCCTGTCCCATGAGGGCTGAGGGTTTGTTTCTGGCCATAAAAGACATTGCTATTAAAAACTAAATCCTCCAGCCTCCTCCACACCGAGAGCACCCAGCACAGCTCCTACAGCAACACTTTTCCCAGGGAAACAGGACATTTCTGCCAATGCAAATTCTGCAATTTAAACTCCCAGTGCCATCACTGACTGTGATGCCACTCTACCAAGGACACACAGCCCCTGGGAGTTAGCAGAAAGCACAAATGAGCTGAGCAGAGTCCATTTGAGGGAAATGTCCCAGCACAGGGAAAAACCAAGGGAGGGCTCACAGGGAAAATGTATTTGGTATAAGCAGAATTCTCTCAGAATAGAAAGGCTTGTGAAGTTTTATATGAAGCATTAGCAGCTCGCTCAAACACACACTTCACCACTCCAGTACTCAGCACGATGATAGGGAGTGGTTTTTCCTCATCATTTCTCCCTTGTTGCTGTAATAAATCAAATCCCTGCCAGGCTGCATTTCCCAGGCTGGTGAAGCAGCACAACCAAAGAGCTCCATTCCTGTAACTTATGGAGCCTTTGTCCTATGTGAGTTTTTAGGGAAAGAAAACCCAAACCAACTAAATCAGAAAAGCAGCCCCTCGTCCTCCTGTCCCAGGGTTTTCTTCCTCTCCCCTGCCCTTGTGAAAATCAAAATCCTCCTGAGGAGCAGAGCAGAGCCTTTAGCCACCACTGCCCTTTCTGAGTCCTTTCCTCAGGACACTTCAAACCCCTTCTGACAATTCTTTAGGGAGAACCAGAAAAAGCAGATTTACACCCTGTGTTGTGCATTCACAAAGTCAGGCACCCCTGGCCTCCTCCAGCTCTCCGTGCTGGTGGAAAAGCTTGGCTGACTCGGGACACTGGAATATCCTCCAAATCAAAAATCCAGTTTGTTTGATGCTCACTGTGCTCCACATATTGCACCTGAATGGATATTTATGCTGAGGTATGGAAAGAAGGAAAGGACATGGCAAAAGAAGTCGCTGTAGAACTGAAACCAGTTCACTGCTGGCATGAAAACCAGTGCCAAAGCACTGTGGAAAAATACAAACCAGGAGCTGAGGAGAGGCTGCAAGCAAATCCTGACACCACCTGCGATCCCTACGGAACTCAGCACTCCTCCAGCTAAGTGACATTTTGGAATTAATTACTGGATTCCAAATGACCATGAGCAGTTGTCCTGTTTGTAAAGCAATCTGCATTTGGGTAAAGTGCTGATTTGGAAAATCAGGCTCTCCTATCTCTATACAAAAGCATGCTCCAAGGGAAAACATCCAACATCTCAGAGTCTCCCAAGCAAAGAATGTTTTTGGGAGACAGGGAAGCAAGCCATGTCATCAACAAATCCTAGGTTAAGCTTGTCCCCTTGTTATTTATTATATCTATGATGTGCTCCTTCAGCACTGAGAGCCACGCTCCTCCCTCCCATGCCCTTGAGCCCAGGGAGAGCTGCTTCCACTTCCCAGCAGCAGCATTTCCTTAAGCCCTGGGCAATTTGGAGAGCAATCTGCAATCCAGGAGCAGCACAGTGCTGAGAGGGCCCTGTGGTTTTGGCTGCACTCCACAGCCAGCCAGGAGTTGAGCAGAAGGAATCCAAAAGCAGGATAAAGCCACAGTCAATCCCACACCTTTAGTGCTCCAGGTGAACTCAGAGTTTTAGCAACCACACCCTGGCTCACTGGCTGAGCTCTGACCTGCAGCTGGAACTGAAAACACAGAATTAAAATTATCTATTTCTGTTACCTGTTCCTCATTATGTTTCTCCTTTAGATGACTCAAAGCTTTTCTCTCTTTTTTTTTTCCTTTTCCATTTCAATGTATTTCTGGTATAAAAAAAGCACCTCTATGGAAACAGCAAGCAGCAATTTATAAAAGTGACTTATGATTCCCACTGAGTGTTTTATTTGACTACTATACTATCAAATCACAATGTGGCATTTAACAAACAGAAGATCTGAGTCAGACAGAAAACCATCCTCACAAGGGCACAAAACAAAGCAAGCATAGCTAATGCTGTAGTAGTAGAACTTTGGATATTTTAGGAGGAAAACCTAAGCAAAACCATCCAGCAAATCCCCAAATAAACCACCTTCCAACCCCCTCAGGCAGCCCTTTCCACACAAGATAAATATTGGGCAGCTGATGATTCATTAGTCAAGGCAGTCTATTAAGGGCTAATAGAAATGAAAACAGATTTGAAACTGTCAAAAACACACAAAAGCTTTGACCATCTAAAAGCCAAATTTCAGTGAGAATTCAGGAGACATGATGGGCAGAGGATAATCTCTTTTTGTCAGAAAATATTGATTATTGTCCCAATTAAGGCAGGGTTTAGCAACATTTGAGACTAAAAATCCTACATAAACAAGCAGCATGTAAGGAGGTGGTGAGGCAAAAGATCCTGCATGCCTAGGTCCTGACATCACTCAGCCTTTCTGGATTAAACAATTAGAAACTAATTGAAATGAGCAAATTAAGAACAGTGAAGCTCAAAGAAAAGCCGAGTGTCTCCAGCAAACCACTGCAAACATTTCTCCCGGCTCACATTGCCATCCATGGTCAAAATCCTTCCCTGGGAGGGTGCCCAGAGAAGCTGTGGCTGCTGCATCTCTGGAAATGTTCAAATCCAGGCTGGACAGGGCTCGGATACAGGATACAACCTGGGATACGGGAAGGTGTCCCTGCCTGCAAAATCCATCAAGACACATAAAAACAGCATCAGATCTCGACTACCAACCCTCAGCTCGACAATCTCAGAGGTGCCCTGTGCACATGATACACCCAATAACCCCTGAAACCTTTCTAGCCAACCCCACTGCAAGTCCCAGGCTTTATTTGGCAGCTGGATAAAGCTTCTGCTTGGTCTCAGCTGCCTGTTGTACAAAGGTGTTCTACAGAACGAGCTGGGTGTTGCAAAACCCAGCACACCATCACTGAAGAGACAGCATGAAAAACCCTCCTAAATACACATTTTGATTGTTACTCAACCCACAACAACTGAGACATACAGAGCAAGCAAAGCACACCTTTCCTCCCCCTTCCTTCAGCCATCAGAGAGGCACCAGACACAAATCCAACCAATATTTGGATATGAACTTCCCTACCAGGGTTTGTTTTTCTCTAATCACTTCTCCTGCTTGGGCAGCACAGGGAGATCTTCTTGTCTCAGGTGCCATGAGAAAAGTGCACTCTGGAGCAGAAGGAATGACAGGTTTGAGGAATAATGTCACTGAAAAAGCAGGGGAGTACAGTGTCCTCAAAACACCGTGCTGACCATTCACATGGTGAATGGAATGTGTTTTCCCATCATTCCCATGACTTTTTCCTAAAAATTCTCAGCAATGCTCTCAAAGAATTGTATGGGGTAACTTGGAGACAAACCCTGGAATAATGCAGCACCACACACAGCCCTGCTCATGGCCTTTTTTATGGCAAACTGGGACCAGCAATTACCAGGGTTGATCTCACTGGTTCTTAGCCCCTATAAACACCAAAGGACCTTCAGAATCTAAAATACCATTGTGGGCATGAATCCCAACACAGGAGTTTGTCTGACTCTTGGTGACAAAGTCTGAACTTGCACATCACCCTGGCTTACACAGCAGAACAACAAAGTCCTGCTTCCCTGGAGAACTGGTGCCAGCTGTAGGAGGGAGGCTGTGGATGCAGGGATGGGAACTGCCAAGGGATGCCAGGCAGGGTTAGAGATGGGTCAAAGAGCTAAACAGAGGTCTGGGAAAGAAGGTGCATCTATGGCTCAGGAGAGGAGGATATGCTGGGGAAAGAGAAAATAAGTAAAAGCATTTACTAAAAAAAAAAAAAATCTACAACAGGGATACACAGAGCAAGCAAAGCCACCTTTCCATCTCCTTTAGGGGTCAGAGGCACCACATGGAAATCCAATCAATACCTCAGGAGGAGCTTCCCTACCAAAATCCCAGGTGGAAGATAAAGGCATGAGAGGAACGGAGCCAGTGCCAGCCCTGTGCCTTTTTAAACAGCTGGGACAGGAGGAGGCAGAGCTGCCCTGCCTGGGAGGCACTGGATGATCAAGGGAAAAGGCATGGGGCTGGCACTGGCTCCTGGGGCCAGCACTGGGTCCCAGGGCTGGCACTGGATCCCAGGGCAGGCACCAGATCACACTGACCCCTTGCCCAGCCCCACACTGACCCTTTGCCCAGCCCCACACTCACCCCTTGCCCAGCCCCACACTGATCCCAGCCCCACACTGATCCCAGCCCCACACTGATCCCAGCCCCACACTGACCCCTTACCCAGCCCCACACTGACCCCACTCCAGCCACCCCCTGCTCACTCCCTGCCTGATGCAGAGCTGAGCTGAACTTCCCTATCCCAGCCCTTCCCAGATAAGCCACTGAAGCACCCCAGATAAAGCTTCTCACGTGCTGACAGGCCTTGAACTGGCACCCTGAGAGGTGAGGAAAGGTGTTTCACATGCTCAGGTGTTGTTCTGAGGGGATAAAAATAAGCAAACAACCTAAAAGGGGCTGTTCTGGCAGTTCTGCGGGTGCAAAACACTGACCTGAGGCAGATTTTATTCCTGGGGCTGGGATGGACTCTGTATCACAGGGTATTTGTTGTTTACTCCTGTAGATCATTTTTTAATTAAATGTTGCCTTAATGGAAATGTAATTTTATAGAAGAAAAAAGTGATTTCTTATGGGAAGGCTTCACTGAAGTTTGTTTCTGAAAAAGGTGGAGTCTTTCCCAAAATCAAAGAGAAACTCTGGACTGGCCTATGGAGCAGCATCCCAACCTCTCCCCAGCACAGACACACAATGAGTTCCCAGCTGGGAAAGGTGAAAAAAGATTCATTTATTATTTGCTTACCCAGGGGATCTCACTGCCTTAAGCCCCGTGCTAATGGGCTTTTATATCCTCTTGTGATCAAGAATGTGAAATACTTCCCTACAAGGGAAACAAGCTTTAATTCACAAAAGGAATTAAGTTTAGAACTACACAAAGAATTAATAAAAATATCACAAGGCAGGACAATAAGCAAGGCAAAAATCTTTCTCCCTAGGGTGATGCACTCTCCATCTTTCTGTGCTCCTGACAATCATACTTGTCCCTGCAGAACTTGCTCACTTCCATATCCCTGCTCCTTTTTTCCCAAACCTGGAAATGACTTTTTAGCTACAATCACAAGGAGTTTTTCTCAGCATCAGCATTGTAATTTTCCTCCTCCAAAAAGCCTCACACCAGCTACTGCATCATCTACTTCACGTTAATCATCACAGCTGGTAATGGACTGCAATACCATGCACACACTCATTTCTTTATAGATCCATCAATAGAAATGGTATTTTTGCATGTTTTATATATATGTACACACACAAACACATTATCGTAAGAGTTGCTGTTTACAAAATTCATGGAAATACCTGTTCACTGTTCAAAAATACATTTGTTGATGGTTTTAACAGGAAAATTTCACCTGCACACTTCTCCTGGTGCTCTCTGAGCAGCGAATCAGGAGAAATTAGCTATAAATTTTACAGTACCTTTCCAAGAGCGAGCATGTTTACTGGGGATAAGTGCCACTCACTGCCTGCTCACTTCTGCCTTTAATGCAAATTCAAGCTGCATTCTGCACACGTGCCTGGATGGGTTTTATGAGGGCAAATGCCCACTTTAGGCAGACGTTGCCGTGCTAGTGACTCATGTGGCTGTGGTTTATTCCCTGCTGGAAGCGCTGCAATTAGCACCAGCCCTCCCTCCCAGCTCCCATCCAAGCCCAGGGCTGCTCCAGCTCTCGGATGAACCTTCCAGGTCCTAACCCAGAACAATGCAGAGGCCCTGCTTTCATCTCTGCACGCTCGCTGTCATTTGCTCTTCACCGCAGGGAACCACAATTCTACCACAATTCCGTTTTTCAATTCTCTCCCTTGCTTCTCTCTGGCCAGAAAGTGGCACTCATGTGACCCACTACCTGTTTGCCAGGATATTGTCTCAGCAGGCATCCCCAATCCCTGAGTTTGGAGCTAAAAGAATAAGGTTTAATGTTTTAAGCAAGTGGTTCAGGAGCATAAAGCAAACAGACACCTGGGGAATTTTAACTGCTTTGTGCCTGAGCCTTTGGGGGATTCATGGCCTCCAGTTTTTCCATACAACTGGGAGATCCAAATTGCTTTTAGGATTTGGGGTGTTTTTATTAAGGAGAGGGAGGTTCTCACCTGTTCCTGTGATTCTGGAAATCAGGTCTATCAAAAGCATTCTCAATTACAGAGAGGCTGTAAAAATTAAAAAGCTGTAAAATTGCATTATCATAAACTGCTTAAGGGAGTATTAAGGAATCTGGAAATTACTTCTTCATCCCAATCCTTCCAAGTGGACATCTAAAGACCAAGTTCCTCTCAACTATAAACACAATTCTTCCAGCATAAATCCTAACCCAGATGTTTGTGCAACAGGTGCCATTAAAGCTGCTTTTCCCAAATAACATTTTTGAGATCACCAGGGTCTACTGAAATATGAACTAAACCACAAGAAATTCCAGCTCAATATGAGAAAGAACTTCTTTCCATGGAGGGTGGCCAAGCACTGAACTCTGTCCAGGGAGGGTGTGGGGTCTCCCTCTCCTGAGATATTCCAGACCCACCTGGATGCATTCCTCTGTCACCACCTCCAGGTGACCCTGCCCTGGCAGGGGGTTGTGCTGGGTGATCTCCAGAGGTCCTTTCCAATTCCCTGAGATTCTGGGAATGCACAGAGCTGAGCATCTGGGAAGCACCTTTAAATGCATCACACATTTACCTGCATTCTCTGATGAACTTTTATAAGCAACGCGTTTCTTCTACACCAACCACCACCCAGCAACTCGGTTTTCTCAGCCCTAATACTGCGCTTTTAAATTGTCTTCTTAAGAGCACAGTCTTTGCTGAAGGACATTAAACCAGCACAAGACAAACTCGGGAGGGAGAACAGCTCCCAAGGACTCACGCTTCGCCTGGTTTACAGAAACATCCAGCTGGATCCCAAAACACATCCCTAAAGGAACCAACACACTCATCTGCACTTGGCCTGGCAGCTTGTGAGCAGCAGCAGCGAGAGGGAGCCCAAAGGAAGAGTTAACACACACATATCAAAAGGGCAGGAGTTTCTAAATTGACCCAAAGCTTTTCCTCATCCCTGGCAGTGTCCAAGGCCAGGCTGGACAGAGCTTGGAGATGCCTGGGATAGTGGAAGGTCTCCTTGCCCGTGAGATGAGCTTTAAACCCTTCCAACCCAAACCAAAGCTTCCAAGCAGCACAGTTTTGAAATAACTGAAATACCCAGTTCGGAAAGATTCCAATACACAGCATTTCCTCTCAGCATGGTGCACTGCATTAATGTCAATTTTGCACTTCGTCAATACGGATCCCTGAAATTAAGGGATGCTAAAACAAGTGAGGAGACACTTAAGAGAGATTGCACTTCCAGACCAACACTGACACAGGCAGGAAAAAATTCCTCATCCGAAGCCCTACAGGACCCATCCATTCTCCTGAGGACACCACATCATACCATACATACGTCTGCATTGACGTACACTCTATATTATGTTGTTATCGGTGTGTTTTACGAGCTGTCCACAACGCCTTATGTAACGGATCCCTGTTTAATATGGAACGGCGTGTCCATCGCCGCGGCAACCCCGGCCGTGCTCCGGCCGCCCACAGCACCCACCCGGACACCGCCGGGGATGGCTCCCGGAGCGAGCCCCTCACCGCGGCTCCGGGGGCTCTGTGCTGCCACAGAACCGTTCTGCGAGCCAGGATTCCCTAGGGAAGCGCAGCAGCCCGTCCCGGCATCTTCGGGGCAGCACGGGGACAGCCGCCGGTGCCTCGCCCGCAGCACGGACACCCAGCCCGTCCGTGCGGGTCTGCGCGCCCCCCGCCCCGCCCCCGCGGCACTCACCGCCTCCGAGTCTTCAAACCCATGCAGGTACAAGTTGTCGTACATGGAGAGCCGGTGAGGGGCCGGAGGGCCGGGGAGCGCGGCGGCGGAGCGCGGTGAGGCGGCGGGGCCGAGCTCCCTGAGCGCTGCGGCGGCGCCGCCTCCCGCCGGCGCCCCCCGCCCGCCCCGCTGCTTCCCGCCCGCCGCGCCGCCGCCCCCCATTGGCTGAGCCGTGCCGGCGCCGCCACGCCATTGGCTGGGACGCGCCGCCGCCGCCACGCCATTGGCTGGGACGCGCCACCGCCGCCACGCCATTGGCTGGGACGCACCGGCCGCGAGCAGCGCTGCGCGCTGGCGCCGCCTCGCGGCCCCTCACGGGCTGATGGCGGCGGCCGCCTGTGATCCCCGCGGGCGGCCAACACGGCGGCGCTTGCTAATTTATATAAAACCTGTTCGGTTTAGGATAAAACAACACCGTGTAGTCTAGGGAAGTCTGAGGTGAGATCTCATTAATGAATATAAATATCTCCACCTAATCTGCTGGTACCGGGCTCCGTTCGGTTGTGGCAGTGACAGGTTGAGGAGCAATGGCCATAAAATACAACGCAAGTTCCAGCTCAACGTGAGGAAAAACATCTTTCCATGAGGGCAGAGCACTGGAACTGCTGCCCAGGGAGTGTCTGCAGTCATCCCAAACACTTGGGCACATTCCTGTGCCACCTGCTCCAGCTGACCCTGGATGGTCTCCACAGGTCCCTCCCAGCCCAATTCTGTGGTTTATTTACAATAAAATACAGCCTTTCTTCCTCAAGATTCCAGAAAACAGAGCGTGGTTTCCAAGAAAAGCCATCCGTGCACCCCACAACAATATCTGGAAACAGTTAAACCCTAAAGACACCAAGACTAAACACTAAGAATTAGAAGAACAGACGTTCAAACCTGATTTACAATTAAATTAAGAAACAAAATCTCTAAACAGGTTCCTCCTGGAGCTCTACAAATTAAACTTCTGGTGTAACACTATGTGATTAAAAAGCCAATAAATAATTAAACACTAATGACAGAGCTAATTTACAATTTACTTCCTATCCTTATTAAAACAATTATTTAAAATCTCATCTTCAGTGCAATCTGATCCAACACCGCAGTTTCACAAACGCTTCCTATTTGTGTTTTCCATTTGCTTCATCCACTTTTCCTTCCAAAAGCTTCTTTCAGTTCTGCAAAGTTACCACTAATCCCATAGGAAGTGTCCAACAGAGACCTAAAGCAAAGCCAACGGTGTTATTCTTGTGAATATTCCCAATATTCACAAGTTCTTTACAAATTCAATTGAAGATTCCCCGAAGTTATGCTAAATCTTATTCCCAATTTATTAATTCTGATGGAGGAGGATCTCAGCTTCTAAGACAGTCTTTAAAATGGTCATGAAACTCCCAATCCAGAAGTTGATTTTTACAGCCTGTTCTAGAGTTCTTGAAGATCTGTGATGCCCCAGATCGAAATAATCAACTTTGAGAACCCTTGCTAAACGCAAAATTAAAAAAAAAAAGGCTGTGAAATCACAAGATGAAGGGGGAGAAGTGAACTTCACATAGATGTGTAATAAAACAACTGAATTCAGAAGTCAGGGGAATCACTATTTGATTTCCAGTCCTTACATTTCACACTGTCCTTTTAAGCCACAGAGGTTATTAAAAATATATATTTAATGACTCAACTCAAAAGGCTCCTAAAAGATGCTATAAAAATACAAATCCCTGTAATACAGAAGAATTCTAAATCAAAGGCTGTTTTGAATATTATGAGGTAATTTATCCAAGAAACACACACCGAGGTGAGGGAGCAAGACACACAGCTCTTTTAAGTTGACTGGGAAGGAATATAAATATAATAAATAGGCTGAGGGAATGGGGCACTGAATGGAGCTGATATTATCCAGCAGGAAAAACATGGAATGGCTAAAGAGCTGAAATGAGCCTTGGTAAAGTCTAACCTTTAAAAAATGTCATTTTTTGAATGGTTTCAGTTGCTGCATTATTAATTTTTTGTAACAGCATTCATTGATGATGTTAATCGAAGCCCACAACTCCACGTTTCCAAGGGCAGAGGAGATTTTGAAAGAGATGTAAACAAAGCCCACGAGTCATCCAAAACTTTTAATGCCCAACAAATCACTGAGGATATAATCCAGACTAAAACATCTTCAGGTTGGAGGTGGGGAAAAGAGAAGGGCTCGGGAGTCAGAATACTTTGAGAACCCACAGTCCTCCAAAACACTTGGTTTCCTCCAAATACTCTGCTGCCATTAGAGATTATTCACATCCTCTTTATTTTTAATTAGAGTACAAAGGAAATCTCTCTGAGACGTGTATCCATCTATCCCAAAATATCCATTATTTAGTCAGTCCTGAGCTACCCAAATGTGGGAACACTGAGTTTGTTTTTTTTCCGAGGGTGTGAATACAGAACCGGAGAAAATTTTATTTCCAGCCCGATCTAATGATTCCTCAATCAAATGACAGCACTTGTGTGGTTCTTTCAGGAGCTGGAGCAATGAACTATTTGCATAAACACACTGAAGAGCTGCTGGAATAAATAAATGCGCAGGATCCAGATTGCCAAGGCGAGGGAACGCCTCGGCACCGCACTGCGCCAAGCCGGGATGGGAGTCAGCAACTTCTCCCTTCTCCCGACTTCAACAAATTCCACCTGGGATTTCACCCAGTGGAGCGGCAGCGCTGCCTCTTTTCCTGCTGCTGTGGGGGAACAACAGGAATATTAACCCTGAAACCCCAGCACAGCCGAGTTCTTCATGGCCTCTCCCTGCTCTCACATCGGATCACGGTCCTGGATTCCCGACATTACTTTGGGATAATGAGGCAAAACCCCCCTCAGCAGCCAAGGGCACATTCACAAAGAGCATCAGTGGTTGCATTAAGAGCAGGCTTGGATTTGGATCCACTCCTTGCAGCACACAGAGAGCTCCAAAACCCGCAGCCTCCATCAGCGTCCCCTCCATCAAACACAAACTTTGGGTTTCATCTTCCCCCGCCTGGATTCCTGGGGCTGCTGAAGAAAATCGCTCTCCCCTGTGGAAAGAGCTGCTCTTGTTGGCATCAGGAGAATGGATTTCATCAATAGGAAGGGAAAGGACCGTCAGCAATCTCCAGCAATCCACCCTGCTTCCATCCGTGGGCAGGAGGCCAGCTCCTCACTCCCCTGAATTACTTGGCACAGCCCCACTCCTTGTCCCCTCTCCCTCTAAAGCCATTTCTCTGCCTCTCTCCCTCCTCCTCTGTTTTATAATAGAGATTAGATAAGAATCTGGTGCAGTGACAGCAGCTTCTGCCTTGGGAGGAGGCACAGCCAGAACCCCCTGAGATCCCCTCCAACCCTGATTTCCAGCAGAATGGGATCTGTGGGACTTGGAAGTCCTTGAAGCCACCAGAGGAACAGGGATGTGTTTCTATTTCAAAAGAAAGGAGGATTGTGCTGTTTGGGATATATCCCAGCACAGAGGATTCGGTGAATTTTAAGGTTTTATTCAAACAGACTGGTTGGACGGAGCGCTTTAATCCTTGGAACTTCAAGTAATAAATTAGTCTGGTCTAATTTGACAGTTCTTCTGGAGGAAGCGAGGTGCCACCTATCCTAAACCACATTTATCTGACACTGTTATGTAAAGGCTGCTATAATTACAGAGTGTGAAGACTGGGTTGTCACTTCCTCTTGGTTGGAGGCACCTCCAGAGAGGTAACTGGGCTACATTTGTAGGTACCCTCTATATTTAACGAGCTGTGAAATGCCTCTTTCCCAGGGCACTGTGGAGGAAACCGAGCTGCAGGGAAGCCAAAGCCTTCCAAGAGGGTTTTTCATGGGAAGAGTGGATGATCCCCAGCTCCTGAGGGAGGCACGGATGTGCTCCAAGGGTTTCACAATTCCAGCCAGCTCCAGCTGTGGAGCACAGGACTGAGCTGAGCAAATCCCAAATCCCCTCAGGAACTGCGCAAGAACAGCCCTGTGTGAGCACAGGGATCCCTGTGGAAGATGTGGAGCTTGGAATTCGGGATCTACACGGATCCATGGACATGGACCACAGAGATCTCCCTCCAGCAGCTCCCACTGGCCACCAGGCTGCTGAGCAGGTCCAAAATATTGTCACACGCCAGGCAGCACCCCAAAAAGCCAGAGTGGCTGGAATTGTGTCAGATTTCCTTGCTGGAAGGGAGATGATGGGGTTCTGTTTTTAGGGAAGATCCACAATTTTATCTGCCATGCCAAAAACCATCTGGGCCGAAGGATTAAGCACTTGTTTTATTCCTTATTTTAAGCTCCTCTGCTTTCCTTATGAATGTTAATCAATCTCCTGAGCTGCCAGAAGTGCTGATGCCGACTTTCTGTGCAACACTTGAGCCTGCAACTGTTGGAATGATTGGAAACGCTCTCTAAAAGCCAATTACAAACTTTATGGGAAGCTGCTGCTATTTTATCCAAGCAGGGGAAAGGCACCAATGCATCCTGGAAACCCCATCAAGGGTCCTGGAAAACACATCAAGGTTCCAATCATCCCCAGAGGGACTGGGAACAGCAAAGCTGCAGGGAGGAGGAGCACTGGGAGCGTGCTGGGAATGCCAGGACATCCCATGGCTGAAGATCCAACCTCTACAGAGCAATGAACTCAAAGATTTTGCAGTCTCAGAGCAGACAAACAGCCCAGAAAGCTCCTGGTCAGGGTTAATTTCCCAGATGCATTTCAGTATTTGCAGTTTTATCAGTGAACACTCATGAAAAAGTTGCTTGAAATGTATTTTTGATAAATTATGATTATCATGTAATAGTTCTTTAGAGAAAACAAAGCCTTGAGTGAGCAAAAAGCAAGCTAAAATTAAATTCCAGCTTCTGTAAAACACAGGATCTCTTGGAGATTTTTTTTTTCTTTAGATAAACTAGTAAAACTACACATTTATTTTGTTTTTAGGTTCAAGGAGTAGGACAAAGGCTGTCTTTAAAAGACTCAGACCCAGAGCTTTTAAATCCCCGTGCTAAAAAGAATTCGCTGTTCTAGTTAAGAGGTTAAAAGAATAAAAAAAATTAGCTAATTAATTAATTAATTAAAAACTAGCTCAACTTCATCTCCAGTTTGCTCTTTCCCCTCGGGATTTTACAGGGATGCCTTGATGAGGCTGCTGATTTTATTGCCTTTCCCTCTGCTTTTATAATCCCATTACCATGGGCTGCACCACAGCACTTGGAATTTCATGGCAGGGGACAAGAGGAAACTCCTCAGTTCCCTGCAGTAAATTTCCATGACTCCCATCCAAGTGGAGAAACTGATCCAGAAACAACAGATCAATGAAGGAGGAACCGCTTGTCCAACCTGATTTCTTGAAATATTTAGAGTACTTGGGAGCTGAGTTGAGAAGAACAAATATTCATGGCTTTAGCTGTGCATATTTAAGTGAGTTGTGTTCCTTCCTGGAAAGGCTCTGGGAGACCTCTCCTCATGTACCTGATGAAACGATGACTCCGTGATGTTCTCACCAGCCAGGAGAGGATCACACAATCTGTGGAAAAATCCTCAAAATGATGAGTCCTCGTCTTGCTATTATTCCTGTAAAAACCCTATTTCTGCATTTCTAATCTTTCTCCATTGGAGAGGTTCATTCCCTTCCACTGGCAATTCTGGCAGGAAGCGTTTCCAGCAGGACTCGGGTCCTGCCAGCGAGCTGGGGATGGCTCAGAACACACACCCAGACACCAAAACCTGCCCCTGCTCTGCTCTCCCTGCAGGGACACCTCTGCCCCAGCAGCTCCAGGGACAGGATGAGGGTTCAGGAGGGAAT
The DNA here is from genome assembly GCF_971803275.1 of Cyanistes caeruleus. Taxonomy (NCBI): domain Eukaryota; kingdom Metazoa; phylum Chordata; class Aves; order Passeriformes; family Paridae; genus Cyanistes; species Cyanistes caeruleus. The sequence goes on from NC_141707.1 coordinate 40,071,496, forward strand.
TTGGGATGAAGGGAGCCATGGCTGCAGCTCTCATCCCCTCAGCACCCCTGGATGCTCCAGGTACCAGCAGCTCCGTGAGTCCCTTCACAAGCCCGAGGCAGCCAGGAAGGGCTGGAAACACCTCCTGCCTTTGCCTTAGGAAGGAGGAAAATGCCATTCCAAAACTCCCTGCAGCAGCACAGCCCCTCCTGGTGCCACAGAGCTGGGAAACCACCCAAGAGAATCCCGAAATCCCAAAAATCCCAGAATAATCTGGTTTGGAAGGGACCTTAAAGCTCACCTCATTCCACCCCTGCCATGTGCACAGACACCTTCCACTGAGCAGGCTGCTCCAACCAGAAATTTGATTAAATCAGGCAATTTCTGATGCTCTGAACACTTATAAAATTTTAATATTTTTCCCTCAGACTTTTTCATGCAGGTTCAGACCTGCATTTTCCCTAATCTCTCAAACCCTGAATTAAAAAGAGAACAGAATCATTAGCTTATGATTAGTTTATATAGTCTTATTTCATATTTTTAATAGTTTATATACTTAGTATATAATACATATTATTTAGTCTTATATCTTATATCTTAAATATTGTATCTTATATATTATCTATATGAATGCATTATATAATTATTCATCATCATAATAATATATTTAATAACTTTATAATATATAATAATATTATTATAATAATTTATTTTATTATTATATTATTATAATATATAATAATTATGTAACATTATATAGTACAAAATATATATACTATATACTACAATACATAATATAGATTACAATATATAATATATAATTATTATATAATTAATAATATTCTATATTATAAAATTAATAATATAATGTAATGTAAAGTAATATAGTATAATATAATATAATATAATATAATATAATATAATATAATATAATATAATATAATATAATATAATATAATTTATTATTGTTATTATTGTAAGCTATTTATTATTTATTATTAGTTTATATAGCCTTTTACAACATCCCTCCAGAGATTAGTTAAAAACCCCCAAATTCTAAATAAACTGCTGAAAGTTCTGTCCTAGATCTCAACCTGCCTACGAGACAGGAAGCAAAAATTAGGAATAAATAGAAAAGCATCAATATTCAGTGCCTAATATTTTCTGTGGCCCCCAAAAAGTTGAGGGACTTTTATTTCCATTATAATTCAAGTGAGAACTGGAGTTCACTTGAGAGCAAAAAATGGGAAAATTCAGCCTGGGCAGCTCAGGCTGATGGAGTTACAAGCAGAAAACAGAATATTCTAATTGGGAGTGTAGAGAATAATAACTAATGGCAGCTCTGCCATCCCTGCCTATAATCATGATGAGCAATAGAGGAGCAGATCAGAACCTCATGTTCTCAGCATTTAATTCAGTGTCCAGATGAGGGAGCACGGAATTAAAAGGTGATAGAACTCCAAATTCATAAAAGAATGTATTTATCCCAAATGGAGAAAAAGCTCTGTTAAAATGATGAACTTGGAAGTTTATCCTTAAAAAAAAGCTTGGACATGAATTGGAATATTACACCTGCTGCAGTTTTATAAAGCAAAATAAAGGTAAAGCTTTGACTTCAGCCTCGATCCCTTGGCAGGAACAGGTTTAGGAAGGGACTTAAAATCAAATTTATTTATTTTTTTTCCTGGATGTGTTTTCCACTGCATTTTATTCTCCAAAATGATCTGCTGTGATGGGCAGAATACCAGCTTAAACACACAATATTTCACTGAATTCTGGTAGCTACTACTGTGTCCAACACCCTGTGCAGCCAAAGGAAACCCAAACTTTTTGGGTTACACCAGGAACTTTGAATTTTCAGATCCATCGATTCAGTGATGAAAAATTTGGTTTGTTCCAGTTCAGGCTAGAAATAAAAAGGCTCATTATTGCAATTAAACATTATATTGATGTAAAACACATAAAATGTCTTAGTGGGGAATATTGCTGCCACCTCTCGGTTCAGCAGGATGAAAATAGCAGGGTAGGATGAACCAGAGAGCTGCAGGTGGAGCTTTCCTGGAGCTTTTCTCCAGGCAGAAATTAGTTTTTTGGAAATCTGTGGGTTTGGGATGATTTTCCAAAGCCAGCTGGGAACTCTGAAATCACTTCTGGTGATCCTGAGTGAAGGAAAATCAGCTGGACATGGACGGAATTTGGAGGGGAAAAGCGCCATAATTTGACTTTACTGCTCAAATTCTCCTTGGAGCTGCATCAATGGATACAACAAAGGTTATTGAAATTCCCAACAAATGGAATTCCACCCAGGCACTCCAGTGTCCCTTTCTCCCCACCCATGTCCCACTGTGGCTGTTTTTACCTGGCCATCAGGGAGCAGCAGGATGTGAACAGGCTCTGAGGCTCCTCGTGGCCTGGCAGGGTCAGGAAAACCCACCCAAAAGCTGGGAAAGCTTTCCCAGCAAAGCCCACGGGTCCTTCTCACTCACTTTGGGCTGGATTTCTTGGAAAACTCTTCCAGTGGAAGATTTGGAGCCTTTGGTTCTGTCTCCTCCACTGCTGCTGTCAGATTTTGTGCAGCACAGGGAGGGACCCCCATCCCACCCCACTCTGCTCCTTCCCAAGGATCCAGAACCTCTCCCCAGCACCAGCTGAGCTCCTTTTGCTTCCCAGATCCCATCCCAGCCAAGGGATCCAGCCCGGATCCAGGTGGGATGGGAGGAGCAGAGGGAAGTCCCAGGGAAGGCTGCAGCTCTTATCCCAACCCCAAACCTCACACAGCCAAAACCTGCAGAGGAACTGAGATCCCACAGCCACACGTGGAATGTGCTACAACAACAGGAAATGGGGAAAGCCCACCCTGAAAAATCCATAAATAACCCTGATCCTGCCTAATGGGAAGGTTATCAGAGGTGGAGTGACCCCCACAAAGGCTGGGTTGTTCCTCAAGCTGCACTCACACACTCCCAGAGCCAGGAGATTTAACCCCAGCTCAGCACAGCAGCTTTACAGACTTAGTCATGGGAAAAAAATAAAAATAAAAGAGTTTTTATTAAACATCTTCAATACTTTTCATAGTAGCAGGAAGCAGGCATTAAGGATTTAACAGGTTCTTTTGTCCCTGGACTCATTCCTGCCCACACACTTGCGTGCCCGCTCTCCCCACGCAATTGGAGAGGCCTCAATTCCTCCTCAATTCCTCCTCAATTCCTCCTCAATTCCTCCTCAATTCCTCCTCAATTCCTCCTCAATTCCTCCTCAATTCCTCCTCAATTCCTCCTCAATTCCTCCTCAATTCCTCCTCAATTCCTCCTCAATTCCTCCTCAATTCCTCCTCATGCAGATAATTTGAGTTTATTCATCTTCTGCAGAGCCCACCTAAACCTTGGGGGTGGTGAGTGGGTGGGAAGGGCAGAGGTGACAAAGGAAGGGAGCTGAATGATGCTCAGAACTGGGAATATCCAGCTCTGAAGGTGAAGCTTGACAGGGCTGATACATCCAGGAAAACATTTTCTTGAAATACCAAATGTCTCTAATCGAAAGCAGACTCTTAAATGCCTTTATCTTAAATGAGCAGGTATGAAGGGGTAATGAGAATATTCCTTCTACTGCAGACTATTCCTCCTCTCCCTGCTGAGCACTGACAGACAATAGCTCCAAAATTCCTTCCCAACATCCATAATGCAGATTAAACTTCAGCTTTAGGAATCTGAGGAGCCATTTCCAGACAAAGCTGTTGTGTTGCAACACTCACAGGAATAGTTTGCCCACCACAAAAAAAACCCACCAAAACAACCAGCAAATAACCCAAAAGCAGTGTCTGATTTCAAAATCCTCCTCACAGGTAATTTACAGTAATTTCCAGTGCAGCCAATCGGTTCATAAATCCCAAAAATGCATTTAATGAATGGAATAAACACATTATGGCCATCTGTGGCACAGGAATGCTTCACACACAGTGTCATTTTCTTATTTCAAACGAGCTGGTTGAAGTCCAGCACCTGAAAGAAGTGCCAATTAATGGAGGTGCATTAATTAGAACGCTGGACTCTGATTTCCAGCACTCCTGAATGTGGGCAAGACAAACAGGCTGCTGAGCCCAGGCTGGATTTGGGCCAGTAATCCAAAAAAATGAACCCAAAAAAATGACAAGCTGTGGTCTGGCTGAGAACACAAAATTGTCAACTTGCTCCTGCTTTTACAAAGCACCACAATTGACACAAAATAAACTCCCAGAAGGAGGAAATGGCACCACACAAAGTGGGAAAACCAGTCCTGGGCTCCCCTGTGTCCTGAGCCAGGCTGAGGCAGGAAAGGATTCCAAGAACCCCTTCCATCAGGAGCAGGACATGGTTTGGGTTTAGTGGGGAAGCAGAGGCAAAGCAGCTTCCACATCAATGTTTTGGGCAGAGGGAAAACCCCCCTGAACTCCAGTTCTGGTTCTGCATCGAGTCTTAGAGATGTGATAAGGAATTATCAAATACTGGTGGCGTTTTTACAGCTGCATTTCAACCTCACTGAGCATTCCCAGCAAAGCCAGGGACTCCCCATCCCTGGGAGTGTCCCAGGCAAGGCTGGACAGGGCTTGGAGCAGCCTGGGACAGTGGAAGGTGTCCCTGCCATGGCAGGGGTGAGATGGGATGAGCTTTAAGGTCCTTTCCAACCCAAACCAGTCTGGGATTCTGGGATTGTTGGTGTCTGTGCAGGGCCAGGAGGGAGATGAAGGATCCCACTCTGGATATTCTGTGATTCCCAGCAGCTCTCCTGCATCATCCCCTGCTGGCTCTGCACAGGCCAAGGCTCACGATCCCAATCAGAAATGCTGGACTGGACTGGACAATCCCAGAGCTCTTTCCCAAACTTCTGTGATTCCAAGGAAGAGCCAGCGAGGCAACACCAGGACTCCCCTCCTCTGCAGCTCCCCCCGGAATGACTCAGAGCACAAAGCTCATTTTAAACACCAGTGATGTGCAAAATCTGCACAGGATGAGAAAGTCTTTCAGCTTGAGCACGAGGGTAACACTGAATGCTTTCCTCAACACTTCCATTTCTGGAGACAGAGGAACATCAGAAATCAGTCAAACCCAGCTTTAATTCGGAAGCTTCTCCAGCACAAATGGGGAAAACAAAATTCTCTCGGATTTCAATAAAATCACAGCTACAAAACACTTAAAAATGAACATACAGAGGGAGAAAGTGGCTCCAAAGCAGCTGGTTTGGGAACAACTGAGGTCAGCTTTTACTCCTGAGAATTGGAACATGTCCAGGGAAGGAATGGAGCTGGGAAGGGGCTGGAGAATTCCTGAGGGAGCTGGGAAGGGGCTGGAGAATTCCTGAGGGAGCTGGGAAGGGGCTGAGGCTGGAGCAAAGGAGGATCCCAAGGGATCTTTTCCCTCTCTGGAATTCCCTGGCAGGAGGGGACAGGCGGGGGGGTCGGGCTCTGCTGGCAGGGAACAGGGACAGGAGGAGAGGGAACGGCCTCAGGCTGGGCCAGGACAGCTCAGGGGGGATTTGGGGACAATTCCTTCAGGAAAGGGCGCTCAGGTGGAGCAATCCCCATCCCTGGAGGGATTTCAATCCCCTTGGATGTGGCACTGGGGACAGGGGCAGTGCTGGGAATGACTGCACTCCATGATCTCAGAGAACTTTCCCAACCCTAACAATTCCATGATAATTCCTAAATCAATTCCGAAATTCCCAGCTCACACCTGCACGAGACCCTTCCATCCCCAAAGCTCCAGCACAGCACTGATGGCTCTGCCTTCAACAAACACCTCAAAATTGCCTTTCCCACCTGGGAATTCCTCCTGGCACAGCCACTTTTCCTTCCTCACAAACTGCTTCCAGAAAATCCAAAAACATTTTCCAGCACGAGGTTGGATATCCCAGGAGAGACATCTCCCTTTCCCAGGAGGATTCCCAGTGTTCCACCTGTGATTAAGCAGGGAAATGTCTCCATTTGAAGGATTTCTTCCCCAAAATCTACAGCATGATCCAGTTAATCAGGGCTGAACCCCTGGATTTCTCATGCTAAGTGGCCTTGGACTGCTATTTTCCATGTGGGTTTCCATGGCAATCGGCAGAACCCGGAATAAATTTGTTTTGTCATAATTGCCGCACGATTCTGGGCAAATGGAATAAATAAACATCCTCTTACTATTTCTCCCAGCTTGAGCCAGGAGCTGGAGCTTTCCTGAAGCTCCTGATTTAGTGAACAAACCCAAAAAATCACCAAATATGATGAATTTCAGCAATTAGGATTATTTAGGATAACCAAACCTGAGCGCTGCCAGCGTGTGGGAGTGTTTATTAATGTCTCCATGACTCAGAATTATTCCATCTTTAGAGCTTTTCCCAGATTTTCCCCGTGCTCCACGACGTGGGGGGACAGAGCAGGGATTTGACATCAGCAGAACATTTTTAGAGCTCTAAGAAGACAAACCAAAAGCTGAGCCAGCTCTGAGATTCCTCCCAGTATTCCCAGTTCCACCAGTCCAGGATAAGGAGAGTCCCTACCCCACGTTCCCAGCAGATTTAGGCTGCTTAGAAATCATAAATTATTTTGTATTTAATTATTAATCTATAAAGTCATCACAGAGATGACCTTGGGAAACCTTTTCCTCTGCTGGTTTCCAGGTGCAAGTTACCAAGCAAACTTGGATTTTTAACCAAAAATTTGAATATATAAAGATAAATAATATAAAACAGAATAGAATATAAAAATGGATGGATAAAATATAATATTATGGAGTAAATAGCTGGCCATGGAACATTTTTTTGAGGGGGAAAAGCTGTGATTCAGAGAGAGCCACGTGCTCTTATTGCAGCTCCCAGGGGGAAAAAGGGCAGCAGCCTCTCCCCAGAGAAATCCTAAGGGCAGGATGGGGGAATAATTTCATTTTCCCTATTAAAGACCTTTCCCTATGGAAAATCAAGCTGGGAAAGCTGCACTTCCTGAGGGCTCTTTTGATCAGATTTCTCACACTTTTATCCTCTCAAAGCAGCACAAACGGGGCCATTTGCGTTGGCAAATCCGGCTGCCTTTGCCAGTTCTTTTTGGAAAGTTTAATCTGGAAGAAAATCCATCATAATTGAGTTAAAAAGGATCAATTTTTAATTTACAACACCCCAAAATTTTTAATTTACAACACACCATGCACCCCACCAAATTCCCACTGGGGATTTCTATTTGTTTGTGGGCTGCCAACGTGGAATTTTCTTCCTTGGAAAAAAAAAAACCCAAACCTGCTGGAATTCCCATCCTCTCCTCTCAGGACAAAATATTTTTGTGAAGTTTTATCAAAATCAGCTTTTATGAAGTTTTATCCAGCAGCTCTGGGAGGAGATGAGAGAAATCAATGAGCATTTGGTGTCAGTCACCATGAAACAATGGGAGGGGTAAACAGAAAAACAGAAAAGGGAATTGTGGAATCAGAAGATCATGGAATATTTTGGGTTGGAAGGGAGATTAAATCCCATCCCTGCCATGGCAGGGACAGCTCCCACCATTCCAGGATGATCCAAATCCCAAATCCAGCCTGGCCTTGGGCACTGCCAGGAATTCCCAATTCCCAGTCTCCCATCCTGGCACAAAGTGTGGAGGAGAGAAATGAAAAAACCCAACCAAGCCAAACCAGCCCAACAACAAAAAAACATCCAGCCTGTCTGTGGTATCGATAATTGATATTGTCAAATTGATCAGCTCCAGGTTATTGAGAAGTCACAAGTCATTGATAAATCACAAGTCATTGATAAATTACAAGTCATTAATCAGTTACAAGTTATTGATAAGTCAGAAGTTAAAGTCACAAGTTAATGATAAATTACAAGTTATTGATAAGTTACAAGTCATTAATCAGTTACAGGTTATTGATAAGTCACAAGTCATTGATAAGTCACAAGTCATTGGTAAGTTACAAGTCATTAATCAGTTCCAGGTTATTCATAAGTCAGAAGTTAGTGACAAATTACAAGTTACTGATAAGTTGCTGGTCATTGATAAGTCACAAGTCATTGATAAGTTCCAGGGTATTGATAAGTCACAAGTTAATGATAAATTACAAGTCATTGATAAGTTACAGGTCATTGATAAGTCACAAATTATTGATAATTTACAAGTTATTGATAAATTACAAGTCATTAATCAGTTCCAGGTTATTGATAAGACACAAGTTAAAGCCACAACTTAATGATAAATTACAAGTTATTGATAAGTTACAAGTCATTAATCAGTTACAAGTCATTGATAAGTCACAAGTTTTGATAAGTCACAAGTCATTGATCAGTTACAGGTTATTGATAAGTCACAAGTCATTGATCAGTTACAGGTTATTGATAAGTCACAAGTTATCGATAAGTTACAGGTTATTGATAAGTCACAAGTTAATGATAAATTACAGCCCATTGATAAGTCACAAGTTATTGATAAGGTCATTGATCAGTCACAAGTCATTGATCAGTTCTGGGGAGCTCTGTGGTGGAGCCAGAGCCTGGCTTGGCAAAGGCTGAAGTGTTTCCCAGCTGGAAATGAGCTCTCCAGGAGCAGTTCTGGAGGCTGGCACGGGGATTTTATTCATTTTGTGGTTTCTGCAGCCACAAAGTGCTGCCAATCCTGCCCAGAAATGAGGATTGACATCCCTCTGCTGGGGGAATATTTCATTTGGGAAGCTGAGAAACGTTCGCTTGGCCTCGTGCGCTGCACGTTCACACCTGGAGAGAGACCAGAGGAGCCACGGAGCTGCTCCAGGGCTGGAACCCCTCTGGAACCAGGCTGGGAGAGCTGGGAATGTTCCCCTGGAGAAGGGAAGGATGCAGGGAGAGCTGGGAATGTTCCCCTGGAGAAGGGAAGGATCCAGGGAGAGCTGGGAATGTTCCCCTGGAGAAGGGAAGGATCCAGGGAGAGCTGGGAATGTTCCCCTGGAGAAGGGAAGGATCCAGGGAGAGCTGGGAATGTTCCCCTGGAGAAGGGAAGGATCCAGGGAGAGCTCTGAGCCCCTTGCAGGGCCTGAAGGGGCTCCAGGAGAGCTGGAGAGGGACTGGGGACAAGGGATGGAGGGACAGGAGCCAGGGAATGGCTCCCAGTGCCAGAGGGCAGGGATGGATGGGATATTGGGAATTGGGATCCCTGGCAGTGCCCAAGGCCAGGCTGGATTTGGGATTTGGATCATCCTGGAATGGTGGGAGCTGTCCCTGCCATGGCAGGGATGGGATTTAATCTCCCTTCCAACCCAAAATATTCCATGATTTTCTGATTCCACAATTCCCTTTTCTGTTTTTTTATTTACCCCTCCTGTTGTTCTATGGCGACTGACACCAAATGCTCATTGATTTCTCTCATCTCCTCCCAGAGCTGCTGGATTTTGATAAAACTTCATAAAAATATTTTGTCCTGAGAGGAGAGGATGGGAATTCCAGCAGGTTTTTTTTTCAAAGAAGAAAATTCCATGTTGGCAGCCTATAAATAAATATAAATGGGATGGGATGGGATGGGATGGGATGGGATGGGATGGGATGGGATGGGATGGGATGGGATGGGATGGGATGGGATGGGATTGAAGGTCCCTTCCAACCCAAACCATTCTGGAATTCTACACATTTACATTTAAGGCAAGAGAGAGCATCGTGTTTTTATTACCTGGGCTAAAAAAAACAGGAATTCCTGGAAGCAGAATTCCTTGTACCTCCAACTCATCTCTCCTGGGATATCCCAGGCTTCTTACAGACATCCAGCACTGCAAATTATTCCCCAAAATCAGCAGGAGCAACACTGGAAATCAATCCCATTTTCTTTATGGTATTTGTTCCTGAGCCGAGCTCTGCGCTCAGGATTTTGAAAAAAATAATTTTAAAAAAATTAAAATATTAAAAAATTTAAAAGTTAAATATAAAAAAATAAAAATAAAAATAAAAATATATATGATAAAGCATAAAAAGTATAAAAATATAAAAATATAAAAATATTGAAATGGTGAAATATTGAAATGTTGAAATGTTGAAATAATGAAATATTGAAATATTGGAATATTGGAATATAGACATATTGACATATTGGAATATTGGGATATTGAAATATTGAAATATTGAAATATTGAAATATTGAAATACTGAAATATAAACCCGACATTTAAATTATGAAAAGGACTTAAAGTCCCGAGGAGTGGGTGCTGAACATTCGGATGTTCCAGCGAGCCTCAGTCCAACATCCCCATCCTGTGGCTTGGACCAGAACTGCAGAGTTTCATCCCAAAAACTCAGCTCCTGCTGCCACCTAAGTCTGGATGCACACCAGGCAGGGAATTTCTCTTTTTGATGACTTTCCTGCCTGTAATTCTCTCGGAAAAGGATTTTCCTATGGATCTGAGCTTGCAGAGAAATGGGAATTGTGTATTTACAACCATGAAACGCCTTTTAGTAAATCAAGAGCATCTTCACTCTAACACTGCACAAGAACCTAGGAGCAGAATCCCACAAATATCTCTCAGAAACTGGGCTCACCAGGTTTTTTCTGAGATTTTTTCTGAGCCAGGCTCGTCCTGCCTGAAGGAAAAATAAGGAATGAGGAAGAATCTTGTGGAAAGGGGCTTTCAGAAGGGAATTATTGACTTTCTGTGTCAGTGGATACATGTGCAGTGGTCTGGAATTGTTATAAACACTGTTCCTGGTGTTTTCTAGGATCAGATATTTCATTCCCATGAAATCCAGCGTTGTCTGTTCTTAGCAAATGCCTCAGTTGATGGCAGGAGGGTGGAAGGAGTCACAAACCCCCAGGATATCACCAGTACAAACAAACTGCAGCAATGTGCTGTTCACAGGAGCCAGCCCAACCTCTGGGGCCCCACGAGAGAAAAAACAGCAGCAGCCACCAAACCCAGCTCTGCTGGAGCCTAAAGCAGAGTGGGATGGTTCAGACAAGCTCAGGGGTTTGTACTGGAGCCCTGCACTAAATCTGAGTGGCTGAGGGAGGGAACACAACCATGGAAGAGCTGGGGCAGGATCCAAACCAGGAGCTGATCCAAACCAGGGCAGGATCCAAACCAGGACCAGGATCCAAACCAGGGCAGGATCCAAACCAGGGCAGGATCCAAACCAGGGCAGGATCCAAACCAGGAGCTGATCCCAACCAGGGGCAGGATCCAAACCAGGGGCAGGATCCAAACCAGGACCAGGATCCAAAACAGGGCAGGATCCAAACCAGGAGCTGATCCAAACCAGGGCAGGATCCAAACCAGGGCAGGATCCAAACCAGGAGCTGATCCAAACCAGGGCAGGATCCAAACCAGGGGCAGGATCCAAACCAGGGGCAGGATCCAAACCAGGGCAGGATCCAAACCAGGACCAGGATCCAAACCAGGACCAGGATCCAAACCAGGACCAGGATCCAAACCAGGAGCATCCCCCCATGGCTGTGCTCCCACAGCCCCAAAGGTCCCAGCCCCCATTCCAGGCAAGACTCAGGATTTATTATGGTCAAAGCTTTACATTTTGGAAGATTATTATTACTTCTGGATACCTGCTGGAAACACAGGGACATTTGTGTCTGCTCTCCTGGATGTGGGGAGGATTGCTGAAGAGGGGCTTTGGATCAGGACAGGACACAGGGAATGGCTCCCACTGCCACAGGGATGGGTGGGATATTGGGAATTCCTGGCTGGGCTGGAACTCCCAGAGCAGCTGTGGCTGTCCCTGGATCCCTGGCAGTGCCCAAGGCCAGGCTGGACAGGGCTTGGAGCAGCCTGGGACAGTGGGAGCTGTCCCTGCCATGGCTGGGATGGATTGGGATGGGATTTAACCCTTCCAACCAAAACCATTCTGGGATTCTGGGATGACCACAGCAATTTGCAGATGTGCCAGATGCTCAGGACACCCTCTAAGCCCAGCTTAACCCCCTCAAGCTCAAAGCAAGTCACAGCATGGGAGTCAGGGAGGCAGATCCCTTGGGATCAGGAGTGGAGGCATCTGTGATGAACACACGGACACCTCCCTGCAGGCTCCTCCCTCCAGATGGACACAGATTTCCAATAATGCTCTGAAATTTGGGGTTTTTTCTCTCTGCACGGTATTTTGTTTCCATAGGAATAGTGCAAGCTCATCCCACCCCGAAATGTCGCCTTTTAGGTACAACCCAAAAAGGGCTTTTCTAGGAACAAAGGATTTGAGCCCCTCCAAAGCAGTGACACGTGGGTGGACGCAGCAGGAGCAGTTCAGAGGCACAGTCCTGACAGGGGCACACTGGGGAGCCAGAAAAAACCATCAGCACGGTGCATTTTGATTTGGGGTTGTATTCAATTATACTCTAGCAAGAAAGTGTTCTAAGAATAGAACTGAACAGAAAAAAAAAAACCCAGGGATTTTATTAAAATACACTGTACCAAGGAAGGGTTCTAATAATAGACCTGAATGGGAGAAAGGCAGGGCTTGGAACTGCTGTGGAGAGCAAAGTTACCCCTCTCCAATCCAGGTTTATCTGAAATTCCCCAAACCCCAGGGAGATGCTGTAAATTCAGGCAGAGCATCCTCCCTGCTCGTTAGCTGCTCATTAGCATATTTCACATTAGCATATGGCCAGGGCCCCAACTGAAGTCCCCTGATATTTGCCAAAGCCTGAGCTGCATGTGGCACTGAGTCACAGTCCCACACTGGCTGGGACTGGAAAGGACCTTGAAGCTCATCCTGTTCCTCCCCCTGCCACGGGCAGCGACACCTTCCACTGGAACATAAATAATTGTGCTTAAAAAATGTCATGGAACGGGGGAAACTGCACAGATTCCTCATGAAAGCACACATGAGATCAGTTAAATATAGCCCAGGCAGGCTCCTCACACAAGAACAATCAAATATTCCTACTGTCTCTCTTCAGCATCTCCAAATTCTGCCTGCTGCATCCATGGCAAAATCCAAATGGTTTTCCAGGATTGGATTTTGATTTCCATGATTCCACCCCCTCTCTCCATCTCCTCATTCCACCCCTCTCCCGTGGTGCCCACGCCGCTCCACCCACTCCTTTATTACCATGAAAATCACACTTCCACTCCTTCTCCCCATAACGTTCTGTATCCTTGGAGCAGGCTCCTTTTAGGTCCAAAGCTGTTCCATCTTCTCCTGCTCCAAACAGCTTCTCTTCACCTTCCACATCCTCCCCAGAGCCCTTCCCAAGCGGCTCCCTGCTGCTGGATGTTCCCTCTGCTGCAGTGATCCCAGCCCAGACATTCCTCATGGGTAATTCCTAGGGCTGCATTCCTCTAAATGCCCCCTCAGCTTGCAGAAATATCGATATTATACCTTTATTTTACCCAAAATACACGGCAGACAGCGGCACCCTTCACTTCCTTCAGGAATATCTTCCAATTCCTTTATTTCCCTACTCAATTCCAAAGGGTTTTTGTTGTCCAGGCCCTTGGCTCGAAGGCCACGGCTCCAAAGGTTCTAAATCCATGGATATATACACACAAGAGCAGACTGCACCTTCCTAAACACTCATTTATTCCCACAGATCCTTCAAAACCAGCTGAGGGATCTCTTCAGAGATCTCCAAAGCATGGAAACTCTTCCTGTGGGGAAAAGTAAATTCTAATTTATTTTGGGAGCCCCTTTTCCAAAGAGGGTCTTCAAGGAACGGCTCTGTCGTGAGGAAAACAGAAACATCCGGAGCTGTGAGTTCAGCCAAAGTTTAGGGATGATGCAAAAAGAAAGGTGGGGCCAAAAGGAGACATTTGAGTCAATGTAGGTACTGTAGAAATTCAGGGAATGATTCATTAGCCAAAAAAACCCTGAACCCCCTCTGCAGCTATTTCCAAGGAGGTACATCCATAATTTATGTGGAACAGGAGTGGGCTGCAATTTCCCCCACGCTGCTCCTGCATAAATTACACCGGCTTGTGATTCCCCAGCTCCTGCTTTTCCTGCCTGTAAGCGGTAACCTCTCATTTCCCCATCACAGAAAGCACAGGCACCTGTGAAAAACGGAAGGGGAAGGGTTTGGAGGTGAAAGAACCCAGAGTTTCACTTGGGAAAGGTGAGAGGTTCTGGGGGATTCTCAGTTATTCCTCAGCCCGGGCTACACAAACCCACTAAAGCCTCCTAAATCCCTGAGCACAGAGAGGACCCAGAGCACAGGATCATGAAGAAGTTTAAAACACCAGGAGATTTGGCATGGAGGGCTGGGAGCTGCTCTTGTGGATGGTTTGGAGCAGAAGAATCCTTGGAATACATGAAATAAATCCATAAAACATTTCATAAAACATCCAAGGCCGGGCTGGATGGGCTTTGGTGAGGCTTTGGAGCCAAGGGAATTTCCTCTGTGAAGGTTTGGCCCCTGAGAGAACCAAGTCAAGACAATCCCAGTGCCCTGCAGAACCCCCATAAACGACATCCCTGGAAAAACCCCTTGGAAAAAGGAGCAGGGCAGAGGCTGGAGATGAAGTGTCCATGGACAGGGCATCACGTGGCAGCAGGTGACTCCTGATGGCCTTTCTGCTGTCCCCTTGCTGCCACTTCTAGCACCAAACCTCACCCAAACTCTACAGGGACAAAGGAAAAGAGAAAGGAAAAAAGGGAAAGGAAAAGGTCCAAACCAGAAAGAAAAAAGAAAGGAGGAAAAAAAGGGATGAAAAGAGAGGAAGCTGCTCCAGGAGCAGTGAGTGTGGCTAGGACACATCCAACTGCTCCCTAAGGGAAAATTTTCCTTCCAGAACACCTAAGAATGGGGGAATGAAGTGACAGAAGATGAATTGGAAAGAGTCACCCACTCCTTGGGGCCACTACCCACATTTTGTGCTCACAGACTCTTTGCACGCAAACCAGAGACAGATTCCACCTCTCCTTTCCTGGTCTTTTTTCCCCCTCCTTTTCTCCTTCCTCTCATTTTTTTCCCTGCCCCTGGTGTTTGTCAGGCTTTGGGGAGCTCTTTATTTTTGTCCCTCAATGTGTTGCCATGGCCTGGCTGATGTGACACCCTGTCCACCGCTGGGGATGGAGTGTCCCAACACTGTCACGTTTAAGGGACAAACACAAGCTGTGACACACAGAATGGGGAATAAAAGAGAGTAACAACATTCCCAGGAAAAACAGAAACAAACAAAACACAAAAAAAAACCCCCACATGCCGTCCTTACCCGAATTTAACTAGTTACTATAGTAAAAATTTGGGATTTCCCCTCTTCCCACTCTTTTTGCCTGGTACAAAAGTGGGTAATGAGGCAGCTGCTGAAATTCAGTGCAGAGGAAAGAGAGGCACTGGTGAAAAGGAGAGAGCCAAGGCAAGGCCAGAGGGAGCTGCTGGAGGAGAAGATGGAAGTGGAGATGGAAGAGGAAAGGGAAGAGGAGCAGGGGCCAGGAGCTGCAGGAGGGGAAAGAGCCTCAAGCTGAGCTGGGGGAGGATTAGGTTAAATGTGAAATGTGAAATGTGAAATGTCAAATGTTAAATGTCAAATGTCAAATGTCAAGTGTTAAATGTCAAATGTCAAATGTTAAATGTTAAAAGTTGAATGCTGAATGCTGAATGTTGAATGTTGAATGTCAAATGTCAAATATTAAATGTTAAATGTCAAATGTCAAATGTCAAATGTCAGGATCAGTTCTTTCATGGCAGGGGTTGTTAAGTGCTGGAATGGGCTGGCCAGGGCAGTGAGGGGTCCCCACCCCTGGAGGGGCTCAGAGAACCTGTGGGGGTGACACCTGGGGACACGGGTCCGTGGTGACCACGGTGCTGGTTCATGTTACACTTGATGATCTTCAAGGTCTTTTCCAGCCTCAGCAATTCCATGACTCATTCCACAAGGATCCTTCCCACCCAGCGCTCGCCCCACGCTCTCCCATCTCCTCTTCCCCGCCTTCCTGACGAGCTTTAACCCCAGCTCGCTCTTCACTTCTGCTCCTCTCCCACACCTCCTGCTCCTCCCAGGAAGGGGGCTCCATTTGGAATTCCTGGATTCCCTCTCCTCCCAGCAAAGTGAGGATCATGTCCCAGCCCTCTGCCACCCCCAGGTCACGCATATCTCCTTTACTCATGGCACGGATGGAGCTTTTCTCCCCCAGTCCTGACGGGTGGGGAGCAGGGAGAGGGAGGAGAAGCTTCTCCTGCTGGCCCAAGATGCTCAAAGCCAAAGCAGCAGGAGAATATTCCAGTCCTCATTGCTAGCAGGCTCTGGGAAGATGAATTCCTGCCTGGAGGGTTCATCATCTCGGGCCATTAACCTCGACTGGTCATTAAGGCCTAAGAAATGCCAAGTGCTGAGGGCATTTTTATCACTCTGATGAATAAAAGAGAGGAGGAAAAAAAGAAACCCCAGCAGGTTATGAAGTGTCTCCTAACGGGAAAATCAGTTCCCACTGATTTTCAGTGAGATTTTCAGAGGAGATCACCCAAGGAATGAACAGCCCAGCCAATTCCTGATACAAACACTCCACTCGTGAACTTTGAGGTTCACGGAGGGAATTTGGCATAAAAGGCTCCAAAAACACCTCACAAAAATGGGAATGAACGTTTTACGTGTCAAGTGTGGTCCCCAAGAACCTTCTCCTGTCTCGTGCAGGTCTCCTGAGGCCTTGAGGCAGAAGTGGAGAATGAAACTCACCACAAGAAGCTGGGCAACCAAAATGCAAATCCAACTCAACAGCGGAATTTGGTCGGAAAAGCCTCATGGAATCCGCCTTTCTCCTTGGACACGGACACGTAACCCTGACGTTGTGGAGGTTTACTGCAGTCACAAGTGAGGAACAGAACTGGGACTGTCCTCCAGGACACACTTGGGATTCTCCAGGTGTCTGATGCTGCTTCAGGTCACCCAGCAAATCCCAATAATCACCCCAATAAAAGAATAGTCACGATTTCCAAAGGAGCGTTTTCAAGAGGATTATGCAAAATTCCAGCCTGGAATTATTTTACTGCCTTGCCTGGCTCGGGATCTCTGATTTTTCCAGGGATTTCAACCTGCAGATGCATCCTTAAGGATGTTAAATCTCTGATTTGGGACAAGAGAAGGTTTTCCCAGAAGCGTGATGCTCATCATGGAAGCGCCAAGGAAAGGGAATGCCGAGGGTTTATTATTCAGCGGGAATGGGACGGATGTAACTCCCAGGCTGTGTTTTCACCAGAACCTTTCAGTGTTTCACACCCTCCAGCCCAGATCTCACCAAAGCCCACCCAAAGCAAACAGCACAACCCCCAGGGCTGGGTGTGGGGACACCCAGGGAATGCTGGCACCAGAATTCCCAACAGCACCTCCCACAGAAGGGCTGAGGTGAGAAAGGTCCCAAAAACCCACGGGGTTTGTTCCAGGGCACAGAATGGGGCCAGGAGGGATCTCCAACCTCCCCCCATGCATTCCTTTTCCCATTTTTATTAGAGGGAAAGGGAAAGGCAAGGCCTTGCTGTTACTAATCCCATTTTATCTGGAGACCTCATCACCAGCAGCCAAAAATTAAACCAACAGAGGACAGGCTGTTCTGATTCCCACTCTCTAAATTGGAATTGTCAAATTATCCATCAGTCATTATGAAGATGTTCAGTTGGGATGCTGGGAAGGAATTCCTGGCTGGGAAGGTGGGGAGGAGCTGGGATGGATTTCCCTGGATCTCTGGAAGTGCCCAAGGCTGGATGGGGCTTGGAGCAGCCTTGGATGTGGGAGGTGTCCCTGATGGAACTGGATGAGCTTTGAAGCCCCTTCCAATCCAAACCAGTCTGGGATTCTTTTTATTCCATTTGATTATCAGCCAAAAACTCTTTTAATAGCAGATCTTTTTAACATGGCTCAGGAATTTTAGATTTCATTTTCCTAGAGCTCTGCATGATTACTGTTTAAAGCCAATTTGGAAGATTGTTCACAGCAGGCTTCCCCCCCTAACCCTGAAACCAACAGAAAGGAATTCAGGAGCTCTTTTCTCCAGCTCTGTGGGTCCCCCAAAACCTAAGGGGTTTAGGATAAAAAGCTCTTTCTGTCTCTGCCATGTTCCTTTCAGAGGAACAGAACACATTTGAGCATGGAGTCCCAAGCAACCATCACCTCTGCATCCTCCACAGCCCATGGGGTGTGCGTGGTGTCCATGGAAACGTGGGCACAGCCCCGGATCTCCTCCCAAGGGATCGCTCCAGGCACCAGCCAGCAGAAATCCGGGGCCTGAAAACCAAACTGGTGGCACTGGGAGGAGCAGGAGGTGGGGATGGGGCTGCCCAGGGACCTTCAGTCCTGGATTTTATGGATTTAATTCAGTGTGGATCAGGTCGTGTTGGATTCCTGAATTCCTCATTGCAGGAATGGGGACAGCAAGAGCATCGTGCATTTGTACCCTATATATCTATATATATCTATATATCTATCATCTATCTATCTATCTATCTTTATATTTATATCCCTTTTAATATATATATTTACATGGTTGTAAAGGTATTTTTAAATTCTTTCCTATTAAATATTGAAGGAGGACAGCAAGAGGATCATGCATTTGTACCCTATATATCTATATATCTATTTATCTATTTACCTATTTATCTATCTTTATATTTATATCTCTTTTAATATATATTTTCATATTTGTAAAGATAATTTTAATTCTTTCCTATTAAATGTTGAAGGAGGACAGCAAGAGCATCATGTGTTCATACCCTATCTATTTATATATTATAGATATTTATATAGCTATAGATATTTATATATCTATCCATACATATATCCTTTTAAATGACATATTTATTACTAAATATAAATAAATTCCTATTTGCATGTTTGTAAAGGTATTTTTAAATTCTTTCCTATTAAATATTGAAGTGGGACAGCAAGAGCATCATGCACTCATACCTTATATATATTTATATATATTTTTATACCCATATATATATTTATATCCATATATATTTATATATATTTTTATACCTATATATACATACATATACAGATATGTGTATATAAATTAATATATATATATACATATGTATATATATATCAATATTTACATCTTTGTAAAGGTATTTTTTTCATTCTTATCTATTAAATATTGAAGAGGGAATGCAAGAGCATTGTGTATTCATACCCTATATATATATATATATGCTTTTATATGTATATATTTACATATTTGTAAAGGTATTTTTTAGTTCTTACCTATTAAACACCCAAGGGGGGCATCAAGAGCGTTGTGCATTATATATATTTAAATATATATTTTATATATATAATATATATATATACATATATATATTTTATATATATATTTATATATATATAAAATAGATTTATATTTACATTTACATTCATATTTATATTTATACTTATATTTATATTTTATAGTTATATTTTTATTTATACTTATATTTACATTCATATCTATATTTATACTTATATTTCTATTTATACTTATATTTATATTTGTATTTATAGTTACATTTATATCTGCATTTATATTTATAATTACATTTATAATTATATTTATATTTACATTTACATTTATATTTATACCCTTTTTAATCCCTTATTTCCACACCTTTGAAGGTGGTTTTTTTTCCTCTCACCTCCGGAACATCCCCCGTTCACATCCTGCTCCCATTCCTCCGCTCTCACCACGGAAATGCCTCCTTGGGATAACGCTGCTCGCCTAAAGAGAATTCATTTTATAGGTCACGCTCCACAGAGCCACGTAAACAAACACCCACTGCCGCTGCAGACACACAGATCGCTCCCAAATCCCACAAATTTGGGGTGAGGAGCAGCCAAATCCTATTTTTTCTCCATCCCTACGTAGCTCTCTATTAATATCTGACTTTTCTTGGGTGACTTTCGGCTATTTCCAAGCCAAAACCTCGTTGTCATGGAGACAATAAGCCGGTCAGCACATCTGCTGGGGAAGGGGACACGGCCTTTGGGAAGGCACAATTCCAAAGGATCCCGCTTTTCCGCATCCACGGAACGGATCCCGCTAATTCCAGCAATTCCAGGAGCCGCTGCTCTGTGACCTGACCCCACACACGGATGGGGGGTTCCCAATTCCATGGGAACTGCGCCACGGAGGACACCTGGGCGTGGACATCCCCCCTGGAACTGCTCCGAGGTTCTGGAGGATCCAAAGGCAGCCGAAAATAAACAGCTGGGGGGTTTTTCCTTGGGAAAAACACAGCCAACACCGGGATTTGCTTGCAAACACATCGCTTCCTACCGCAGCACCGAGTGAGAGCTTAATTGGGGATTCAATTAGAACATTAAGAAACATTCAATTAAGCCTCCTGGTGCCACAGAGATTCCCAGCCACGCAGTTTTCCAGAGGAAAAACGGGAATGTGCAGAATGCCGATGGCTTCGGCGCGGCCGCGGTGATGACAGATTTGAGGAGAGAAGCCAATTTTCCTACTCCCTGTTTTATAATTAAAAGGGAAAAAAAGAAATCCATTTCATTTCCTTTTACTGTTATTTCAACCTTGTGAAAGTTCATGGAGTCACAGAATATCCTGAGTGGGATCATGGATCCGGCTCCTGGCCCTGCACAGACACCCCAAATTCCCACCCTGGGCATCCCAAATGCTGCTGGAGCTCTTGGGAATGTGCCAGCACCCTCTGGGGGAAGAACCTTGCCCTGATCTCCAGCTCCATGAAGGACACGCTCCAAATCCATCAGTTTTCCTGCAGGAAACTCTGGGAAAGGTCCCAGCTGCTCACCCCATCGCTGTGACCGTATCCACAGGGGCAGCATCCCAGGGAACTGATGGAGTCACGTCCTCTGCATGTCCTGGGAGCCTCAGGCTCACCTGGAGCTGCCCAGCTCAGCACCTTCCACACTGCAAGCTGTAGGGAAGGGGGCCTTGACTCCACAGCCCTCATTTTCCCAGGATTTCCTCACCAAAGGCATTCCAAAATCCCAGCTCTGCCCCTTGGCGGGGTGGTTTTCCTCCAGCTGCCGGTGACAATTCCATGGAAGCTCCCCAGTCCATCACAGGGAATTCCTGCCATGGATTGTCCCAGTGCAGCCCTGCATGGCCCCAGAGATCAAACCATCCCCAAAAAACACCTGGAATTCACCTCAGGCCATGAGCACTGACAAACCAACAGCATCAGGTGTCCAGGTCAGGCTGGCCACCGGGGCTTGGAGCACCCTGGGAGCGTGGGAGGTGTCCCTGTCCATGGCAGGGAGCTGGAATGGGATGAGATTTAAGTCCCTTGCAGCCCAAACCATTCCAGGATTCCAAGATTCTGTGACATCAGCAGGAAGCACAGCTTTCCCCCAGAGCTGCAAGGTCCTTCTGTAAAGCTGTTGGAAACTCTGCGGTGCTGAAGGCAGGAGGAAACCTCAAACCTGAGGGAAAGTCAAGCAGGACACCCTGAGAACATTCATTTCACCTCAAACCTGAGGGAAAGTCAAGCAGGACACCCTGAGAACATTCATTTCACCTCAAACCTGAGGGAAAGTCAAGCAGGACACCCTGAGAACATTCATTTCACCTCAAGCCTTAATCCCCCTCCTTGATTCAACCTAAATATTTGGATTAACAAAGTCAAACCTCGACTTTTACAAACTAAATCCACTGTTACTTCATCAAATGGCGTGACCTGAGAGCTGCCAGTGAGCTGAGCACCCTGATTTCAGCAGGGATGAGGCACAACCACAACCCCAGCCGGGGCTGCTGCTCTGGGGAGAGAGGGCTCAGCCTTTTATTCACCTGTCAAATGCTGAAACAGCTCCTGAGCGAGGAAAATAAGAGCTCAGCCTAAGGAATAATCATATTCCATGACACTAAGCTGTATTTTAGAAATTAATGACTCATGGCAGGATTGAGCTCATCCTGCTAAATTACTGAACCTCTGCTCTGCTCCTCTGCAGACACATTTTATTCTCCATGTAATCAGTGCTGGATTTTGAGGAATGCCTGGATCACTGCAGGTTCCCACTGGAATGGACCCTGCTCCCAGCAGCATCTGCCTCCAGCAGAGATCACAATCCCCAGGTGATGCTCTGAGGAAAAGCATTTTGATACCAAAAAAAAAAAAAAAAAGCAGAATTCTGGGAAGAATTCAGATGCACCTCAAAAAGTTCATCAAGAAAGGGTCACTGACGTGCAGATCCTGATGGAAACAAGGCCACAAAACTCTTTTTAGAGATTCTAAATTCTTTTGTCGCAATATCCTCAACCTTTAAAGTGCTGTAACAGCCTGGGAGCTGCTCTGGTAACAGAAAATGCTCTTCTCTTCCTCTCAATATTACACAGGAAAAAATGATATTTAAAAAGGGGAAGCACTGCCAGAGATGCAGCACCAGGTGTAACTAAGTCTCAAAAGAAAATTGGCTTTAACCTCAACTATCTATAAAGAAGCAGCAAAAAAAAAACTTCCAGAAATAAAACTGCACGTCTAAATATAGTTTTGTGCGAAGTTAAATGTCCTTGGGCTGCTCAGGGACACTCAGTGGCTTCACTTGAAGTCTCTGGCACAAGCTGGGAAGGATTTCCACTGATTCCTATGAATGTTTCAAGGAGATTTTATTACAAGGCCCTGCTGGTACCAAAAAATCCTCTGAAATCACTGAGTCCAACTGTCCCCAGCAGTGCCCAGGCCACCACTGACCCCTGTTCCCAGTGCTGCATCCACAGGGACTGAAATCCCTCCAGGAATGGGGACTCCACCCTTCCCATGAAGGAATTGTCCCCAAATCCGCCCTGAGCTGCCCTGGCCCAGCCTGAGGCCGTTCCCTCTCCTCCTGTCCCTGTTCCCTGCCAGCAGAGCCCGACCCCCCCGCCTGTCCCCTCCTGCCAGGGAATTCCAGAGAGGGAAAAGATCCCTCGGGATCCTCCTTTGCTCCAGCCTCAGCCCCTTCCCAGCTCCCTCAGGAATTCTCCAGCCCCTTCCCAGCTCCCTCAGGAATTCTCCAGCCCCTTCCCAGCTCCCTCAGGAATTCTCCAGCCCCTTCCCAGCTCCCTCAGGAATTCTCCAGCCCCTTCCCAGCTCCCTCAGCTGTTCCTGGGGCTCCAGACCCTGAGGTGTGAGGGAGAACATTCCAAAGTGAGACCCTGCATGTTTCAATCTCACCTGCACAAGGGTTGCAGTTGGGTCAATAAAAGGCAAAATGTGTAAATATTCCTCTGGGATACACCTGGAGAGGAGGAGGAGAAAAAAGGAGGAGGAAGAGGAGGAAGGGAAGCTGAACTTCCACCCCAGCATCCCAAGAAGCGACGGATGCTCTGACACAACCTCTGCTGTTCTGCACAGGTCACAACTTTTGTCAGTGAAATAAATCTCATTAGAAGCCGCAGGGAATAAATTGATACTGCCAGAACTCCAAGGAAAAACACCAAATCCTGTGCAGGATCACAAGGGCTGGGAACACAAAACACCCCAGAAAACAAAAAGAGGAGTTCTGATGCCGTGGTGTTGAATTCACAAGCACATGTTTCCAGCTGCCCTAATTAGTGTCTTATAATTGACTCCTGTCCCTTAAGGGGCTTCTTGGCTCTAATTGAGCAGCACCTGCCACGTCAGAGGAACACTTTTGTGCACCCATTCCTTGCTCAAAAGCCACACTTGACCCCTCCAGAGCCAGCTTTGCTCCCAGCCTTGGCTGAGCCCCCGGATTTGGAGCCCATCCCACCAGCTGGGAATCTCCTGCATCAGGAGTCACTCGGGGACAGCAGCGATCCCACTCACTCTGGGGGTTTCTAAACAGCATCCCCCTGATTTCCAGCACACCCCTGTGTGTTCCTGGTACCACAGGACTCCACCTGTGCCCTCCAGCACAACATTTCCCCCAGCAAAGAGGGCACTGCCAGCTTCCCACGCGGACAGGCTGGAGCTGGGAGCTGTCCTTGAGGACACACACACACACAGCACTCCGCAGCACAGACCCTCCCTGCTTCCCACCACACAGCATGGACAGAAAAAACACACATCCAAAAGCTCCTCCAAACCTTATTCCCTTACTAAATTAGATTGAGCAATGGATCGGACCCAAAAATTAAATGCAACATAATGAAAAGTCGAGTAATGAGTTCAAATCCCAGGGAGCTGCGTCTCTCCTGGCACAGAAGGAAAGCAAGGATATCATTTCCAGAGGTGCTGTGGGCTCAGGCAAGAAGCTGGTGCTCAGTCTTTAATGCATACAAGATCTACAAAAGATTTAAACTCCTTTGGGACACTGATTACAAATCTCACTGACAGAATTCCTGATTGTTTTTGAATCAGAGCTACGGTGTTACCTGAAGCTAATCCCTGCTGGTGGGACTTTCTGTTCCACTTCTGCTTGTAGAGCCTGTTAGGAGGGAAAACTTCCCTGTGGGAGGGTAAAGGACAGGAAAAATATCCCATCACCAGATTTTCCTGTTCGTAACTGGAAGTGCCCATCCAATGTGTAAAGCAACACCTCAGTGGGGGCCAGGAGTGAAGAGAGTCCCCCAAAACCAGGCAGAGAGACCGGCTTCCAAAATTCCAGGCCATGTCCTGCTCCCTTGGACACCGGGTGCTCCAGGTGATGCCAAGGGCCCTGTGCCCAAAGCACAAAGCCTGGATTCCCATGTGGCACAACCCCAGCTCTGGAAGCAGCACCCCTGCCGAGCTGAGAGCTCCTCCAGGAGATCTCCCAGGAGCACCCACGGCCGCCAGCAGCATCTCCTCGGCTGCCACGAGCCTCCAGCATAACCCAAAACTGCCTTTCTCTTCCTCTATCCTTGTTTCAACTCCAATCTCCACGGCTCAGATCACACTGAACGTCAGATTCTCCCCGAGACTCTCACATGTCACTCTGGAAACGGGGACTGCCAGCCCGACACGGCTGGAGCCGTGACGAGGAGATGCCACCAAGCAAAATGAAACTTCCCTGGGTTATTTAAATCCCTTTCTCTGACCTCCAAGTCCTGAGCACAACACGTTTCCATCCATCCTGGATCCATCCAGGGCCCAGTTCCGCTTTCCCTGAGCCCCCTTCGGTTCCTGCTCGAGTCCCTGAGGAATCTGGGATGCGGATTCGTGCTCTGGGGAATGTTCCACACGCTGTACTTGGAAATGGAACGGATAATATTGACTGCAAACAGCGTTTTTTGGGCGAGGGTGATGCTTCAGGGGAACTCAGGATGTCAGTCTGTGTCTGAGCGGGGGACAGCTGGCAGGCAGGAGTGGGAGACCGGGAGCAGAGATGGAAAAGGGGGAGCAGGGAAGGAAAAGGGTGACAGAGGAGGAAAAGGGGAATGTTAGCGGGAGGTTCCATGCTGGCTCCTGCAGAGCCCGGGGTGCTGTGGCATCAGCTCCGAGCAGCCCCAACCGGAGATGCCGACGCTCTTGACACATTTAAAACCATTTTTTTTCCCAGAAACCCTAAAGTCAGGAGACGACTGAAAGCTCAGCTTCCATTCCCTAAGCCTTGCGCACGTCCCGGTGTCACAGGGAACGCCCGGGATGCCCAGCGGGTCGGTGGGAGCCGGCAGCCCGAGGCGAGGACAATGCACGCGTTCCTCGCCCGAAGCTCCGGGGACGCTCCCGGCTCCGAGCGCAGCCCCAACTCCCGCGGGCGGCGCTCGCAACTCGAGCCGGAGCATCCCCGGGCAGCGCCGCCGGGCTCCGCTCCCGGAGCCCCCCGAGCCCCCCGAGGCCGAGCCCCCCGAGGCCGAGCCCCCCGAGGCCGAGCCCCCCGAGGCCGATGCCGGCCGCTGACCTGCCGCAGGATGAAGCTGGTGGAGGTGGTGCTGCCGTCCGAGCGCTTCAGGCGGCTGCGGCGCGTCGCGGTGCCCCTCGTCACCTGCCCGGGGGACAAAGCATCAAGGAGGTGTCAGCGCCCCCGGCCCCGGCCCCGCCGCCCCCGGCCCCGCACGCACCGCGGCCATGGCTCCCCGCTGCCCGCTGCCCCGGCCGCCGCTCCCGGGCCGCTCTCCGGGCGCAGCGGAGCCGCCGCCGGGCGGAGCGCAATGGGGAGGGGGCGGCGGGCGGGGGGCGGCCCCGGGGCGGGGCTGGCACCGATAAAAGCCCGGAGCCCGGCACGGAGAGCCAGGCTTAGCTGGGGACAGGCTGAGAGAGAGGGATGGGAAGGCTCAGCTGGAGAGGGGAAGGATCCAGGGAGAGCTCAGAGCTTAAAGGGGCTCCAGGAGAGCTGGAGAGGGACTGGGGACAAGGGATGGAGGGACAGGAGCCAGGGAATGGCTCCCAGTGCCAGAGGGCAGGGATGGGTGGGATATTGGGAATTCCTGTCTAGGAGGAGTGGGATGGAATTCCCAGAGCAGCTGTGGCAGCCCCTGCATCCCTGGCAGTGCCCAAGGCCAGTTTGGACGGGATTTGGAGCAGCCTGGGATGGTGGGGACTGTCCCTGTCCTGGATGGGATTAATGTCCCTTCCATGGGGGGAATGCCTGGGAAGCTGCAGCCTCTGAGCCCACCTGGACCCTGCCCAACCCTTCCCACATCCATCAGCTCCGGCTGGATCAACTTCCAGCCGTGGGGAGAGCTGCAATTCCCAAGGCACGGAGGAAAACCAGCTCAGGCAGGAGATGATGTGCTGGAAGCTAAAAGCTGAGGGAGATTTGGAAGCGGGACCTGGATTTCCTGCTTCCCACTGCCGAGCTTCACCTACAGGCACTTCGCACCTCCCACTGGGATGAGCAAGAAGGAATTTGCACATCCTGGGAGTGATCCCACTCGCACCTGCAGCCAGCTCTGCTGAGGGTGTCCAACCCCGGCAGCATCCTCCTGCCTCGCTCCAGACACCAAATCCCTTCATTCCTCGGCTGAAAGGAGCAGCCTGGATTCTCTGGCCGGGGTGAATGTGGGTCACCAAGGCTCGAGCCTAAATCAGATTATTTTTACATTCGGTTTCATCACTGAATTGGTCCTAGGAAGGCACTGCTGTGTTCAAACGTGAATCGTGGGGTGGCTGATTTCCCAGGGGAAAAATTCTCTCCAGAGACCCAATGGATCAGCTGAGATTCAGAAGGAAAAGCAAGCCAGCATTTCCCAATAATTCAGGATATGATCTGGCTTTTTAAAGGTTGACTTCCAGCCTGAAGTGACCCCAAATCAACCCACTGGGGTCAGTAGCTCCAAAAGGCTGTAAAAAAATGATGAAAACCAGTGACTGATGTGAAAATGACAATTTTTGGGGTTCCTTGCAGGCGTTTTTGGTGTCCATGCACAGTATGTAAAGCCCAGGGATTCACCTGGATTTTTTGGGACGAGCCAGGATTCTCAGCCTCGATCACAGGACTCAGCTGTTGCCTCTGTGAGCAGGGAATTCTCCTGGGAGTGTTTGTTAAACGTTACTCATCCCACAGACACCTATCAGAGCAAGCAGGGGCACTGCCTGCCAGCTCTTATGATGCAGGGATGAAAAGCAGAGAAGGAAATCATTTTCATCTCAAGAAATAATCCCTGAGAGAAGCCACAGCATCGAGGGATGGAGTGATCCATCCCCTACCCAAGCCTCCAGCACAAAGAACACACACAACATCATATGCAAGGTTTCAATAATCTGATTTTTAACATTATTTCTGGAGCCAGTTGGAGAGACAAAGCGTGGGTGACATCAGGTGACGGAGCACAACCCCTCAGAGCGCTCTGGGGTGACAAATTCAACAGACACAACAGGTCCCCAGCTCAACACCAAAGGAAAATGGGTCTCAGAGTGATATTTAACAGCCATGAAACAAAGATATCACGTGGAAAGTCTCATTAGAAAGTCGCCCAGGTTCCTGTGTGAAGGGTTTATATGAAAAAGCAGGAGTTCTCCACCCTGAATTCCTGATAGAAAACAGCAGGTAGAAACCTAAGGTAGAAATCTGGAGTTAGAGAAATCCTTTGGCAGCATGTTCAGTTACAATCAGGCCTTAAAAATAAATATGATCATGTCTAGAAGTATGAAGAGAAACACCAACCCCCTCTAAATACACCAGTTTAATAATAATTAAATTATTTTACACTATCTACAAGTTGCATATCACAGAGTTAGGAGTAGAAGAGGTGACAGAAGGACAAACCCTGCTTTATAAAAGTTCAGGCATGTGTGGAGCTGTGTAGAAAATCTCAGACAAATGAGTATGTACATTATTTATATTTAACAATTAACATCATCAAATCACATCTGGCTGGCTCAATTGAAGATTTCTCTTGGCCCAAAGCTCAGAATCAAAAAAACAACCCCACCAATTTAAATTTCCTGACAAACATGGAGAGTTCATAGCAATGAGAGTCTGACCCCAAACCAACTTGGAACAAAGTAAACTCCGACAAATAAAAGCTCCAGACAACCAGAATTTGAAACAGCAGCGTGGAAATAAATTCATTTCCTCAAAAAAGACACAAGGAACAAGTTATCAAAACACTTCAGTATTGCCACGTGTGTTATTTGTACTGAGCTACTTCCAGGGGAATTAAAGTCATGTCCAAAGGAAAGACAAAATCCTCCTTCCAATTGCACACATTTAAATAAAAAGTGATTTAGAGAGCAGGTGCTGAAGGCTTTTTGCATGAGCACGAGGCTGCAAATATAAGGTCAAGGTAGCAAATAATTAAATAAAAGGGAAAAGAGATGGAGGAGGTGCTGAGTGAAGGGTGGGTTTTGGCACTCAGCAGCCTGGGAGTTCCAATCTGGGATGAAATTTATCCATCAAAAATGCTTATTTAGACACCTGGGAGCTTCCTGCATTTAATTGAGATGTTTCTGTCAGTAATTTGCTTCCATTATTTCCCCAACCCAAGGACTCTCACTCACCAGAGGTGGTTAAAAGCAGGATAAATGTGACCATGCTCCAGTGAGGAGGTAAACAGGAGGATGAAGTGATATTTTTTTTTTTTTCTCCAGCAGTTGAAACCAGAAAAAGAAAGAAATCCCACATTCCCAAAGGATAATCCAGCTCATGTGCTCCCTTGGACAAACCCCACCTTTTAAAAAGTGCATCAGGGAAGAAATTCTTGGATTTCTTTTCTCACCAACTGCCACAAGTGCCCAGCTCCGGGGCAATCCCTGCTCCAGGGACACGGCTCTGCTTTTCCCTGTGCACAGGAGCCCAATCCCAGCCACCAGCACGTGGGATGTGCCTAAACCCCCCTTTCCCAAGTGCTGCAGGAGCTCCTCTGGGGTCAGGGCTTCTTTAGACACCAACACCGTGGCAGAGAGAGGAAATCCAAGAGAGGCAGAACCCCCTGGTCCCATCAAAACGATTCCCGTTGCGCTCAGCTCCCCCTTGGAAAGGGAACAGATCCTCAGAGTCTTCAGCAGCTTCAAACCTTCTCCAGCCCCCCACTTTCCCACAAAGAATGACAATTCTCCTCCACTTCTCCATCCATCCAGAAGGGAAAACTGAAGAGGGATTCTGGGCGAGTTCCTGGCTCAGCACCTTGGATCCACGGAGTGCACAGCTGGGAGCATCCCCTGCCCGCTCTTCCCAGCGCCACCTCCGCCAACACCGGGGAATTTGAGGAAAACTTCTTTTCCTCCAGAAAAACACAGCAGTTCTCTGCATTTTCTGACATATAGAGGCAGCAAGCACTGTTGAAACCCTCTTTTTCTCCTATTTCCTATTCTGAGTGGCAGAATTTCCTCTTCCAGCCAGAGCCAGGGATCCCTCGGATCTTCCTTCAGGAAGGGGACCCCGAACTGCAGAGATTCCCTAAAGGCCCTGGGACAGAAGGATTACAGAAGACACCAGAGGAGGCAAAGCAACAGCACCTCAGCATCCTCAAGCTTCCAGAAACACACTGAAAAGAGAATTATTTTGGGACAATCTCTCAAAGATTCACAAGTGGCGTTTCCTGAAAGCGTAGGGGAAAAAAAAACAACAAACCAGAAGGGACTCGGAGGAACGGGGAATTATTTTAAACCATCCCCTAATCTAGTTCAGGATGCAAAAATGCAAATAACCATCAGAGCTGGTGCCTATTTTTACTCTGCATCACCCTAACGCAGCGAGTTGGGTTATTTGAGAGGAAGATGGACTTTGATATCCACGGCAGGGACTCCCAAAGATCCTCGGGTCGCAATTCCTCCATTCCGGCCGTTTAAAGCAGAGGCTGCTGATGGAAATTGTTCTGCTGCTGGAGCAGGGAATGAGCAGGAAGAGGCACGGGATAAGCTGGTCCTTGGCTGCTCTGGAATGCTGCCATGTCCACGGCCATGCCCATCTGGTGCTGGGGGAAGGCGGCAGCGGTGCCGGTGACGCTCGGGAAGGGCGGCGGCAGCGTGGGGTCGGGGCCGGGGCTGCGGGGACACAACACCAACCAGGCTGACAGTGCCAGCTCTCACTGACAGCAAAAGGCTTTAAAATCATACAGAATTTGGGGATTTAGAAAGAAAGTTAAGCTTGGAAAGCCCTGGGAAAAGTAGGCCCTGGGAAACGTTAGGCCTTGTGCTTGCTAAAGATCAGGTGAAACTGCACCTGTGTAATCAATATCTGATACAACTGTTAGATGTGATTAGATATAATTATTGTTTAAAGAATCATGAGGAACAATGTTAGGGGATTGAGAGGGGATCACAAGAAATCCATGCTTGGGTAAAAACAATGCATATAACAAAACAATGTAAGTTTAATAATTAATATAGAAGTTATATAATGATAGAGTATAAAACATGTTCAACTCAAAACCAAGATGGGTCAGATTTGGGTCTGTGTACCCCTGACACCCAGAGCTCTTCAATAAAGCACCTTCAGATAATCATTCCATGATTATGTGTGTTCCTGAACTCTAACAACAGCATCACCAAAACAAGCTGGGAGCTCCCTGAAGATGAATGTTTGACCAAAATGGTCACCACAAACATGTGAAAGGTATTTCATGTTTTGCTGGCTGTGAAAATAACAGTTTTTTACGTGCAAGCTCTTAAATTAAACCAGCTCTGGCCTTGCAGTTTCCCTCCATGTTAATAAACAGGGTTTCCCAGGAATTCCACACTTTTCATGCCCATAACTTGGCAGTTTTTCATGGTTTTTGCAGGAAAAACGTCTTCACCCTCAAAATTCTTCCAGCAGCTCAATAATTCTGATATGTAACTTCAACTTTTTAATTTACTCTTGCTTTTTAACTTCCTCTTTCTTTTTAACTCACTCTTTAACTTGCTCCTACTATTTAATGTTTAATTTTTGGTGCTGGCTACTTAAAGCTGAGGTCAGAGATTCCTTTTCAACCTTCATGGGAAACCTCCTCGTGCAGGATCAGCTTTATCCAGAATAATGCTCTCATTGCTCCCTGCTTTAGTAAAATGGATATTTTCCTCTCCAAATGAAGTGGCACCAAAGGAAAACACCATGAGAACAAGCAAAGTGGCAAAATTCCCACCCCCCAGGAAGAAGAATTTGCTGGACCCATACCTTAAATAAGCAGCTGGAGGTGGCTGAGTGGCTGCAGAGTTGATGCTCTGAGGCAGAGACCTCACCTGGCTGACCTGCTCCGGGGCCAGGCTGTATCCTGGGGACATGGACACTCCCTGGATCATGTAATTCCCGCTGGGAGGCTGCACAGGATACGACTGCAAATCAAATCAAATCCAATTAAATCCAGGAGATTTGCTGCTTAGCACACTTTGCAATGAAACCACCAGAATCTTCTAAAGCTGGAAGCAAAACCTGCGGTTTCTTCCAATTCTGGTTTAAATCATGCAAGATCGCCTCAAAATTCAGGTGGCACAGGCTGGAGCTGCTGGTGGGGCTTGGATTTGGGATAAACAGGTTTGTCCTAAATAAAGCCCAGCATTATCCTGCATTTCTGTGCACCAGTCTTGGGAGGAAACAGCAAACTCCCGTTGCCTTTTGGCTTAAATTACTTTGTAACCTCCAAATATAATGAATTTTCCATCGTTACTGGGAGTTAAGGACACAGAATTACTTTTAACTGACATATTTTCAGATCTAGCAGTTGCTATGGCAACTATTCTTTTCCCACTGAACAATTAACATGAAAGTAAAATTCACTTCAAGTAAAAAAACCCTCATTCTGTGCTTTTTCAAAGTCTCTCCTTCCCCTCCATGTTTATTCCTTAAGCCATCATTAGGGACAGTGTAAAACAGTTTGGAGCACAAACGCAACGTGCTCAGAACTGATACAAAATGTTCATTTTTCTAAGGGCAAAAGGAGCTAAAAGCAGAGTGTTTCTATATTTAGCACAAAAAAAAATACACTTGGGATTAATACACTGATATTCCAGCTCCCTCCCATCCCCACTATTAGATAAGAAGGGAACATTTCACTTTGGAGATTGACGTGACTCACAGCAAGAATATCCAGCAAGCTGCTGCAACACCCAATTCCAACTGCAAGAAATGAATTATGGAAGGGATCTTTTGGAATTTTCAACAGTGGCCAAGCAAAACCTTCTGTTCCAGTGCATAAATCCCAATTTCTTGCAATGTCAGATTGCTCGTGGGCTCCCTTTAGTTATTGCTGTGATTTTTTTTTTTAAAACAGGGATAAGCAACAGGGAATTTCCAGATTCCAGGGAATTTCCAGATTCCAGGGATACTGACCGGCAGGGAGACTCCAGAGGAGGTGGGTGGGAATTGTGCAGGGTGCTGGAGTTTGGAGTAGGCTGAGTACATGGGGCTCTCATTCATCAGTTTGTTGTAGAGCTCCAGAGCTTCCAGAACCTTCACGTTCAGTTCGGATAACTCGGAATGTTTCCTGTTCCAAAAGGAATGGAGAGGGCACTGAGCTGCTGGGATGGCTTAGATGGGGAGGGAAGAACAGTGCTGCACCAAATGTGCAAGGAAAAAAAGCCCCTAAAAGGTAAAAGGTCCATTTTTTACCCATTTTTTACTCATTTACATTGAAAAATTGCTGTTCTGCGACTGGAAGGAAAATCCAAGAGCTGCACAACCACTGGCACCAAACCAGCAATTCCCAGATGGAATTCCCTGCTCTTTTCACCCCCAAACAGCCCCAGGAGTCACAGAATCATGGAATTTTGGTTGGATCCTCCTTGAAAGATCTAATTCCAGCTTTCTGCCATGGACACCTCCCAGTATCCCAGGGTGTTCCAGCCTGGCCTTGGGCACTGCCAGGGATCCAGGGGCAGCCACAGCTGCTCTGGGAATTCCCAGTTCCCAATATTCCCCCCCATCCCTGCCCTCTGGCACTGGGAGCCATTCCCTGTGTCCTGTCCCTGAGCAGGGAGAGGTGAGGATAACATGGAATAATCACCAACAGACTGAAAATTCCAAGCTCTAGACAGCCTGGAGAAGGCTCCAGTCACAAAAACACCATAACAAAAACCATCCATGACTTGTGCAGTGAATTTTGGGAGAGCAGCAATCAAATCTCAGTGCACACGCTCAGAACTTGATATTTCAGCATTAAAAAAAAATAAAGTTGTTAAAATTTTCTTGCAAGGTTTTCTAGCTCAGGAGATGAAAGCACCAAAAAGATGTGATTAAAACTGCCCAATTTGAAGGAAACCAGTGAATAAATTGTGCTCACCTATCTATCTCCTCGAGTTTTTCATCTATCATTGGACCCATCTGCTGGCAGATATCTGTGAAAACAAAGTGTTGAGGCAGTTGATGTCTTGCACAATTAAATGTTTAAATGCAGCCAAAAAATATTTTATCTAACTAGAGTAAAATTAATTGCCTATTTATTTCAGGGTTGGGATTGGTAGATGGATCTTGCAAAGCTCAGGCATCTCACAGAGCTGGGAGTTATGCAAATGACTCTGCTAAACATGGAGCTGGCTTGGAACTATTAAAAAAAATTCAAATTATCCCCAGAGCCCCACACTCCCACGGTGAAATAAGTGTTCTCCAGCACTGTTAGCACTGAGTACAGCTCCCCTAAGCTTAAAATAAACACAAAGAACTCCCAGCTCAATCCACAAAAGGTAATTGTGAGGAGAAGTCATAAAAAACAGAGCTCATTTAGTGCTGCTGGTACCTTCTGAGTCGAGGAGATCTGGAGAATCGAGCTTTAGGTCCGTGGGATCTATGCTCTGAAGTACCTGCAGTGTTTTATCCATCTTGTCCTGAAAGGGGAAGCCAAGATGAAGAACTTAGATTTCTCAGACATGCCAAAATTGGTTTAATATTCAAATAAAAGTTCTTTATTGACAAAGAATCATCTGCCAACGTTCAGCACCAAAAGAATGTAAAAGCCCAGCAATATTTCATTTTCAAGTGGCTTCATACCTCATCTATATAAACTGGCTCAGGTTCTGCTTTCTTAATTTCTTCTGCAGCGTCCTCAGGAACAGAGATTTTATCCACAGCTGCTGAAAGAACAGAGATGAGTTTCTCTTCTCTCTGTTGCTGTAATAACTTCAAACAAACATTTGCTCCTTGTTATTTTTCTGTGTGAAAAGACACTGTGACATTTGAAGTGGCAATTTACTGGATTTGTAAATATGCTGCTGACAAGGAATTATGGTGAATCAAACCAAATTTCTGTCACAGAAAATGAGAATAACTTAAAAGAGAAATAGAGGCAGAAATTAAAACGAGTTATGGAATGATCTGTGCTTGACTGTTTGAAACAAGGGCAGGATGTCTCTCAATTCTTTCCTGAGGCTGATAGAGGAAATTATTTTGCTGCTGGGCTAATTAGGATTGCAGCACAAAGCTGCCTTTGTGAAATAATCCATCATTTCAGCCTTTGTGAAATAATCCATGGGTGGTTTCAGCAGGTAACTCACCTGCCTCGGGCTCCACAGACAAGTCAGAGGTGACGAAATTGGATGGGAAGAGCCCCACTCCTCTGTGGTTCTCCCCTTTCCACCAGTTGGCATCACTGGGGAAACAAAGAAGGGTTACAGGACTCTGGGGTGAACGGAGCCAGGGACATATCTGGGGTTTTTACTGAAAACCTGAGGTTCAGAGACATGTCTGGTGGTGGCTTTTTTAACCTGTGATATCTAAAAGAGAACATTTGCAGGGATTAGCACAAAGCCAAACAGGAGCTGGGCCAGAGGGCAGGGAAGGGAAGAGGAATCAGGGGATCACTGGAAGTTGAACACAATTCATCAATTCCTTACATTGATTACTTGCCAGCCCTTTAAAGCTGTAAATATCCTATAGGTGTTAACAACAATCATTGTTTTAGCTACTTTTATTCAGTTTTACTCTTGGCAAATGTGATTCTGGATAGCCAGAGGTTTAACAATTGCTGGAAGCAGATGGAAATGTGATGCCAATGCATCTTCTTATGTCAGACAAGCAATTAAGATTTATCTTCAAAACTACAAATTGGGTGAAATACTCGAGGTTCTCCCTGCACTAAAAATGATTTGAGGTCAGAAACTAGGATTTTGGAAAGATAAAAGGAAGAGAAAGGGATGAGAGGGAAGGCAGAGTGACAATTACATTTCTGGGGGGGTGTGGGGGGGAAAAAAGCATCAGAGGATAAATGTGCTACCCTGAGAAAACAACAGTGGTGGAACCAAGTCAGCTCCACCTGAGTGTATTGTACCTGTCATCCAAAACAAAAATAATTTCTCCACTTTTAAAGGTGAGCTCATTGTCCTCCACAGCTTCAAAGTCATAGAGAGCTCGCACCTTCCTCAGGCTCGGGGGGTTTTGTGGCATTTCTGCAGATGGGTACAAGGATTTGGTTTCCATTTGCTGCTGTTTCTGCTCTTGTAAAGACAATTCGATGGCTGCAGGTGGGGCAGAGAGGAAAAGAACAAGTTTGTGGGGTTAGTTGATCCCTGGAGACAAAGCAGTTTGATTTCTTGATTTAACAAAAAGAGAATCTCTTTATTGAAACACGGGCTGTATCTGCTTCTGTAGTGTTAAAAGCTAATATTTCAAATGTGATGGGGAGGAATGGGGCTTACCCCCAGTTTCCAAACACCTGGAATGCCACAATTCCCAACCTGCTGTGCCCTTCATTGCAATTCTGTGCAGCAGGAAAGAGCCCAAACTTCCCCTGCTTTTTAACAAAACTCCTGGAGACTAACCCAAGGCTGAGACAGCAACTCACCTTTAGCTATATCCTCATCTTCCTTGGATTTGCTGGATGAGGAGCCATTCTTAGCAGCGTTGGTGGAAGCCTGCAGAGGTGGGAACAACAGAGGGACAAATGAAATCTCTAGATTTATGTGTTTTTAATTAATTAGCACCAAGTTGTTCCCGATCACAGGTGGATAAAGGAATCCAGGTGATCTCCTAGAAATAAAAATCACCATTCTTCAGGGTTTTTTTTTTCTGTTTTCAGCAAGGAAAAAAAGTAAAATAAATCATGAGATTTAATTGAAATGATTGGTTGTATTGAAATAATTATTTTAATTATATTTATTACAGTGAGATTACTCATTTAAATGACTCTTTCCACCTTTATCCTTCACTCCTCCCTTCAAGAGAGAAGATGCTCCAGTTGGGAGCTGCTGACTTAAATCCTCCAGTTCTCCCCAGCAGCACAGTGAAATCATTCCTGGAGTTTTCATTCCCACCAGGAACTGGAATTGGGTGCCAGTGCTCAACTCTCCCATGTTTCTGCCATATGTTTTACACATAGATCAGATTTAGAAGTGAAAACATCTTTGTGGAGGAAGGAGGGATTGTAAAAGTTAAAAAAAAACTTGCAGTGTTTCACCCAGAGGAAAGTAAACTTTGTGGAAAGAAATTGTAATTTGAATTTTCAGAACTGAACAGCATGGGAATATTTAGAAGTGTCAATAATAAAAGTCAGGAAAAAACCACCTGGCATCGTATCTGCTGTAAGACTGGGCACAACAAACCAGCAGAAGTGAAAAATAAACAAACCTCAAATCCAGGACAACTCCTGACACGGGCAGGAGAGGGGACAAACAGGAAAAGGGGATTTGGGACAGGAAAGCAGAGCATGGGATCCATCACTATCCCAAAGCAGCTCTGACCTGGGATCCTGCTGCAGGAAAAGTGACCCCTTCTTCCTTCAGGGATTTGATGGTTGCAGATATTAAGCTACATTGTGGGTCTTTCTGGAATTCTTCTGACCACTCCACCATGAGGCTTTTTAGCTTTTCACTCACTTTTGGGTGAGCCTGGAAGACAAAATTGGATAAAAAGGGATGTTTGAGTCTCAAAATGAACAGAAGGAGCTATTACCAAAATTGTTACTGAACCCATTTTACTATAAATACGCTTAATTATTGATAATTGTGTAGATTGAGAAGGTCTGGGGAGCAGAGAGTGGAGTATCTGGCTTTTTAGAGCCTGATCTGATATTCCAGAAAACATGCTGAACTCCTGGAGCACTAATTCTGGAGAAATTCAGGCTGCCTACCACACTTACCCCAAATTTCTGCCTCTCTGTGTTACTCACCCTCCATTTAACCTCAATTTTCTCTTCATTCCTTCTCAGGTGTGTTGTTTTCCACTTCCCAGCTGCATAAATTGCTCTGATATAGGACACAAGAAACCCTACAAGAAACCTTTCCCTACAAGAAATCCTACAAGAAACCCTTCCATACAAGAAATCCTAAAGAAATCTTTCTCTAGAAGAAATCCTACAAGAAATCCTGTAAGAAATCCTACAAGAAATCTTTCCTCCACAAGAAATCCTGTAAGAAATCCTGCAATAAATCTTTCCCCCACAAGAAATCCTACAAGAAACTTTTCCCCCCAAAGAAATCCTACAAGAAATCCTGTAAAAAATCCTACAAGAAATCTTTCACTATAAGAAATCCCACAAGAAATCTTTTCCCCACAAGAAATCCTACAAGAAATCTTTCCCTAGAAGAAATTCCACAAGAAATCCTGTAAGAAATCCTACAAGGAACCTTTTCCTACAAGAAATCCTGTAAAAAATCCTAAAAGAAATCTTTCAAAAGAAATCCTACAAGAAATCCTGTAAGAAATCCTACAAGAAATCCTACCCTATTAAAAATCCTATAAGAAATCCTACAAGAAACCTTTCACTGTAAGAAATCCTACAAGAAATCCAGGACAGGTTTGTCCTGGCTGAGAGAACCTCACACAAACGTGATCTGTGTCTCCTGGAGCCACAAAATAATCCCACAAAAAGGGATTATCCATAGGGATAATCCATAGGGACAGCTTGATTCCCAAACTGGGAGCTGAGCTGCAGGGACAGGAAGAGAATTTGCCCCAGACATGGATTTGGCACACATTTTCTCTTGGAGAAGAGGGGAAAAGCTCAATTTTCCTCATTTTTCCTCCAAGTGGGCCAGGAATGGGGGAAAGGGGCCAGTGTTTCCCAAGAACACGGAAACTGTGCTCCAGAGCCCATCCCTGGGTGGGATCCTGGGAATCCTGAAAATCCCTGTGTAGGATTCTGGCATTCCTGGACCCATCCCTGGGTGGGATCCTGGGAATCCTGCACATCCCTGGGTGGGATCCTGGCATTCCTGAACCCATCCCTGGGTGGGATCCTGGGAATCCTGAAAATCCCTGTGTAGGATTCTGGCATTCCTGCACATCCCTGGGTGGGATTCTGAGAATCCTGCACATCCCTGGGTGGGATCCTGGGAATCCTGCACATCCCTGGGTGGGATCCTGGGAATCCTGCACATCCCTGGGTGGGATC
Source organism: Cyanistes caeruleus (assembly GCF_971803275.1). Classification (NCBI taxonomy): domain Eukaryota; kingdom Metazoa; phylum Chordata; class Aves; order Passeriformes; family Paridae; genus Cyanistes; species Cyanistes caeruleus. The sequence continues at coordinate 40,109,860 of NC_141707.1, forward strand.
CTGGGAATCCTGCACATCCCTGGGTGGGAATCCTGCACATGCCTGGGTGCTGAAGGTCAGTGCTGAGCTCCAGGATGGAGCCAGGCTAACGGGAACACAGGGAGCACCTGGAGTCCTATTTTTCCCCAGAAATCCAGAAACACAGGAGCTGTGAACTCATTTTGCTTCCCAGCAATTTTATTACTTTCCTTAATTGCTTTGCTCAGCCTCTGATGATTGCAGGAGCTGAAAACTCCTTTTTAACCCATTAACCAGTTGTGTCTCCAACTGGAGCAGTAATTAGGGAAAAGCTGATCCTTTTCCCATTTCCTCACATCCACATTTAGATCCCAGCAGCTGCCTGACCCCAACCTTTCTTTTCCAGGCTCTTTTTCCCAGTTATTTTCTCACTCAACGTTCCCAGAATCTCAAAAAACTAAAAAGGATTGTCTGTAACTCTGTGTTTTTCCTTGTAAAAATGTGATTTCACTTCCTCATCATTTTGCCTTTCACTTCAGCCCAGGAATTTCCTTCAAGCCTAATAAAAACTCTCTTCAAGGAAAGCTGCACTTATCATGATCAAATTAATGGAGCTTAGGAACACAGATTTTAATTCAAACTGCTCATGCAAGTTTGTAAAAATCTGAAGGATTATCAACTGTCAATTCTTATACAGATTATTTTTTTTCAGAGTGAAAAGTACACAAATTTCAGTGAAAACACAGCACCAAAAACTAGAAAATGTGCATTAACCACAACATGAATTTGGAGAAGTCACCAAAACAATCTTTCCCCAGGACTGAAGGTTCTAAAACAATTACCTTGTTTATTATAGCTCGAGCTTCAGTGGCAAAATCCCGAGAACACACTTCCAAGTGGAATATTTTCCCACAGTTTGAGACACAGGCTCCTAAAAGCTGACAGCAGAAAGACAATTGGGAAAATGTGGGGGGAAAAAAGTGCAAATAATAATAAAAAAAAGGTGTAAATAATCCAAAATAAAAGGTAAATTTACTGAGGGTAACTCAGGTATTAATTAATTGATCAGTGAATATTGAATTGCTGCATTCCATGAGGTTTTTAGGGGAAATTTGGGGATTTACTCACTGTGAGAGCTTGCAAAGCCACGTGGGGAACTTTGTGATTCATTCTCTTCATGATGGCTTTAAGGCAATCCTTGGCTCTGCAAAGGAACAAGAAAATTAAAGATAAATGGGAGTGAGGAATGAGCCTAAACCTCCAGCAGAACTGAGCCTGTTGAGCAAAAATGGCACCAAAACTGAGCCCAGTGAATGAAAATGGCACTAAAACTGAACTTATTGAGTGAAAATATCACCAAAACTGAGCACAGTGAACAAAAATGGCACTAAAACTGAGCCCAGTGAACAAAAATGGCACCAAACCTGAACTTACTGAGTAAAAATGTCACCAAACCTGAGCCTGTTGAAAAAAAAGTCTCCAAACCTGAACTTATTGAGTGAAAATGTCACCAAACCTGAATTTATTGAGGAAAAATGCCACCAAACCTGAACTTACTGAGTGAAAATGTCATCACACCTGAATTTATTGAACAAAAATGTCACCAAACCTGAACCTATTGAGTGAAAATGTCACCAAAACTGAGCATAGTGAAGAAAAATGTCACCAAACCTGAACTTACTGAGCAAAAATGCCACCAAACCTGAACTTATTGAACAAAAATGTCACCAAACCTGAATTTATTGAGCAAAAATGTCACCACACTTGACTCTCTCAGGGCTGGGCAGAGATTTACCCACTGAGCAGTTTGTTTGTCCTCAGCTGGGTGTTGGATTGGAAGAAATTCCCTTTTTTTGCCCTGGCATTCCATATCCATTCCCAAAAAGCTGCTGCCAGGCCAGGAAAGGAAGTGACTGCATGACAATGAAGGAAATGTCCCCAGAAAAAAAGAGATGATTCAATAAATGGTTATTTTAGTGGCCATTGGATTTAATTCCCAGCTCTTGGATCTCCTTTTCCACAGCCTGAGGACACAAAGATATTTCTAATTTGTTTCAGCATAATCTGGGGTGAGCAGAGAATAATAAATAACATTTTAAAAGCTTCTGCTGAGGCTTTTCCACACTTTAAATGAGCATTAATGGCTCAGGCACATCAAAGGCTTCATTAACACTGATATTTGGAACGTTTAAAAACATGAAATCCTAAAAAAAAAAAAAAAAAGCTGATGTAGCATTTAAAAAATAATATCCCAGCCAGATACTTGAGCTGCTGGAATAGCAAAGCACAGAAAAGCCTCTGTGCCAGAAAAATACACTTAGCCCTAATATTTTCATCTTATTTCACGTACAAATCATGCAAAAAAGTCAACTCAGTTCTTTTAAATTGCATTTTTTATTCAGGGTAGGCAACAATCTTCATTATTTTCAAGGGCAGGAGGGAAGAAAATGACACAAAACAGAATTGAAATATGCCAGCAGCAGCGGCATTTAAAATTCAGAATTTAGGATTTTATTTGCTATATATTTAGATTTAATTATGCATTTTATATACTTCTATTTCAGCATATGTCGTTTTTATTTTTTTTTTTTAATCAATGAATTTTTTACAACATCCCTTCCTCCAAAACCAGATTTAAAACAGTTCACTCCACAAAAGTCTTGTGGCACTAAAAAAATTGATTTGTAATAAAGGACTGAAAGGATATTTTTTCACCTTCAGGACTAAAGATTCCCAGATTGAAGAGATTTGCTGTTATTCCTTGTGGCAGGTAATCAATGAAAACCAAACCAAACCACTCAAAAAAAAAAAACCCTCAATTTTAATGTTAAAATAGAACTGCTGGAAATTCTGAATCACTTAAGAATTCTCACTAATTGAGGATTAATTCCAAATTTAAAAGATGTTATCACTCAAAAATTCAGCAAATACTTTTGGCCACTACAGAATCACTCAAATTCCATTTATGTTGCACTCAGGCTGAACTGATTCCAAATGATTTTGTGCTTTGATCCTTATTTTTTCCCTTTTCTCTCCCATTCTTCCTAACAACCAAAACCAGACAAATATCATAAAAAGCCCCTGGTCCTTGCCAGGTATTTTTCTGCACAAAAATTGTTTCACTTTCTCCTCCTGGCACAGACACTTCCCCAAATTTATGCCAGCTCATTAAATATGAAGAATTTGGGTGTGCTGTTGAAAACTCCAGGAAAAAGCTGGAATGTGCTCAGCACATACAAATTGCTCTGCTCCAAATCCCGTTGGAATGTTCCTTTCCAAGGATTTCCAAGCCAACTCTGTGAATTTGGGGGATTGAGCATTTTGAGATGTGTTCTCTGGGACATTTTCCTCCTCACAGCAGCACAGAATTCCCTGGAATTCCCACAGAATTCCCTGAGGTTCAGCTTACCCATTGGGAGTGCTTCCAACTTTGTCACAAATATCCATGATAAGCCCCCAGTCCTCGCTGGTGTTGTACTCATTTGTAGCTTTTTCTGGAAAGAAAAAAAAAAAAAAAAAAGATTTATCAAGTGTTTTATTTATTCAGTTCAGATTCTGTCAATAGAATGTATCTTTAATTAATATTTCATGGATTCGTGGAATTATTTAAAGCTCATCTTGGTCCAGTGGGCAGGGACACTCATTCTATAGATTAATTAGTAAGGTTTAATAGTATTTATTTGTGCTTTTCAGTTTTTTATTAGCCAGGTTATTTAAATCCCATGTAAATACTGCAGTTTGAGTTATTAAACAGCAAATTAAATATTTTATTGCATTTGCTGCTTCAGGATTAAGTTTTAACCAACTAAATTCTCAGCTTTAAACCAACTCAAATCTAACCAAATAAAATCTTTCTGCTCAGCAGAAAGATTTCCACAGAGGGAACACAAACACAGCACCCACCAATGTTCCAAATCCCTTTTGTTACAGCCAATGGAAATTAAAAGATGGAAATTTAGAATTAAATTAAAATGGAAATTTAGAATTAAATAAAAATGGAAATTTAGAATTAAATTAAAATGGATTTTTTAAAAAGATGGAAATTAAGAATTTTGGCCATAATTTATCTTCACAAACTGGTATATTTACTCAGAAGTAAATATTATTTTGAAACTGTAAACCTTCAAAATTTACCCCAAAAATGATAGAATTTCTAAATTTTCTTTTAAGTGCATCAATATTTTAGGTCATGAACAACAAAATCATGGATGTTGTGGAAAATAAATGAGTGCCCACAATATTAAACATTAAAAAAAAAATTAAAAAAAAAAGGAAAATCAAGCCAAATCAACCTCTGGAAGCTGCAGATTCCCTGGATACACAATCCCTAAGTAGTGAAGAGATTCCCAAGGATCCACTGAAGTTTTCCTGAGCCCTGAGTGGAAATCCCAACTCTTCCACTGGCAACAGGAAGGTTTGATGTTTACAGGCTTCACCAGGAAGTTTTCACCTCAGAATTACAGATTTTGGCTGGAAAAGCATTCCAAGGTCATCAAATCCCAGCTGTGCCCGATCCCACCGTGTCCCCAGCCCTGAGTGCCACCTCCAGGAATTCCCTGGACACCTCCAGGGATGGGCACTGCAAACCTCCCTGGGCACTTCCAAGGCCTGAGCGCCCTTTCCATGGGGAAATTCCTGCTGCTGTCCCCCCTGAGGCCGTTCCCCCTCCTCCTGTCCCTGGGATAAGATCCCAAATCCCCTCCCAGCTGTCCCCTCCTGGCAGGGAATTGTGCAGAGCTCCTTTTTTCCCGCTGATCCCTCACTCCACACCTTCCCCATCCCAAAGCTCGGTGCTGCTCCCTCCCAGCTCCCAGGATATTTTGTCCCTGAGCCAGCACATCCCCACAGGGAGCAAAGTCCCTGCTCCTGGATCCACACCATCCTGGGAGCAGCCGTGGAGATCCAAACTCCGTCCTTGCCCAAGGATCTCACGGATCTGGAAGTTTCCCTCCCTGCCAGCGTGACAAAACGAACAGCAGCTGCTCTCCTCCTTCCCAGGAACAATCCTGAGGGATAACTCCTTCCCAGATGCTGAGACTTGGACATGGCAGAAGAAACAGATGTGGGAGGAAGAATTTTCCGTGATTTTTTTCCCAGCTCAGGGGGAACCTAACCTTCAAAGCCATGGAATGATTTGTCCTCTGCAGCCCTCCAGTTAATGAAGGAACATTAGACTTGAGCTGGCTTTTGTAGAAATAATGGGAAAAGCAAAACGTGCTCCTTGGGGTGTTTTTATGAAGAATTCCAAGTGCAAGGAATCGCTTTTCCCTGGGTGAGCTCCCTGAGCTGATCTGCTGTTCAATCCAGGAGAGGGGAGAGCACTCAGAGGAGCAGCTGGGAATTGTTTGCTGCTCCCACTGCCAAAAGGAGAAATGCCTGGAGAGCTCCTGCCTCAAAGCACTGGCACAGCCCTCCCAGGAAAGGTGGGAATGCTTTGCAACTGAGGGAAAAAAATTCAGGATCATCCCTCTACGCCACAAACCCTGAATGTCATGGAATTACTCACTGGGAGGGATCTGGATCCCAATGCAGCCCTGCCACGGGCAGGGACAGCTCCCAATATCCCAGGGTGTTCCAGCCTGGCCTTGGGCACTGCCAGGGATTCAGGGACAGCCACAGCTGCTCTGGGAATTCCCAGTTCCCAATATCCCATCCATCCCTGCCCTCTGGCACTGGGAGACATTCCCAGGCTCCTGTCCCTCCATCCCTTGTCCCCAGTCCCTCTCCAGCTCTCCTGGAGCCCCTTCAGGCCCTGCAAGGGGCTCGGAGCTCTCCCTGGATCCTTCCCTTCTCCAGGGGAACATTCCCAGCTCTCCCTGCATCCTTCCCTTCTCCAGGGGAACATTCCCAGCTCTCCCTGCATCCTTCCCTTCTCCAGGGGAACATTCCCAGCTCTCCCTGCATCCTTCCCTTCTCCAGGGGAACATTCCCAGCTCTCCCTGGATCCTCCCCTTCTCCAGGAGAACATTCCCAGCTCTCCCTGGATCCTTCCCTTCTCCAGGTGAACATTCCCAGCTCTGCCTGGATCCTTCCCTTCTCCAGGGGAACATTCCCAGCTCTCCCTGCATCCTTCCCTTCTCCAGGGGAACATTCCCAGCTCTCCCAGCCTGGCTCCAGCCCCTAGCCAAGTTGACTATTGCATTATTTCTTTTCTCTTTTTTCACCGGGAGGGATGGGCAATACAATGACACCAAAAACCAGGGAATAACCCACACTGATCCATGTGGGAATGCTCAAAGCCTCCCTGCTCCCACCTTTCCCAAGCCCAGCTCCTCAGCCCAGCTCCCATGACCTTCAAACTTCCAAAACATTTTATTACTTCAGCCCTCAATTCCCTTGGGACAGGCTCACAGAGTAAATCTGGGTTAAAAAAACAGAAATGTACTAAAATACAACATTGTTTCTCCACCTGTGTCACTTTCTACGGCAGAAACAGAAAATGAGCACTGATTTCATAAAAAAATCACTACTCAGGCACTTCCAGCACAGAAGGTTTTTTGCTAAACCAGTGCTTGGTTATTTTTTTGGTGACTGTCATCACTAGAATCAGAATTTCCTTGACTGCTTTGCCCATGCAGTGAAATAAACCCTTGTCTGCACAGCAATATTTCGGATTTTACACAACTTTTCCCAGCGAGAAGTAAATCTAGAAGAAATGGAGGGCTCCTCCAAGGGCTGTTTACCAGATGGAGCAGGAAGATGTGGATGAAAGGCAGAGGTTTTAATCCCACACACCTTCCTTTGCAGAGCCTAATTAGAGAATTCCAGCCTGGATTTAATTAAAGATCACAGCCAGGATGGACCTGCAGTCACAAGGCAGCCCTACCTGTAAGGATCCCTACTCATGGTATTATTATATCCTAAAAAATTGGGTTAAAAGAAATTCTTCAAATAACTTTTTGCAATATAAATCCAGTTCACTGAAAAAGCTTTTTAAAATGCAGTTTTTGCTTTTAAAGCGAGTGGTTTGTTTGGTTGAGGCCAATAATCTGAAAAGGAAATAATTTCATTTATCTGTCAAGACAAACCCCAAAAAGATTTGAGAGGGATTAACAGAGATTATATTCCAGAGAAATGGAAACACCAAGATGAAAATTAACAACTCTTAATTTATGTATAATATATAAATTATATTAAATTATAAATTTGTGCTTATTATATAAAATATCTTTCATAACACAAAGAAAACAAGTATCAGTGAGGCTGTGGTATATTATTATACCACTAATATAATATAATATAATATAATATATAAATTATTGAGTAAAAAATACTCAAGGCAGGGTGGGGGAGCAGAGCAAAAATAATCTGAAAAAATGAGAAAGAAACCTCATAAAAATGCAGGTTCAGGATTCAGGAATTTTAAGCAGTCAGATCAAAGACTGGAAAATATTGTTCAAGAATAATAATAAATAAAATATTGTTCAAGCAACAGCAAGAAAAAAAAAATAGAATTAGCTTTTCTCCAAATATTAATATTTGCAAGATTTTAGCCTAAATGTTGAAGACAAGAATTATTATGGACTGAGAAGTAAAAGGAACATTAAGGAAAAAATAAAAAAAAAAAAAAAATACTAATAATACTAATAATACTAATAATACTACTAATAATAATTAAATAAATAAATTCTAGAAAAATAAGGAAAGAAATAAAACATAAGGGAAATGTCAGCCCTTGAGGGTCGGAAAAGGCACCAAACTTCCAAGCTCAGCACCTCCCCAGAACACCCACATGTGATTATCTGATATTTTGCATGGTCTAATTTGCAACAGAATAATAATTTCTTTAAAGCTTCTACTGACAAAGTTTTTCTGGCAAGGGACTTTAAGATTTAGCCCAAATAATTCAAGTTTCTAGTCTGTTGTACTTGCTAAATTTTAGTAAGTGATAATAACAAATTATAAATAATCAATATTAAGATATTAAAGAAGAAATATGCTGAATAAAGTTTAAGAAACTGGAAGCAAACAGAGTGCCACTTTTGAAGCTGTGGAGTCTGGGAATCCTTGAAGCATTTAGGTTTGTTAAAGAATCCTGCAGAGTTCAAAAAAAAATCCACTTGTACAAATACACCAGTTAGAGCCATGTGAAATATGAGTGGGGTCAAACAGCAAACTGCAGCAGGGAACTGAAATTAGAAATAAAATAATAAATAAGTAAAAAAGCAAATAAGAAACCAGCTCAACTTATACTGCAAACAAAACAGAGATTGTGTGGCAACAAGAGAACTCAACCTCTTCCTTTTTGGCCGTGACAAAAATGCCAGGAATGTTGAATTCTTCTCTGTCTCGCCTATTTCATTTTTGCAGTGCTTGGAATGGGTTTTTTCACTCAGAACAGACGTTGTGTAACAAAAAAGTGCCACAGAGCACGAGTGTAAGAAAGCACAAGTCAGGGCAGGACACAAAAGAAAACAACTGAGTCACCGTCTTCACCGCAACTCCAGGCAGGTTTTGTAATCACTGAATCACAGAATATCCTGAGCTGGAAAAGATCCAGAAGGATCATCCAGTCCAACTCCTGGCCCTGCACAGACAGCCCAACACTCCCATCACGTGTGCTTCCAGGGAAGCTACTGGGAAGCTGGAAGAAATCACCAATAAAAGGATGCAAAGCAGCTGATTTTACAGCAGCCACAATTCCCTGAATCCCTGTAAACTCAGCAACACCATGGGAAGGAAAGGAGGCACCACAGACCCGCTGGAAAAGCTGTGAAACCTCAGGAGTCAGAGCAAAACGAGACACAAACGTTCCTTGATGCTGCTGAGGGTAAGGAAGAGAGAGACCCACGGATCTTTTCCCTGCCAGAGCCCCTGAGCCCGGCCAGGATGTGTCAGGAGCAGCCAGGGATCCCCTGCAGCTGCAGTTACAGGAGGAATCCCAGGATTATTTCGTCTGGAAAAGCCCTCCCAGCCCATGGAGTCCCAGCTGTGCCCAATCCCACCGTGTTCCCAGCCAGAGCCCTGAGTGCCACCTCCAGGAATTCCCTGGACACCTCCAGGGATGGGCACTGCAAACCTCCCTGGGCACTTCCAAGGCCTGAGCGCCCTTTCCATGGGGAAATTCCTGCTGCTGTCCCCCCTGAGCTGCCCTGGCCCAGCCTGAGGCCGTTCCCTCTCCTCCTGTCCCTGTTCCCTGCCAGCAGAGCCCGACCTGCCCGCCTGTCCCCTCCTGCCAGGGAATTCCAGAGAGGGAAAAGATCCCTCGGGATCCTCCTTTGCTCCAGGCTGAGGCTCTTCCCAGCTCCCTCAGGAATTCTCCAGCCCTTTCCCAGCTCCCTCAGGAATTCTCCAGCCCCTTTCCAGCTCCCTCAGGAATTCTCCATCCCCTCAGTGTCCCTCCTGTCCCAGAACTGTCCCCAGCACGGGAGGTGCCCCAGCAGTGCCAGCTCAGGGACCGGCTCAGCTCTTGCCCACCTGAGCACCCCTGGGCCCGTGTTCAGCCGCTGGCACCGGCACCTCCAGGGCCTTTCCCAGCTCTCCAGACACTTCTCCCAGCCCGGAGCGTTCCCAGGGCTCGGTGACCCAGGTGCAGGAGCCGGCACTCGGCCTCGGGCCATGGATCCAGATCCCTTCCTGCCCCCCAGCTCGGCCACATCCCACCCGGCTCCGTGCTGCTCCTGGATCATCCCCTCCTCCCCTCATCCACCGAGAGATCCAACAGCGCCGGGCCCATCCCCCGGGGATCGGCGGCAGGCAGAGCGGGGAGGGGAACAGGGAGAGGAAAAGGAGAAGGGAAAAGACGACGGGGAAAAGGAAGGGGAAGAAGAGGTAGGGGACGAAGAGGCCGCCCCGCCGGCCCTCCACCAGGCCCAGCCCCCGCCCGCCGCTCACCCACGTCCTGCTCGAAGGGGTTGGGGGCGAAGAGCGGCATCTCGGCCGCCGCTGCCGCCGCCGCTGCCCCGCGCCCACAGACCCGGCCGGAGCCGCCGCCGCCGCGCCCGCCCCGCCTCGGCCGGCTCAGCTCGCGGGGCTGCCCGGCCGCGCCCGACCGGCCAGCGCGCCGAGCGCCGCCGCCGCAGCGCCGCGAACCGCCGGGCTGAGCGGTCGGGCAGTGTAAGAGCGGAGCCGCCTCGCCGGGCGCGGGGGAACGGGGCGGGCGGCGGCGCCGGGAGCGCGGCGGAGGCGGCAGGCGCTGTTCGGGGCAGCCCCGCGGAGCGGGGACCTCGCGGGGGCCTCGCTGGCGGGGAGGCGGGAACGGGGCGGGGGCGCTGCGGGCGCCAGTGACGTCACGGCAGCGTCGTGACGTCACGCGCCGCCATGTTGCGGCGGTGGTTGAGGGGGACAGCAGCCTTCGGGTTGTCCTCTGTTGTCGCTTTAATTAACCGAAATTAAAGCAGCCTGAGGGCACAAGTTGCGTCGTCGCCGTGGGTGTGAGGGGGGAGAGGGCGGGGAGTGCGGCTGAGGGGATCGCAGGTGGGCAATTCGTCCTGACATGTCAAGAGCAAGACTTAAAAAATCAAAACCAGTTAACAAAGTTGGAAATACTGAACAATTTTCCCAGAGAGCTACAGGGAGAAGGGGGTTATGAAGCAGGGTCCTGCCTGATTGTTGTGAAAGGTGGGGTACGTAAAGCTTTCGTTCAGGAAGGATGTTGTGTGATGTTTGATCTTTGCAGCTTCCAAGGCGGATGGAAGAAGAGCGATGGAGTGAAGCAGAGCAAGGCAGCGAGATCCCGGGGATGCGCAAGCGTCGGGAAAACAAATCACAAAAAACAAAAAAGTGGGTGGAACCACCTTGTTAAATTCAGGGTTTGTCACCTCCAGTGATGCCAGCCATAGGTGAGGCTAACAAAGTTCAGCAGGAAGGATTTCTTTCCACTGGCAGTGGATCCAGGGAATGCAGGATTTCCGGGCCACAAGGACAGCTGGCAGAGCCCCTGAGGCAAGGAGCAAACCAACAAACCCACATCAGCCCCTGTGGTGAAATCGGGGAATTCTGGCAAGGGGGAAGATCACAACCCAAGGAACGAGAGAAGGACTGGGCACAGAATTAGCATGAGGAACAAGAGAATCATTAACCAACGGGAGACAGAATGCTAATTAATAATTAATAAGGGACCGTGACCAAGGAGAGGAAGGATAAGGGTTTGTGGTGGCATGGTGGCAAACAGGGACATTGTTCCAGGGGATGTTCCATAGGGAATGTGGCTCTGCAAGGATGGCTCAGTTACAGATTTTTGGGATGTGTGGCCGAAGGGATGTGACCCCCAAAAATCCTCTTTATGGGTACATCTCATCCCTGCTGTGGGGTCAGCAGGAGCTCCAAGTCCTTCATGTGAGGAATAACCTGGATGAGTCAGGGACTGTAGGCAGCACCTTTGGAATATGCACAGTCACCCGTCTCGGAGCGAGCCTTAGTCACCGTCCCGGGTTACTCACTGCCTGGTTTGGAGTCATTCCCGAAGATCTTGTGGAAAAGCGAGCCACGACAGCAGCACAGTGCCTCATTCTGGGAGAAGGGCAGGAATTTGGAAGTCCAACACATTGTTGGATTCTTAAAAGCTTCCTGTATGATTCAGTGATATTTTCCTGCCCACTCGCCTGGAATTTCAGGGGCTGCATTCCTTTCCTCAGCTGTAATTCCAAAGTGCAAGACTTAGGGACACCAAAGTTTCACTTGCATGGGTGAAAACAGTGTTTTTTTAGCATATTTTATACAGTTTTAATTCTTAAAATTGGAGTCGGAATGAAAAGTTAGAATTAAAAGAAATTGAATTACACATTTGAATAATTAGAAATTATTGTTGTTATTTATTAAAAATTTGATTTGAGGAACACACTGAATCTCCCTTCAAAACTTTCAGAGTTGTTTTTTTTTTCCATGAAAATAGTTCATATTTTCTTAATGTTTTGTACATCAAAACACTGATTTTTGAATCAGCTGTGATGATTATCACAAGGGTTATCAAAGCTTCTTTGCCGGGTTTTTTTGATCCCGAAATTCCATAAAATCATCAAGGCTGGAGGAGACCTTTAAGATTAACACCTTCAAAGTGGCTGAGGAGATGGCTGCTCCATTTCCCTCCCTTTTTCCATTCAGGAATTCCGGATTTTCCAGCGATCCCGGCTGTCTGCAGGTGGCACAATTGCCTCACATTCCCGGCCGCCGTTTTCCATCCCCAACCAGCTGCTGGAAATCACCTCCTGTCAAATTTTTAAGGCAAAATGGAGAGTCTTTCCCGAGGTCTAAATTCACTAATTGCATCGAAACTTCCTAATTTAATTTAATGAATCAGAGCGAGAATGGCATTAATTGGTTTAATTGCCTTAAAAAAGGAAGGATGAAGCCATTAGTGCAGGAAGACAGCGAACCTTCCCTCAACGACTGATGTTGTCTGGCCAAAGTGGGGATTTGTAATGGATCCTGGCTCATTCCAGACATTAATTCCAGAGTTTTGGCTTTTCTTAACTCCACTCATCCCACGTGGTTCAACAATCACAGCATGGGTGTGGAAATGAAGGGATGGCTCCTCCATTTCCATTGGTTTTGTCGTCTGGAATCGTCCCCGTGGAGCTTTGCTCTGTTTTTTACCTGGATGTGGTGGGACAATGCATCCAAGAGCCGCTGGAAAGGAAGGATGGGGAAGGACCTGGTGTGGGCTGAGCCTCCCCGGTTCCAGTAGTCGTGGAGAACGTCCAGTCCAGCAGCACCTACAGAATTCCTGCTCTGGGTGACACCACAGCCAAAGCCACAGCACAGCAAAGGGAAAATCCCACAGGAAATGGGAAAATCAACAACAACAACACCATGGAAAGGAAAATAGCAAATATCCCAAATCACGGAGGAACAAACTATTTCTTAAGAAGAAGCAGGAGAGGGGGACAGAGAAATGATATAAAAAGAAGCTGTTTCCAAACCTGTTTTTCCAGACTCTGGATCTGGGAATCTCTTTCTCCCTGAGCAGTCTGTGCCCCCGTGTCCCAGCTGCGTTACCGTCATTAGGCCCAGCCACCTGCACGGTGTCCACATCCCTGATGGATCCGGGGGATTTGTAGGAAATCTTTTGCTCCCCCTCCTCCCTGCCCTGCCCCACATCGAGGGGCCGACTCAGCTTTCCCAGTTTCTTTGTTACAAAATGTTGTCATAATATTTAATCTCCAGCCTTGGCCTCGGCACAGCTGTTTGAAAGGACAATTTGTATTCCCCAAAGTGCTTCGAAAACCCTCGGGAAGCTCCCAGGAAGCTTTTTCCTGGTGCACAGAAGCAGCTTGTCCAGGCTTCCAGCTTTGTTCTGTGTCTGGCTGGATCCTCTGGATTCCTCCAGCTGCCCTCTCGTTTACTTTGTGGTTTGCTGGAATATTTGTTCCCTGTTTTTTACGCCGTGTGGGAGTCACGCGGCCCCGAAGTGGATGAAACAGAGAACAGATTCCATGGAAAGCATTCCAAGATGGGAGCTGAGGAACTGCTGTGATGTTCCTGTCAGGTGAGAAACCCACCCTTCCCCGTGTAAATCTGCTGGGGTTTTCCAGCTCTGCTCAGCAGCTGGACACGCTTCCTATCGGTCAGGATATTCCTGCAGGAGAAGCTGGGCTGTGTTAATAACTCCTTTCACTGCACACACAGCCTGGTGCCACTTCAGTCAGCTGCTTAAAGCTTTGATTCATTATTGCTCAGCTTCCTCGGGCTGCTGGCACTCGCCTCAGCCACTCCAGTCTCCTCATGGAAGCGTCTCCGAGGCTTTTCCACGTCTTGGAAGCAAGTTGGTGTTAACAGGAATGCATTTCTTTTTCTAATCGTGCTTTATCCTGTTACACAGTGGGATTCCTCTTCCTTACATTAGCTGCCACAGAGGAAATGGATCCTGGGTTTTCCCCATTCCCATGCACAGCACCCACCCAGTGTCCACATCCAGAATTCCCCCAAATGCACGGAAACAATTCCAGTGGCAAAAGAAGATCTGGTTAACGGACACTGCATCTCCTAAGAAACAGCCTCAGCCAGGGTGAGTGGCTCCTTCTGGAGCAGCCAGAAGATCCATCCCTTAGATCCAACATTTCCCTGTGCACTGGGGAGCATTTGGGAGTGCTGCAGCTCCTTGAGCCACGGCTCCTGACTCCCTATTTCCAGCAGGGAGCTCTGGAAAGAGTCATGGAATCCCAGGATGGGCTGGGTTGGAAGGAACCTAAGAGCCCATCCCGTTCCACCCCTGCTATGGCAGGAACACCTGGATGGACAGCCCCATCCAGCCTGGCCTGGGACACTTCCAGGGATCCAGGGGCAGCCCCAGCTGTGCCAGGCTTGCCCACCCTCAGAGGGAAGCATTTCTCCCCATATCCCATGGGGATCCCATCCCTGCCCTCTGGCAGTTTGTTGTTTGCTGCCTAAGACCTCAGCCCACAAATCCTTGGAGATGCTCTCCCAAGCTTCTGGCACGCAGGGCAGGTGCTCTCATCAGGCAGGAAATTTGCCTGGGAGAAGGGATTTTGTGCCGGGATTTTTGATCATCGCACACGGCAGCAGATCCTAACCCCGGTTTTGTGGACAAGTCCAGCTCCCGTCCGGTCTGGGTGGATGTGTGGCGGGCAGGAATGCGGCCGGCGGGCAATCCTGATTGTTTTCCTGCACAAACCAAAGTCGGGATCAGATGTTTCCTCCGCTGAGCTGCGGGGTTCAGCGTCCTTTCAGCGGGAGCATTTATCTGTGAATGGAAAGTGCTGGAACGCCGCTTTGCATCTCGTTATCCGCACACCCAGACAGCGTGTAAGCGATTCTTTCTGGAACCACGGTGGGAGCTGGCTGCACCTCTGTCTGCCTTCATCCTCCCCCACATCCCAATATCCCCAATATCCCAAATATCCCAAATATCCCCTATTTTATAGCCCAAATATCTCCATTTTTCCCAGCTCCCTCCTGCAGAGCCACGCGTTATTTTGGGATGCTCGCCCCAACGCCACGCTGAGTATCCAGACATCAGCGTGCCTCGGAGCAGATAATTAACAAGCAGTCTAGAATATGCAAATGCAGGCTTTTAATTAGCTCTGGAACATCCAACCACCTGCACAGGGGTTCAGGAGGGGAGAGGAGGGAGGCCTGGCTACACCCAGACAGTCGTGTGTGCTTTTAATGAGGCTCAGCATCAGCTGATTGCCAATTAGAGCCCATGGCCGGTCGGTGCTGCCAGGCTGGTTCCAGCTCTTCCCCAGAAAAACAGAACAAACCAAAACAGGCCCGTGGCAGGAGGAGAACGGGGAAGCTGTGAGTGTGACAAATTGAAAGAAATCAATGGATCCAATCCTCTCCTGAATGCTGTCAACTCCCAGATTCTGCCTAATGAGAAGGCAATTAAAACGAGGGATAAACAAGGAATTGCACCCCAATTCCAGCATCTCTGCTGAGTTAAATCTGAGTTTAACCGTGGAGGCACCCAAATATCTGCAGGAGGACACATCCAGAGGCACCTCTGGAGAGCAGGGCTCCAAGGGAAGAGCTGCTCCTGGAATTCATGTGCATGCCTTTTCCCATCCCCTGGCAGTGCCAGCCTCACCACAGGATGCCAGAGGAGCCCCTGTCCCGCTCCCTGTCCCCAGGAGTTTTGGGGTGTTCTCCAGAGAATTCTGCTCCCTCCAGGACTCACTTCCAGAGGGGGTCACGGTGCCTCTGGAAGTGAGGAGGAGCAGAAACTCCCGTTGCTCCCAGCTGCATCCTGCTCACAGCAGGATCCTGCTGTACTTCCAGTGTGACGACTGAGGAGTGTCCTGCTACCCAGATGGGATGTCAGGATGTCCCTGGACCAGCAGTGCCAGGATGTCCCTGGATCAGCAGTGCCAGGGTGTTCCTGTCCCAGGATCACTGAATCCAGGATGTTCCTGTTCCAGGATCACTGAATCCAGGATGTCCAAGGATCACTGAATCCAGGGTGTTCCTGTCCAAGGATCACTGAATCCAGGGTGTTCCTGTCCCAGGATCATCACCACCAGGATGTCCCAGGATCAGTGACACTCCGTTGGCACCGTGCTGCACCAGACGAATTTGCCTGAATTCCCCATTCTAATAGCATTTTTATGAAAATTAATTCTTCTTATTTCCTTGTTCTTCCTTTTTTATTTGGTTTGTTTGTTTTAAAATCTGTCCCAGTGTGACTTCCAGGAAATTGCCCAGCTCTGGAGGAGCTGCCCTCTCCCGTGCAAACCCGGGCAAGCCCTGCTCGTGACTCCCCACCCGTTGGACCTGTATGATTGGAGAGGCCCTGCCCCGCTGTTTGTGGCTTCGTTCATGTTTATAAACTACCCCGAGATCTGAGAAAAAGGATTTACAAGTGCAAAATAATAAGTTGCCAAACAGTTTCTAACCTCATAAACACATAATTTTAAATTCAAGGAGACACAGAGGAGGGCAAGATCACACAAGTGGACTGGGAAGAGTTTTCATCATCCATCCTGGGAGCTCCAAATGCACAATTCCCTCTGTTGCTGCAAGCCCAGCCTCGTCTTTAATCACAAATTGAGAAAAAGCTTTTCTAAAGGTATTGTTTTATATTCTGAAATGTGGGAATCCGTTCAGCTGGGTTGGACTTTGTTCCTTGATGTCACACAGCAAAGTCACTGCTACACAAAACCCAAACAATCCTGCAGCTGGGCTGGGACCCCGTGGCTCCAAATCCTCCTCCCACTCCTGCACCTGCAGTGGGAAAGCTGGAATTGCTGGGCAGGGAGCCACGGAGGGAATTCAGGAGTTATTCATGGGCCACTTGGCTAACAGGGTGATTAATAATAATAATATAAATATAATTATAAATAATATAAATATAAATAATATAAAATAAGCAGTGTGATTAATAATAATAATATAAATATAAACATAAATATAAATAATATAAAATAAGCAGGGTGGTTAATAATAATAATATAAATATAAATAATATAAATAATAATATAAACATAAACATAAACATAAATATAAATAATATAAAATAAGCAGTGTGATTAATAATAATATAAATATAAAAATAAATATAAAATACAAATAAAAATATAAAATACAAATAGAAATATAAAATATCAATATTAAAAATAAATATCGGTATTAAATATAAATATCGATATTAAATATAAATATAAATATAAATATAAATATAAATATAAATATAAATATAAATATAAATATAAATATAGCGGGGTGATTAGTAATAATTAATTTTGCTGCACTGGCACGGGGTGCACAGAGCAGCTGCCCCTGAATCCCTGGCAGTGTCCCAGGCCAGCTTGGATGGGGTTTGGAGCAGCCTGGGATAGTGGGAGCTGTCCCTGGAACACAGAGCTGGCTCCAGGAGCTCCTCCCTGAGCCCTGCAGATTGTGCTGTTTAATATTTGAACAGAAATTCATAATTCCATCCTAATTCCAGCTCCATACTTTTACAGTGTGAGGCACAAAGTGTGTGCCCTTGTCTCTGACATCCAAAAAAGCACTAAATTTCATCTAACACCCTGAAAACAACTGTTAAAGTTAAACAGAAAAACTAAGAGTGTGAATGTGTAAATTAGAAAGTTTTCTTAAGTCACTGAGTGGAAAAATTAAAGTTTAGTGTTTAAACTGGTTTAGAAAACAAAAAACAAGATTGAAGATTTAAGGTGTTGTTTCTTGTCCTTTCTTCTTCATCTTCTAAAGATATTTAAGTAGCAGTAAGTAATTAGCTAATTGCCACAAGGATGTCTCACAAGTGTTCAGTCATTAAGTCACTGAGAAAAACAATACACGTGTCTATTGTTAATGAAGTGAAAATAAGAATAAAGATAAAAGAGCTGAGTATTTCAGAGCCATTTTGGGCCATTCAAGCCAATTTGAACCAGCCAGTTGTGAGTTGTAAGGTCTGCCAAAATCTTTTAAAAGGACTGCCAAATCTTTTAATAATATGTTAATATATTATTAATATGTAATATAATAATATATATACTATAATCTACTATAATGTAATCTAATCTAATACAATATAATACAATATAATGCCATACAATACAATATAATATATATACTATATAATTATAATGTAATATAATATATAATAAATAAAATACAATATAATATAATACAGTATAATACAATACAATAAAATATATATACTATATAATACAATGTAATGGAATATAATATAGTATAATATAATATAGTATGATATAATATAATAATAATATAATATAATATAATTTATGATATATATACTATATAATAGAATTATAATATAATGTAATATAATATATACAATATAATATAATATCATATCATATTGTATAGTATAATATAGTATAGTATAATATAATATAATGCCATACAATACAATATAATATAATTATAATATAATGTAATATAATAAATACAATATAATATAATATACAATATACTATACTATATATAATATATATAATATAATACAATATAATATACTATATATAATATAATATATATAATATATATATAATATAATACAATATAATATACTATATATAATATAATATATATAATATAATATATAATATATAATATAATATATATAATATATATAATATATAATATATATTATATATAATACAATATAATATACTATATAGTATAGTATACTATAATATAATTAATATATTAATAAACATGAGAAACAAAAGCCCAACAAACTTTATTCTTCCTAACACAGAACTAAAATAAGCCAAACTCCCTATGAAAAATTACCCCCAAAAATCCCTGAAAAGCCCAAAATCCAAGGGCACACCTGGGGAGAAGAACCCCTGTCCCATTTCCTGTCCCATCCTGGCTGGATGCTGGGGATGGAGCAAAGCCTTGGTGCTTCCCCGTCCCACGGATGCTGCGTGCTGGAAATGCCAAACAGCCTGGAAAAGCTGTTTTCAATCCAAAAAATGGAAAATTTTAGTGGCCAGAGCTGCTACTTCCAGAGCCGCAGCCAGCCCTGACACCCCATTAGGCCATGGAGCAAGAGCACAAATCTGGTGCTTTGGCCACTGGCAATTCTTATTTTTCTAAAGAAGAAGTTTCTGCAGGAGGGGAAAAAAAAGGTGGGAAAAAAAAGTAAAAACAGAGGGAAAAGGGCCAAGGGATTTGAGGACTTGTTTAAATAATGGAAAGGCTGCTGCTGCTGGTTTTGTTTATGTCATCAAAAAAGGGCACAGCTTTGAAGTTCCTCATGAGCAACCATTGGTTTGTAAAAGCAGCAGAGCTGTGATGCTGCTGGGTTTGCACCTTTCCAGCATCCAGACAGGCTGGGCCTCACTCCCTGTCTCCAGTCCTGGGCTGCTGACCTCACAGAGAGCTGATGAGTTTTTATTTTTAATATAGAAAAAGCAAGAATCTTTATATTCCTCTCCCCCAAAATATTTACTGTGTTACAGTTTCTCCCTGTGTCGTGGAATGCCACGGGAAATCCAACCAAGGACACCTGTCCTGGCTGTCCCCAAGCCACATCCTCCTGCTCTGACACCTCCTCCAGCTCCCAGGACTAGTAAACTGATCTTTAAAAACATTTTACTATGTCCTGTAGCATTAAACCCCGAGGTGATTCTGTTATAATCCTATAATTCACAGATATTTCAGATGATAAATCTTATTTCCCGTTTCCTGAGTCATCCTCCATCCTCCCTGATCCCATCTCCAGCCAGTGAGCAACTCCCAGAGAATGCAGTCCTGCAGTCCTACCCTTTATTTCCAAATAAATTTGGAATTCTAGATTGAATTTAATTTTATATCCAATTGTATACCCAGGAAAGGTGTGAGAAAGGCAGCTGGGGGCTCTTTTCCTGCTGCTGTCCTGCATCTGATTCAGGCAGGCCAGGGAGAGGGGAGAAGCTTTCCCTGTGCTGTCACTGCCAGAGAAAGTGTGGATGTGTAAAAACCTGATCCAGACACGTTGGAATTGTTAAATAATTCCTGTTTAACCACTCCTGCTTAAACACTGGATGGGTCATTTAAATACTTGTACCTGCACCTCCCTGGCTCTCCCTCGTGTGGAAACTCAGAGTGTTCTCTCTTGCCAGAATCTTGGAAAAATCACAGAATGCTGGGATGGTTTGGGTTGGGAGGGAGCTTGAAGCCCACCCAGTGTCACCCCTGTCATGGCAGGGACCTCTCCCACTGTCCCAGGTGCTCCAAGCCCTGTCCCATCCAGCCTGGGACACTGCCAGGGATGGGGAATCCACAACCTCTGTGGGCACAGGGGACCCCCAGGAGTGACTGAGAGTGGAGTCCCAGGAGTTTCTCCACGTTTAGAAAGATGTAATTCCATTGCTGCTGCAGGAATCCAGGAGAGGGAGAGGGATTGACCAGGATCTGCTGCCCAAAACTGAACAGCAAAAAGCCAGAATGATTTTCTGTTGTAAAACAGCTCTGTGGGAAAAGCACCACAGACCCTCTCCCCTTTGCACCTCACTGCTTCCAAATCCTGCTGTGGGCTGGGCTTCTCCTCCCTGGAAAGGGTCTAAATTCCCTGATGGATCACCCAGCTCCATCCCTCCTGCTTCCCTCTGGGGTTCAGGATTGAGCAGTTCTGGGGTTCAGAACTGGGCAGTTCTGGGGTTCAGGATTGAGAAGTTCTGGGGTTCAGGATTGAGCAGTTCTGGGGTTCAGAACTGGGCAGTTCTGGGGTTCAGGATTGAGCAGTTCTGGGGCTCAGGATTGAGCAGTTCTGGGGTTCAGGATTGAGCAGTTCTGGGGTTCAGAACTGGGCAGTTCTGGGGTTCAGGATTGAGAAGTTCTGGGGTTCAGGATTGAGCAGTTCTGGGGTTCAGGATTGAGAAGTTCTGGGGTTCAGAGATTGAGAAGTTCTGGGGTTCAGGATTGAGCAGTTCTGGGGTTCAGGGATTGAGCAGCCCTGGGGTTCAGGATTGAGAAGTTCTGGGGTTCAGGGGCTGCCAGCTGTGCCACTTTTCTCCTTGTGATGCCCATTACAGATGGGAATGGCTCATGGGAGGCTGCTGGAAGAGCTCCACTGCTCCAGAGGGGGTTCCTGGCAGCTTCATTAACACCGGTGCTAACGATCTGTGTGATTGGCACTTGGGGCAGGGGAGTTTATCTCAGCTCAGCTGGAAGGGCTCAGGACAGCCCAGGTCCCTGTGGCCAGGCAGGTGTCACCAGTGCCACCTCCCAAAGCCCAGGAGGACGACGTGGCCACGCTCCACGGTCCTTCCCATGAGGAAAGAGAGCTCAGTCAAAAAAGCTGGAGAATGTCACTGGCTGCATTCTACATCTGTTACATCTCAGGATAATTTATTTTAACCTCTGAAGATACAAGGGAAAATATGTGAAGGAGATGGAGACGTGCCAGTATTTCCAGTTCATTACAAGCAAAGAACTGTTGCTTATAGCACTTTCTTGGAGCAGAGAGCAGTCTGGTTTTAAATCCCTCAAGCAATGAGGAAATCACGTCCCCACCAATGGAAATGGCTTTTCAGCAAAGAGTTTACTAATTAAAAGAGTTTCAGTTTGAAATTCAGTCTAAATTTCCTCCCTTTCCATAATGTTCTGTCTGCTTTCTGAGGGCATTGCTGCATCCCTGCAGAGGGGTCACCCAAATGTGCTTCCAGCTCTCAGGGGGCTGCGGGGATTTGGGATGCAGGGACTTGTGGAATGGTTTGGAATTGTTGATGCTCAAACCTCTGGCTTTTGGGGTTTTTTTGTGATGCTGCAGAGGCAGAGCAGAAGTTATGGATCTGGGGACTAGCACAGCACGTGCCACCCACCCCTGGTGGCACTGGGCACGGTGACAAACTCCTGTCCCTGTGAGAGGTGACAGCTGTGTCCCCTCTGAGCCCAAAAAAAACCCTAAACAAACCAAATCTGGCTCTTTTCCAGCTGCAGGACCACAGCACTGCCCCAGGGCACCCAGCTGCACAAAAAGGCCCTTTCTCCACGTTCAGTTTGCGTGGGAGAAGGGACTGAAGGATTTGGGGACAGAAGTTGGTGCAGCAGGGTCACCCCCAGCTGGGCAGGTCTGCTGTGAGCTGACCCCAAGACATAAACAGAGGAGCAGCTGTGCCTGCACACAACACCGGGGAAAGCAGATCTGATGTATGAGAGTTACCAAGATTAGGGCTTAATTAAATTCCTGCAAGATTTTTGGGTCTTCATAAATTTCCTTTGAGCTCTCTGCCAACTAGGATATGCTCGCTGGCTTTGGAATATGAAAGCAAGTGTTGTTGTGTTTTGCAAATATATTTTTTAATGAATGCAAGTGCTGACTATGCAAAAGTCTCCCAGGTTTCCACGATTAACAAAATTACAAAAGCACAAAGGGTAGCAGTTCTTCTTGTTTTCGACTATCCCTTAAAAACAAGAGATGGATCAAAGTATCCTGTGATTAAGTTCATTAATCACACCCACTCCATGAAAAACCTTGGGCTCTTCTGAAGCCACTTCTCACAGAGGGAGGGCGTGAGGAGTTGGCCAGGGCGGGTTCTGCTGTGGCTTGGGTGTTTATTTACTTGTTTTTCCCAAACAAGGACCTGGCTGGGGTGGCATGGCCAGGGGGCAGGGATGTCTCTGGCCGGGTGGGCGAGGAGACAAAAATCCCTGCTGCTTCCAAACCGCTGGGGAGCAAATCCCTAAAAGCGAGGATTGAGCTGCAGGGGCAAGGGGTGGGCACGGGGAAACCTGTCCTGATCCCAGGAGATCCCAGGAGATCTCAGGAGATCCCAGGAGATCCCAGGAGATCACAGGAGGGGATGGAAGCTCCCTGCAGGGAGCGGGATTCCCTCTTGTGCGCTCCTCTAGGGTTTGCATCTTCCTGGCTTTTAATCCTCATCCTTGTCAGTGGCTCCTCCAACACGCAGAGCTTTTATCAGAGCGTGTGTGAGGAGTGAGAGCCCTCACATTCCCCCTCGCCTGACAAATGTGCTCCAGGGAGCCCAGAGAGGCCCGGACCGTGTTAAAGTGCTCGGAAAATCCGACAGCAAAGCGACAGCAGGGAGGGATTCAGGTCCCACATCCATCCCTGCAACGTCCCTGATGCGGGAGGTGTGCTCCTGCTTCTCCCAGGGATGGAGCTGGAGGAGCTCCCAGCCAGCAGGACATCACCTCTACTCCCGTAGGATGCAAGTCACTTGCTGGAGTTAGCAAAAAACAGCTTTTTTTCCCAAAAAATTGTTCAATGCCTGCTGAGGGGGGATTGTGAGACACAGCGTGAGCAGCACTGGGCTCCCAGGAGGGACGTGCCAGGGTGTCCACCCTGTCACCTGGGCCATGTCCTGCTCTTTTCACACCCCCCTAGCCTG
The DNA here is from genome assembly GCF_971803275.1 of Cyanistes caeruleus. Classification (NCBI taxonomy): domain Eukaryota; kingdom Metazoa; phylum Chordata; class Aves; order Passeriformes; family Paridae; genus Cyanistes; species Cyanistes caeruleus. Next base: position 40,133,025 of record NC_141707.1, read on the forward strand.
TCAGGACTGTGAGGATGATGTTTTTGTCCCTGCCAAAAGGATTTCTCCATCCTCCCCTCCAGGTTTAACCACGAGCAGGGATGGAAGCGCCCAGCTCTGGGTGGATTTACATCAAACTGAATGCTCTGCACAGGGAGGATGTCTCGTGGCACTGCCCCACCCTGCTGGCTCTGCCTTTGCCAGGCACAAATGAAACCTTGAGGGGGATTTTGAGGAACCTCAGCACAGCTGAAAGCCCTGGGCAGCAGGGAAGGGGTTAGAGCCACAAACCAGCAGCTCCACGTGGAACAAAGCTGGCATTTCAGCGCCAAGACAATGGATTGTGTTTTCTGCCTTCATTTTAGTCATGCACTTGGCACCGAGGCTGAGGTCACCCACCCAGTCGTGCACTGCAGCATCTCTGTTCTGGCCAGCAAGGAGAAGCCAAACAAAGAGGAGCTGAGTCGGCAGGAGCGGGGCAGCAATCAGGGATGGACACGGCCCCGTTGAGCTGCACTCCAGCCCAGGACACTGCTGCAAATCCCTCTGAATAAGCATTTTCTCTGCCACACATCTTAGCACTTTGCATGGCCACTGGTCACGCTCAATTCCTGCCCCGCATCCCCGGCAGTAATTGCCGGCTTGGCCTGGTTTTGTGGCTGAATGATACGATTTGCAATGCAAGCGTGCAGGCTCCAGCCAGGGGATGCAGCCACTGCTCTCCATCTGTAAATATTTGCTCTAGCAGCAGCTCCATTTCCTTTGAAGCATTGAAAAAGGTGGCAGGTCTAACTTGGAGGCACCTGCGGGCACGTGGCTTAAACACACACGCCTGGGCTTAGGGCTGGGCTTTGTGCCGTGCAGAGAGGAGCTCAGTTTGTCACCCTGTCCTGTTTTCTGGGAAAGGAACTCTAATTATGCTACCAAAGGCTGGGAAACCTGAGCTCTCTGTTGTACAGTGGTGCTGTGAGTTCCCCTGAGTTTGAGTCCGAGGTGCAGACTTGGAATGCCAGCCTGGATTGGGTTGGAAAGGACCTTAAATCCCATCCAGAGCCACCCCTGCCATGGCAGGGACCCCTCCCACCATCCCAGGCTGCTCCAGCCTGGCCTTGGGCACTGCCAGGGATCCAGGGACAGCCACAGCTGCTCTGGGAATTCCAGCCCAGACCCTCCCCACCCTCCCAGCCAGGAATTCCCAATTCCCAATATCCCATCCATCCCTGCCCTCTGGCACTGGGAGCCATTCCCTGGCTCCTGTCCCTCCATCCCTTGTCCCCAGTTCCTCTCCAGCTCTCCTGGAGCCCCTTCAGGCCCTGCAAGGGGCTCAGAGCTCTCCCTGGAGCCAGGTTGAACTTTGCCCCAGCTCTCCAGCCCTTCCATTCCCCTGTGCTCCATCAGCAGTGACTCATCTCCACTGCTCTGTCACCTCTGTGGGTGCAGCTGCCCACACAGAAGTGCCCTAAGGCAGGGGGTGCCCTGAGCTGCCCACAAACCCCCTCTGACCAACCCCTCCAGCCTTTCAGAGCCTTTGGGATGTGCCTTTCCCAATGGCAAAGGTGCCCTGGCAGTGCCAGCACAGCAGAGCCATCCCCGTGGCTGTGCCGTGGGCCAGAAGGTGACAGGGCAGTTCCATCCCTGCTGCTTTCCCAGCTGGCTGTTTGGAGGAGTTATTAAAGATGCAGCAGCTCTGCTCCCTGCATCCCACAGCGATTCCCTCTCGGCTGGGTTCAGCCAAAGGGAGCCCTGTGAATAATTCAGGGTGAACTGCTGTTCTCCTTGTCTGCAGCAGGAGAGGAGATGTTCAGAGCTGGTTGGAAAGGGGAAATGTTTGTTTGATGGGAAAGCCTGCATCGTTGGCTTTTTGTTTAATTTAGCATTAAACAAAACCTTTTGGGTCCCCGGAGAAGAGAAGCTCTGGGGTGACCTGATTGTGGTCTTGCAATGCCTGAGCCTGCAGGAAAGACGGGGAGAGACTTTGGACAAGGGCCTGGAGTGACAGGACACAGGGAATGGCTTTGTAATTCATGTCCAGTGTCCATGGAGCATCCCAGGAGCACGGGCTGCATGGGAGCTGTGGGCTGAGGAGCTCTGCTGGGAGCTCTCACCGTGGTGAAACATCACTAAAGGGAGCTGGTGACACTGGAAAATGTGATTTAAAGGTCTGGAAAAGGCGATTCCAGGGACTGCACAACTCCTGCTCTGGCAAATCCTTCCCCTTCCCCTGCCTTGCTGGGAGACAAAAGTTGTGAATCAGCCCCATAAATTGAGATCCGTATTTTATCTCGTGAGCTCTGAAAACCCATTTAAGGCCTCTAAAATCAGCTGAAAAAAAAAAAATCAAATTTGTTTTATTCCTCCTGCCTAAGCATCCTGGGGAGTTCTTTGGTGGGAAAGCAATGGGAACTCGTGGGGTGTTGGTGTGTGGGCCCACGTGGAAGCGCCTGGCGCTGTCCTCCTGCCCCGGGGACAAGGGCTGGCATTGTCCAGCTGGGGACTGAGCTCCAGCCCCTCCATTCCAGGGAAAACAGGGACAGGGATCTTCTGGGAGTTGGTAGAGCCAGCATCTCCTCAAGCCTCTGTCTCCGTCTCGCTGCTGCTGCGCTCTCACTTTGCAGATTTATTAAATATTGACTCCTTCCCCAGCCCTGTTTTCTGCTCCATTATCTCACTTTCCTCGGCATTTGTTCCTTGCTGGGAATGGCAAGGCTGGGTTTTGTCTGCCTGTCTTCCTGCCAAGGAGCGGTGAAGGAGCTCCTGGCTGGGCTGAATCCCACTGGGAATCTCAGCATGGACAGGAATGTGAGGATCCACTGAGATGTCCTCCAGCTCCAGGTGCTCATCTTCACATCCCGCTGTTCCTTGGGTGTTCTCCGGCTTTGCATCTTGTTTTAAACTCAATTTACACCTGGAGGGACATTCCCCTGGAGAAGGATCCAGGGAGAGCTGGGAATGTTCCCCTGGAGAAGGGAAGGATCCAGGGAGAGCTGGGAATGTTCCCCTGGAGAAGGGAAGGATCCAGGGAGAGCTGGGAATGTTCCCCTGGAGAAGGGAAGGATCCAGGGAGAGCTGGGAATGTTCCCCTGGAGAAGGGAAGGATGCAGGGAGAGCTGGGAATGTTCCCCTGGAGAAGGGAAGGATCCAGGGAGAGCTGGGAATGTTCCCCTGGAGAAGGGAAGGATCCAGGGAGAGCTCCGAGCCCCTTGCAGGGCCTGAAGGGGCTCCAGGAGAGCTGGAGAGGGATTTGGGATGAGGGATGGAGGGCAGGGTTGGGTGGGATACCGATAACAACACCGCACTTGGCTCTGGTGGAGCTGCACCTGATCCACACAAGAGTTGGAAGTGACACCAGCAGGGCACAAGGAAATCAGACCCAAAGCTGATCATTTAATTTCCAGCACGCAGAGAAAATTGAGAGAGCTGCTTGGATATGAAGCTAACAACTCACTGTGCTGGGGCTGAGAATTTCCAGCCTGCAGCTCCTGCAGAAACTTGGTTTCCTTGAGAAGATTGTCCTCAGGAAGCAGCCCATGATTTTTGTATCTTTTTCCATTTGTTAGAGAAAAGCCCCTCTCCTAGGCAAGCTCAGCATTGGTGAGCTGCAATCAATAACCTCTCCCTCAGCTCAGGGCTGGGCTTTAGGGGTGTTCTACATCTTTATTATGAATGAAACATCCTCAGCTGAAAATCTGGAAATCTGGAAATGTGGCTGCTCACTAAAGCTTCTCCAGCTTTTATCAGATCACCTGGAAATCCACTGAAGCAGCAGCTCGGGATCCATCCAGAAGTGCTGAGCATCAGGGAAAATGAGGGCTCACAAAACAGTTTTTTCCCTTCAGAGGTCCCTCTGTAGATAAATAATTACAGCCTGGTTCAGGGGAATTTATGAATGACTCACCCCCAAACTTCCAGCTTTTCATGAGGAGATTTTGGTGACAAAAAACCAGCTGGGTCAGGGGAATTTAGGAATGAGTCGACCCCAAACTTCCAGCTTTTCATGAGGAGATTTTGGTGACAAACAGACCTCGAGGAAAGGCTGAGAAGTCTCATTCTGCAGGGCAATTCCACACAGCTCGGGGCAGGGAGCCCTTGCAAAGCTGGAATAGCCATTAGTCCCAAGAATTCCCTGTTGGCATCACCCGGTGTGAACAGCCCAGGAGCCTGGGATGAGCTCTGGGAACAGCACATTGTGTAGCTGCTTCTTTTATTTGAATAAATAAATATGAAAACAAAGGCCTTGTTTATTAGTTTTTACCCCAGAATAATTCCTTTGCATTGCAATTCCCTTTTTTTACCTACCCACACTAATTTTGGCATTTGCAAATGTCGACATCCCAGTTACAGACAACAACAAATTGCTTAAAAATCATCCTTTAAAAAAATTCTTTGCTTTGCTGCATTGATGTTAAACGTTTGCTGCGTGTAAGGATGCTTAATTTCATTAAAATGTTTTTTTTTTTTGACCTGAATATGCCTCACAGCAGGAATTAGAGCTGCCTTTGACTTCTCAGGAATCCAGTTTCTCCTGCAATTTTCCCAATCTGTCCCAGGTATTTGTGGCCAGCAGCATCTCCCCGTTCCCCGAGGTCTCCTGGAGTCCAGAGGGATGTGAAGATGCCGATTCACAGAATATGCTGAGTTGGAAATGACCCACCAGGATCATCAGGAAACTGTTGAGTGCTTCCATGGTGGGAATTACTGACAGGGAAAATCCTTGCACTGGGGTGAGTTTGTCATCACAGGTAATTCAAAGCCCCGCTGGTGATTTGCTGCTGGGAGAGAGAAGGATCCTCTGCTGGGGACTGTCTTCAGTCACTGCTCCATGACCCTCCTCTCTTATCAGTGGTGCTCTAACGCTCCCTTATCTCACAGCACTCTTGTGAAAGCTTAATTAACTAATTAATCTTTCAAAGAATTGTGATAGTCTTAGATAAAAGACACGGGGCAAAGTATCTATTAGCGTTTTCTTCACTGTCCGCAGTAACGTCGTTATTAACTCCCGAGAGCTCGCCCGGCTTTAAACCCTTGTTTAGCGAGGATGTCGCAAGATTTTTAGGCTTTTATCAAAGCAGCTGATGAAATTCTGAGCTGTTCCTGGGGCCTGCAGAGTGGGAAATCCACACCTTTGGCATCACTCGGGATCCCAGGCCATGTCCTAATGCTCCATGGGCAAGCGAGCCAGGACAAGGAGTTTCTCCCCATCCCAGTTATGGATGTATTACATCTTTATGTATTTTCTTTTTAATTGGAACGAGCACATTTAATTAGCAGTGGGTTTAGAGCTCACACAGAGAAAAGCTGCCTGTCACTTCCACAGATTTCCTCTGCAGGGTTGCGTGTGCTGCCACACAGGATTCCCAGCACATCGCTCCTGCGGCACTTCCTAAGCCGTGCCTCTGGCACAACTCTTATCCCAGAGAATGGAAATGAAGGAATGGTCATTTTCCGAACAATGATGTTTATCCTCTTGCTTTTTCCCCCAAAATTAATCTCCCTGTGGATAGTTTCCATGGCCAGGGGGAGAGGCAGCAGCACAAGTGTTGTCGTGAAGGTGAGAGCTGAGCGAAAATCGTTCTTCCCTGGAAGGATAATGGAATGCTAAAAGTGGGATATGGATAGGTGGGGCTGACAGGAGGGAATGAGGTCTTGGATTTTGGATTAAACCAGATGTGAGGACAGCACAGTCACCAGATGGGCTGGCATCTCCCAGGGTCAGGGTTCCAGGCTCGTGTTTCCCCTGCATTCCTGGGGGGATGCTGACACCCTGCCTTGGAGAGACCTTGCAGGGAACGATGAAGAACTGGGGGATAACACCTGAGGAACGGGCAGGTTTGAAATGCTGGGGAGGATGAACCTCCTGGCTACAGCCAGGCAGCTTCAGCTCAGCTTCGGATCTGTCGGGGCGGTGAATTCTCGGGGATCAATCACCCCGTTTGTCCTGATTTCAGTGGGATGAGCGGGAACGAGTGGGACCCCTGTCCTGGGGCACCTACAGCGAGCAGCAGGGCCACGGCTCTCCATAGCAGAGGTCTGGAGTTAATCACAGGATCACAGATCTGGTTTGGATTTAAAGGGACATTAAACCCACCCAGTGCCACCCCTGCCGTGGCAGGGACACCTTCCCCTGTCCCAGGCTGCTCCAGCCCCGATGTCCCGCCTGGCCTTGGGCACTGCCAGGGATCCGGGGGCACCCAGGGCCTGCCCACCCTGCCGGGGAAGGATTTCTCCCGGATCTCCGCTCCCTGCCCCCGGTGTAAACCCTTCCCCGTGTCCCGGCGCTCCCGGCCGGTGCCAGCGCGGCCGCCGACGCAAAATGGAGGCGGCGGGGTCTCCCCCACCCCTTCCCCCCGTTTTCCCCCTCTCTCCCACCCTTTCCCAGCCATTCCCACCCCTCTCCCGCGTCCCTCCCCCGGCCTGCGGCGGGACTACGAGTCCCATGGCGCCGCGGGCCGGGGGCGGAGCGGGGCTTTGTGCGGGCGGCATGCGGGGGAGCCGCAGCCGGGGCTGGAGCCGGAGCCGGAGCGAGCCCGCCCCGGGGGGAGGAGGGCGAGGGCGGCGAGCCATGCCGGGCGGCGGCGCGGCGGAGCGGCCGCGGTGGTAGAGGGCGAGCCCGCCCGGCCGGGGCGCGGAGCAGCGCGGAGCGGCCGCCATGGGCAACGCGGGGAGCGTGGACGCGCAGCAGACGGAGCTGAGGGCGCACAGCGTCCCCCTGAAGCTGCCCATGCCCGAGCCCGGAGAGCTGGAGGAGCGCTTCGCCGTGGTGCTGGTGAGCGCCGGCCCCATTGTCTGCGGGGAAGGAAGGGGGGAGCGGCGGGGGAAGGGGGGAGCGGAGGAAAGTTGGCTCGGGAGCCGCGGCCGGGCACAGGTGGGCTCGGCGGGGCGGTGCCGCCCGCGGGACGGGGCCGCGGTTCTTTGTCTCGGCAGCCCCTGAGGGCCCGCGGGGCCCGGCCCGGGCGGCTCCCGGGGCCGGGGAGCACAGCCCGCGGGGAGCGGCCGGGATCGGCCGCGGCTGCTCCGGACACCCGCTGCTCCTTCTGGGGGAAACCCGCTCCTTCTGGGGGAAACCTGCTCCTTTTCTTCTGGGGACACCCGCTGCTCCTTCTCGGGGACACCCGCTCCTTCTGGGGGACACCCGCTCCTTCTCCTCAGGGGACACCCACAGCTGCCCAGGGGACACCCACAGCTCCTCAGGGACACCCACAGCTCCTCAGGGGACACCCACAGCTCCTCAGGGGACACCCACAGCTCCTCAGGGACACCCACAGCTCCTCAGAGGACACCCACAGCTCCTCAGGGACACCCACAGCTCCTCAGGGACACCCCGCTTCTGTGCCCCCCGGGACACCTCGGGCTTTCTCCTCTCGCCGTCCCGTTTGGCCGGGACACCTCGGTGCTTCTCCCCGCGGGGCAGCGGCGTTTTCATTTACGGACGGGTCCTTCCCTGGAAGGGCTGAGCTTTCCCCGGGCAAACCTGCCGCTCCCTTCGGGGTACCACCGCGGCTCGAGGCTCGCAGCCCGTCTCTTTTCCGCCTGTTTTTGCCGGGAGCCGCGTTCGCGTGTGGAGCGGGAGCTGGGGAGCAGGGGGGGAGAGAGGCTCCATGTGCGTGCCGTGCCCGGCTCTCGCTGTAATGCCATGGGAAGCCCGGAGCTGCCGGGGTAATTCCCGTCTCGCATCCCAGAGCCGCCCCCCCGCTCCCTGGAGCGCTCCCGGCGCTGGGAGAGGATTCACAACTGCTGTGTGTTGGGGATTATTTCTGGTTAGACCCAATTAGATTATCATGTCTAAGAAAAGAATAAGCCTATTCAGTCAGGAACCCCCACGGACGAGCCAAATGGCGAGTGAGATGTTACGATTATTAGGCACAGTGGAGAAAAGCCTGGTGTCGCCTTGCTCTTGTTGGGGAAAGCCGGAGATGGGAGATGCTCCCGCAGGCAGCACATGGCTCAGAATCCAGTCTGGATTCGGCTGTGGCTACCAGGAGGGCTCCCGGCTCCGTCTGCGGGAGGAAATCGCTGCCTGTGGGTTGGGGCTGATGGATGGGATCAGTAAAAGGCTGAGACGTCATTTGGGGGAGCGTTAGAAACGTGTCAGGTAAATACGGGAGATAACAGCCTGTCATTTCCTGAGGTGCCTGCAAGGAGGGGGTGGCCTCTGGATTTAGAAGATGGACTTCAATTAAGGCTGGGAGGATGAGTGCTGCAGCTTGGCTGGAGGGAGAGGCTGGCTGTGCAGGTGGGCAGTCTGTACAAACACGGCGTGGCAGCGTTTTCCCCCTCTGATTTCTTCTCCTGCTGGGGGAAGCTGCAAGATGGGACTCAAACACCACCAAAAATCACCTTCATGCTGTTCTTGCAGCCAGCCAGGCATGGCTGGTGTTGCTGCAGCTTCCAGGAAATATCTGACTGGTTTGTGAAAGAATAAAGTGCCGGGCTGTGATTATTTTGTTTTCTCTGTGGTTCTGAGGGAGAGATGACTGTGCCACTGGTCAAACCCCAGAATGGGGTAGGCTGGAGAGGGGCAGGGATTAACCAGAAAGGAATGACTAGGGGAAAAACCATGAGGAATATTTTCTGTGGGGACAGAGAATGAGTCAGGAGATGGGAGAATGAAGAAGGAGACGCTGAAGGTTATAAGACTAAATCTCACCTTCTTTATGTGCTGTCTTAAGAAATTAGCCTGGCACAAGCACTGCTGGCACACTGAGCCCTGGTGAGGTCCCGCAGGGCTGTGCTGACAATACCAATTTCCATATCTCTGATGGAATTCCCAGGGCTGATTGGGACGGTGATGAACACGTTGAGTTGCTGTGTGCAGGTCTCCAGCCCTCGTGCTGGGAGGGCTGTGCCCATTGCAGGAGGGAGAGGTCCCTCCCGTGCATTTGGAAGTTTTATTCTCTCCCCTCGTGCAGAGCAGGGAGCCCTGGCCCTCAGACCCACGAGGAGAGCACGGGTTGGCCGTGATTTCACCGTGAGTGCCGTGACACCAACTGGTTTATTGTTATTATTTATTCAAACGTGCTGTCCTGAGCTGCTCCGGGATCTCCGGAGTCCCTTCAGCAAGAGGATGTTGTGCCTGGAGGTGATGGATGTGTGCCAGCCTGTGTTTGCTGGGCTGGCAGAGGATTTTGGGTTGAGAAAGGGCTCTGGTGCGGTGGTTTGTTTGCCTTGAACACACCTGGCCATGTCAAACAGCCACCTGGTCATGTCAAACACACACCTGGTCATGTCAGACACACACCTGGTCACCTCAAACACCCACCTGGTTGCTTGGAACACCCATCTGGTCACCTGGAGCACCCTCCTGGTCACCTCAAACACCCTCCTGGTCACCTGGAACACTCACCTGGTCATATCAGATACACACCTGGTCACCTGGAACACCCTCCTGGTCACCTGGAACACTCACCTGGTCACCTGGAACACTCACCTGGTCACCTCAAACACCCTCCTGGTCAGCTGGAACACCCTCCTGGTCAGCTGGAACACCCTCCTGGTCACCTGGAGCACACCTGGTCACCCCCCTGCCTCCTGATCCTCCTTGAGGTGCATAAATTGCAGGAGATGATGGGCCTTGCTCCCGGTGATGTTTTTTGGGTGAAGCTCTCCAGGCCGTGCTCCGTGTGCCGTTCCCGAGGATGTCCCGAGCCAGCAGGAGGGAGGGTGGCACCTCTGGCTGTGCCATTCCTCGGGGTCTGTTGGGCAGGAACCTGGGGGTTTTCCTGTGGATCTGTGTCTCCCTGGCTGGATTTGGCTGTAGAAATGTAGAAATGTAGGAATGTAGGAATGTGTTGCCGTGGTTCATGAGTCGAGTCGTGCTGCCGAGGAGTGGGCGCTGTGTGTGTTCTGGATGATGGGATGTACTTCAAGGAGGAGAATGTGGGCAAGCCAAGAGAGATCCAGGTTTCTGGCTGTGAACTGAGTGTTGTTTCTTCCATCCCCTCAAACTGATGGGAATTCTCCCCTTTTCCTGTCAAGTAATTCCCTTCTCTCGGGATTCCACAGGAATGGGAAGTGCAGGGAGGCAGTGGTTGTGGCTTTGCCACCAAGTTCTGGATTTGGCTGCACTGGATCTGAGCTCTGGCTCTGACTCTGAGCTCCCAGCTCTGGCACATCCCCTTGGGAACATCCCAGCCTCATCCCTTCCCCAGTGTTCCTTCCCTGCCTTTTCCCTCTGGACACGTGGGCAGAAATGCTCAGTTCTGGTGAGCAGCGCTGCTCGGAGGAAACCACAGCTCAGCGGACCAAGGGTGCCAGAGTCGCCGCAGACGCGGTGGCACCGGAGCCGCGAGCCCTGGGAGCCAGTCCCACATTTCCAGCTCCTGCAGCAGGGTGGTCTCCCTGAACCCGGCACAGGGCTGCACGTTTGCAGATGCCACGTGGTTTGGAGGAAGCAGCCAGGCCGGGCTTGGCAGGGGAAATCGCTGCCTAATGAGCTGTGATTGACATAATTTGACTGCTGGATTACAAATCCGCGGTGAGTTTAACAGGAAATATCCTCTTACCCCCTCTGAGTGGGGTTTGGGTGCACAAAGGGCTCCTCTGTGCTCTGGGGGATGGAGGCTTGGCCAGAGGGTGAGGGAGGTGTTGCCACCCCCAGGGAAGGCACCTACCTGTCCCTGCTTTGCTCCCATCTTCCTCCTGCTGGAATTCCCTTCTTCCCGCTGGATTTGGTCGTTCTCCATCCCAGGGAAGGCAGTTGGAGTGTCTCCTGACGAAGGATTTGGGAGCTCAGTGTGAAAACCCTTAATGTTCCCCAGCTGCTCCCCTTCCTCATTGTCAGATATATTAGGCATTGTTTTATAAAATATATATATAAATGTGTATATTGTTTAGGGTCTGCAAGTCATTACGGAGCACGACAGGGCTGCAGGAGATTTCTGTGGGATAGGATCAGCTCCCCTGCTCTGGTGGGGCACTGGATTCCCTGTTGTGATCCCTGAATTTAACAGGATACCCTTGGGATGGATTTGAGTTGAGATCCTGAGGTGCCTGATACAGGTGGCAGTGGGAGACACTAAAGGAGGTTTAGGAATCCTCAGGAAAACGAGATTTCCAAAATCCAGATCTCCAAAAGACCTTTGGGCTTTCCTTGTTGGGGCCTCAGCTCTGCCAGGCTCCTGCCCTTGGGGTTTTTCCTCAGGGTCTCGTTGAAGTGACAGAAACAACCTGATAAATCCCATTGTTAAATCTATACATTTCAGAGGGGTTAAATGTACAGCAGCACCGCGTGGTGACGCTTCTGCCCAGCTTCTGTCGGTCAGGGCATGGCATTTGTAAGTTTTTCCACCCAGACATCACAGGAAAACGTTTTTGTCCAACTGATTTTTTCCTTTGAGTGTCTGGGATAGGAGGGTGCTGTGGTGGGTATTTAGCTGCTGGTAACTCTGCTGAAATTAATTTCAGCTCCCTGGAAACCTGGAATACTTGAAGAATGGCTGGGCTGATGTAGATGAATATATTTTTGGGTGTACCATTTCTCCATGCCAGATAATCCTGTTAATTTAGCTGATGGTGGAGGGATGAACCCTCTAAATTACCCATTAAATTTGATTTAAGGTGAACCACAACAGGTCAAGCAAAACCTCTGCCTTTACCTTTAACCTGCCCCATCCTCTTTCCTCAGAGCGCCGATATCAAACGTCTCTATCGACTTCCTTAACCTTGTGTGCAAGATAAAAGGGATTTTATTATTTTTATTTTGTCTCCACCAGCAAGGTCATGCACGAGCGAGCCGTGAAACGCTCTCTTGGGTACTGCCCCACGTCGTGGGTGATGCTAAAGAAAGAATTGGAGAGGTGCAAGATGAAATTCGGAGTTTCCAGGGCCGGCTTTAATCAATCAGTAGCTCTTGAGTAGTTTTTGATGGGTGATTGAACGACTTGGAGCTGCGGGTGGCTGCCTTCAGTCTTTGGTTTTAAAATCACTTCAGCTTTTCCTGCTGCATGAGAAGGTTTTAAAGGGCACAGAGAACCCAGCAGGTGACAGAGCCAAAGCAAAATGTTTGACTTCCCCTCGCGTTTTCGGAAGCGCTTGGGTGTTTTTACTGCGTTTTTGGATTGTTGGATGAAGATTGTGAATGGTTCAGGAGCTTCTTAAGGACTCCAAGCCCTTTTGGAATGAAGCATCCACGTGGAGGTGTGTGTGGGGATTTATCAGACCCTGGCCTGGGGTTGGGTAGCTGCTTTGGAGAAGGGGAGGGTTTTTCCCTGCTGGAATTTTGGGTGTTCCAGCCACAGGAGGGCTTGGGCTGGTGTTCCATGTGGTATCAGCAGCACCCCTGCTTTACCAGGCAGTGTCCTGCTGTTGTTTTGAGTCCAGAAATGACTTTTTTCCCTCCAGTGTGTCAGGAGCAGGGGTTTCAGTCTGTCAGTGAGGTCTGGAGCTCCTCACTGGGTGGGTGAAGGACCCTGCAGGAGCAGCTGCTTTGCTTTTCCTCCTCATTTCTCGCTCCAGGGGCATCCATCCTGAAATGAAACCAACTTTTGACATTCACTGATTTCAGTTTGCTCACTGAGAGATTCCTGAGGGGCAAACCTGGTGCCATCCCTGCCTTTTCCCCCAAACCCACTCAGAGTTCGGAGCTTTCTGTTGGTTTTCCAGGCTGTTGCTGCTCCTCCAGCTGGGAAGGGGGAATGAGCACAGCCCAGGGTTCCTTTGGAGGTGGAGAATCTCTGGGATTGGTTGCAGTTTTGCTTTTCCTTTGCTGTCCCAGCTGTGGTTTGTGATGCTGGCTGTGGGGAGTGGCTGGCTCTGGGGCAGGTTTGTGTGCCCAGCTGGAAGGGCTGGCACCAGTGCCTGCTGTGGGTTTGGGGCTCAGGGAATGGGAAATCCCGTGGTTTGCTGCAGGTTCTGTGCACGAGTTGTCAGAGTTGGTGATGTCCAGCAGGAGAGTTCGGTGCCACTTCTGCACCAAAACCACCCCAGGCTGCTCCAAGCCCTGTCCAAGGGCCTGGGACACTTCCAGGGATCCAGGGACAGCCACAGCTGCTCAGGGAATCTGTGCCAGGGCCTCCCCACCCTCACAGGGAGGAATTCCTGTCCAATTCCCACCTAACTTTGGGGACATGGGCCAGCTCTGGGGGCTCTGCTGCCATCACCATCCCTTCTACCCCTGGAGCACCAGGACACAACTTGGGAAAGGCCAGGAGGCCAGAGAGACAGAATTCCAGAGGGGTTTTGGCTGGAAGGGCCATGAAGGATTATCCAACATCACCCCTTCCACCATCCCAGGCTGCTCCAAGCCCCAAGCGGCTCTGGAACACTTCCAGGGATCCAGGGGCAGCCACAGCTTCTCTGGGAATTCCGTTCCAGGTCCTCCCCACCCTGTCAGACAGGAATTCCTTCCCAATATCCCAAATATCCGTCTGAAAGGGCAGGAGGCCAGAGTGACAGAATCCCAGCACAGTCTGGCTTGGAAGGGACTTGAAATCCCATCCCACCTGCCACAGTCCCAGGCTGCTCCAAGCCCTGTCCAGCCTGGCCTGGGACACTTGCAGGGATCCAGGGGCAGCGTCTCTGGGAATAACCCAGATTTCTGGGATTCTGTGCTCCACAGCCAGCCCTGCCTCTCTGCTGGGCTGGCCTGGGCCTGGCAGGACAGGCTGGCACCCGGCTGTGCCCGCAGGAATCCGAGCTGGAGCTCTGGCACCGTGACCTGGGGCTGGAGAGCTCTCCCCAGCACGAGCACATGAATTATGCAGAACATGCTAATGAGGCAGCACTTCAGCCCTGGTTTATTTTTAAGCATCTGGGCTGCCTCTTGGGTCTGAATTCAGCACTTTCTGATCAGGATCAAAACAATTCCCCGTGCAGGCAGCCAGACACGAGAAGAGCTTGGTTTTCCTGCTCCCTTTCCATGTCCTTGGAAGGTGTGGGGACAGCAGGAGACCGGAGCTGTGGCTCTGGAAGGTTTTTTCCTCTGCTGGGAGGCACAAATGGGATTTTTGTTTGGTCACCAGAAGATTAGAGTTTAAAACCAGCAGGGCAGAGTGCCTGCAGGCAGTGCTGGTGACCCGGCTGGCGGTGAGCGGCGTGCAGCCACGTTTTACACAAACTCAGCTGAATTATTGTTCTCTTCGTTTGGAAGAGTCCATTTGGGAATTCGCTACGGGAAATCAGTGACACAATCAAAATGCTGCTTGATTGATATCTGGGTTAGAGAAAATCTCTAGCCCTGAGCCTCCAGCAGCGCAGCAAAGGGCTCAGGCTGCTCAGGTAACAGCGCTTGGAGCTGCTGGTGCTTAAAAAGTGGGAAATTCCCGTTTCTCACATCCTGATTTCAGTTCTGGAGGGCTGAGCAGGTTTCCATTGCTCCATATGCTCACACCAGCTGGCCCCAAGGGTTGTGCTCCTGCCCACGTTCCGTGAGCTGTTCCCAGTTATTCTGCTCCACTTGAGGTTGGATTTCAGGGAAAGGCTTTTCCTCCAGAGGGTGCTGGGCACTGGGAGCTCCAGGGACAGCGCTGCCAGGGATGCCCAGGCTGGGGTTTTGGGGTGGGTTTTGGGGTGTCTGTGCAGGGCCAGGAGCTGCATCCCTGATCCTGTCAGTCCCTCCCAGCTCTGATATTCCCTGTGGTCTGTGCCTGGTGTGAGGTCTGTGATGTGCAGCCCTCTCAGCCCTGCTCTGTAGTCCCAATAACCCAGAGTTCTGTATGGAAAAACATGAGCCCAAATCTCTCCTAGGATCAAACACAGCCTTTCAGGGGGGTTTCGTTGCAGCAAGGCCTGGCTGGTGTAGAGCTGCTCTATCCCCTGCTCAGGATAACATCTTGCAGAGCCTCAGCATGTGCTGGTTTGCAGCCCAGCCCGGGGTCTCTTTAACAAAACCAGCGTTTGTCTGCGGGGACTGCACAGCCTTAAACACACATTTGGGCAGGAGGTTCCTGAAGGCCCAGAATGGGGGCATTGTGCTGCCAATGAATGGGGCTCACACCAGAGCTGGGCCCTGCTGGACCTCCAGGACAGCTCTGGGTGTCCCGGATCCCAGAGGGGACACCTCGGCCCTGGGACAGCGTTCCCAGAGCTGGGCTGGGCCCCACGCAGGATTCCCGGCAGGAAAATCCACAGGAAAACTCCAGAGGTTCTGACTTCCCTCCTCACGTTCCCTGAACAGCGCAGAGCAGTGTTAACCATGGAGGGACAGCACACGGGAAGGGCTTCAGGGACATTGGGATATTGGGAAGGAATTCCTGTCTGACAGGGAGGGAGGGCTTGGAATGGAATTCCCAGAGCAGCTGTGGCTGCCCCTGAATCCCTGGAAGTGTCCCAGGCCAGGCTGGACAGGGCTTGGAGCAGCCTGGGACTGTGGCAGGTGGGATGGGATGGGATTTCAAGTCCCTTCCAAGCCAGGCCATCCTGGGATTCTGTCACTCTGGCCTCCTGCCCTTTCAGAGGGATATTGGGATACTGGGAAGGAACCTCTGTCTGACAGGGTGGGGATGACCTGGAATGGAATTCCCAGAGAAGCTGTGGCTGCCCCTGGATCCCTGGAAGTGTTCCAGAGCCGCTTGGGGCTTGGAGCAGCCTGGGATGGTGGAAGGGGTGATGTTGGATAATCCTTCATGGCCCTTCCAGCCAAAACCCCTCTGGAGTTCTGTCCCTCTGGCCTCCTGGCCTTTCCCAAGTTGTGTCCTGGTGCTCCAGGGGCAGAAGGGGTTGGTGACGGCAGCAGAGCCCCCAGGGCTGCCCTCGGTGTCCCCAAAGTCTGTGGGCAGCTCCAGCCATGCTCCACACGCGAGTGCTGGGAGTTGCTCCAGCACGGGATGTCCTTGAGAACATGATTATTCTTCCAGAATATTCTTCCAGAAACATCAGAAGAAATTCCAGATTTTGTAACGTGCATTTGGCTGTTGCGAGAGATACCTTAAAAAAATACCAAAATTGTATTTTTCCCCCCTCTTTTTCTTTTTAACATATATTGTTTGGCCAGAAATCCTTTACTATAAAAGGACTTGGGGCAGCTCTAGATCGTACATCTGTTCCTTGTTTGTCTGCAAAATGACTGCACAGCGGAGGCCAAAAGCAGAGAATAGAGGGTTGTACAAATTGGCAAAGTTGCTGGAGTCTTTCAGAAGCCAGTAATTACAATGAAGAAGCAAATTGTTCAATCCAGAAATCCCGGCTGTTCATCCATCCAACATCCTGCCATGTCCCCCTGTGGCTCCCCTTGTCCTGCTTTCCAAAGGACAGAGAAATATCCCAGTTCCACCTGGGACAGGTTTGGAGCTGGCACCAGAGGGAAGGGATGGAAATGGCTTTTATTTGAAAGTTTATACAGCACTTTTTCTGACAAAGGTTCCCAATAATTTACTGTGTTTGGGAGTGCTTCAAAGGCCTCTCTGCCCAGCTCTGAGCCTCGCAAGTGCAGATGATCAAATAAATTAACTCTCACAAATATTTAACTTAAAGGCTGCTCAAACAGGAGCTTTGATGTTGAGTGTGGGGGAGCCTCTGTGTGGCTGCTCACTCTCCTGGGGATATTGGGTGAACATTGAATTTGTCTCTCAGATAGGAGAAGCCCAAAATTAGAGATGTAAATAAGAATTAATGATGTTTGTTGTTCCCCCTCCATGGGCATCGGGGTGAGTTCTGGCCCAGAGAGTTTCACTGGGAAGTTTTACTGGATTGGCTGTGCCATCCATCCCAAAAAACTTTGGCTCAGGAGTGATTTTGGTGCCAGGTGTTGCTCGGCGGCCACAGCTCTCTGCAGGTAACCGGAGTCCTTTTGATGTCAGGGTAATTATTAAAGCTCGGTGGATTGAGGCAGGAAGTGTTTGGTAATTAATTTAATCCTTGTGTGATAGCAGCTGCTTGCAGGTAGCTGGGGTGGATGGCTGCGAGTTGTTGGCTGAAAATTGCAGCTTCCTGAAATAGTCAGGGAGTTGTCAGATCTTCCCAATGATCTGCTCACAGGGAATTGTGTCTGAGCTTCAGCTGCAAATTCCTGTTCTCTTGATCATCTAAATGAGTATCTGAGTGTGGCAAATGCACAATGTTCTTTTTGCTAAATAAAACAAGAGCTTCCGTGCTTGACAGGCGTTTTTATTCCCCATGAATTTTTCAGGAGCCTCTGGAGGAAGGTGAGGAGTGAGAGGGGCTTGGAGCAGCCTGGGATGGGCAGGGGTGGGGTGGGATGGGCTTTAAGGTCCCTTCCCATCCAAACCCTGCCAGTATTCCATGATCCTGTGCCTGAGCAGGTGAGCAAAGTGCACAAAACACTTCTAGAAACTTTGCTTTTTAACTCCTTCAGCACAAGGGACACCCGGGATAGTCAGGGCTGTTTTCCTTGCTGGTGTGCTGGCCACGCTCAGGAGAAGTGACCCACATCAAATGTCAGAGGAGGAGTTTAGGAAGCTGAGTCTCAGGACTCAGGAATTTAGGAAGAGGAATTTAGGAAGAGGAATTTAGGAAGCTGAGTCTCAGAGGAATTTAGGAAGCTGAGTCTCAGGAATTTAGGAAGAGGAATTTAGGAAGCTGAGTGTCAGTCAGGGCTGGATCAGAGGGAAATGACCTTGCAGCTCAGAGCTTTGCAGGGTCAGCTCAGGGACTGGAGACCTTTTCTCCCTTCTGAGGAATCTCTTGCTCCCTCTGAGTCTGCAGAAGCTTTGGGACCGTTCCCAGCTCTCCCCTCACTTGGTGTGGGAGCAAGAGGTGTTTTCCAGAAATAAATCTGTGTGGATTCCTGGGAATCCAGCCTGAGCAGAAGGCAGGTGGGCTTTCTCCGTGCTGGGGAACGATTCTGTCACACTTCAATGCTTCAATTAGAACGTGAAATAAACTGTGCAGGAGTTCCTGTGAGCTGCCGAGTCCTTCCCTGTTGAGCACCAAGATCCCTGGTCAGGATCAGAAGAGGATGCAGATGAATTCCTAAATTCCTGGAAAACCAGCCCTCAGTTTTCTCCTGCATCCTCGGATGTGGCAGATCCAAGGTATCCCGAGCTGGATTTGCAGGGAAGGGGAGAAACTGGGATACCTACAAACACCAGTGAGGCAAAAATTGATTAAGCATGAAATTCTTCTCAGCTGGCTCGGGGACAAAAGGTTGCACAACTGAAAGGGAAAAGGAATTTTATTTGGAAAGCTCAGGGCTATTGTTTGTTTGGTTTTGCTGGTGTTTATTTTCTGTCTGATGGCAGATCTTTGTTAAAGGTGAATTATCCCTTCTGTTTAGCAAGTGGAGTGAAAACAGCCCCGATGCACTCGTGAGGCATTCAGGGAATTGTTGGAATTGTTAGAATTGTTTGAGGTGCTCCCAGGAACTGCTTGGGGGTACTTGAGGTGCAAGAACCCGTGTGGAGCAGAGTGTTACTTGTGTTCCTTTTTCTGCTCTTGAAACAGCCCAGACAGCACAAAAATAAATGCTCAAATGCGCTGAAACGTCACCAAAAAATACCTGCTGTAATATTTAAAGTTTAACCCACGGCCTTGTTTGGGTACCACGTCCCAGCTGCTGCTGCTGTGCCAAAACATTTCACAGAAAAGATGTGGGGGGAGAAAAGCAGCTCCTTTTTAACTCTGGGGAAATTTGGGGTTGGATTTATGCTTTGACATTGGGGAAATTTGGGGTTGGATTTGTCCTTTAACACTGGAGAAATTCAGGTTTGGATTTACCCTTTAATGCTGGGGAAATTTGGGGTTGGATTTATCCTTTTTAACATTGGAAAAATTTGGGGTTGGATCTGTCCGTTAGCACTGGGGAAATTTCGGTGTGGATTTGTCCTTTAGCACTGGGGAAATTCAGGTTTGGATTTTTGCTTTAACACTGGGGAAATTCGGATTTGGATTTATCCTTTAACAGTGGGAGGATTCAGGTTTGGATTTATCCTTTAACACTGGGGAAATTCGGGTTTGGGTCTGTCCTTTAACCCTGGGGAAATTTGGGGTTGGATTTATCCTTTAACACTGGGGAAATTTGGATTTGGATTTATCCTTTAACCCTGGGGAAATTTGGATTTGGATTGATTCCATCTCAGAACCAGTGGCTTTGGGAATCCCTTATCAGGAAGATGTTCCTGCTGTGAGAGCTCAGGGTCTATCCCAGGGCCACCATCCCCGAGCTGACGGGACAGGCAGAGTTTAACTCCTTTAACCACAATTTCCTGCAGCAGGGCCTTTTCCCACAGGGATTCCAGGGAAAACAGGGAGCTGTGTGTAGCCAAAACACGGATGGAGGGCCGGGCTGGGGCCGCTCTTATCCCGCTGACCTTGTGGGATGTCACATCCACGGACACGGCCGCGGTTCCCACTGCCCTCCCTCGCCCCATCCTCAGGAATGCGCACTTTTGGTTTTCAAGGTGCCCCAATTCTCCTCTTCCCTCCTCTTTGCAATCCCAGAGATTTTTTGTGTTCTTTGTATTTCCTTCACCAGCAAATTTTGGGTCAAAATTTTCACTTTTCTACCCAGAGCTGGAAGCAGCAGCTTTTGCAGCAGCTCAGTGCACCACAATATCTTATTCTTATTCTTATTCTTATTCTTATTCTTATTCTTATTCTTATTCTTATTCTTATTCTTATTCTTATTCTTATTCTTATTCTTATTCTTATTCTTATTCTTATTCTTATTCTTATTCTTCCTATGCCAAATATAAATATAAATATAAATATAAATATAAAAACCATTGATAAATAATGCAATAATTATTGATATTAAATGTTATTTTATATATGATAATATTTTCTGTTACTAATTTATATGTATATATTTATATTGTTATAAATGATAACATATATTTTTATGTTATATTTTATATTTTTATAAACTTTCATAAATTTTACAAATTTTTAAATTTATACACAAATTTACGTACTTATAAATTTAATACTTTACAAGAATACCAATAAAATATTAACAATAGATTATCATTATTATCAACAAGAATAATTATTATAAACATATAAATAATAAATTTAATAATAATAAATTTTTCATTATGATATTAATAGAATATTAATGATAGATTATAATTAATAATAATGCTAGTAATAGTAATAATAATGATAATAATGATGATGCTAATATAATGATATTTCTAATAGTAATGATCATGATAATAATGATAATAGTAATGATAATAATGATAATAATAATGATAATAATGATAATAATGATAATAATGATAATGATGATGATAATAATAATAATAATAATAATAATAATAAATAAAAAATAATAGTGATAATGGCTCCAGACAGTGATTAAAAGAGCAGATTTATGGATTTTTCTGGCCAGACTCCCTGCTTGGAGCTGTGTGTGCAGGTCCTGCCCTCAGGGTTTGGTTGTGGGGTGTTGATCCTTGGCCAGGGTGGTGTTTGTGGTGCCGTCCCTGCCCCATTCCCGGCTCCATGGCAGGGCTGGGACATTCCAGGCCAGCTGTGGGAGCTCAGCCCGCTCCGTGTGCTCGCGGTGCTCTCCGAGGAACTTTGTGGGAGGGAATGTGGCTGGAGAAATATCAACGTGCCGGGAGCAAACCCACCCCATCAGGGAGCGGGGTTTAACATTTTTCTGCATCAGTGGGAGGCTCAACTGTGGTGTTTGTGTGCTTGGGGAGGAGGAGGGAGCTGTGTGCTGTGTCTGGGTAATGCGGGGTGGAAATCCAGCAAAATGGGAAAAAGATGGGGAAAAGGGAAATAAAAACAAACCCAAAGGTTGGGTTTGGTGTCCCACAGCCAACCCTGGCTGCTAGAGGAGCTCCTGGCTGGAATGCTGGGCTGACAGGCACAGGAGTGGCTCTGGGAAGTGGTGCCCCATGGCAAGGGTGGCTTTGGGTGGGATTTTGGGAATTCCTGGCTGGGAGGGTGGGGAGAGCTGGGATGGAATTCCCAGAGCAGCTGTGGCTGTCCCTGGACCCCTGGCAGTGCCCAAGGCTGGGCTGGAGCAGCCTGGGATGGTGGAAGGTGTCCCTGCCATGGCAGGCGTGGAATGGGATGAGCTTTAAAGTCCTTCCATCCCAATCCAGCCTGAAATTCTGGGATTCCTCCTCGGGGAAAGCCATGATTTAATAAGGGGGCACTTCCCTGTTCCATCAGTGCCGCCGTTCCAGCAGCCGAGGATACCCAGCCTGTGCTGAGCCAACCTCCTCTAGCACAGCTTTATCCTGTTAGGATTAATTGTTTATTAGGATTGATTATTAGGATTGTTTATTAGGGTTGATTATTAGGTTTGTTTATTAGGGTTGATTATTAGGATTGATTATTATGATTATTTATTAGGATTGTTTATTAGGGTTGATTATTAGGATTGTTTATTAGGGTTGATTATTAGGATTGTTTATTAGGATTGTTTATTAGGGTTGATTATTAGGATTGTTTATTAGGGTTGTTTATTAGGATTGTTTATTAGGATTGTTTATTAGGGTTGATTATTAGGATTGATTATTAGGATTGATTATTAGGATTGCTTATTAGAATTAATTATTAGGATTGTTTATTAGGATTGATTATTAGGATTGTTTTTCCACTCTCCCTCTCCTGGTTTTCCCCTTGAGCAGCCTTTCCCAGCAGTTGGGATCTCGGAGCAGCATCTCCTGTTCTGCCAGGAGAAGTTTTTTCCTGGTGTGTTTGTGCAAATCTCTGGTGCCTTTTTCCTACTTTCATGTCATGTTTTGATCTCTGGAGGATGTCACCAGCTGTTATCCAGGTGTGTCCTCAGGTCCCGTGCAACACAGGAAATCCTGTAAAATAAAAAAAAAAGGATTTATTTTATTCTAAACAAAGCAGTAGCTGTACTTACAAACCTTTCTGAACAGACTTTTGAGATGCTGGATTCTTCCCTTCCTTCCCTCTCGTATGAAAATTTTAAATTTTCTTGGTTTTTTTGTGGGTTTTTTTTTTTTCCTCCCTATTTTAACACCTTTTTCCCAGAGTCCCTGGGTTGTGGCAGCAGCGTGTCATGCAGGGCTTTATGTCACATTTCACTTGGTCATACCCAGTTTCATTTTTAGGCAGGTTTTTTAATGGCCTTTCACTTCAGGGTTCAATCATCTGGAAAACAGATTTGGGTTTTTACGTGGTTTGGGGATTTTTTTTTCAGCCTGGAAATCACCAGAAGTGCTCTTCAGTGTGCAGGGCTGGAATGATGTCCCACCTCAGCGTGGGATACATCAGGAACAGCTTCAAGAGTTTTTAAAATTCAATGTAATCAGGGCTTTGCTTGATTAAATGCCTCAGATTGGTATTTTTTCCCTTCATATGAGAGCTTCCCTTTCCTTAAATCAGCATTCCAACCAAAAATGGGATGTTTTCAAATCCTCAAAAAATCCCTTTTCAACAGCGAGTAATTCCTGATAACTTCTGAGTCAGGAAGCTGGGAAAAACCCCAAATGAGATGGAATAAACTCTGTTATCCCGGTGTTTGTGCATCAGGTGGATGGAATAACGGGAAGAGCAGAGCTTTGTTCCTGGATCCCATTTCTTCCTAGGAAATTGGAGGGTGGAGTGGGATGGAATCAGCGCTTCCAGCAGGAAAATTGATGTTAATTGACAGCTAATGGATCGGTAATTTTCCAAACAAAAATGGGCAGATTGACATTCTGCAGGCTGAAATTGGATCATTTGGAGTAGAAAATCCAATTTTTTTTTGTAGAAACAAAGCAGCAGCCCATTAAGTGTGCTAAAAAATGCAGGAATTGTGTAGGATTTGGTAATTTGGCAGCTCCATCTGTGTGGGATGGTCAGAAATGCTGCCCCGAGCCGGTCACGGCCCAACCAAAGAGATTTTTGTCTCTGGAAATGTCTCATTTCGGGAATGACTTCCAGCTTTTAAAATAAAATGTTATTTTTGTCCTTAGGTTGGAATATCAGGGCTGGAATTCCAGCTGAGGTGTTGAGATTCCTGAGGGATGGAATGGGGATGGAATCCCTGTTGAATGGTCAGGGATGGGTGTTAGATGGAGATGTTTTCACCCAAAATGTTGGGATTTAGGGGAGAGCTGTGTAATCGGAGTTTCAGGAGGTGATGCAGGATGAAGGACTGGGGGTGAATCCAGGCTTCCTTGATCCAGGATGTTTTTTGGGAGCCAGGGAAGAGCAGATCTCCTTGCGGGCTGCTCTTTGCCAGGCTTTGTGTGCCGGAGAGCTGCAGAGGGCAAAAAAATTCCTGCTGAGCACAGAACAGGCGTGGGGAGTTTTAATTTGGGATTTTGTGACCTCGGTTCTCTTGGTAGAAGATGGAGCTTGGAGCAACCTTTGCTGGCACCAGAGGGGACAATCCAGAGGGAACAACCCTGCAGTCCAGAGGGTTTGATCCCCAAAATCCCTGGAGAAATGAATTTATCCCCCAGGGGATCGTGCAGAACGCGTGGATCTGTGAGGGATTGGCCTCACCAGGATGGCTTTCCCCTAAAGTGCTGCTGGGGATTCCCTAAAGCTGTCAAATCCAGGGGAAAACGGGAATGGAGCTGCTCTGGAACACGGGATATCCCGGGAGCGAGCGGAGCTGCTGCGCGGCGTTTAACGCTCGCGTCGTTCGTCACTCACGGCACAACTTGAGCCGTTTATTTTAAGGTTTGGCTTAGAAGAGATTTGCTGTTGTCTCATCCTTTATGTTGAATTTTTTCACGTTTATTGGTTTTAGACACCCTCATTTCATTCTGTTCCTTGGGTTTTTGGGGAAGGATATTTCCTTTCCCTTTTTTTTTATCCCATTTTGGAGCCTGGCGTGCATCCCTGCCTTCCCTCGTGTTTTCTTCACCTTTTCAAGTGCCCAGGACTCTGGAGTTATAAATATTTTGATGATTGTTTGGATCTGGTTTGTGAAATCCTTCCTAATGCTGGAATCCTTCCTGTTTGCTGTTGTTGGTGGCTCATCTCTTTATTTTCTTCATCCCATATATACATTTATATGTATAAGATATAAATATTATATTATTATTAGATAGAATATATATTATATATTATATATTTTATAATATATATTATATAATATATAATGGAATAGATAATTATAATATATATTTAATAATATATAATAAATATAATATATATTATAATGATATTATATTCCATATTATATAATATAATTATATAATTATATATAATATAATATATAATGATAATAATATAATATATAATATAATAATATAATAATAAAATATAATAATATTATGATATATAATAGTTTTTAGATTATTTATTTTTAAATTCTTTTATGCTTTACTCAGAGCTGAGTCTGAAGATGGAGGAGTTGAACTCATCCAATCTCGGTGTGTTTTGAGCCAGGCTGGTTGGTGAGCCTGCTGTGGCTCCTGAAAGTGCTCCTTTATTTTGTGTATTCCCTTCCAGGGGTTGTTTTCTTCTCTTTCTCCATGTGATTCCATCTGCAGCTTTTTATTTCCTGGCTGCCTCCTTCACTCTGGCCTGAGCTGGGAGAGCTCCTTCTCCATAATTTAATCCTCCTCCCCCCAAATCAATCCAGGTTTTTTTGGGTTTTATTCCCTTGCAGACGATATTATCCCTGCTTGTCTGTATTCAATATTCCACAGGTTTGCTTGCACAGCCCTTAAGTAGCTTAGGGATAAAAACAAGGATCATTTTCCAGTAATTTCCTGGGTGACTCAATTAAGTTGTAGCTGTTGCAGTAATTCAGTGCTGAGGTTATTTATGGCACAATCCTCCGTTGGAGGAGCCTGGAGTGTTCCTGGAGCTTCCCTGGGTGGGAAGGAGCAGGAATTTGCTGTGACTTCACGGGATGCTTTGGGTGGGAAGGGATGTCAGGATTTTCCAGTGCTACTCCCTGGGACACCTCCTGCTATCCCACACCTGGCTTTGGGCACTTCCAGGGATCACAGCTCCTCTGGGAATTCCATCCCAATATCCCATCCATGCCTGTCCTCTGGCAGCGGGAATCCATTCCTCGTGTCCCGTCTGTCCCGTCCCTCCATCCCTTACCCTTCTCCAAGGGATTTGCATCTGAAAATCCAGGCTATTTTCCCATTTATAGGCAGCCCTCAGCCTGTGTTTTCCCAGCGGGTTGGGAGCTGGCAGGGAACAGCCCAGCCAGGCAGAGCTGCTCTCCATGCGCCATTCCCAGTGGATAAAACTCCGGCTGTTGTTCTCTTTTTTTTGTTGGAAACCCATTTCAACGCGGCCCAGCGCAGGGAAGAGCGGCTCTGGCCCCCAGATGTCGAAGATGAATCACGCTGCTCATCTTTATTTCTCAGCTGGGGTCGACTCCCGGCCTGTGGAAAAGAAAAATGAGATTTTTATTGTATTCCTAGAATAAATCGAATTGATTTATTTCTTGTGGTTGAGCTGAAGCTGTGGATGGATGCAGTGGGAGCACCAAAGAGATAAACTCAGCTTTGTGTGTAGGCCTGGCTGCTTTGGAACTGGGCTTTTCCTCCCCAGCATTCCCAAGAGATGGAAATTCCCAGCAATGGGGAATATCCCAGCCAAGCATTCCCAGCAAGGCTCTTCCCTGCTTGGTTTTGGAGGAGAAATCTCCATAAATTCCTTTGGAGGCAGGAGCACTAATGACAGATGACAACTGCAAACAGCAATCATCATCTTTCTGGGCTTTGCTTTAGCTGTTTTATTTATAGTTATTATATATATTTATATATAATATTATAGATATTTATTTTATATTATATATAAATATTATTTATATATAGTATTATATATATATATTACATATATTATTTTTATATTATATTATATATGTAATATATATTTTATATATAAATAATATCTAGAGATAATAGCTAAAATATATAATAATAGATATAATAATAGATATAATATACATAATAAATATTATATATAAAATAATATATATTTATATATAAAAATCATATATATTTATATATATAATTATATATATATTTATATATTTTAATATTTATATTTATTGTATTTATTCCCTACTAGGGAGTGGATTGGAAAAGCATAGGAAGCCTGAAATCCAGGATGTTTCCAGGCTCAGCTTTCCCATTTAATTGATGTTTTTAGGGCTCACCTTTAAAGCAGGGCTTGGCCAGACCTAGACTGATGGAGGAATAGATGGATAAATATAAATATATAGTTATATATAACACAATATAAATAATATAAATATTTATATGTATAAGATATAAATATAAGATTATATATTATAATATGTAATATAAAATATTGTATTACAATATATAATATCTTTTATATCTATATAATAATAAATATAATAACATATATATAATATAATATCTATAATAATAAATATATATATCTATATTATATATATCTAATAATATATATAATAACATATATAACATAATATAGTAGAACATGATTAATATAATATATGACACAATACAATATAATTAATACAATATAATTAATATTATATTGCTCTATAATACAATATAATATATATTATAATATGTATTATAATTATAATATAAATATATATTTAATGCTTTTATTATGGCAGTATTTGGAATACCGACAGATGAGAATAATTAATCCATCTGAACAAGAATCCTTACAAAAACAATCCCAGCAAATCCTTTTCAATACAACCTAAAACACCTGAAATCTGAGTTTTTCAATTCCTTTAAACTTCCACAACATCACCCCCAAACTGAGGCTTATCAGGGCAAACTGAGAGCTGTTTATTGACTGTGCACTGGAATAAACCCTAATAAACCCTAATAAATCCTAGGTTTTGGCATTGTTGTGTGGGCTGGGCTGGACAGCAGGGAATTGGTGCCACAGCCTCGATTTTGGAAGCAGTTTTTGGGAAAGATGGGACACAAGTGGTTAAAGGCAAAACAAGAGAAATGCAGGGAGAAAGAAGGCATTGTTTGGAGTGGTATTTATTTATTTATCCATTTGTGGGAGCGGAGGGACGCTGCCCTGGGCACTGCTTTCCGTGCCTGGGGAAGGCGTTAATCAGGGAAACGGAGCTGGGGAAGGAAATTGGTTTCGTTTCCCTTGGGATTTCCGGCAGGGCGAGCGGAATAACAGCGCTAATTCCCCTCAGCCTGAGCCACGGGTGGCATCTCTTGGCAGGGAACACCAGAGGTTTCCTGCTCCCTGGGATTTTGCTGGGCTTCAGCCACCTGGGGACAAAAATTCCGCGTAATTCGGTTTATTCCTCGTGGCCAGCTGCTGGTGGAACTTTTCCTTTTGGGATCAGCTCTTTTGGGAGCCAATTTTAGTGCCGTGAAGGTGGGAGCAGCTCCCACGAGTGCTTTGGGATGGATCTCATTCCATGTGGGCAAGAGAAAGCTCCCAGGGCATCCTGACAAGGAGTTAAAAACAGCTCAGGGACACAAAGGAGCTTTTCCAGCCTCAGACTGCCTGGCTCTGGCTCCCTTGGCTTTTTGGGGGCTCCTTTCTCTCCCTCTGGCACCTTGGAATCTCTGGGATTTCTATCCAAACGCAGCTCCCAGACAAAGGATACTTTTGGGATGTGCAGGGCAATGTTTGTCCAAAAATATCCTAAATTATCCAGATTTATTTCTATTTTTTTCCAAAAATATCCTAAATTTGAGGGGAGAAATCTCTGTGCTGCTATTGCTTAGCTAAGGAAAAGCAGGAATCTGGGAAGCTTTCACCTTCCTGATATTTGGGTGGGATTAAATTCCAAGGGGTAGGAACAGCCTCTGCACATTCCCTGCCTGTCCAAGTCATAGGAAACTCCCAGTGTGGGTTTCTTTTCCTGGCAAATGTTGGATCTGAACGTGCCTGGAAAACTCCTGCCCCTGGAAGGCTGGAGATGTAGTTAATAATTGTATTTAAAATAATAAATAAATACATAGTTCTCTTCGTTATTGGTAATTTAGCAAGGATAGATGGGATATTGGGATATTGGAAGGAATTCCTGGCTGGGAGGGTGGGATGGAATTCCCAGAGAAGCTGTGGATCCCTGGAAGTGTCAGGTTGGAGCACCTGGGATGGGGGAAGGTGTTCCTGCCATGGCAGGGCTGGAATAATCCTAATTGAATGTGGAATTCCCTGATTGAATGTGGAATTCCATAACTGAACGTGGAATTCCATGATTGAATGTGGAATTCAATGATTGAATGTGGAATTCCATGATTGAATGTGGAATTCCACGATTTAATGTTTTAGGAGCAAATCCTTCAGGAGCTGAATCCTGCCCAGCTGCTCTGGGGGTGAATTTTGTTGTGAGCCCTTCCCGTGTTTTTGGGGGAATTCTCACCATTTAAAGGCTGATTCCAAACCTCCAGTGTTCTCCCCTGTTCTTCTTTTTCGGTTTTAGTTGGAATTTCTCCATTTCTTTCATAATTCCTGCAGGTGAAGGATCAGGGAAAGAAGGAAATCAGGACTCGAGTACCTGAAGGGTTTTTAGGTGATTAAACACAGTGATAATTATCAGGGAATCATGGAATGGTTTGGCTTGGAATGAATTTGAAATCCCGAGGCCAGGGACACCTTCCACTGTCCCAAGCTCCATCCAGCCTAACCTGGAGCATTCCCAGGAATCCAGGGACAGCCAGAACGTGGTGGGGTTACCTTTGTCCATCCAACAGGACATTTGTGGCTTCCAAAATCCACATTCCATGGAAAGCTGGTGGGATCAGCGGTGGAGCTGCTCTCCTGCTGCCTGGGGGTTGGGACCAGCTGGAGCAGCCACCTGCTCCGAGCTGGGGCCAATTCTGGGATTATCAACCATCCCTGGGATTATCAGCCATCCCTGGGATTATCAACCATTCCTGGGATTATCAGCCATCCCTGGGATTATCAACCATCCCTGGAATTGTCAACCATCCCTGGGATTATCAGCCATCCCTGGGATTATCAACCATCCCTGGAATTATCAGCCATCCCTGGGAATTTCAACCATCCCTGGAATTATCAGCCATCCCTGGGATTATCAACCATCCCTGGAATTTCCAGACATCCCTGGAATTGTCACATTCCTGGGTTTCCTGGTTCCATGCCAGCAAAGGTTGGTGGTGCTAGCCCGGAGCGCTGCAGGAAAATCCAGAATTTCCAATTTTAGGGATGAGCAGCAAGGCTTGGCCTCAGTAGGGAATTAAAGCACTTCTCCTAAAGGAATTCTCCTAGAAAAAAGTGGGAATTTAGGGTGTTTTGAGGTTTTTTTCCTCACTCCTGCTCAAGGAGTGAAACGTTTCTGTTCAGTAAATCTGAGCCTGGCTTTAGTGAGCCTCGATCCAGGACTGGTTTTACCATGGGATGAGCTTGGCTTTGGTCACCTTTTGTTTGTGACCATCAAGGAGTAAATGAACACTGCCCAGGGGCTCCAAACATGTTTTATTTTTCTTTATTTTTATTATTATAGTATTATAGTATTTTTATTATTATAGTATTCATTTCATTATTATTTATAATGATCATTTATTATCAAATATATTCTAATTTAATAATAATTTTGTTATACTGTAAGCGACACAAATTAATTTTTATAGTTATCTATTAATGTTATTAATAATGACTAATGATTATTTTATAGTCAGTTCATTTTTTTGGGGTCTCAGCAGTGATTTGAGGTGAGCCTCTCTTTTCTCCCAGGCTCTTGCAACTCTCTCCCTTTTTTTAGGACATGATAGATGATGGCATGGCACAATCCCTTTTTTAATTATATCACTTAATCACTTTTTAATGATGTAATTTAATAACATATTAAATATATTTAATTATATATTATATATGTGTGTCTTACAACAATGTAAATGACAATAGCAATAAATAAATAAATACAATGAATTATAAATTAAACTAAATTACAATATAAATTACAATCCAAAAGTAACAAATAAAAATTATTTAGATTAAAATAGAAATAATATATATTATATAGTATTTATAAATCTATTAATATGTTATATAGTATTTAAAATATAACTATAGAAATATATTTATATTTATCTGTTTATATATATTTTATATATAAAAATTGTGTATTATATATAATACATAATTTATATATATATTATATATTATATATTATATATTATATATATTATATATTATATATTATATATTATACATAATACTATATAACTTATTATTATTATGACTTAATAATATAATAGTACAATAATTATTACTGTATATAATAATACATAAATATATAAATATAAATAAAATTAATATATAAATGTAAATATAAACAAAAAATATAAATATAAATAGAATAAATATATAAATATAAAATAAAAAATATATATAATATAATTTATATATGTAATTTATACCATTATAAATATATAAATAACATGCAATAAATATTTCTTACATTTATTCTATATAACAAACATTACATTTATATAAAAAATATTTTAGCCATGCATATGGTAACCTTCATTCTAACCTCCGAGTCAGGTTTGTGTACATCCAACTCCTGATTTATTTTTGGGAATCTGGAATTGGGAATTGGGAGTGGGGAATTGGGAATAGCTTGCTCCAGGTGTGTGTGTTTGGATTTGGGTTGGGGCAAGGATGAGGGGGAATGGAGGGCAGGGATGGATGGGATGTTGGGAATTGGGAATTCCTGGCTGGGAGGGTGGGGAGGGGCTGGGATGGAATTCCCGGATAAGCTGTGGCTGTCCCTGGATCCCTGGGAATGTCCAGGTTGGAGCAGCCTGGGCTGGTGGAGGTGTCCCTGCCATGGAACAGGGGTGGATGGGATGAACTTTACGGTCCCTTCCATCCCAAACCATTCCATGATTCCAGGATTCCCTTTGGTGACGTGTTCTGGGTGCTGGGACACCCTTTTGTCACTTTGCGATGAGGTGGTTTTACAGCACGGACTGAAGGCTGTTCCCTGGCTGGGGCCAGGCTGCAGGCATGGAAATGAATCTGGAATTCCAGCTTTGGCACTGTCCCTCTTGGATCCCTGGATTCCAGCGTGGGCAGAGCTGGTGGCAGCTGTGTGCCCGTAGGGATCCAGGGGATCGGGGTGCACCGGGCAGGGCCGGGAGCAGTGGGATCCTCCTCTCCCTCTCCAAAGCCGCTGTCCCTGGGGCTGAAATCCAAGTGCTTTTCCCAGGATTCTGTGACCCATGAAGGGGAATAACTCATGAGCTGGGAGGGCAACAACTCCCACACCCAAAAAACCCTGGAAAGCCCTTTGTAACTCTTAAAAACAGTGAAGAGCTGCTTTGCCTCCGAGCAGGAGGGGATTTGTGACCTTGTTCTCTGCGGGCTCTGTCCTGACTCGACCTTTCCCTGACGGATGTGTCAGCCCTCGGTGTTCCTGGCAGGATCTGGTGCCGTCTGTTGTGCCATTCCTGACACAAACGTGCCTGGCCCAGGGGTGGCATCACCCTCAGAGCTGGCACAGGGACCTCAGCAGCCACCTGAGCACCTGCTGGCCTCGGCGTGGGTAAAAATGGGAATTCTGGAGGAGACAGCCGCGATCCTGGCCCGGGGGAGGCGTTACAATTACGGAACCGCGGAATGGTTCGCGTTGGAAAAGCCCTCCCAAGAGTTCACCCTCCCCCAGCACTGCCAAGGCTCTCCCCAAGTGCCACATCCACAGGAATGTGGATTCCAAATCCCTCCAGGAACTGGAATTCCAGCACGTTCCTGTGCCAGGATGGGTGCAGCATCTTCATTCTTTTAGCGCAATGGAGGTGAAAATTTGGCTCTGCGGGGTCGTGCTGTTCGTGGTGGGATGGCCCCAGGACATCCCAAAGTGTCTGTTCCACTCCTTCCCTTTGGGAAGGGATCCCGGGAATGCCATGTGTGGGGGGTGTCTCCTTCCCTTCTCTTCATTCTGGAGGTGATTGATGGATTCCAATACAAAAGCTCCCTGTTGAAGCCTCGTTGATTTTAATGAAGTGATTTTGCCAAGCCTGGAAATGAAATAAAAACCCTCCCACGACAGTAACCTGCACATGAGCGGGTGATTAAAACGCTTCTTTCCAAACTGCCTGGGATCCTGAGCCATTTCCCAGACAGGCTTCCTGATTAAAGGAAATCATAGTGAAAAATTAAGCATCGGGGCAAAAAAAAAGAAAAAAAAAAGTATGAAATAATCAAAAAAAGATAACGATACCAGCGGGATGATGTTTCTCCTGAACCACTTTTCCAGGCTTGCAGCATAATCCTGCTGGTGCTTCCAAGTCAGACCACATGTCTGAACAGATAATTTTTGCATTTTTAATGCTGGGCTAACTGTAAATACCTGCCTGCATTCAAGGAAGGCGTTTCACAGGCGCTTCTTCCTTCTGTGAAATTACAGCTTCAGCTCTGGGCTTGCCTCAACAGATTCTTGTCCCCAGAGCTGGGGGGCAGGCTGGAAATCCAGGCTCTGGGTGTTTGATTTGGGAAATTCATCTTGTGGCACCCTGACCTCGGTTACACCTGACAACTTGTAAGAAGTGGGGGGATTAAAATGCTGATAAATTATGGAATTACAGAATGGTTTGTTGGAAGGGAACCATAAAGATTATCCTGTTCCAGGACAGCTTCCAGTGTCCCAGGGTGCTCCAAGCTCCATCCAGCCTGGCCTTGGAAACTTCCAGGGATCCAGGGGCAGCCACAGCTGCTCTGGGCAACAAATCTCAGCTGTAAAGGTAAAACCAGCTGAGCCTTCCTTGGTTTTCCGCAAAATTAGAAAATGCTGCATTGTACAGATCCGTCTCCATAAAAGATGTAGGAATTTGGGGCTGAGGAGTAAATTGAGTGCAAAATTACTGCAGGAAAGGGAGGTGTAGGCCTCTCAGAAAATAATGGATATTGTGGAGCCATTATTAGCCAGCTCAGGAATGTTAATTTCTGTATGTTTGTCATGGACAAGGGATATTAGCTGGGATAATTATGTGGATTGCACATCCAAACACGCCAGCAAAGAGCAGGAATAAAATAAGCCTGAAACTGAGCCAGGCAGGCTCCAATTTAAGTCCCTGAGCAGGGCACAGGCAGGTTTGGACTCTGCAAAATGGGCAGCTGGCCTCAGGGTGAGGCTCCTCCTGAATCCCACAGAGATCCCTGGTTCTGGGGCTGTTCAGGAGGTGGAAAATGCATCCGAGCTGGGGCTTTTGTGAGGAGGTTCTGAACCCTGGCTGGAGCATGAGCTGCTTTCAAGGAGTGTCATGAAGAAAGAAGTTCTCAAAGAAATTGAAACCACTTTTGAGTTTTAGGGGCTTGAAACGAGTTTGGAGAATCCTGTTTCTCCCCAGGGTTTTTCCTGGCTGGAATTCCGGCTGTCCTTTTGGATGGTGAGGCTCAGAGGGGCTTTGATGTGGTTGCAGGGACACGAGCGCTCGGGGTGGGTTGTGCTTTTGGAGAATTTGGAGTCAGAGGAGGAAGGGGAGCCTGGAATTCTTCCCCTTCAGGGCAGGCAGCTTGGTTGGATTTCCCACTGGACATGTGGAAAATCCCTTTTTGAATGGGTTTCTTGTGGTCCTGCACTGGAGGCTCCAGGGGATGTGAGTTTGGCTCCTGGCCCGGGGTGGTTGATGGATAAACTCTGGATCCAGAACCAGCCAGGAGGTTTGCAGCAGCAGGCTGGGAAAATAAAAGTGAAAGAAAATCACAAACCCTTCGGGTCTAGAGGAAAAATTCCCCTCTATGGGATCAGGGAAGAGAGGATTTAGATCTCCTTGGCTTTGTGATCCTTGTGGGCACTTTGGATGAGCAGGAGGGGGCTGCACAAGCCTCGGCTTTTCCTCCTTTCCTTTGCTTGGTTGCCAGAGGCAGCTGGAGTTCGAGGATGGATTTTTAGGATTGCTCATCCTCTGTCCCCTGTGAGAGCTCCAAGGTGGGAGCACCTCCTGTGCCACCCTCCCACCACCCTGGGGCTCCCTGGGTGACTGAGGCGGTGGCCAAGATGTTGAGGGGTTCAGCAGCATCCATCTCACTTTTGGGATCCTCTCTGTCCCGGTTATGTCTGGACAAGAGGAATTCTGGTGCCAGGAGCCCCTGAGAGCCGATGGGTGAGGCCCTTGGTGGGAAGCTGTGCTGTGGGAGGGATTCCAGCCGATGAACAAGGTCAGTTTTGGGTGGAAATCTGTTGATTTTTAGAGGTTGCTGCAGTGAGAAGTCCCCTCGTGTTGTCTGGCATGATGATTAGTGAGCGACTTAATTAATTACCTCCCTCCCAGGGCTCATTAAACTGCCCAGTGCTCCCAGCTCCAGGTAAACTGGGAATGTGGAGTGGCTTTGCCACATCCTCCAGTACCTGTGGGACAAAGTGACTAATTGCCTGTTAATTAGGGAACCTTTATTGCCATTGAGGCAGTGAGTGGTGCCTGTCCAGCCGTTCCTCAGGGGTTTGGTTTGTCTGAGGGCAGGGCAGAGGGACAGCCACAGGTTTTCCCATGGGATGGAGAAAGTGCTGCCTCAGCCATGGTCCTGCACCCCTCTGGAGCTGGCGGGAGACACAGCCCTGGCCTCTGGAGCTGGCCTGAGGAAACCGCAAGAAACACAATTTCCCAAGGAAAAACACCCAATGGGAATTTTTTCCTTCACATTTCCTCAAGGTCAACCCAGCAGTTCCAGTGGCTTGGGAAGAGCTTCCCGTGGAGAGCAGGAGGGATGTTCTGAGGGGGAACCTGAGGGGAGCAGCTTTTGTGCAGGGCTCAGAGGCCTCGACACGCGAGATGTCGGAGCGGCAGGAGCACGCCCGGATTTTCTTGTTGTTTTAGAGCTTATGTTAAGTGCTGCTTAAATGAAAAGGCTTTATTTTCTTACACCCACGAGCGTGTTTACTTCCTTGTACCTCCTGCAGTTGAAAGGGCTCTTTCATTAAAAAAAAAATCCCCCTTCAGACGGGCACTTTTGTTGTGGTTGTGCGCGCTGAGGGCCCGGCCGTGTCTGTCTGTGCTTCTGAGGAGAGCTCGTTCCACAGGAGGGTTTCCAGTCAGAGCTTGGTGTATCCTGGTGTCGCTGGGCTCCTTTTCTGTCCCCATGGGGCTCCTTTCTGTCCCCATGGGCTTCTTTCTGTACCCATGGGGCTCCTTTCTGTCCCCATGGGCTCCTTTCTGTCCCCATGGGCTCCTTTCTGTCCCCATGGGGCTCCTTTCTGTCCCCGTGGGCTCCTTTCTGTCCTCATGGGCTCCTTTATGTCCCCGGGGTCTCATTTCTGTCCTCATGGGCTCCTTTCTGTCCCTGTGTGCTCCCCTCTGTCCCCATGGGCTCCTTTCTGTCCCCATGGGCTCCTTTCTGTCCCTGTGGGCTCCTTTCTGTCCCTGTGCTGGTTCCTGTGGGAACAGCTCTGAACCCTCCCAGCGAGGGGAGGAGGAGTGGGCAGAGGGATGAGGGCTCCTGCTGGAACGTGGCCAGGATTTCAAGGAAAATGTGTCTTGTTTGTGCTGGTGCTGCTCCCTTTTTTTCCAGGTTACCCCTGGTTTGGGGTGAGATGCCAGCTCTGGCTGTAACATGAGGTAAAACCTCTCAGAAGTGCAAGCGCCATTCCCTAGAACATTTGTTTTTATGTTGTTTCAGAGAAATTAAAATAAACCTTGGTCAGTTTGGAGCGTTGGCAGTGACAAACCTCTGTCTGTAGGTTTTGTTCCTGGAATTTTTCATCCTAAAGTGTGAGGGGAAAAAAAAAATCAAAAGCACAAAGCATTTATCTGTGCTTGTGTTGCAAATAAACTCTGTAAGAAAACAGAGGAGAAAGCAGGTTGGTGTTGATATTGCTGTGGAGACAGTTTTGTCATTGTGGGTGTGGGTGTGTCTGTTTTTGTTATGAACAAGTTTCCTATTTTAGGGATTATGTCAGCAAATAAAGGGAAATGGCATTGTCTGAGATTGCAAACCTGGCTGCCCTCCTGCACAGGATGCTCAGGAGGCTTTGGGCAGGGTTGGGATAATCCAGGCTGTGCCCCACATCCCTGCCAGCTCAGGCAGGGGGTGCAGGCTCCAGCCTGGTGTCCTTGCTGGCTGTGGGGAGGCTGGGGACTCACAGTGTTCCTGATGTCCCCAAGGCTAAAGCAGCCCCTGAGCACTGCCCTGCTGCTGGGATTTCACCAAGAATGGAAACAGGGAGGGCTTTCCTAAAACCTTCCTTAGATTTGTTCCCCTATGGCCCAGCTCCAGGTACAGCTTTTGGGGCTTGGTGATGCTGCCTCTCCCGCAGTTGTGACATACTCTGCTGCAGAGATAAAAGATATCTTGAAGAGATAAATAAAGACAAAAGCTTTATTGTAAATGAGCCAGCAAACACATTTCCTTTTAAATATTACAAGTAGATGGGCTATGATTCCAGCAGACAGAAATGTTTTTCCCCTGTTTTCTTTAAGTCTCTGTCTCCCTTTTCCTTTTCACTGTTGGATTTTCCTGAGCAAAGGAGCATCTGCCAGCACAGTTGGTTCCTGATTTGGTTTTACCTGCAGGAGCCGCTGGCACAGCCTGGCAGCTCCCTGGTGTCCCTGGCAGTCACTGGGGCACTGGGTCAGTGGCACATCCATATCCTCTCCTGGCACCAGCACCGGGCTCTGCAGGGTTTTAAGATGGTTTTGGACGAGCTGCCTGGCGCTGGGCCATGTTTTCTCCCAGGCTGAGCTCGGGAAGCTCGCTCTGAGCACTGAGAGCTTCCTGCAGGGTGTGTGGAAGGAGCGGGCAGGGATGGTTCACCTGGGCTCCTGAGCACCAAGCTCTGCTCCCTGGGACAGGGACAGGACCCAGGGAAGGGCTGGAGCTGTGCCAGGGGGGTTTAGGTTGGATTTCAGGGCAGGGTTCTTCCCCCAGAAGGTGCTGGGCACTGCCCAGGCTCCCCAGGGGACTGGCACGGAGCTCCAGGAGCATTTGGGCAAAGCCCTCAGGTGCAGGGTGGGTTGTTGGGGTGTCTGTGCAGGGCCAGGAGCCAGATCCCTGATCCCGTGAGTCCCTTCCAGCTCGGGATATTCCAGGATCCCACTTTAGCGACCAATGCGGGATGGGCACGGGCAGGAATCCCGCGGCAGCCGGGCACACCGGGGGTGACAGAGAGGGCAGAGCCAGGGGCTGCTGGGCTCTGAACATCCAAGGAGGTCAAGCCAACGTGCTGGAAGAATGGACTAGACATTAATGCTCCTGCCACTGAATGCAGCTCACAGTACCTGGGGAGAAAATTCCAGCCGAGCACTTCCACACAGCGCTCCCGCCTTTGTTCGGCTCTGGCTGCGCCCTCCCCGCCTGCCCGGCTCGGGTTTGAGGGATTTGGAGATGGGAAATGCTGCCTGGGACCTCGGGGGTATAGCACACATCAAGGTTTTCCATGTGAGCTGCACGTCTCTCTCTTGCTTGCTCTTAAATCGCTGGCGATGCACTTTCCTTTAAGCCTTTGGGATAAAACGGGAAACAATCGGAGGTCAAGTGAAAAAAGGAAGAGTTTTGCTGAAGGAGTGGAGAATGAGGGATGTAGGTCACACAGCACAGGACTTTAAAGGCTCTTTCCTCCAGCTGACTCGGCCTTGGAGGCTTTTTGAAGTGCACATCTGGTGAGCAGATTGAAGGTACAAACCCCAGGCTTTGCCTTCGCTCTCTTCCCGAACATCTGACCCGGAGACCTCCCCTTTGGGGAGAAGGTTCGGGATTGTGCCGGGCTCTTCTCCCTGCACGCTGCTCAAGGGGCTCTGTGGGCTCCAGAAAAGCAGGAGGCAGATTAAGCCTTCCTATTTTCATCTTCCCAACCACCTGCTGCTCGGATTTTGCACGTCCAGAGCCGGATGAGGGACCGGGGAGCATCCTGGAGCATCCTCAGGGATGTGGGATTGCGCAGAGTTACCTCCCCGTCACCCAGCCCCACGGGAGAGCTGTGGGACAGACACAGCCACGGGGAGGTTTTTGGGAGGAGAGGACTTGTAGGACATTGTGAGTGTGGGTTATGCCCAGTCCTTCCCTGTCTCGGCTGTTTGATGTCGCTGGAGTTGCTCCAGGCTTGCGTCAGAGGCGGCCCCGGCGCTCCTTTGCTCCGACAGAAATCTGGAAGAGCTCTGCTGAAGGAGCAGAGCAGCAGAAAAATATTTATAGACAGGAAGGGGATCTGGTCTCCC
Source organism: Cyanistes caeruleus (assembly GCF_971803275.1). NCBI lineage: Eukaryota > Metazoa > Chordata > Aves > Passeriformes > Paridae > Cyanistes > Cyanistes caeruleus. Next base: position 40,170,893 of record NC_141707.1, read on the forward strand.
CCCACCCTTTGGCAGGATAACTCTCAGTTTCCTGAAGATACAAGCTTGGCAGCGGTGGGGCCTAATTCATCGCAGCGAGCGCGCCGCTCCTCGGCATCCCTCAGATGGAAAATGTCATGGATTTGTCATGTCATTTAATTCCTTCCATTTGGACATGTGTTAGGAATGAAGTCAGCTGAGGAGATCACAAAAGCAGCATTGATGCCGTGGTCCCTGTGCAGATTCCCATGGGAGGGATGAAATGCCAGGGAGTGGCCGCTGCTCCGGCCACATCTGTCCCCAACTCCTGGGATGAGCCCAGGACCTTGGGAGGTGCAGCTGGCTGTGCTCCTGGGAAGGGAGAGCTGTATGGAAGCCTCATCCCGATGTTCCCACTGTGGGAAATGTTAGGAAGGATCAATCAAAGCACCTTGGTGATTTATTTGGATATATATTTTATTTATTTGGATTTTGGAGATGGTCACGTTCCTCCTTCTGCAAACTGGAGCTGTAGCTTCGTGTCTTGCTCTGCCTTTGCACTCAGGGCAGGCTGTGACTTGATGGTGGCTCTGTCACCACTTGTAAGGTCTGAGGAGGAGCCTTGTGTCATTTCCTCACCTTTAATAGGAATATTCACGTGGGAGAGTGGCGCTAATGACTCCTTTCAAACCAGGTGAGAACTGAAGTGACTTTATGGGGAATTAGGGCAGTGAAAATGCTGCTTTATGTGGGCCAAGGATCTGCTTTGCAAAGGGAGCTGCATCCTTCTTGCATGGGAATTCCCGTGTGGATGGAGCCCGGGGAGCTGGGCGTGGTGCTCTCCATCAGCTGGGATCTGTGTGGTGCCAGAGGGAATTTTATCTCTCCGCTTCCAGGACTCCTCCTCCAGCTTGTCTGCACCCAGTGAGTGCCAGCCCTGCTCCATGAGATGGCAGGAATGTTTCCAAGCCCTTGAGGGGCTGATTCAAACCCTGTGGAGAAGGGGTTTAAGGCACAAACACCCCGGGAGGAAGGGACGGAGGAGCAAAGCAGGACACAGAGTTGGGATTTGGGTGCGTGGCCCATCCTGCACCTTCCATGGGGAACAACACCTGCTGGGAACTGCAAGCCAGAGCTCTGCATTCCTGAGGGTTTCCCAGTCCCATGGAGCTAATCCCAAAAGGGATTAAGGGGACAAGTGTGGGTTAGTGATAGGAACGAGTTGGGGGATCAGTGGAAAACTCCAAGGAAGGGATTTGCTTTCCTGACCTGAAGGAGAGGCAGCAGAAGTTGTGAGAGCCTGGGATGAGCCAGGGATATCCATCCATTTATTTACATTTGTGGTGCTTGGCTTCAAGTTGTGTTTTTGTATAAATCATGGGATGCTCACGAAGGCAGAACCCCTGGAATCACCTCAGGCTTCTCTGTGCCCACCTGCCACTCAGCTGGATTATTCCTGGAGCCACTGCCAAGTGGAATTCGGGCCTGGGCACTGCCTGGAGGAGGGAATTGGAGGACGGGAATGGGCTGTGGAGGTGCAAATTGATCCCCCACTGCATTTGCTGAAGCAAAATCTGGCCTCCCCTTCTGGGATGGGTTGTGATTTGTTGGGAATTTCTGCAGCTGAGTCCATCCAGGTGCCTCATTCCCTGAAAACTCTGGCAGCGATGGTCGGTCACCCTCGGGACATTTAAGTGGCACTGTAGCAGTTAATGGTTCCCGGTGTTGGGAACAACCTGGGTGTGAGGAAGAAGCAGGAAAAGCTTCTGTTCCTGAGGATGGGGAGGCAGGGGGATGGGATGGAGCGGGAGCAGGGCGATGGGAAGGGGAGCACACCCAGCTGGGGAGGGAGCGCGATTCCAGCTCGGGGATGCGGTCAGTGCTGGACCCGGGGGTCACAGCTCCCCCAGACAGGTGCAGCCCTTCCCTCAGCTCACCCCTGCGATTCCTGGAGGGGTTGGTTTCTCCTGCTGGGAGCTCGGGCACGGAGGGATTGTTGTGCCTGGGCAAGGGAAAGGCTGGGAATGCTGGTGCAGGGCTAACCAGTCTCCCCAGTCCCTCCCCCATCCCTGCTTTTCCCTGCACAGCTCTCCTTGGGAAGAGGGATTTCCATCTGTGCCAGAACGTGCAGGGATTTTGTGCCTGGGATGCGTTTCCCCCTGGGATTAATTGAAGGCTTGGTTTATTAGTGCCCTAATCCATATCTGCATCCGTTCCCTGGCCGGGGGTGCCCTCCCACCTCAGCCAGGATTTCTCCTGGCTGCAGCTCTGCTCGGGGAGTCAGGACACCTGGTGGGACAGCCTGGGGCATCCACACCTCCTCCTGCTCCCTGGCAGCCACCAGGAATTCCAGGAATACCACGGCAGCAGGGGTGAGGAGACTCTCACCATCAAATAAGAAAATCTCGCCCATACAAGATGTGTTTTCCATTGGGGTGTCCCCTTGGCTCTTTTGGGGGGGATCCCACCATTTTTGAGCCATTCCCTCGTGTCTGTCATTGAGGGAGAACTTGCACAATCCTTCCCAGGATGGGAAAACCGCTGGAGTTTGCTTGACAGAGTCTCAGTGGAGGAGGTTTATATATTAAATACCTTTTAATTAAAGGTGAGGAAACCGAGATGTGGTGAGATTAAGGACCAGTTTTCTGCAGAGGCTCAATGGCTAGTCAGGACTGGATTTTCAAACGAGCTCAGCTCCCCTTGAAGTAATAGACGAACAACCGGATTTTCCAAGCATCCCATCACCTTAAAAGCTGAGCCCTTCCAGCTGGGCTGTAATTGCCAGTGGGAAGTGTCCACCCCGGGCACAGGGAGGGTGTTCCTCTCCCTCTGGAGTCGCCCCTGGAGTTGTTGACAGCAGAACTGGCTCCCTGAAGCGCCAGGAGCAGCGGGAGCTCGGGGCTGTGGGTGCTGTCACCCTGGCAGTCCTGCAGGGATGTGCTGGGGCTGCTCCTCCTCTGGCCACAAAGCTCTGTCACCTCAGAGGGACAAGAAGGGTCCCAGGCCAGGAGAAGAGCTCATATCCATAGGGAAAGGGAATCCTCCATCCTCTCTGCTGTGCTTTGGCAGCAGCAGTGCCATCAGTGCTGAGGCTCAGCTGTGCTGCACCCGGCCAGGAGAGGGAAGGGTTTGGAGAGAGAATTGTGTGGAGAGAGGATGAGGGAGCTGGGAAAGGGAGAAAAGGAGGATCAGGGGGAATTTCTGACTCTGCACAATTCCCTGGCAGGAGGGGACAGGCGGGGGGGTCGGGCTCTGCTGGCAGGGAACAGGGACAGGAGGAGAGGGAGCGGCCTCAGGCTGGGCCAGGGCAGCTCAGGGGGGACAGCAGCAGGAATTTCCCCATGGAAAGGGCGCTCAGGCCTTGGAAGTGCCCAGGGAGGTTTGCAGTGCCCATCCCTGGAGGTGTCCAGGGAATTCCTGGAGGTGGCACTCAGGGCTGGGGACACGGTGGGATCGGGCACAGCTGGGACTCCATGGGCTGGAATGCTTTTCCAGCCTCAGTTATCCTCTGATTCCATGGAATTCTCCATCATCTAAACTGGAGCTCCTGAGAGCTCCCCGAGTGACAGGGCTGTGTGGGTTTAAGCAGATGGTTAAACCAAGGATGTGCCAAAGAGGACGTTAAAATTATCAAGACAAAATGATCTATTTTGGTGCCTTTATTGAGTCACTGCTGGAAATGTTTTCTGTTTTCCTTGAAAGCCATTGGATTCAAAGGGCATGGAATAGTCTGGGGGTGAGGTGTTGGATTGTTGCAGGTAAAAATACTCAATCTGAGGGACACAAAGTGACTGAGACATCACCAAAGCTTTTCTACCTCAGGAATTATCCAGTTTGGAGTGGAGGCTCCAGTGTAGCAGAACTGCCCTGCAAACATGGATGAAGGAAGGTTTTGTTATCCTTTTGTATTCCAGAAAAAAAAAAGCTGTAGGAAATTCAGCAAAAGGTATTTTCCTGTGGAGATGCTGAAATTCCCGCTGTGTGTCCCTGCCAGGCGGCTGCAGGAAGCTCCGTGTCACAGGCAGTGACAAAGTGGGAATGTTTTGCCATAGAGCTGAGAGGTTGAATCCATATCCTGCATTCCAGCAGCCTGGGAGAGTGCAAGGTGTCCCTGCCCATGGGACTGGATGATTAAAGTCCCGTCCAACCTGGACAATTCTGGGATTTTATAACGTGATTCCATAAAAATCAGGTGCCTGGAGTGGAAGCGGGCAGGGCTGGCTCTGCTGGGAGCCCATCCTTTGGGAAAACACGGGGACAGCAGCATTCCCTGCTCTCAGAATTCAGGAGAGGACTGAAATCCAGAGCTGTTCCTTGCATCCAGGTGGCTCCTGGTGCCCAGAGGGTGTTGGGAAGGAGGAGGAGATGGACAAGGAGGGGCAGTTTGGGGTTTGGAGGAGCGCAGCAGGGAGGCTCTGGTGGGAAGCGCCTCCACGGAGCGCTGCCGGGGCCAGGGGAGCTGAGGTAACTCTGCATCCTTTGCCAGATGTTTCCCATCAATATTCCTGTGGCTGCTTCCAAGAATTATCTGGTGTGACCTCACTGTGAGAAGGAACAAGGCGGCTTCACCCTGGGCGGGAAGCGCGGCGTTCCGGATCCCGGGTGTCCCACCCCAGAGCAGGGACCGTGTCCATCCCCGCCTTGGGGATGCTCCAGGAACATCCCTCCGGAAATTTTAGGGGTTTGTCACTGATTCCTGCTCTGAGGTTGTCGCTGTTTTGGGGGATTGCTGCTTTCAGAGATCCCAAACTGCCAGGACCCATTTCCCTGGACATGAGCGGGATGGGGATCCCAGCAAATCCTCCAGAGAGTGCAGGGAGCACAGGAATTCCCCAAGGAATTAGAAGTCAGCTCCAAGTTACTGGAGATTTGTCAGAAGCCAGCTGGTGGTTAAAGCCCTTTTCATGACAACCACAGACACCAGTGCTTTATTTCCAGCAGGTGCAGGAGCCTGGCACAGAGGGGTGGGAGGGATTTCAACCTGTCCAGCCTGGCCTGGGACACTTCCAGGGATCCAGGGACAGCCACAGCTTCTCTGGGAACCTGAGGGCCTCCCCACCTTCACGGGAATTCCTTCCTGATATCCCATCCAATCCTCCTCATCCCTTGTCCCACATCAGTTTGTTGTCAGATCTGTTTGATTTGTGGATACAATAATAATTCTTCCCACTTCAGAGCCCCCTGTATATTGTATTTTTTATTTGATTACCATTATTGTTGCATGACAGCTTTTAGATGCTGATTTTAACCAATGAAGGTGTAAAGCCAATCTGCAGGAATCATTTTCCCGGTGATGGATGAGGAGATGAGAGGGATGGAAGAGCAGAGGGAGAGCGGTGGATCCGTGCTCATCCCTCCCTCCGTGCTGGGAAGGGCTCTTGGCTCGAGCTCCTGCCCCAGAGGAGTGGGTGTAGGACGGGCTGGTGTGAGCTGGAGTGTGCAGGAGCCTCCTCCAGCTTCCTGCTCTCTTCTCTTTATTTGTCTTTGCTTTGTACACAACCCCTGCCTGGATGCTCTGCCCCAGCTTTTCCAGGATTTCTGGAGGTGGGGAGCGGCTGGTGGAGGCATCCAGGAGTTAAATACTGCCCACAGGATCACAGCACTGGGACTTTTCCATAGACAACAAAGGGGAATTAGTCACAAAAATATCTGTTATTAAAAACAAACTGCCAGGGGATTTTTGGGTATCTGATGGGGGAAGTCAGGAGATAAAATGTCAGATCCAGGCGGTGAAATCTGAGCTCAGTTTAGGCTGAGAGGCTTTATCGCTGTTTTCTTCTCTCTGAGCAGGATTTCAGCTCTTTGCTCAGACTTTTTTGAGATTTCCAGGCTGGCTTGTGCTCCCCGTGTTGTGTAAGGCCAGCGGTGACCCCAGGGAGCAATTCCTGTGTCTGGAGTAGCTGCGTCCCTGCCTCGATATCCCACACAGGGAAAATTCCCAGTGACACCAAAAGGAAGGGGATGGGGAGCAGGGAACACGAGATCAACCCCCAGAGATGATAATTGATGTAAATCTGAGCCACTGAAACACCTGAGAGCAAGAGCTGCCTCAGTCTCCTTTTTTGCATTTCTTTCTCCCGTAGGTGGCTCAGCAGTGGGCAAGGAGAGCTGTGTTTCAAATTAATTCCTGTTAATTGAGGTTGCTCTCTCCCCTCTCCTCACCTTTTGTCATCCTGGATGGCAATTTAATTGGGTCAGGAGCACTATTTTGGGCTTAGCTGGGGACACAATGAGCTCAGGCGGGAGCAGCACCGATAATGAAAAGCCAAATTAATTCCTGGTGAATTTGGATCAGCTGAGCTCTCACCCCCATCGTGGATGGATGGGAAAAGCAGGGATGTGACCACCAGAGCCTGCTTGGACATCTCCAGGTGTTCCTGCAATCCCTCTGCACTGCAGAATCCGTGGATCTCTGTGGTGGCCAGAGCTTGTTATTCTTAAAACTGCAACAACCAGACTTAAAAAAAAAAGCTTTTATGACTTTTCCTAGTCCTGCTTTCCCGTTTTCCACAGTCATTTTTAACCACAGATTTGTGGTTTTGCTGTGGGAATTGCTGAGGGAAAGGTTGCCCAAAGCCACACTTCAAGCTGTTATTGTAATTTTTGCCCAAAAATTCATCATTTACTTCATTGCAGGTATGTGCACATGGCACCAGCAGCTGGGTGAAAGGATTTGGGGCCGGATTCTGCTTTCACTGAGTGGTGTAATTCCAAAATAATCCCTTTTCCTGGGTTCTCACTAAGGCTTTGAGCCCAGCAGGGTTGTAGAGCTGTTTATATACAGAATTTTGGGGTTAATATACGATGAGCCAGCAAGATGTTTTGTTCTCAGTTTAAAGTGGGTCTGTCAGCGTTTTTCTGGTATTTTACTGAAAAACAAGAGACACAAAAAAAATCTCTGTGTCTTCTCTTTGACCCAAATCCCTGAATTGGCTTTTTGGGCTGCCAAGGAGGGTCAGAGAGTTGACAGGAATTGGCTCAGGGAGCAGCTGGGACACAGAATTCCACACACAACATGCAGGAAGTAACTCCACAAAAACCAAAATACTTTCCTTGCACTTCCCTGGAACGGGATGGAGATGAAACATTGGGGATCAGGATTGATGGGAATGAGGGAATTTGTTCTGGGAGTGGGAGCTGGTGTTGAGTCCCCCAGAGCAGTGGTTTTTTGGGAACGTGTCTCCCCGGAGCACATTGCCAGGTGTGGAGCCCAGAGGTACCTGGATAAATCAGACACCCCACAAGAGCTCCTCCAGCTGCCTCCACGGGACATAGGATTTCCTGGAAGACCACCCAGGAGCACAGAGTGTGTTTACAGAGCTTGTTTTTCCCCTTTTCCCCAAATTCCCTGTGGTTTTCCTTTATCTCTGCACTGGTGGAAGGGTGGGATGCTCCACTCTGCGCTCCCAGCACTGCTGGAGCTTCAGGCAGCAGCAGAACCTGGCAGGGATCGTCTGTTCTGGAGCTTCTGGGATACCCAACGTGAATCCCAGAGCATCCAGAAGGAACCAGAGATCTCCACAAACTTCCCTCATGGGGTTTTTCCCCCCCTTAATTTTTCTCCCGTTTTTTTATTCTCCCCATCTGACAAAAACAAGGGGACAAATTGAAGGGCTGGAGTGTGGCCAGGGAAGGGAATGGAGCTGGAGAATTCCTGAGGGAGCTGGGAAGGGGCTGGAGAATTGCTGAGGGAGCTGGGAAGGGGCTGGAGAATTCCTGAGGGAGCTGGGAAGGGGCTGAGGCTGGAGCAAAGGAGGATCCCGAGGGATCTTTTCCCTCTCTGGAATTCCCTGGCAGGAGGGGACAGGCGGGGGGGTCGGGCTCTGCTGGCAGGGAACAGGGACAGGAGGAGAGGGAACGGCCTCAGGCTGGGCCAGGGCAGCTCAGGGGGGACAGCAGCAGGAATTTCCCCATGGAAAGGGCGCTCAGGCCTTGGAAGTGCCCAGGGAGGTTTGCAGTGCCCATCCCTGGAGGTGTCCAGGGAATTCCTGGGGGTGGCACTCAGGGCTGGGGACAGGGTGGGATCAGGACTCCGTGACCTTGGAATGATTTTCCAGCCTCAGTGGTCCTGAGATTTTGTGATACATGAACTTGTAAAGCTCTTTTCAGAGCCTTGAGGATTGTTAAACTTCAAATGCAACAAACCCGGTGTGGTAATTAGTTATGCAAATGGGGTTAAGGAGAGGGTCAAACCATTGGAAAGAGGGAGGGAGGAATCAGCCTTCCCTGGATGCTGTCGGGGCAGGAGCCTGAAGTGCAGGCAGATCCTGGCTTTTCATGGTTTTCCACATAAACTTCAGCCTTTTGGAAGCATCCTGCAGAACTTTCAGTGGTTATGGAATCATGGAATGGTTTGGGCTGGAAGGGACCTTAAATCCCACCCAGTGCCATCCCTGCCATGGCAGGGACAGCTCCCGTTGTCCCAGGCTGCTCCAGCCCCAGTGTCCAGCCTGGCCTGGGACATTTCAAGGGATGGGAAGTTTGCAGAGACCTCTCACCTCTATCCTGGGTAACCACATCATCTTCAAAGTGTGTCTGCTCTCAGCTGAGCCTAGAGAAATCCCAATAAAAGCCTCTGTGATTCACATGGGCTTTGTGAACCTTAATTGCTTCAGGTTCCTAAAGAACTTTGATCCTGGAATGAAAGGCATCCAGCACAATTCCCAGTGACAATTCCCCTTCCTTTGGAGCTCCTGCCTTGTTTGGCTGTAATTAATTTGAATTCTGCAGCCACAGGTGGGGATGATTTTTCCTGCTTCCCACTGAGTGAAGGTTCTCGGGATGAGGCTGCACCTTTTCCCTCCTCCCTCAGCTTCTCTGGGCTCTCGGGGTGTGTCCAATCCTGCCATCACCCCCAACCCCATTTCACAGGAGCAAAAAAATCCAGAATTTGCAGAGCACTTTAACAAGCATTGAAACACACCCAGCCAAGTTTACTTGATTGTTCTTGGGATACCAAAAACTAAAAAAAAAAAAATCATCAAATTGTTTGGACAAAAGCGTATTTCAGAGGCTTTGTGTGACTCCAGCCTTTCCTGCCTCCTCCTTTTTGTTCCGGATGCATCAGCAGATGTCCATGAAAGTGCTAAAGCTGCACCCTGCCTGACCTTTCCTGCAGAGGAAGGTAAATCACTGCTGGCAGCAGCTTCCCAGAATATCTCCAGAACGATACTACTGCTATTGTAAACAAATCTAATTAAAGAGCAACCTGAAGCAAGGTTGGGATTTGGTGGGTTGTTGTTTTTTTTTCTTGTTTTTTTTTCCTTGCTGATGTTTTAATTCGTGACCTCCCTCATCGTGGTGCCTTTGGGGTTTTGCACTTTTGGGCTTTCTCAGGAAGGGAAAAATTTGTTTGTGAGTTGGATTTTAGGGGTGTTTGTTCTCTTTAAATAAATTTTTTGGGAGGAGTGACTTTGAAATTAGAGATTTTTACTGAAATTAGGAGTAGTATGAGAAATACTGAGTTGGATTTTAGGGGTGTTTGTTCCTTTTAAAGGCTTTTTTTTGGAAGAATAACTTTGGGATTAGAGATTTTTACTGAAATTAGGAATAGTATGAGAAATACTGAGTTGGATTTTAGGGGTGTTTGGCTCCTGTTCCTTTTAAAGACATATTTTGGGAGGACTAACTTTAAGATTGGAGATTTTTACTGTAATTAGGAGTAGTATGAGAAATACTGAGTTGTATTTTAGGGATGTTTGTTCCTGGTAAAGATGTTTTTTGGGAGGAATGACTTTGAAATTAGAGATTTTTACTGAAATTAGGAATAGTATGAGAAATACTGAGCTGGATTTTAGGGGTGTTTGGCTGCTGTTCCTGGTAAAGATTTTTTTGGGGAGGAATGACTTCAAAATTAGAGATTCTTAGTGTAATTAGGAATAGTCTGAGGAATATTAATGATGTGTGGTAGTGGTGGACTCCAGAGCTGTCCTGACCTGCTGCTGGTGGCTCACGGCTGGGAGGAATGTTGGGATCGGTTATCCAAGCGCTCAGCCTTGATGTGTGAGTGCCAAGTCCCTGTTGGGTCCATCCCATCGGATCTGCTCTTGCTGGACATCCATGGATTTATTCCCTCAATCCCATCACTCTTCCTATCAATTTGGCCACTCCTTTGTCAGCAATTAAGAAAACTTCCCGGGATGTAAAGATCAGTTCCTAAATCCTTGAGTGATCTCCTAAACCCTTCCTGTCCCAAGGGTGTGTCCTGATGGTCTGAGAGCAGAGCTGGGCTCAGCCCTGCTGTGAGGACATCCAGGTCCTGATCCGAGTCCCGATCCTGTCCCTGGAGCACGTTCCAGGGAGTTCTGGAAAGTTCCCCCGAGCAGGAAGAGGAGGGAGCACCCCAGGTCTCCAGAACGGCTCATCCAAAACATCTTCCAAGTCAAGTTCTCCAAAATCCCTGGGGATGTGGGTTTATAAAGGGAATTCCAGCAGGGAGTTTTGTTATGGAAGGGGAGGGATGTTCTGGAGTGCAGGGTGGGAAAATAGCCAGAGGGGCAAAGAATTCCTGCTGCCTCCCACGGGAATTTTTGGCACCTCCTGTTTGCCAGGTAGCTGTGGAGCCCAGAGAACAAAATCAAACGGTTCTATTCAACTTTATTTTTTAAATAATAAATTAACCCCACTGTCTTAAACTGCATCAGTGTTCCTCAGCTCCATGCTGAGGCTTTGTAATTTTGTAATTTTAAAACAGCTCCTGCCCGAAGCGAATCCCAGCGCCCATCTCAGCACACGGGAAATCCACAGGATGCTTTTCCAACCCTGAGCCGTGTTCTGCAGGAGAGCTCAGCAAGAAAATCCGGGATTTAACACCCAGCTGGTGGCACAGCCTTCCAAAAATGGATTATTTGTCGTGGGGAAGAGCGGGAGCGTGGATGGGACGTTTGGTCCCACCTCCCCACAGGGCTCTGCGTCATTCCCACAACCATGTGGGAATTCCCATGGGATTTTGGGGCTGAAGTTGGGGTTTGAAGGGATGTTTGTCCCCTGTCTGTGTAGATGCTCCAATTCCGAAGGCATGGATGGAGCGGGAAGGGTCTGTGGGGCCCGTGGGTGCTTTGAATGTCACCTCCATGAAGGATTGAGGAAAACCAACCAGAATCTTGGAAATCAAGCCAAGACTGGAAATTTGGGATGGAAGAGATGCCCTGGTGCTGCTTTGCAGGGTGGGGGGCTGTGAGGGGAGCCCTTCCAGGCACGCCAGGGCAAGGGTTTGGCTCTGGATCCCCTCATGGAGCACCAGATGGGGCCGATACCATCGGGATTCCTTTCTCCTTGGTGGGAATGGCCATGCCCAGTGGGATAAATCTGCATCTGATTTGCATAATTAGCAGAAGGAGCCTGTTTACTGAATGCTGAGAAAACTGGCAGGTTTTTATGAGCAGTGCAGTAAAACAGCTGCAGGCACGGCCGGAGCTCCCTCGGATGTTCAGGATATCCTTGGGATGCAATCCTGAGCCTCAGGGAATGTCCTGATGCTTCCAGAGGCTGAGCCTGGCTGCAGAACTGGGGCCATCAGAGAGCCCTGGAGATGCAGGTGGAAATCTCCATGAGGATTCTGGAGGTTGGGCTGAGACTGACCTGGGGAAGAGGCGCTGGAAGAGCTCATGTTGGAGTGGGAGACACGGAGTGTGTGCCCTTGTCTCTGATGCTCTGACAGCCAGGAGAACACTGAATTTCATCATTTCATGAAATTTATGGGTGTGTTTGCATGGTGATACATGAAAACAGCTGTTAGATAGAAAAACTAAAAGTGTGAGTGAGTAGATTAGAGAGTTCTCTTAAGTCACTGGGTGAAAAAGCTAAAGTTTAGAGTTTAAACTAGTTTAGAAAATAGAAAATAAAATAAAAAATAAAGAAAAAATAAAGAAAATAAAAGAAAATAAAGCAAGTTTTAGAGAGTAGAAAAAGACAAGATAGAAGATTTAGAGTGTTGTTTCTTTTCCTTCTTTCTTCTTCATTTTCTTCTTCTAGAGGTTTTTGAGTAGTAGGAGGTGGTTGGATAGAAAATGCCACAGTGCAGCACACTGGTGATGGGTCATTGGGTCACTAAGAAAAATAATTTATGTGTTTATTGTTAATTGGATAAAAATAAGTATAAAGATAAAAGAACTGCATAGTTCAGAGCCATTTTGTGCCATCAGAGCCAAAGTGTGCCAGGTAATAATGACCTGAACTTGTGCAGAAAGTGTGGAAAGGCCTGCCAAGTCTTTGATAACATCTTAATAAACACGAGAAATAAGATCCTAACGAGCTTTGGAGTTTCTTCCTGACCCGGAGAACTGAGATAAACAGAACTCCCCATGAGGGAATATTCCAGAGGAGCTCGGCTCAGAGGAGACTGAGAAATCCAGGTTTGAGAAGTGCAGCAGAATCAAATCAGAAAAAATAGTTACAGCTTGGATTGAGGAGGTAGAAGAGGAATATGCTGAGGTGGATTCCCATCTTTAGGATATTCTGGATTTCAGGTGGGATGGATCAGCTCTTTGGACAATAATGAGGCTGAAAGTTCTGTAGAATATCAGGCTAAGAACAAAAGCAAACTCGATACTGGGAAATAAACCTCCCCTAAGACTGGATGGAAAGCATTGACAGCAGTGCCTGGAAATCCTGGGATGTGGAAGAAGGAGCATCCAGCATTGAGCTTGTTAGGTTTGATTGAGCAGCACAGGCAGGGAGGGAGTTTTGTGATAGTAACAGGCAGAATGTTCCTGTTTTCTGCTAAATGAAATCCTAACAGGCCCTGATGGCTGCTGAGATCCCTGCATTATTCATAATTCCCGGGGGTTGCTCCCTGAACAGTCTGTAGGTGTTGGATGCAGCCAGCTGTGTCCCTCCCCGGACAGCTGGAGATCCCAGGGATTTTCATCCCTCCCGGAGCAGAGAACGGCCATGGCAGAGCTGGTGTGTGCAAAGCTGCAACGGGAGAAAATCCTGGCATGAAATAATGAACTTTAAACCTATCTAAACAGGGAAATAGCATGACTTGGATAATGACTCTAATTAATTAGAGCTTCTCAGGCAGCTTCCCGGGGTTCTGATGAGTGTTGGAGCCGGGAGAGGACCCGGAGCGCGCAGCGTCCGTGAAACCCTGCTCCGTGTGCCGACTTTATTAAAGGCTTTGCTGTGTCGTGTTGGATGTTTTGATGGAGTCCACGAGGCCCTAATTAAAAACACGTTCAGTGAAAACAGCCCTCTGCCCTCACGCTTGGCTTTCCGTGGGATCCGTGTTTGTCGGGGAAGATGGGACGCGCCGGAACGCCGAGATCCCCGCGGGGCCGCGCCCGGATTGCGCTGGCCTGAGGTTTGCTGGGTGGATCTGTCAGGAGCTCGGGGCCAGCTGGACTCGGGGCTGGGATCCCAGCTGCTCCTGCTTCCCCAGCAAAGCCCCAGGCTCTGGGAGCTGCTGGCCTGGGAGAGCCCCAGCGGGATTTTCTCACTCCTGCGTGGCACCGGTGAGCGGGGCAGGGGCTGGAGCTTGGCACATCCCTCAAATCCCTCCTCTCTGCCTGATCCTGCTCCCCTGGCATCTTCCCAGGTTCCTCCAGGCCGCAGCTTTCCTGGTTTGGGTTTTTATAGCATTTCTGCTGGCCCTCATGGGATGGTCAGGCTGGAGGGGACCCTATGGGGTGATGTGGTCCAACCTCCCTGCCCGAGCAGGGTCATCCCTCCCAAAGAGATCCCATCCTCACCCCTGCTCTGTGGGATCCCATCCTCACTCTTTCCCTTTGGGATCCCATCCTCACTCCCTGCTCTGTGGGATCCCATCCTCACTCCCTGCTCTGTGGGATCCCATCCTCACTCCCTCCCAAAGGGATCCCATCCTCACTCCCTCCCTTTGGGATCCCATCCTCACTCCTGTCCTTTGGGATCCCATCCTCACTCCATGAACTCCTCAGCCCTGGCAGTGTCCCAGGCCAGGTTGGACAGGGCTTGGAGCAGCCTGGGACAGTGGGAGCTGTCCCTGCACTGGATGAGCTCCAAGTTCCTTCCAACCCAGCCCATCCTGGGATTCTGTGATCACTGAAAATTCCCGTTGGGATCCCATCACCAGGGTGTCAGTGGTGATGCTGCTGGTGAAGGGAAAACCAGAGCAGATTCAGAGGATTTAAGTATAAAATTTAGATTTTGTCCAAGCATTTTTTCTGGTGCTCCACTTGACTTTATTAGGGACTCGAGTGCTCCTGCCCCTGCCTTTGGAGTGGTTTGCAGTTGGTTTGTGGGGCCTTTTTTAGCAGAAATGTGTTTTTCCCTGGAAGGTGCTGGGGGTGACACAGCTCCTGCTGCCACCCCAGCCCCTGAGGGTGGCAAACACCATCTCACAGATCAGAATCCTGCCACCCTGCAGGAAATCCTGCCTCAATCCCTCTCCTGGCTCTTGCATTCCTCAGTTTCTGGGTATCCTCATGAGACTGTTCCTTCCAGCCCAAATCCCTCACGTTCCTTGCCCTTCCTCCTCCTTTAAGTTCTTGAGTGCAGTTCAATTTTGGGTGGTTCTGTTTTTGTTCAGACAAATGCTTTTGGACCAAAGCCTGTGTTTCTCAGGGTGGTGTGAACTTGATTCCACAAACTGATTCATCCCCACCATGTCAGGATGCAGGACCCAATTCCTGCTTTTCTGTTCAGTTCAGGAAGGACCTGAAGCCATCTTGTGATCTGTATTTCCAGAGGTGATTTGATCACTTTTCTGGTAGGACTAATAATAATAATAATAATAATAATAATAATAATAATAATAATAATAATAACAACAACCTGGGTACTCAGAGCACTTGGGAAAGGTTTATTAATGAGGCACAGTGAGGGAGATATGAAATATACAGTGTTCAAATCCAGGTTGGACAGGGCTTGGAGCAACCTGCTCCGGTGGAAGGTGTCCCTGCCAATAGCAGGGGGTGGAATGAGATGATTTTAGGGTCCCTTCCCAGTCTGGAATTCCATGATTTTGTGATTAAAGAACAGCATTGTCTCACCCTGCCCTTTCACAGGTGTCCACTGTGACCTTTTGAGTGTTTTCCAGTATTTCTGGAAGAAAATCCAGAGGGATTAAGATGGATGTGGTGTTGGAAGGTTTCACACTGGTTTTATGATGTTCTCTTTTGGTTTCATTTTAAGGCAAGAGCCCAGAATTTTAGCTGGTATTAATGGCATGACTGGGCAGTAAAAGTGCCCTTTGGAATTCCATGGATTGCAGTTAATGGGAAGCACTGGCTGTGGAATCCCAGCGTGTTTGTGTTCCTTGATAGCCAGGAATTTCTTCTTGCCTGGCCTCAGGACATCCAGGACTCGCTGGAATGAGCAAAGGGCTTGAAGGCAGTTCTGCCTGAGGTGTTTGTTCTTGTGGGTGCCCTGGTCCCCCAGGATCCATTGGGTTGGAAAAGCCCTCCAAGATGACGGAGTCCAAGCATTCCCAGCATTGCCCCTGTCCCAAGTGTCACATCCACAGGGATGAAATCCCTCCAGGAATGGGGACTCTACCCTTTCCATGAAGGAATTGTCCCAAAATCCCCCCTGAGCTGCCCTGGCCCAGCCTGAGGCCGTTCCCTCTCCTCCTGTCCCTGTTCCCTGCCAGCAGAGCCCGACCCCCCCGCCTGTCCCCTCCTGCCAGGGAATTCCAGAGAGGGAAAAGATCCCTCGGGATCCTCCTTTGCTCCAGCCTCAGCCCCTTCCCAGCTCCCTCAGGAATTCTCCAGCCCCTTCCCAGCTCCCTCAGGAATTCTCCAGCCCCTTCCCAGCTCCCTCAGGAATTCTCCAGCCCCTTCCCAGCTCCCTCAGGAATTCTCCAGCCCCTTCCCAGCTCCCTCAGGAATTCTCCAGCCCCTTCCCAGCTCCCTCAGGAATTCTCCAGATCCTTCCCAGCTCCCTCAGGAATTCTCCAGCCCCTTCCCAGCTCCCTCAGGAATTCTCTAGCCCCTTCCCAGCTCCCTCAGGAATTCTCTAGCCCTGCTGTCACATTGTCAGGGATTCCCACTCCTCTGGAGCCGTGTGTCCATCTGGGATGAGGCTGTTCCCATTCTCCTGCCCAGAGCCCACCAGGAGCAGTTCCACCTCTCCTTGTTCCCAGGCTGGATTTTTCCTTTTATCCGTGCTTGTTTTCCTGTCTGTGTTTGGACACAGAAGCTGTTCCAGCATCCCATTTTTGCTTTTTACTTCTTTAGGGGAGGGTTTGCATTTCAGAGGGCTCTGCATGGTTGGGTTTCAACTCCTCCAAGGGAGTCTTTAACAACAGGTTTCGATTGCTGCTTTCTGTGAGGGGGAAGAAAAAAGAAAAAAAACGTTTGGAATATTTTTGTTGTAATTAAGCTTGGCAGATATTTAGAAAAAATAACATTTTGGCCACAGTGAAACCTCGTGGTCTGTTAGCCCGGAGCAAGGAGCATTCCCCTGGCCCTTGTCCATGAGGGATGCTTCTTTTCCTTCCTGAACTGGGAACTGGGAGGGAAACTGGGATGCAGGTGAAGAGGCAAAGTGGGATTTCGAAGTATCATATCTCTCTTCCCCAGCACCTGCTGGAGGTGCAGGGTTGGAAATTTAGGAGTGAAAGAACCACGTTTTGCTCTAAACACTGGATTTATTTGAGTTATTTTGCTGCTTTAAATAAAGAAGGTGGGCGGTTATTGAGTCCCACACGCTCTGGATGATATCCTGAATTATATCCTGAATTATATCCTGAATTTCCAGCCAGAAGCAGAGTGCAGGATCACTGCTGCCATCACGTTCCCTCACAGTGGGATCAGCGTGGATTCCTGCTAAGCCCCCAGCACGTGCAGGGGTTTGGCTTTGATCCATGCAGGATTTCCCTGCTTCGCACCAAAGGCAGCCCCATTCCCGGGTCGGCATGGCTCGGAAGAGAATTCCCGGGCTCCCGCTGCTCCCCAGAGCTGGTGTTTCTTCCAGGGCTTGAGCCGAGCTCCCGACTGATTCCCGGAAGGGGAAACATTCCCTGTGGGACACAGCTCCTGCCCTGTGCCCAGGGATAACTCCTCCTTCCCGGTGGGTGCCGAGATGGGAGCTCTGGGCATCGAGGCAGGAGCTGCTGAGCTGTTCCTGCTGGATTCCAGCCTTCCAAGGAGCCTCATTAATGCAGGGGGTTAATTGGAACCAAATCCTGTTCCAGTGACCCATTCC
Organism: Cyanistes caeruleus; assembly: GCF_971803275.1. Taxonomy (NCBI): domain Eukaryota; kingdom Metazoa; phylum Chordata; class Aves; order Passeriformes; family Paridae; genus Cyanistes; species Cyanistes caeruleus. The sequence goes on from NC_141707.1 coordinate 40,187,978, forward strand.
CAGCTGGATTGTTCCCCTCTGGATGCTCTGGAGATCGGCAGCTCCTGTGTGGTTTGTGTTCATCCCCATGGATGTGTTTGGAGAGGCTCCTCGGTGTTCCGGTGACTTTGAGCCTGAGGTTTTGGGCTGAATTCCTGGGATTCTGTGTGGATTGGAAAGGCAGAGAGTTGTGACCATGCCATAGCAGGATGGGCTGTGCTGCTGGGATTGGGCTGGGTTGGACACCATGGCCTTAGAGGTCTCTTTCATCCTAATGATTCCATGATTTTATGGGGATTTGAGCTGCTGCCCTGTGCCTCCTTTCCTTGGTACACCCACATCCTCGTCCATCCATCCATCCATCCATCCATCCCTCATCCATCCATCCATCCATCCATCCATCCATCCCTCCATCCATCCATCCCTCCATCCATGCATCCATCCATCCATCATCCATCATCCATCCATCCATCCATCCATCCATCCATCCATCCCTCATCCATCCATCATCCATCCATCCATCATCCATCCATCCATCATCCATCCATCCATCCATGCATCCATCCCTCCATCCATCCATCATCCATCATCCATCCATCCATCCATCCATCCCTCCATCCATCCATCCCTCCATCCATGCATCCATCCATCCATCCATCCATCATCCATCCATCCATCATCCGTCCGTCCATCCATCCATCCATCATCCATCCATCCATCCATCCATCCATCCATCATCCATCCATCCATCATCCGTCCATCCATCCATCCATCATCCATCCATCCATCCATCCATCCATCCATCATCCATCCATCCATCATCCATCATCCATCCATCCATCCATCCATCCATCCATCCATCCATCATCCATCCATCCATCCATCCATCCATCCATCCATCATCCATCCATCTATCATCCGTCCATCCATCCATCCATCATCCATCCATCCATCCATCCATCCATCCATCCATCCATCATCCATCATCCATCATCCATCCATCCATCCATCATCCGTCCATCCATCATCCATCATCCATCCATCATCCATCCATCCATCATCCATCCATCCATCCATCATCCATCCATCATCCGTCCATCCATCCATCCATCCATCCATCCATCCATCCATCCATCCATCCATCCCTCATCCATCCATCATCCCAAACTCAGCTGGCAGCATCCTGGAATCTCCTGTGGGAATCAGGTTCCACCATTTCTCTCAAATTGAAGGATTTGTTTCTCCTTAAACTGTGAGGAATTCCTGGAATAAATCCTGTGAGGAGTTCCTGGAATAAATCCTGTGAGGAATTCGTGGAATAAATCCTTGTCCACCAAATCCACCTTGTACCTTAGAAATACACAATAAATGCTGTTTGAATACAGAATATCAGCTCAGATTGCCCAAGGGAAAAGGCCGTGTCCGGGGCCTGCCCTAATCCCACAATTGTTATTTGTGCCAAGTCGGTTTTGATGCCACATCATTTCCATGGAAAGTTTAAAGCAAGCCCGTGGAAAGGCTTTGTGCTGCCTTTGCTCTCACCTGTCCCTCCTGGGCTCTGCTGTCTGTTGAGGTGACATTTGAAATGAAGGTGTCGTGTTCAGGCTGTTCCCTGGATTGGTGTGGAACACACACAGCCATTGAAGAGGGAATTACAGGTGTGCCTTTATCTGACATTATTCCAAAAGCTAAAATACAGCTGGCAATAAATGGGATTAGGGAAAAGGATTGAGCCCTTGGATTGTTTAAGCTGGCACAGAGCTCGCTATCCAAAGGGAAGCTGAGTTTATCAAATTGGTGTTTTGTGTGAGGTTTGGGTTGTGGGGTTTGCTTTGGTTTCCTTATCCTGTGCCAGCTCACTGTGGGCACCCTTTTTTGGTAGGAAAACCACCTGGATTGGGCATCCTGCAGGAAATGAGCTCTGTAAATCAGGATTTTCTCTGCTGGGAATGGTGTGTGGATGTAAGAGCAGCATGGCTGGGTGCTCCTCGCTGCTGTCACCTTTGTCACCCTGGGGGGAAGCTCTGGTGCTCCCCCTCCTGCCCATGGAGCTGGGAATTCCAGAGGGAATCCATCCCAGTCCCTCGTTCGGCCGAGCGGCTCCGGCTGGGAAAACTTGTCAGCCGTCCTGGAATACAGACATCACACATCCCGTGCTGGTTTCCCACCCTCATTAGTGCCAGAAAAGGACACTAATTAGCTGTGCTGTGCCCAGCGTGGCTCTGTGTGCTGTTCCCAGGAGCGGAGCCAGGCTCCCTCCGCGGCGCCCGGGAATTGCCGGGATCTTTGGAGCTGCCAGGGCCGTGCTGCTGCTCCTGCTCGCTGTGTTCTCCCTGCTTGGGGGGGTCTCACATTCCCACTGTCCCGATTTTCCCCTGAGCACTGCAGGTGCCTGGCTGCTGTAGGAATTTTCCTTTCCACTTAAAGCCATAGCTGGAAGGACCCACAGGATCATGGATCCAACTCTTGGCCCCAAAATCCCACCCTGGGCATCCCTGGGAGCAGTGTCCAAACGTTCCCTGAGCTCTGGCAGCCATGGGAATGTGACATTCCCTGGGAATCAGGGCCATCCCTCTGCTTGGACACGGTGCAGGAACTAAATTTTAAGGAGCTAAGTTTTGCCAAGTTCCAACCCAAATTTTCCCATTTGGTCCTTCCCTGTGGAGCTGTGCGGGTGCCCCGGGGGTGCTGCTGTCACCCAGTGCCTCATCAAAGGCAGAATTCCACCCTGGAAGTGTGAAATCCCAAATCCCCTGTGCTGGGGCTTCCCAGCTTCCGAAGGAGGTGGTGACAGAAGGCCGAGCATATGTTCCACAGGGGCATCATTAGGAGCAATTGGTTGCAGCCTTGGTAACACCGGGATTTACAATCTTCCCATAATCTCTGGTGCCTGTTGAGCTGGGGAAGGCATTCCCAAAGGCAGCTGAGGAGTTGGAACCTTCTGGAAGGATGGGTCTGGCCGATGCCTGCCATCTCCTATTGGGAATGGGGGTGCTGGTGGCACCCTGGGGTTGGAGCCTCCCCTCAGGGTTTCTGTGGTGCTGGAACACCATCCAAGAGCTCCATGGCCGTGGGAGATGTTTGGATTTGTTGTGGAGCAGCTGGGCCATCGCTCTCCTCTCCTCTGGGATGTCAGTGTCACCGCTCCATGCTGGTGGCTGCTGGGGGTACAGCCAGACCCACAACTCTCCTGTGGTGTGGGGCTCTCTTTTTGCCCCAGAAATGAAGCCACAAGTCATGCTGGCCATCCCTGCGAGGCTCCCACACAACTGGAAGGGGCGGGTGAGGCTGGGAGGAGAGAATTCCCCGTTGTGTGGGACCCGAAGTTTGGCTCTTGTGGGAATGCTTCCAGCAGGGCTTCCAGACAGCCTCACTGGGATCTGGAGCTGCAGGAGTCACGGGCTGGTGTTGTGTGCAAGCCCTGGAGCTGGGGCATGATCCCAAGGGAGCACACAGCTCCCAGGCAGGGATCCGGGATCCCACCATCTCCCCCGTGGCAGTGGGAGCTGTGCCGAGGTTTGGGGAGGGAGCTGATCCCTTGCTCCCCAACCCAGCCCATCCAGGGAGCATGGCTGAGCTCACACACCAGAATTTGGCTGGGTTTTTGGCTCTCCTTCAGCCACGGAAGCGGGGACCTGCCGATAGCATCGTGGAGCTCTTGCAGATAAGGATAATGAAGTGGGAGGCTGATAAGGAAGTGCCATTGCTGGGAAGAATATTTTTCCTTTGCCAACTCCAGCTAAAGGTAAAAGCTGTTTGTGATCTGGAGCACAAAACTTCCTCAGCTCTGTCTGTCCTGTGGGATTGGTGCTGCTTCTCCCATCACCAGTGAGTTTTCCTGGAATCCCTGAGGCTGAGGTGTTCCCAGCAGGTTGCTCAGGGCTGGATCCCGTTTACCCTCCGAGGATGGAGCTGCCCGTGCCAGACTTGGATCATACTTAGTGGATAAAAGGATTTGGGGGTTTGTTTTTGTACCGTTCCAAGTGGAATTTGAGGTATTCCAGCCTGGCCTGGTGCTTGTCCCAATGCCAAGCTGCAGGTTGTTCCAGTGTGGGATTAATCCTGCTGCTCATCCCGGTCATGTGCCAGCCAGGGCTCGTTTTCATTCCATGCCATGCTCTGCTTGGGAGCCCGGAGCTCTTTAACCTAATTCCCATTCCCAGCTCCCGGCGTGGGAAGCTGGGGAGAGCCAGAGCTCCTTTGACAAATCTCTCTTCGTGTCAGCACTTCCAAAATCCCGAGTTTCACTTGTGTGTGACACCCTGACACAGGTGCCACAGGCGCCTGCCTTCCACAGGGAGCTAAAATATGCCCAGGAAAGCCTCTTCAGGAATAATTCTTGGATTTTTTTGTCTTCAAGCCTGAATCTGTTCAATTCCTGATTGTGCTGACAGCCAGCCCAGCTCCTTCTGCCTGGGATCTGCACCTCCCAGTCCTTGGATATTCACTCAGAACTGAATCCAGCTTCCTTCCCCAGAACCATCCTGACAATCAAATTAATTCAGTCAGGAATTAGGGACGGTTCTGCCTTGGAGAACCTGAGGAAGAGCAGGTGTGTGGAATAATTTTCCCATTTTTGTGCCCTCAGCACCGCAGCTTGAGTGCTCTGGGCTGGGTGATCCATCACAGGTTGGGTTCAGCGGTCTCTGAGGTCTTTTCCAACCTCAATAATTCCACGATTCCATGATTTTGGCAGCACCCTGGGTGTGCTCCTGGCAGGAGATGCCAGTGGTGGTGTCACAGCGCAATTCTCCGTCACAATTCCGGTCGTTTCACAGTTCATAAACATTCATCAAAGGGAATTTAGATGAAATCCGAGTTTTGTCTGGTTCCAGGCTTCCTGCAGTGGGAAAATCACAAGGTGGATGTCTGGGAGGGTGAGCAGGTGAAGTGTGTCTGACATGAAAAGATGAAATTAGAAACGTGTTTGTGGCTAAACAAAGGGAATTGTAAACATGTGTTGCCATCAGGTGAGAAATCCTGTGGGATTCAGTTGTGAGGATAACTCTGGGATGACAGGAGCTGGAGAGAAATCTTCCTCTCCTTCCCTTTTTTTTCCTGAGTTTAGGTGCCTGCTTACATTGTCCAGAAATTTGGGATTAATCTTCTCACAGAGATTAAAAATAGCATCCAGAACTGCCTCGGGAATGGGAGCCCAGCCAGCACAGCCAAAGATTTATTTGGAAAAAGTAACCTAGTAGGGATTTTATGGGCGAGTTCAAACATTTATTGGTCTGGCACCTACCTTTGGGACTGGTTTTGGGGCAGCCACAGTAAAAGTGCCTGAGGAATAAGCAAAGTGATCCCTTGGGAGGAAGCTCCAAAGTGGGATAATTCTCCTCTCATTCTCCTCCAACAAACCAAGTGCCCTGAGCTGCTCCTCGTATGGCCCTGCCAGGGAAACTCAAGGAAAAAAAGGATAAAGCACCTGAAATGCAGGGAAACTCGAGGAAATAGGGAAGAAACCCCTCCCAGATCCAGGGAAATATATGGGAAGGAAGATAAACCCATCCAGATCCACAGAAACCCAAAGAAATAAAGGAAATAAACCCCTCCTCAGTTCCAGGAAAATAAAAGGGAAGGGGGATAAACCTCTTCAAATCCAGGAAAAGTCAAGGAAAAAAGGGGTAAACCCTCCCTAGATCCAGGAAATTCAAGGCAAGTGGGGATAAACCCTCCTAGATCCCAGGTAAGTTAAGGAAATAAAGTTTAAGCCCCACTAGATCCAGGGAAATTCAAGGAAAGCGGGTATAACCCCCCCAGATCCATGGAAACTGAAAGGAAAAAGGTTTAAACCCCCCCAGATCCAGGGAAACTTAAGGGAAGTGGGGTTACCCACCCTGAGGTCCATAGAAATCCAATGAAAGTGGGGATAAACTCCCCCAGATCCAGGGAAACTTAAGGGAAGTGCACTCCAGAGCCGCGGATGCATCCCTGGGCCTGACATCTGTAAAATATCCAGGAGGAGGGGACAGGAGCAGGCAGGACATGGGGATGAATTTGGAATTAGGACACAGCAAAGGCCAGGTTTTCTGGGAAAGGAGCAGAGGGAGGGCAGACAGAGGTGTTTGCTCAGGGCCATTCCCTGAAATCCTGCTGCCTCAATCTCGGCAAATCCGCGGGGCCTTGAACGCTTAAAGGCAAAAAAATTGAAATTCAAAAAGGTGCCGTGAAATTTGTGTGCGGTGAAGCAGCAAAAAAGCAGGGCTGGGGTGTGAAAATGCTGGATTTGAGTCACTGCCAGTCATTCACACCGTGCCCCTGTGTGTGTAAATTCCTTTTTTATGGTTTCTTGCCAGCCCAGACAGTGTCAGGGAGTCTCGGGGACAGTGACAGCGGAGCACAGGACACAGCAGCCCTGCTGCAGGAATTCTTGCTAGTTGTGGCTGGAAAATCACAGGATTTGAGGTTTATTTTGGCTTCCCTGCACCTCCTCTGCCGGGCTGGAGTGGTGCCTGCAGTAGTGAGACCTGTAAATATTTCCAATATAAATCTAAGTTTGTAACTTGCTGTGAAAAATTCCCTTGGGATTGAGGTTTGGGTGTGTGAGAGCCTTTCCTGGTGTTTACATTTTTAGGTGTAAGAAACTTCCAAATAAATTCCTTTCCCTGTTCAACAAGTACTCGAGTGCAGCAAAGTAAATAATTTTCATTTTTTCAGGAGTTTTTGATTTACCTGCTCCCTCTGGGCAGCGTGAGGGGAGCGCTGGATTGGCTGGAGGATGTTGGGAAGAGAAGGGAGCTCAGGGAGAATTAAAAAATTAAACAAAGGCTTCACTTCTGAGCATCTGAGTGAGTTCCTGGCTACCTCCAAAGCAGGAATTCTGTCTGGGACGTGGTTTTCCAAGGAGGGCTCGTGCTGACATTCACTGGAGACAGAAAACCTGGGGCCAGGCCCCAGGCCAGGCTTTTTATCCCTGACTTCATTTATTTTTCTTGGTTTATCCGACCCTTAATATTATTTAAATGAAGGTTTTGTTCCTAGAGCAGCATCCATCAGGGTTTCCTCTGTCCTGGGACTAAACCCTGCTGGCCCCGTGGCTTGGATTTGATATTTTAAACTCATCCCTGTGTTTTATTCCAGCTTTGGGTGGGATTTTATCCATCTGTTGGTGTGGTAGGATTTTGCCATGTGGGGGTTTCTCGTGGGTGCTGTCATTGAAATCTCGGTGTTGCATAAGAAACTCACTTGGAATGAATTCTGTGGGTTTTTAGCCGTATGTTTGGAGAGTGTTTGTGGGCACAGCTTGTCCAGAGGAGCTGTGACATCCCTGGAAGTGCCCAAAGCCAGGCTGGACAGGGCTTGGAGCAGCCTGGGACAGTGGGAGGTGTGGAATGGGATGAGCTTTAAAGTCCTTCCCAATCCAAACCTCTCTGGAATCCCATGATGGGAGAATTCACGTTATCTCTATCACAGAAGTGTGTGTAGGATAATTTGGGATCATCAGCCGGCCTGAAAAATTGCAGTTAGGTGAAGTTAGAGTGTTTTGACGAGGATTTTATCCAGCTTTTCCTGAGTGAGGCTGTCTTGGCCGACGTCCCTGACCAGCTCATCCCTTTGGAGGGGAAGGGAGGGATCCTCCACGTGAGGGAAGGTTGGAGGCGTTTTGTTCCCCCCACCCTCTAAAAATCCCTTCTCACCCTCAGGAATCTCATATAAATCCCGGAATCCCAGACTGGTTTGGGTTGGAATATCAAAGCCCATCCCAACCCACCCCTGCCATGGGCAGGAACACCTCCCACTATCCCAGCTTGCTCCAGCCCGGCCTTGGGCACTTCCAGGGATCCAGGGGCAACCACATCTTCTCTGGGAATCTGTGCCAGGGCTTTCCCACCCTCACAGGGAGGAATTCCTTCCCAAAATCCCATCCAGCGGTGGTGCACTGGGGTGTGCACGGCTTCCAGGTGGGAGCTGCTGCCGGAATTTTCCTTTTCCTCCTGAGCAGCTGATGGATGAGCAGCAGTGCAGTCCCACAGGTGACTCCATTTCCAGAGGGTTTGTAGGGAATAACAGCATGAGGGGATGAGATCTTCTGACTCACAGCAAAGCTGCTTTTTCAATGGGATCTGGGGAAAAATTCCGGAGCAAAACCAAAATCCCTCGGCGTATTTGGGATAATTGTAGGGATGCTTGGACCTCGCCGCTCTGTCTGTGCTGCTGTGAGGCAACACAGGAGTGGAAAAGATGTAAAAATTGCTGGAACCCCTTTTTTGTGTGTTTTCCAGCATTTTTGTGCCCTGCAGCTCCCAGCACTCCGGGCTGCCCCATGAATGGATCCCATCGTGTGTGCAATTCCCAGCACAGCCTTTGGAATACAAATTTTAGTTCTTTGGGAGCCACTTGCTCTGGCATTTCACTGAAAGGGCTTTAATTTTGGATTTTGTGGTTTTCCTTATCGGCAGTGAGTGATTTAATAAAACCACGGGACGAACTCGGAGTGAGTCAGGCCTGGCTGGGCCTTCAAAGCCTTCCTACCATGGAATTCTTTTCCAGTGGTGAATTAATGACGTTTCAGCTTTCCCAGAACGTGAGGCCATTAAGCTGAGTCGGGATTTCTGAGAGGAGCAAGCAGCTCCGTGGTCACTGCAGCCCTTGTCCCCAAAACCTTCCAGAGGTTTCCCGGATAAAGCTCCCTCAGCTCTCCCACTTGCTGTGTGAGGAGAAGGTTTGGGATCAGAGGATCCTGAAGGTACCAAAAGCTCTCCAAGATCTGCCAAGGCCACCACTGCTCTGTGTTCCCAAGTTCCACCTCCACAGGGCTTTAAATCCCTCCAGGAATGGGAATTCCACTTCCCTGGGCAGCACATTCCAATGCCTGACCACCCTTTCCATGAGGGAATTATCCCTGATATCCATCACTGGATAACCCCAGGCCCACCGAGGTGCACAGGGGGGAGTCACAGATCCAGAATTCAGGATTTTGACTTGTTTTTTTCCAATCCTTTCCCAAGGATGAGCTCCACATGCCATGTTCTCTCTCCTCAGCAGGTCCCTCCGTGCTCTGGAAGCTTCTCCCGCTCTTCCCTACGGATCCAGGGTGTTTTTAGGAGGGGACAAGCCTGGTGCAGGCAGAGCATTGGTATTTTTAGATCAAAGACCAGTTTAATAAAAAAAAAAACAGCAGAGGAGAAGGAGGATTTAATAAATAAGTACATTTAATTCTAGCCTAGCTTGGATTCCTCATAAAGTCAGGGAGCTTGGAGCTCGCTTCAGTTGCCTCTGGCTTTCCTAAATAAACACACCAGAGCAGGGCTGGGAAGTAGCACAGAAAATTGCAAAAAAAGTTGCATTTTAATATTCTAGGAGAATATTAAGGGCTGTCTTACGGGCCAGGCCCTGGAATTAAATTTTAATGCTGTCCAAAATTCCCAAGGTTGTTTTGGTAGGCGGCTCCTGGAGCTACACAGAGTTTTTTTGTGCAGAAAGGGTCACAGTTAGGGCAGGGTGAGGAACCTTCTCCAGCCACGATGAGTGAGCAGGGTTTGGGGCCAGGATCTGCTTCTTATGGAATTCTGTAAGTTCTTCTGGAATTTTTATCTGGAGAAGAGCAGGCACAGGAGGAACCTCACTGATCTCCACAGCTCCTGGGCAGGAGGGTGGAGTGAGGTGGGCCTGGGCTCTTCTGCCATGTCCCAAATGAAGGGATAACAGGGAATGACCCTAAGTTGCACTAGGGGAGGTTCAGGTTAAATATTGGAATTTTTTTCCCCTGGAAGTGCAGTCAGGCATTGGGGTGAGTTGCCCAAGGATGTGGTGGGGTCACCATCTATGGGACTGTTCAAGAGGTGTCTGCATGTGGCACTTGGGACATGGTTTAGGGATGGTTGTGGTGGTGCTGGGTTGATGGACTCGATGATCTTCAAGGTCTCTTCCCTCCTGGAAGATTCTGGGATTCTGGGAATTTTCCCTCAGGCTAAAGAGGCCTGGTTGCCACCACCCTCCTGTGCTGTGGCCTTGGGTGACGCGCTCAGTGTGTGCTTCACCTGGGCAGCGCCTTGGGATGAAGAGTTACGGAATCACAAAGGTTGGAAAAGCCCTCTAGGATCACCAGATCCAACCATTCCGAGGCCTCACCCCTGTCCCCAGTGCCACCCGTTAAAGCTGTCCCCAGGTGCTGGAGACCTTCAGTAAAGCTCAGGTGAGAGGTGATTGAGTGAGTGGGGTGAGGCTGGAGGCCTCACTGGTGACTCTGGATGGCTGCAAGCCACCCCAAACTGCCCCTCCCGTCCCTTGGGCTGTCCCAGGAGAGGATGAGCCGTGGGAGGTTGGAGCTGTCCTGCTCCACCTCCGAGGATCAGAAGAGCCCTGGCTTTGCTCCTGCCTGGGCACCCTCCTCGTTCCTTTCCACACCAGATAAATTTAGGGATTGTGAGGGAACATTTCCAGCCTCAGCCATCGCACCTCTGACAGCCAAGGGTGACAGTGTCACACCAACAGAGCTGATTTATGCTGCTGTTCCTTCTCTTCTCAATGTTTCTGGAATTTGGTTCCTTTTGGATGGCAGCTCAGTGCCAAGAGGGAAAGCTGGATCCACTCAGGAATTGGGATCTGGGTCTCTCCAGCCAGGGAAGGGCTGCTCTGCCTCCCTGGAGGTGGGAGGTGTGCACTTGACTGATGAACCAGTTTCGGGTCTAAGAACTCACTGGATATTAATAAAAGTTAAAAATACCTCAGGCTCTGCCTTCTGCCTGACTGAAATGCAGGAAAAATGAGGATTGCAGCTCCACACATGGTGGAGACGGTGAGATAAACCCCAGAAAGCTGCAGGCAAAATGCTGAACCTGAGGAGCTGGGAAGGATGAGCTGGAGAATAAACTCAGGCTGGGCAGTTCCAGGTGAGGAGGGAGTCCTTGAAGGCTGCAGTAAGAGCAGGGCTTTGATGTGGGTGTGTAAATGCATCACGAGGACCAAGACTTGTTTGAAGTGTTTTAAAGCCCTGATCTTTTCCCTGAGTGCTGTTGGGAAGCCAGGAACGATCCAGGTTTGTTTTTCCATCTCTCTGGGAGTAGTGGAAGGTGGGAATAATCCCAGTCAGAGGGAGGACAGGAGGAGAAAGCCAGTTGGGAATTAATTCCCAGGAATTTGAGTTACTGTGCTCATGGAGAAGTGGGAATTCCCTTCACCCTCACCTGCCACTTCAGGGTGTGTCCTGGCAGACCAGGTTTTCCTGGAAATAAAAAAGGAATAAATACCTTTATTCCTTTCAGGGAAGTTTGACCCTTTGCTGGGATGGCTTTTAATGTCCTTTCCTCCAGCGCTGGTGTCGGACTCTGCTTCCTCTCCTTTCTCCATCCCCATCCATTGGATGGTGAGCACATCCCACATTTTAGGGCTTCATGAGCTCGTGCTGACACATCCAGGGCCATTCATGGGAACAAATTCCATTCCCAGCACAATTAATGTCAGGATTCGTTAATAAAAGGGATGCGGACTTGAAGATGATACGATCAATAAGAGCAGCAGCCCGGTGCTATTAATTAGCAATGCTATTAATTAGCAGTGCTCATGGTTTTGACTCAGCTGAGTTGCTGCTACACTGGTTTCCCAAAACTTTGGGCCTTTTCATCTTCAGGAAAGCGAGGAATAAGTTGGAAACAGCGCAGCAGGCTCTGGTGCTGGTGTGACCTGGGCTGCAGGTGGCATCTGGAGTCATCTGCTGCTGCTTCCTTTTCCAGCTGGGTGCTTTATCCCACTTGGGATGAGTTCAGCCTTTTCCCTGGATAATGCAGGAGCCCTTCACCCCCAGGACCTGGGGCCACCACCCCAGCAGCTCCCTCAGTGCCCTTTTTTCCACAGAAAGGGACAGCAGGACAGCCCCAAGGGATGTGTTTGAGATCAAGGACAAAGCCAAGCCGTGGTGGTGGTGCCCAAATCCTGCAGATCAGTCCATAAATGAGATTTTTAGTGCCAAAACCTGGAATCGGAGGCTCCGCCACTTTGGGTGGAGCTGGGCTTTGTTTCAGAGGTTAAAAATACATAAATTTCCTTGTTGCACTCTGGTTTTATTTTCAACTCTGCAGCAATTTAATATTTTGGAGGTCTGCTTGTACTCCCCCCAATTTTCCATCTGCTACTGTGATTAATTTAAGGCCCAGCTCTATCCTGCCAACCCAGAGCAAACAGAATGGAAACCTTACCTAGATGGTTTGGCACGGAGCAGCAGACACGGATAACTTTGGAATTCGGGGGGGAAAAGCGAAATCCCATGTTCCTGGAGCCGGGATGGGGTTGGACAGGAGCCCTTGCAGGCAGCAGGATCCAGCTGTGCTTCCTCCAGGTTTGTGCTGGGAGGTGTTGCTGAGGAGTCGGAAGCGGCGTGCTCTGGTTTCCTACAGCCTCTCCAGGCAGGAGGATTTGCCACAGCTCGGCTTTTCCCCCTCCCCAGGCCTGGAAACACCGTGAGGTAGTGGAAAGTTGCAAGTGAGGAAGGTGGGATTGATTTCCCGAGGCTCTGGAAGGAACAAAACTGCGGAGCTCACTTGGGTGCTCGGCCAGGGGGGCAAAGGAGCATGGGCAGAAAAGGTTATTTTTAATCTGGATTGTGTTTTATGGTTATTTTAATTTTGGATTGTGTTTTATGATTATTTTAAATCTGGATTGTGTTTTATGATTATTTTTAATCTGGGTTGTGTTTGGTAGGAGCCAGCCAGGGATGGGGATGAGGATGGAAATGAGGATGGAAATGAGGATGCAGAGCAGTGGGGCACAAGATGAGGCTGCTTCAGCTGCAGTTCCCACTCACAGGAAAGGGTTTTATGGGATCCTCATGGAAGCTGGGGATCCAATTAAAGGTGGAAATCTGCTCTGCTGGCAGTCTCCAGCTGCACGAGTGGGTGGTGACACAGGGGACACAGGCAGGAGAGGAGAGTGGGGCCGTCCCTGCTGGCCACAGCAGGAGTCTGGATTGTTCTAGGAAGGGAATAATTCTGCTCTCAGAAGCCTTCAGAGCTCTAATTGGGAAAAGATGGAAAGGGAAACCACAGGACACAGACCTGTCATTAACTAAAGAACTCTGGGATGTGTGAAGCCCACGGTTGTAAGAGCTGGAAGTGGCCAGGAGAGGTTGGTGAATCATTCCAGGGATCCACGGGGAATAGGAAATCCAGATGACAAATGTGTCTGGTTGGGTGTGACTCCAGCAAAACTCCTGGAGCCAGTTCAGTAGCCTGGGCCTCGGGTCCTGCTGCTGTCACTGAGTTGTGGATTTGGGAGCAGTGCACTTGGATTTCAGGAGCCACTTGGGGTAGTGCCATGCAGGGATGTAAAAAAAAAGTCTATTGCTTCCCATGGAAGTGAAAATATCGTGGTTTAGGATCCAGTTTTCCAGCAGGGAGTGGCTGTTGAGAGTAAGAAAATCCTTAGTCCAGGTTTCAGAGAAGGGATGATGTAAAATCGTGGAATGTCCTGAGTGAGAGGGATCATCCAGCCCAGCCCCTGGCCCTGCACAGACACCCCAAAACCCCACCCTGGGCATCCCTGGATGCTCCTGGAGCTTTTGGGAATGTGCCCATTCCCTGGGGAGCCTGGGCAGTGCCAGCACCCTCTGGGGGAAGAGCCTTGCCCTGAGATCCAGCCTAAAATTCCATGGCACAGCTCCAGCATTCCTCAGGTTCTGTCCCTGTCCCAGGGAGCTGGAGCTGTCCCTCAGGAGAAGCTCCAGGCTGGGACAGCTCCCCTCAGTCTCCTCCAGCTGAACAAACCCAAAACTGTGACCTCAAATGCTCCACATCTGTCCCCTGCAGAGCCTTCCTCATCCCCGAGCTTCTCCTTCGGACACAGTGCCAGATCCAGAGCTCCCTCAGGCTGTGCAGGTGACCAGGGCAGTTCTTCCCAGAGAATCTGAGAATCCTGCAGGTAGGAAAAGCTCTCCAAGATCTGCAATCCAACCATTCCTCAGTGCTGCATGGCTTTAAATCCTTCGAGGAATGGGAACTCAGCAGAGATCAAGGACTGGAGGGGCTGTGGAGTGACCCCTGGTGCTGTCCATGCCACGGTCACCCTGTAAAAAACCTGATTTTTGGGCAGTGAGGGGGTGCAGTTCACCCTGAGCTTACTCTGGGAGCTGGTCCTGCCTGCACACGGTGTCCAGAGGCAGTTTTCCCTTGGGAGAGGGCAGGAATGTCCACAGTGAGCTCTTGAGGGACGCCCAGGGCTTGTGTGGAGCAAAGCAAAGCACTTCCCGCTGCAGACTGAGATCAGATGGCTTCGTTTGGGAATGAGATCACTGGAGCCTGGCTCTTGTTTTCCCTGTTCCAGGCTCTCATTCCCGCTGGAGCCCTGGCACAGCCGCGTCCTGCCGAGGTTTCCAGGCAGGATTCTCATCCCGGTGCCAGCCGGGCTGTGTGAGCTGATTAGCTCTAAGGAGATCAGAGCCTGACAAGGGCTGCATTGCAGGTAAACACTGGAGCTTTTCCTCCAGCTGAGAGGAGCTGTGAAACACGGCTCAGGAGGAAGGAATGGTGCTGGAAGAACCCTCAGGAAAAATACCAAGAAGTGCACGGAATGATAAGCAGAGCTGATAAGGTGCCTGGTGAGAGACTGAGAGGAGAAGCAAGCACTGATATGATCAGAGCTCTAAATGCTGTCAACATGACAGCAGCGAGGAGCAGGAGAAGGAACCGTGGTTATCTGATGGAAAACGAGCTCTGGGAAGAGCAGCCATGGGAGCAGGAAGAGCAGGGGGATCCCCAGGGGCAGGGATGGAGGGAGGGCAGAGGAGCGAATCCTCGGCTGTCCCTCATTCCCAAGGCTTGTCTGGCTGTCCTGGTGCCCAGCAGTGTGGTCAGCACTGACACAGAATTACCCTTGGTGCCTCTGATCCTGCCAGGAACCCCCTGAAATTCCTATTTTCCCCGTGCCAGCGAGGTGTCCAGGTTGGCTGATCCCAACAGGTGCCGCTTGTCCGTATCCCTCCCCTTCCCTGGGACGCGGTTTGTGCGAGGAAACGAAGGAAGTCTGGGAAGAGGATGGGTCTGGGATGGTTCCAGGGATCCCCAGGACAGCTGGGATAAGTCTGGAGTCTGGGTGTGGCACAGCTTGGGAAGCTGCTCCCAGAGTGGGATTTTGGTCCTGAACTCTGATTTATTGATTGCTGATTTATCGTGTCCAGTGCCACCAGGGCCGGCTGGCTCTTCCTCCCTGGGAGGGGACTGCCAGAGGCCTGTGGTCCCCAGGGGTGAACTGGGTTAACTGGGCCAGTCTGGGAGTTCCAGCTGGAGCCCAGGAGATGCTGGAGCCCAAGAGGTGCTCGGCAGATCTTCCACTTGGCCTTGCTGTGCTCAGCCGGGCTGATGGGGATCCTTTCCACACCTGGTGTTTGCAGAGTTCCCCGGGTGTTCCTGGGTTCCATCCCGTGTTCCTGGGTTCCATCTCCTGTTCCAGGGTTCCATCCCCTGTTCCAGCCTTCTCCAGGAGCACAGTCACCACAGTTACGCTGCACATTCCGGGACAGGGCTCTTGGGAAAGCCGCCCTTCCCAGAGAGCTGTCCTGGAAGGAGCGCTCACATCAAAGGAGCCGGCAACGATAGGGATCAAATAATTGCTGCCTCTCCCTTTCCTTCTGACTCCTGTCACTCACAGTCTGGGGTGTCTGGCTGAGGGCTGGGCAGCAGCAATCCTGACTCTGGGATCTGTGACATCCAGCTGAGGTGGCATGTGGTGACTTTTCCAGCTGGGATAGCTGCTGGGGTAAAATGAGGTGGCATTTTGTGATCCTGTTGGGAGAGCACTGTCCTGCAGCCCCAGCTGGCAGTGGGAGGTGTTTCCCTTAGGAATGTGCTCAGGGAAGGGAGCAGGACCTGGCTGGGGCACAGAGTGCTGTCCTCTCTGCTGGATGCTGGATGGAGCTGGATGGTCACAGAATCCAAAACCAGTTTGGATTGGAAAGGATATCAAATCTCATCCCACGGGCAGGGACACCTCCCACTGTCCCAGGTGCTCCAAGCCCTGTCCAGCCTGGGCACTTCCAGGGATCCAAGTGCAGCCACAGCTTCTTTGGGAAGCTGTTCCAGGGCTTCCCTACCCTCACAGGGAACATTTTTTCCCTAAAAACCCCGGATCCAGAGCTCAGGGCTGGCCCTCAGCTGCTCACCTTGTGTGTCCCAGCGTAGCCCTGCCCTTGGGTGCCTCGTGATTCACCGGCGCTTTTGGGGCCAAAACCAGCAGGGAGAGGAAACGTTCCTGAGCAGCTCTGGCATCAGGAATTCACAGGGAACAATCCAGGAACCGCAGCCACGCTGCCTCGGATTGCTCCTGCTGGGTTTGGCTGTGGTTGGTCCCTCACAATATTCCTGTCTCTCCCTAGAATGCCATGAACCTGCCTCCCGACAAAGCCCGGCTCCTGCGGCAGTACGACAACGAGAAGAAGTGGGAGCTCATCTGTGACCAGGTAAGGAGCCTCTGGAGAGCCTTTGGGAGGTGAGAAGAAGTGGGAGCTCATCTGTGACCAGGTAAGGAGCCTCTGGAGAGCCTTTGGGAGATGCCTGTCTCCAGCTGTTCCATCCTGGGCTGAGCAGGGCCTTGCAGGGCACCTGTTCCCGTGAGTTCCAAGCGCTCATTCCTTCTGCTGCCTTGTTGGTGAGCACTCCCAGAGGCCTCCCAGCCACCCCAATCCATCCTGGCACACTGTTATTCCATGATTTGTGTCATGTTCTCAGTGTCCCAGAGGGCTGTGAGCTCTGTGCTGCAGGCTGTGGTGGCAGCAGGTCAGGCAGAAGCCGTTTGATCCCAAATTCCCACCTCACAGAGGGATATCCCTTTCCCCTCTGATGTTTCCATCTCAGCCTGAGCTCAGAGTCCTGCCCTGAACAAACCATCTCAGCCCAGAGGCTGCTGGGCTCCCACGTCACCTCCAGGGACAGACAGGAGCCTCTGCTCTGCTCCAGAGGTTGGGAACGACCTCGGCTTGGGCAGTGCCAGATGCTGAGGAATCTCCTCGGGTGTGCAGCAATTAACAGGATGTGATGGATAAACAAGAACGGCATTTTGGGGGGAAATGTGCCAAAGGTGGGATTGGGACTGGGGAGCCAGCAGCAAAACTGGGATCTGCTGTGAAGTTCAGCAGTAGTGGTTAGTGAAAATGATTAGTCCAGCACTGGGAAAGCGGGATGTTCCCTTGGGAACTCAGCAGAAGCAGGGTGAGAGCTTGCCAGGAGGTCAGGGACTTCAGGATAAATACATTTATGGGACATTTCCTAGTCAGCTGTTGCCGTGCTGGGGTGTCTGACACACTCATGGAATTCCAGACTGGTTTGGGTTGGGAGTTCCAACCCCAGGGACACCTTCCACTATCCCAGATTGTTCCAAACCCTGTCCAGCCTGGCCTTGGACAATTCCAGGGATCCAGGGACAGCCACAGCTGCTCTGGGCACCCTGCCAGGGCCTCTCCACCCTCACAGGGAAGGATCCCTTCTTAATAGCCCATCTAATCCTGCCCTCTGGCAGTTTAAACTCATTGCACAGGTACCTTAAAGTAAAAATACAGAATTGCCTTTTTTCCCCACGAGTTGCCCGTGCAGAGAATGTAAAGCTTGAGCTATTTAAAGATTCATTTTACTGAGTGTGAAAAATCGCACTGCTGCTAATGACTGCAGATTCCCCTGGATCCCTGGGAGTGTCCCAGGCCAGGCTGGACAGGGTTTGGAGCAGCCTGGGACGGTGGGAGGTGTCCCTGCCGTGGCTTTAAGGTCCCTCCCAACCCAGTGCATTGAGTGATTCCATGATTTGTGTCAGGGGTGTTCCCAGAGCTCCGTGCTGAATTCCCGCTGGCAGCGGCACAGGCTGGAGCCGTTTGATCCCAGCCTGGATGTGCAAATTCCCAGCCCGGAGCTGATCCACCCTTTGCAGCTGCTGCTGATTCACTGCCCAGCTCCGGGCTGAGATAGGAGGGATGAGCAGATGCGAAGGAAATTTGCAATCTGGAGTAATCGCCGCTCCCGACAGCTCCTTACACAACTCAGGGCTGGGCCGAGTCCCTTCCCTGGGATGAGCATTCCCATCCTTTGGAAAGGCAGGGCTGATGGGAGCCAGCAGTGCCAGCAGCAGCAGGAGGTGACACAGTGATGACACAGTGCCACCTGTCCCATGGTGGCCCCACAGAGCTGGGGTCTGCCACAGCTCCCCAACATCCACAGCTCTGTGAGCAGGTGGCACCAAAAAGCACCAAAAATCAACATTTGGGATGTGAAATATTTATATTCCCTGGAATAACGGGGATGAGGTTCCAGGAACAGCGGTTGTGCAGGATTTTTTTATTCTAAATGCTAATTTTGACTCCTGCTTTCCCTTGGTTTCACCCATTATGCCATTTTCACCTGGTTTTGCTTATAAATCCATGAGGAAATGAACTCAATCTCTCCTGTGCTGGTTCTCAGCTTACATCTTCGAGGGAAAAATGTCCAGAAATGGTATTTTCTAAGCAGTCTATATTCTAAATCTATATTTCTAAATATAATATATATTATATATAATAATTATAAATATAAATAATATATGAAATATAATAATGACAGATATAATTATATAATATAAATATAAATATATAATATAATATAATATTATTATAATATAATATATATTATATAAATATATATTATATATTATAATGTAATAAATATAATATATTATACAACAATATAATATAATATACAACAATATAACATAACATAGCATAGCATAACATAACATAACATAACATAACATAACATAACATAACATAACATAATATAGTATCTGCATATATAATTCTACATATTCTATATTTCTAAATATATATATTCTATATATAACCTATATTTCTGAACAGTCTATATATATAAATATTCAGCAGCAGATCCTGAATATTTATCTGTGGAATATTTGGAGTTAATCCCCATAAAGGAACTCTCACTTTTGCAAAAATGAAATTAACAAAAGTGGGGAACTGATTTGATGATGATGATGATGATGATGATGATGATGATGATAATAATAATAATAATAATAATAATAATAATAACAATAATAATAATAATAATAATAATAATAATAATAATAGTCTGTTGTGGATAGGATGATTTGCATAGTTTGAGTCATTGTAAGGGCTGCTGGGCTGGTTGTGGAGGACTCATCCCGCTTGGAATTTTCTCTTCCTTTGTTTATAAGCTTATCAAATCATCTCAGAATTGTCCTCAGAGCTTGCTCTGATCTCTCTGGAGAAGGCAGAAGCAGGAGAAGAAGAGGAAAGCCAGGAGATCTGTTGGGAAGGGTCAGGGTGGCCCTCTGAGGGGTTGGTGCTGGGACAAGGATGCCATTTCCTGGCCTGGAAATCAGGGAATGGCATCGGGAAAGGCTTTTTTTGGAAGGCTCTGTCCAGCTGGGTGCCAGGAGGGGCTGCAGAGGGAGGTGGGTGAGCAGGGGAGGCCTTGGGGACATCCTGCAAAGTTCTTCATGTCCCTCTAATGGCAAAGGGTGGCAGGGGCGTCACCGCGGCCTGGCCCTGGGACGCGCGGCAGGTAGGAATAAGGGATGGGGAGTTCCACAGGGAGCTTGGGAGGTTTGCACCCAAAACAAAGAGAGAGCTCTTCCTTCCCTGCTGAAGCTCCAGGAGAAGGCAGGCGCTGGGTGTTCTGGAGGCTGGTGGGCAGCCTGGGGCTCTTGGGGTGGCCTTGGTGAACGGGGCCCAGCCCTTTGCTGGGCTTCCAAAGGCTTTCCCTGCCCACGGGATCTGTGGATGGCTGCTGGAGAAGGGCCTGAGCGAGGAGCGGGGTGTTGTGGGGGTGCTGTGCCATTTTTTGTCACAAGTTCCTCAGTGGAGCCCAGATTTCTCCTCAGGAACATGCTGGGGGAACCGGAGCCCTTACGGTGCCTGTGACCCTTTCACAACACAGATCCAGGGCCAGTATCCAGCCAAGGGTTTTCCATCGCTTTTTATGGCTGCAGAAACCATTTGCAGCTCTGGTTTGAGGGCCTTTGCTTAAAAAAACATCGTGTATTCCAGGAAATCTGCCCTCTGGGGGTAAATCCAGGGCAGGAAATCCCGTGGTTTACTGAATTCAGGAGAAGGTGGACTTTGGGACACTCGTGGCTTTTCCCATATGACTGGGTCACCCTGGGAGAGGGGGCTCAGGGAAGATCAGACGAGGAGGGATGGAGAGGTTGGAGATAAAGGCACCAGGAGTCACAGGCTCAGCGATTTGGGATTGGGAAGGGCTCAGCACCCCTGGGATGGGAGGGAGCAGCAGCTGGGTTCAGTGCTGACCTGCTTTGGCAGGATGTTAATCCCGGGGGAATGGATCATTGTGACTCCTCATCAGTGCAGGGATCAGCAGCTGCTGTCACCTCATTCCACAAGGACACTTCCAAAGCCACACGTTGTCCTGCTGGTGGGAGATGCAGGAGATGAGGAATTCTGCACTGCACTCATGATGTGCTTGAGACACTGCTCCCCATCTTCCCTGTCCATCTCCTTCCCCACCGATCCCAGTCCATGGGATTTATGCCCTCGCAGCACTGTGGGATTCCGATCCCGAGTCGGATGCGCCGGGCGCTTCCCCGGCATCTGTGAATCCCAAGAATGAAACAGCTTAGCGAGGATAATGATAATAATGAGAATAACATATGTGCTAATATAGAAAAATGTCCTGAATGGTTCTGGGAGCCAAGGATTGTTGGGAAAGCCACAATTTCCTGGTTCCGGAATGAATCTGTTTTCCAGAGCTGGGCGATCAGGGGATGTGTCGGGTTCTTTGCAGGATCACGTGGAAGTGCAGGAGTCCTGCAGTTCCTCTTGGCTGCTGAAGTAAAGCCCCCCCAGGTTCCCCTTTTTTCCTGTATCTGTCGGAAAACAAAGTGCTGATTCTGGGTGAAGGAGGCACCAGAGAGGTGTTGTGCTCCTGCCTCCAGGATTTTCCCCTGGATTGTGGGATCATGGAATGGGCTGGGTTGGAAAGGGCTTTAGAGCCACTCAGACCCACCCCTGCCATGGGCAGAGACAACTTCCACTGTCCCAGGTTATCCCAGCCTTGCCTTGGGCACTTGCAGGGATCCACAGCTGCACTGGGAATTCCAGCCCAGCCTCTCCCCACCCTCCCAGCCAGGAATTCCTTCCCAATATCCCATCCAGCCCTGCCCTCTGGCAGTGGGAAGCCATTCCCTGTGTCCTGTTCCTCCATCCCTCATCCCAAATCCCTGTCAGAATTCAATCCCAGTGAATTCTCCCCATTTATTCCCCCAAAGGGAGATGCTGGGCCCAGCTCATCTTGTTGCTCTCCGGTGTTGCTCTCCTTGCATTCCCTCTGTGCTGTTCCATCCTGGCTTACACCACTGCTCCTCAGGGATTTTCCAAGTCAGAAAAGGCCTTTATCTTTGGGAATTAAACTCGTTTGCTTTGGAGGACAAAGGCAGTGTGGAGTCATTGCTGCTCCCTGCAGATAATGCTGGAGCTCACAGCAGTCACGTAGTGGAGATAAAAGAGGTTTCACCAGGATTTAGGAACTTTGTTGTGTCTGAATGGCTCAATCCAGGGAAGCCACCATGTCCCAGTTGTGATGTCACCCCACAGCATTTGCTGAGCAAAGTTTGGCCGCTCCAATCCGGATTTTAGGCTTTTTATGCGTGTGGTAAAAAATCCCCGACCTCGTCATTCAGCTGGTGTTAAATCCTGAGTTTGGAAGCTGAGCTGGCCAGGGAGTGGGTGGGAGTTGCCAGAAGTGGAGGGGAGGAGCTGACAGGAAAAAAAAGCAGGGATTTTTAACTCTTTAATTATGGATTCGAAGGAAGAGCAGTGCTTTGGGAAGCGTGGGATGGACCACGAGAGAATTCCAGCGGATTCCAGGGAGATCAGCCTGCAGCCAGCTCCATTCCCAACCCCTGGGAGCTCCCAGTCAGATTTTTGGGAAGAGGGTGGCTGTGACCAGACCTCCAGGGTGGTTTGGAGGCCTCACTGCACAGCCCCAACCCTGGCCCTCGCAGCTTCTTAATCAGCCTCTAATATAAAACACTCGGAGCTGGATAAACCCAGACAGGAATCATGGCCAGGAAAGGGCATTTTAAAGGCTAATCCTTCATAGCTTTCCAAACCAGCAAAGAAGAAACGCTTGAAGGGGTTGTAAAAATGTTTCCAGGCCTAGGAGATGTTAACCACGAGTGGTTTTTGGTCACTCCTCAGGTAAGAGCGTTGCTGGTGTTTGCTGCTCATGGATAAATCCTTTAACCCAAATAATTCCACTCCACAAGAACCAGCAGCGTCTCTTTAAGCTGAGTTGCTGCAGAGATTATTACATAAATACATAATTACAGCCAGGTTTGAGGAAAACAAACAAAACCATCCAGTAGCTGCATCCCAGACTGTTAAATGAGCTCGGTGAGGCTCTTTAAACATTTCATTTTGAAGATTCCAGGCAATTAAAACTGGTGGTTGGGAAAAGCTCCTGTCACTTCAGCAGATGAGGGTCGATTACTTGGGAAGAGAAATAAATCCAGCAGAGCAGAAGGGCTTTTCTGGGGGATTGGGCTGAGCACAGCTCTGAGAGAGCCCCAGAAACGGGGGGAGAAATGGGAGAGGGAAGGTGGAGTGTTGTTGGGATGGGATCCTGCTGCCAGGAGGACGTGGCTGGGGGTGGAATTGGAGGATCCTTAAGGGCTCTTCCAACCCAAAGCACTCTGAGATCCCAGGAAATCTCTGTCTGCCCCACGGAGCCACCGAGGTGAGCCCGGCTCCCAGAATCCCTGGGAGAGAGCCAGGAAGAATCCACAGTGGTGGATGTGGTGCTGGAGCAGGACAGGCCCTGCTGGAGGCACTTTGTCCAGTGAAGATCCCTCAGTGAAGAACTTTGCATTTTCTGAGCTGTTTTTTAGATAAAATAGGAAATGCCAATTCCAGAGGCGCATGGAAAAAGAATCCAGCTGTGCAAGAGGAAAGCCATGAGTGCTCTGTGACTTCCAGAGCTCCCACCAGGGCTGCTGGAGCTCAGGGAAAAGTTTTTCCTTCATTTTTTCCTGCTGGCCATGATGGATTATTTTTTTTTTCCCCCCAGCAAGCAGCAAGATAATAACAGGAAGAACTTGTGGTGTTCAGCCAGTTCTGGTAACTGGGCAGCAGTGTCCTGTTCATTCTGGAATAACTTTGGGATAACGGAGTCAGAATTGCATCCTGAACTAATAAAGGGAGGTTTCAGATAACAGTTATAAAATGGGAAATTTCAGGAGGTTGGGATGAGATCTTTCCTCCAGGGAAAGGGGCAGAATAGCTTCAAGTTCTTCCAAGATACAAATAGGATTAGAATTTTTGGGAATGCTGTGAGGAGGTTTGGACACAGCATTCTCTGCCTATGGAGCAGCTCGTGTTTCACAGCAGCTTTGGTGGGATAAACTTCCAGCTGGACACTGGGAAAGCAGGGAAAAATCAGGGAGCTCTCAGGAGACAGAGCTGCTGTGATCTGGGGCTGAGGGGGGATTGGCTGGAAGGTTTGGGAGGAGCTGGGATGGAATTCCCAGAGAAGCTGTGGCTGCCTCTGGATCCCTGGGAGTGCCCAAGGCTGGGCTGGATTTGGGATTTGGAGCAGCCTGGGATGGTGGAAGGTTTTCTCCAAGTGGTTAAAAAGGATTTTGTGGTGGTGCATGCATCTGCTCTCCTGACCCTTCTCTTTCCTCTCTCCATGCTCCTGTTCAGCAGAAACCCTGGAATTTCAGATGGATGTGCAGCTAAAATTCAGAATTCCCACTGAATGTTTAAGGTGTCTTTTTGTGCTGTTGATGTAAATGTCAAAATCCATTTAAATCTCTTTTATTTGCATACACAGGTTATCAACTTAGGACCAGAATGTTTTAAAATATAAATTGTTTAATATGTACGTGGTGCAAGAGTTTCCTGGATAAACACAGAAAAATGGCTGATGTTTATTCCTGTCTCTTTTCCAGGAAAGATTCCAAGTGAAGAATCCTCCACACACGTACATCCAGAAGCTGAAGGGGTATCTGGACCCAGCAGTGACCAGGAAGGTGAGGAGCATCCTGGTTCCTCCTGCCTGTCCCTCATTCCTCAGCCACCATGGTCCAGGTTCCTTCCTGCCTTTGTGCAAAGTCTCAGGGAGAGGCAAAGAGAAATTGGGAATTTGCTGCAGTTTTCCAGCTTGGGAAGGAGAGCAGATGTTGGGAAGCCAGGGATCATCTGGCACAGAGCTTGGATAAATAACCTGATAAATTGTCTCTGAGCTGGGCTCTAGGCCTGGGTTTGGCTAAAGCCCTGTCTGATGCCCCTGGCTCAGCCCTGAGAAGGGGTGTCCATATTTTGAGTCCTTTTCTCTGGGAATTTGCCTGGCAGAGGTTCAGTGCAGCTGAGTGCACTGTTCATGGTGACAGCTCCATCCGTGGGGATCAGCTCCATCCACAGGGATCAGCTCCATCCCTAGGGATCAGCTCCATCCATAGGCATCAGCTCCATCCATAGGGACCAACTCCATCCATAAGGGACCAGCTCCATCCATAAGGATCAGCTCCATCCATGGTGATCAGCTCCATCCACAGGGATCAGCTCCATCCATAGGGATCAGCTCCATCCATAGGGACCAACTCCATCCATGGTGATCAGCTCCATCCACAGGGATCAGCTCCATCCATAGGGATCAGCTCCATCCATGGTGATCAGCTCCATCCATGGTGATCAGCTCCATCCATAGGGATCAGCTCCATCCATGGTGATCAGCTCCATCCATGGTGATCAGCTCCATCCCTAGGGACCAGCTCCATCCATGGTGACAACTAGCAGAGCCTCTAAAACACACCCAGAAATGCTGCAGAGCCCAGCAGGTCCCAGCCTGGCCTGGCTCCGTTATCCCAAACTTTCCCTGCAGTGATCCAGGGTGGGTTCCCTGTGGAAAACACGGATCCTGCTCCGGCCCCTCGCTCCCTGTGCTCCCAGCCCTGGGACAGTGCTGCTCTTGTGGGAGCCTCCAGCCAGGAGCAGGGAGCCATTTCCAAGGAAACCTTGACATTTCCCCTGTGGATTTTTTCCCAGCCAGTGAACGGGGTCTTTGTGGTTTTTCTCTCCGGAGGGTTTTGGAGATTGTTCCGCGTTTGGCTTCGCTCCGTGAGCTGACATTGGAGCCTTTCTTATCCGAGGTGCCAAATGACAAACCCAAAGGGGCTGGAAATGCCGAGTTCCTGCTGGCCCCGGGGTTATTCCGGATCAGCCCTTCCTGGAGACGTCCCCGCAGGGATGGGAGAGCTCATCCCACCCGGACCCTTGCTGGGATTGAGTGGTGGCACCGGTTCAGCCGGTGCTCACATCCAGGAATTCCTTCCCAATATCCCACCTGAGCCTGCCCTTACCCTTCTCCTCCCATTTAACTCTCAGGGATGGGAATGTGCCCAAACAGCTGCTCCAGAGGGATTTCTCCAGCTGTTTCAGCACTTTTCCATGAGCAGGGAGAAGAGGATACTCCAATCCTGCTCCAGATGGGATTGAGGTGCCCCTGTCACCTCATTTTCTAAGGAGCTCTGCAGCCTTCAGGAGAAAGTTTGATGCTGCACCAAAGCTTGGCTTGTAAAGAAGCTTGTTTATTTATCTCCAGGCTTTTAATTTCCTTAATGCTGGAAGCTGCAGGATGTTCCTGGGAACAGAAAGGATTTCTCTTTTTCGTGTTTTTGTTGACTGCTGGGCTGCTGTTGCTGCATTCCTGGGGATTTAGAGGAGTTCTCAGTCAGCTCCATGTTTTCCTCATTCACTCTGTGCTGGGTGAGATGTTGAGATTTTTTAATAGAACCTAATTGTTATTTTTGCTGCCCATTCCATTGCAGAAATTCAGGAGACGAGTCCAGGAGTCGACCCAGGTGCTCCGAGAACTGGAAATTTCCTTGAGGACAAACCACATTGGGTGAGAATTTATTATGCCTCTGGTAATAGTAAGAAGAACTATTATTATTATTATTAGCATCATTATCATTATTATTTTCATTACCATTATTTTAATTATTAATTTCATTTTTATTATTATTATTATTTTCATTTTTATTTCCATTTCAAATTAATTAATTAATTAATTTATTTATTACTTTTATTTTTATTATTTGCATTGTTGCCAGAGGTTTTGTTTTTTTATCAGACATCCCTTTCCCATCCACATTTCCACCAATTCCACCTTCCTGTGGGACCAGGAGCACTGGGAGCTTTTCCAGTGTTTTTCTCCATGATTACACACCGTGGCCAGCTCAATTCCATCCATTTTTTGGGGGATTCTGCTGTGATTTGGAGGGAATCAGGGGCTGTTTTAAGCTGTGGGAGGAATTGCAATCCCATTTGGGTGATGGGAACATTCCTTGGAGCTGCACATCCCAAAAACTCCTCCCACACCCCTGCCAGGTGTTCCCTCCTTTTCCAACACAAAGGATTCCCCACCAGAGGTTTGGGGAATCCTTGGATGCTCTTGGATCTGGGAGGTTTGGGGAATCCTTGGATGCTCTTGGATTTGGGAGGTTTGGGGAATCCTTGGATGCTCTTGGATTTGGAATGAGCAGGAGGAGCCTCAGTGCTGCACCAGGAAAAGAGGGGACAGCGCCAATGTTCATTCCTTCAGCCCCTGAATCCTTAAACAAGGATTTTTCCCAAACCAAGGCCGGTTATTTTCGCAGGGAAATGATAAAAAATGTCCATCCTGAGGATCAGAATAAGTCAGAGGTGATGAATTCCCACTCCACGAGCCTGGAGCTCCACTTCCCTCCCTGGATTCCCTCATCCCAGCCACTCCCAGGGGATTTGCTGCCCCAGTTGGGGTTTAGAGAAGAGCTGAGGTTCCTTTTCTCCCTGGATTTGCCCCTAAAAGGATGGATTTTCAATTTTTTCTCGGCATTTTCAAAGCTTTGGACCACGATGGACTTTCCTGAATTATTTTGCAAAACCCAGGGGCCAGAATTCACTGTAACAGGTGCACACCTTTTAAAAAAGAGGCAAAATTAAAATTTAATATTTTTTTTTTCCCCCTGAGTGAGACCCAAAGTGCTGCAGTGGCTCTGTCTCTGGTTTTTCTGAGAATTCCAGGGAATTCCAACTCCCCAGGAAGGCTCTAATGTCTGTTGTTTCTCTCACAGATGGGTCAGGGAGTTCCTGAATGAGGAGAACAAAGGCCTGGATGTCCTGGTGGAATATCTGTCCTTTGCCCAGTATGCAGTCACGTGAGTGAGACATTCCCAGGATTTTCTGCCAGCAAATCCATGGATTTTAGGGAATATTCCTTCATTCCAAAGGGGTTAAACACTGAACAGGCTGCCCAGGGCAGTGGTGGAATCACAATCCCTGGAATTGTTCAAGAATAGGTCTGGTGGGCATGGAAGTGTTTGGTGGTTCTGGTTTTTCCCAGCCTCAATAATTCCATGATTCTGTGGGCCTGAGAGCAGAGGAAATCCTGATGTGAGTCTGGAATTATTTCATCACAGCAAACAAAAAAAAAGAAACAAACCCAAAAAATCCTGAATTTAAATCTTGGGATTATTCATCTCTAGTCTATATTTTTTATCTTTGGTTTCTGAGCCACCTTAGGGGTGGAAAACCCATTCCACAACGTGTGCAAAGATGCAGGATTCCTTGGAAATAGGTTTGGAATTGGTGTCCCAGCCCAGGGCTTTGTATTCCTGCTGTGTTCCAAGGGATTCCCAGCCCCCAGGTGCTGCAGCAGATGTGCCAGGAGCCTTTCCTGGGGCAATTCCAGGGGTGTTTGGGAAGTTGGGAAGACTGGAAAATGAAGCTGGGATCAGATTGAGTTGTTTGGCTCATAAATCATGACATGGGCTCTGAGAAACCAGATCTTTCAGTGGAGATCTTCAGCTGGGAGTTGGTTTTACTGGTGTGGAATCAGCCCAGACTGGTTTGGGCTGGGAGGGACCCTCAAGCCCATCCCTGCCATGGACAGGGAGCTTCCCTCTATCCCAGGGTGCTCCAAACCCCGTCCAGCCTGGCTGTGGGGAATGAATCCACATTCATTCAGGATATCGTAACAGCTTTTTTTTTCCTGTAAAAATGAAAAAGAAGCCTTAGG
Organism: Cyanistes caeruleus; assembly: GCF_971803275.1. Taxonomy (NCBI): domain Eukaryota; kingdom Metazoa; phylum Chordata; class Aves; order Passeriformes; family Paridae; genus Cyanistes; species Cyanistes caeruleus. The sequence goes on from NC_141707.1 coordinate 40,215,961, forward strand.
TTAAAGATAATTTAAGAGCAGAAACTCAAGCTGGGGAGAGCTGATAATTTATTTTTAGCAGATTTACGTCCGTCACTGCCCAGAAAAGAGATTTGTGGTGGGGTTGCAGGAAAATTTATGAGGGAAAATCCTTTGGTTTCAAATGTTTCCCACTGGAAAAAACGGTGCACGGCAAAAAGAAATGTTTGTACAAAGCCTTTCTTCCTAAATTTCTATAAATGTACGCGAGGAACTCGCTGGGTTTTTCCCCTCTGGCACGGGGAACATGAGTAATAACCTCAGGAGCTGGAAGGGGAACCAGCAATTCCTGCTTGGAATAGCAGAACAGCGGGCAGGGAGTCAGAAATCAGGGAATCTGGGATGATTGTGGTGATATTTGGATGTGCTGGGAGGTTTGTGGGGCCGAGCTGGGATGGAGGAAACCAAAGTGATTTATGGAGAATCCATAAATCATAAATCAGAGAGCTCCCAGAACTCCCACTTCTTCCTTCCAGGCAGGGATATTCTGCAGCAAGCAGCCTTTATTTTATTTTATATTTTATTTTATTTTATTTTATTTTATTTTATTTTATTTTATTTTATTTTATTTTATTTTATTTTATTTTATTTTATTTTATTTTATTTTATTTTATTATTTTATTTTATTTTTATTTTTTATTTTTTATTTTTTAAATATCTTTAAATATTTTAATTTTTATATTTTTATGTTTATTTTATTATATTATTTTATTTTATATTATTTAAATTTCTTTAAATTTTTTATTTTTATTTTTATTTAATTTAATATTATTTTTAATATTTAAATATATTTAAATTTTTATTTTTTATTTTTATTTATTTTATTTTATTTTTATTTTTTTTTATTTTAATTTTATTTTTGGATTTATTTTATGTTGAAGAAGCTGTTTGGTCCCGTTTGGATGTGGCCCAGAGGGATTCAGAGCCCTGAGGATGTAGGACCAGGGCCACTGGTGGCCTTGGCAGGGCTGGGAATGGTTGGATTCCATGGTCTTGGAGGGCTTTCCCAGCCTGAACGTTCCGGAATTTCCTTCCCCACGTGAAGCTCATCCTGTTTTCCTGGACTTTTCCGTGTCCCTCCAGCACCACAACCCTCCTTTCCCATCGTTATCCCTCCTGCTGAGCTCACAGAACCCTGGGATGGTTTGGGTGGGAAGGGACCACCTGGATCAGCTGGATTTGATGATCTTGGGGAGCTTTTCCTTTGCTTTGGTCCCCCTTGGCTTTGTCCGGTGATTCTTTGACTCCACCAAAACCCGCGGCGGGAAGGAGAACTCCGCGCGCGTCTCTTCCGCCTAACCCCGCCTTGGAATTCCCGTTTCCTTGCAGATTTGACTTTGAGAGCCTGGAGAACAGCGTGGAGAGCTCCATGGACAAGTCCAAGCCCTGGAGCCGATCCATCGAGGACCTGCACAGGGGCAGCAATCTGCCCTCTCCCGTTGGGAACAGCATCTCCCGCTCCGGCCGGCACTCCACCCTCCGGTACGGAATCCTTGGGAATCGCGGTGTGGGACGGCTCTTCCCACTGGCATATCCCTCAGCTCCCAGCAGAGGTGTGGCACACGAGGCTGCTGTGAGGTGGAAGGAAGCTCTCAGAGGTGGGAATCGCTTCCAAGGGCAGGATGAGCTGAGGATGCGATTCCTTGTCCTCTTCTCCAGAACAGAGCTCAACATTTCCATGGATCCAGTTGCATCCATCCCGTGTCCTGTCCCTTCCAGCAGCACATTCCTTCCATGCTGCCAGGAACGGGATATTGGATTCTTTGGAAAGGCCACTTCCCTCCCCCAAACCCGCTGTCACCCTCTCACTATTCCACGCTTGACTACCAAGTGTTTCTTTCTCAATATTCCTTTTTTTTTTGTTTTATTTATGGAAAAGGCAGGATCACTTCCCAGGGTTGCTTGACAGTCACCTCTCCCCCATTCCTTGGATGTCCCACTGCACCCCAGCTCCCAGTGCTGTCCCTCAGGCCGGGCTCCGAGTGCCAGATCCTTTGGGATGATTTTTCCGGAGTTTTACTCCCCAATCCTGGGAGCAGCAGATTCCAGGAGTGGAGCCTCACTTCCATCCCATCCCTTCCAGCAGAGGTGGTTTGGCTTTGCCAGGCGGTGACCTCGGCCCCGGGGTCGATGTTGAGTTCTTCCAAACCTTGTGCCTGGAAGATTTAATTCCCAGAGAGCTCTGGGAAAGAAATCCGGCTGTGGAGTGCAGCAGGATCACTTGGCCAGATGATTTTGGGGTTAATTTTGGTGGTTTTGATGCTCTTTGCTCCTTCCTTCTGCCAGAAGTGGCGGAGCCCGAGCCGGCGGGAGGCGCCGGATCCGCCGTGTCCTTGGGAGGAGCGCTCGGGATTAGGAATGCCTCAATCAGGAATACCTTACGTGTCTCTTACATTGTTTCTCTTCATTTCCTTCCACCCTTTTCCCTTCCTCACATCTCCCTTTATCCCTCACCCGGCTGACTCCCCGCTCCAACATCTCCCCCGTTCCCTGTTCCCGCTGGGACGCTCCTTCCCGGCGCTCCCACCTCCTCTCACGCCCCATCAGATCGCTTTCTCTGCCCGAACACCTCCAGCTCAAACGCTGCCACAGCTGCTCGGCAGCCGACTGCCTCTGGAACATCCCGTAAGTCCGCGTGGAAGGAACACCCCAGCAGGCCGCGGCTGACGCCATCCCACAGGATCCCCAGGAGAAGGGATCCGGGCTCCGTTATCCCGTCCCGATCCCGTAGCTGGCTTCCGCAGGGTGGGATTTTGGGAAAGGCTTGGCGTGGGAGAGCTGAGTTTCCCTCCTGGCAGTGCAGATAGTTGTGTTTGATACTCGTAGAGCTCGTGGTGCTTGTCCCTCCGATTTCCCTTTTTTGTTAGAAACAAAACTCGATCGGACCCAAAACCGCCACGGAAACGGGACCTGGGAGAGTTTTCCAGCCAAAATTCCCCTCCTGCTTCCAGAACCTTCTCAGCACTGGGGCAGCATCTTTGCATTGCGTTTGGGAGGGTTGTTTTGGTTTTGTTTTTTCTTAACTCTGTGTTTTTAATATTCATTTCCATGGGTTTTGTTCAAAATGTGAATTTTTTAAAAATTAGGTGGTTGTGAAAATGCAGGTTTTGGAGTTTTTTTAAAGGTCTATTTTTAAAAGTGTATTTTATCAATAGCTGGGGATTATCTGTGTTAAAAAATCCCCTGAAAGTTAAAGGTAGGTGAGAGATTTTAAAGAAGGGAGGGGTTTTTATTAATTATATTTATATATATATATATAAAGTTTTAAAATAATTATATTTATATATCTATAAAGTTTTAAAATAATTATATTTTTATATATCTATAAAGTTTTAAAATAATTATATTTTTATATATATATAAAATTTTAAATAATTATATTTATATATGTAGTTTTTAAATAATTATATATAAATAGTTTTTAATAATTATAATATTTTATATATATAAAGTTTTTTAATAATTAGAATATATATAAAGTTTTAAATAATTACAATATATATATAAAGTTTTAAAATAATTATAATGTTCATATATATAAAGTTTTTAATAATTATAATATTTTATATATATAGTTTTTAAATAATTAGAATATATATAAAGTTTTAAATAACTATGTTTATGTATATAAAGTTTTTAATAATTAGAATATTTCATATATATAAAGTTTTAAAATAATTATACACAAATATTATAAAATGTTTAATATAAATATAATAATAAAAATAGAACTACAATAATACATAAATATATGAATGTGTAAATATACAAATATATAAATATTTAAATGCATACATATATAAGGATATAATATTTTTATATTATCTACATTTTATATTTATATAAAAAATAATCTATTATATTGTATATAATTATTATATTTTATCTATTTATTATCTATTATCTATTATAATTATATTATCTATAAATATTATAGATACTAATATAAATAGAATCATAGATTTTTTTATAATTATAATTTTGCAATTGTAATTTTTATAATTAGTAAATATTGGTGAACTGAAGGGAAATCTCAGAACGAGGCAGGTGCTCAGCTGAGGAGGGGGTGCAGGGTGAGGTTTTTTGGGGGTAAAACCAGGATGTTCTGCCCCCTCTCCGGGTGATAAATGAGATTTTTGGGATGTGTGGACACCCAGGCTGCGTGGAAATTCCTGGAATTCCTGTGCAGTGGGAGGAAGGAACCCCAAAATCCCGGATTGGTTTGGGATGGGAGGGTTTGAACTCATCCCATTCCAGGGGCAGGGACTCCTCCCGCTGCCCCAGGCTGGAAGATTTGCTGTTCCCTCTTGGAGGAATAATCCAGGATAATTCAAAATCCAGGAGCTGGCCTGGGATGGGCAGAGCTCCATCCGTGCTTCCCTCTCTAATTCCAGCTCCAATTCCCCCATCCCTGCGTTTCCCTGGAAACCAGGAGGGTTTTTTATCTTGAGAGGAGGCTCAGGGATTTGGGAAAGCGACACCAAAATGAGGGCAGGAGGATGAAAAAGGCAGAAAAACCTTGGGGGATTTTCTTGCTGCTTTTTTTGGGAGAAGGAGCTTTAGTGAGAGGCAGCCTCTGCTGTCAGATAAATATTAATGCAGCCTTTGCAGTGTCCCAGCCCATTAGAAATTCCCTTTCTTCTGAGAAAAATATTGGAGTTTTCACGTGGATTGAACTGAGGAACTTCAGTTCTTCCTCCAGGATCTGTCGAGTCTGAGGAGAGAATAAATCCAGAAATGGCTTTGGAGTGCCTTCAATAACTTGGACACGGTTTTGGGAGCTGAATTTGGGCTTTGCCAGGGACACTTTCACTGCTCAGGGGCCTGGGGAAATCATCATTTCATCAGATACATCCTGATTTACCAGAACATCTTTGTGAGCAGCTCCAGGACCTCACAGAAACCCCAAACTGTTGGGATGACCCCAAACCCCAAACTTCCTTTCTGAAGGAATTTTTTTCTCTTGGAAACCCCAAAGTTTCCAACCCACAGGGAAGGAACCCAAAACCTGTCCCAAACCCTGATGGATTTCAGCTTCTCATCTCTGAGGGACCCACCCTGGGCTGCTCTCCTGGGAGCCAGGGGACAATGGGATGGGTTTGAGCAGCTGGAAAGGTGAAAATGATGGGAGAAATCAGCCGTGATTTGTGTTAATTTGGGGAATTCCAAGTCTACACCGCTGGGCTGGGAATGTCCTGGAATTCCAGAAGGGTTTGGGATCTAATTCCAACCTTCCTCCCACTGTCCTGAGCTGCTCCAGCCTGGCCTTGGGCACTGCCAGGGATCCAGGGGCAGCCACAGCTGCTCTGGGAATTCCCAATTCCCAATATCCCATCCATCCCTGTCCTCTGGCACTGGGAGCCATTCCCTGGCTCCTGTCCCTCCATCCCTTGTCCCCAGTCCCTCTCCAGCTCTCCTGGAGCCCCTTCAGGCCCTGCAAGGGGCTCGGAGCTCTCCCTGGATCCTTCCCTTCTCCAGGGGAACATTCCCAGCTCTCCCTGGATCCTTCCCTTCTCCAGGGGAACATTCCCAGCTCTCCCTGGATCCTTCCCTTCTCCAGGGGAACATTCCCAGCTCTCCCTGGATCCTTCCCTTCTCCAGGGGAACATTCCCAGCTCTCCCTGCATCCTTCCCTTCTCCAGGGGAACATTCCCAGCTCTCCCTGGATCCTTCCCTTCTCCAGGGAACATTCCCAGCTCTCCCTGGATCCTTCCCTTCTCCAGGGGAACATTCCCAGCTCTCCCAGTTTGTCCTGGAGAACCACCCAGCTATGGAGAGGTTTAGGAGGGATCATCTCATTCTCATCCAGGTGGTTGGATCCAAGCTGGAATTCCAGGCAGTCCTGGACATGCTGGAATATCCTTGCACCTGGAAATTCCCAAATCTGGATTTCTGGCCATTTTTTATTGTTTAAGGAAACTTCTCCCCATTTCTTCGAGCCAACAGAACCGGTGGATGCTGAAATTCAGGAATTCAGGGATTCACCAGGCACTGATGGAAATTATTTTCCTTCCAACATTGGCCTGATAAAAACCTCATTAATCTGATAATTAATGTATGGAAACTCATTCTGCAGCGCTCCCTAATTTAAATCCGAGCAAAACCAATGTAGGAACCATCCCTGTGGGAATCAAAATCCAGCTCCTCCCTGCTGATCCCAAACTGGGCCACAATTCCCGAAATCCTGCAGTGCCCAGAGCTGATGGATTCATTCATATTTATGGATGGGATAAAAAAATAAAGAGATAAAAAATTCTTTAACAGGATCCTGCTTTGAATTTGGGGATTCACGGCCGGGAAGGGAAAGGGATTGTGGAAATTTGGGAATTGTGGACAGGGAACAGCCAGGCCTGGAATGGGACCTTGTTCCTCTTGGGCTGGGCCTTTAAAAAGGGGGAATTTGCAGGGATGAGCCAGAAAATCATTAAAAAAAACCTGGTGTGGTGTTCCATATTCTGCTTTTTTTGTGGATTTAAACAGAGAATTTTCAGGGATGAGCTGGGAAGTTGCAATATATCAGTGTGGTGTTCCCTGTTCCTGCCTTTTTTTGTGGATTTAAACAGGGAATTTTGAGGGATGAGCCAGGGAATCATAATAAACTGGTGTGGTGTTCCCTGTTCCTGCTTTTATAGTGGATTTAAACAGAGGGAATTTTCAGGGATGAGCTGGGAAGTTGCAATAAATCAGTGTGGCATTTCCTGTTCCTGCCTTTTTTTTGTGGATTTAAACAGGGAATTTTCAGGGATGAGCCAGGAATTGGTGTGGTGTTCCCTGTTCCTGCCTTTTTTGTGGATTTAAATGGAATTTTCAGGGATGAGGCAGGGAGTCACAATAAACCAATGAGATATTCCCTATCCTTGTGGTTTTTTGGGAATATTCCCTGTTGCTGGCAGGAAGGGCTGAGGTGCTGGAGTCAAACATCCACATTTTTATCCTTGCCAGGATCTTTTCCTCCTTTATTCCCACCAACATTTCCTGCTCATCCTCTGGAAAACTCCCTCATCCTGAAGCAGTGGATGGATTTTCCTCTTTCCTTGCTTTTCTCTCTCAAGAAGGAGGTTTGGGATGGATGAGAACTGGGAATTTTTTGCAGGTACAACACGTTGCCGAGCAGGAGAACGCTGAAGAACTCGCGGTTGGTGAGTAAGAAGGACGATGTCCACGTGTGCATCATGTGCCTCAGGGCCATCATGAACTACCAGGTAATTCCTGGGAATTCCTCCTGGGAAGAGGGAAGGGAATGCTGGAGTAAAGTGGATGGGAATGTGGGGATTTTACTGGAATGGGAAGGGGTGGGATGCAATCCTGTTGGGAAATCTGGTGTTTTGGGAAAGGGTAATAAGAGGTTGGATGTGTTTATTGTGTTCATTTGGCATGCAGCTAATTAGGTTGTAATTGTATTTTAAGGTTATTATTCTATTATTAGATTATTATTATGTATTATATTATATTATATTATATTATATTACATTACATTACATTACATTACATTATATTAATATATAATATCTTAGATTTTAATATATATAATTATGATATTATATAATTATGATTATAATAATAGATAATATATAATACATTAGAATAATATAGTATATATTATATTATATTATATTATATTATATTATATTATATTATATTATATTATATTATATTATATTATATTATATTATATTATATTATATTATAATAATATCTTAGATTATAATATAATATATATAATTATGATATATTATTTGATAATATATAATATATAGTACATAATAATATAAAATATAGAATACATAATAATATTTTATATAGATTATATGTATTATACATACACTGTTATATACATTATGTTATAATCTATTATTATAATATATTATTGTGTATATATATTATATATTATTACATAATATATCATAATAAGATATATTATTATTTAATATATTATTATATATTATATTATTATGTATTATATATTATATATTATTATATAATATATTATATAATACATGTAATTATATTATAATTATTATATATTAAATTAAATTATTATAAATTAAATAAAATATAAATAAATAAAAATACATCTAAAGATAAATAAATAAAAATTTATAAAGAAATTCTAAGGAGGGTGGGAGAAGGGAATCCTGTGGTTTTCAATCCGTGGGAGAGGTGGGATTGGGGCTTTGGGGTGGGATCGAGGCGGGATCGTCCCTTCTCTTCCCAGTACGGATTCAACATGGTCATGTCCCACCCGCACGCCGTCAACGAGATCGCGCTGAGCCTCAACAACAAAAACCCCAGGTAGGCTCCCCGGGCTGGCAGGTGAGCCAGGAGAGCTGGGAATGCCCTTCCAGAGGGGGATTTGTGGGAACAATCCAGCCTGGGCTCTGGATCAGGTGGAACTGGAATGGTGCAGATAAAGCTGCAGTGGCTGTGTGAGGGCGGCGCTCTCAGGAGCTGAGAGCTTGCATTGGTCCAGGATGAGGGAGGGTGGGTTTGGCTGGGATGTTGGGAATTGGGAATTCCTGGCTGGGATGGAATTCCCAGAGAGGCTGGGGCTGCCCCTGGATCCCTGGGAGTGTCCCAGGCCAGGCTGTAGCAGTCTGGGGCAGTGGGAGGTGTCCCTGCCCATGGCATGGGTGCCACTGGATCATCTTTGAGCTCCTTCCCACCCAAACCATCCTGGAATGTTGGGATTCAGCTGGAATTTGGCTGCTGGAGCCCTTCTGCTCTGTTACAGTGCAGGGAAACCCCACTGGCAACGGTGTGGGATTCTCCTGAAGAGAGGGAAAATCTTCTTTAGGAAATGTCATCCAAGATCCTTAGCTTGGAATTTCTCTGGGAATTTCTCTGGGAGAGGGATTCATTTCTGTTGTGGCTCAGGCTGCAGCCACAGCCATGATGCTGGAGTTCCTCAGTGGAACTGCTGGTGATTTCCATGTGCCTCCTCTCCCACACATCCCTGTGATCCCACCTCCAGCACATCCTGGAGTTCTGCACCTTGGCAGCTCCAACAAATCCCCAGAGATGCTTCCAAGGAAAGGTGAAACGGGGATGAGGTGGGAACCAGCACTGGATGTGGATTCCCAGCCTGGCTGGGGCTGGAGCAGGAATCCTGTCCTGAGGGAAGCAGCTTCCTCCTTCTTCCTTTTATTCGGCCCCAAGTCAGCAAGCCAAGAATAAATGAGAAGTTTATTGCTTTTATAATTTTTAAAATCATTTTTATCATCATTTTTATCATTTTTCCAGTGCCTGGAGATCAGGGGAGAAGCCAAGTTTTCACTTTTGGAAGAAGTGGGTTATTTGGATTTTGGTGGATAAAAAAACTGCTTTCAGATGTGACTGGAATAACCTGAGGTTTAATCCCTGCTCAGATCCCAAACTGAGTTTGTTTTAGCCCCATGGGAGCTGTTGGAGAGGTTTGGGAGCTCAGGGCTGGCTGGGATGTGCCAAGGGGAAGCAGCAGCAGAATTCCAGGGAATTCTCCTCATCCCAGAGGTGTGGGCAGCACTGGAGACTCCAATCCCAGAGATCTCCATCCCCTCCGAGGGAATATTGCAGCAAATCCCCACGACATCTCCTTGATCCTGAAAAACCCTGGAAGTTCTTGTGGCAGGAGGAAAAAAAAACAACAAAAAAAACCCTCGAGGAGGCAGAATTGAACATTCCATTTAAAATTTCCTAGGGAAGGGACCATTTTTTCTGGTTTCCAAAGATAACCTTGAGCCTTTGAGAGCCCACAAGGTATTTCTTGTTCTGTAACATCTGCTTTGAGTCGCTGCTTGAGCATGGGACTAATTTTTTTCTGTGTGTGCATGGTTTGCCTCTGCTCAGAGAGAGCTCAGCTGCCCAGAAAGTCTTTTGTTTTCCAGGAATCCTGGAAGGAAACACTGTGGATGATTTTCCACTGGGTTTGCTGCATGTTTTTCCCTCGGTGATTTCGTTTTCTCTCTGTTTCACTGCTGAGAAATCGGCTCAAATTCCTGGTTTTTATGGGAAAAGGACGTGCTCCAACAGCCTGTGTTCCTGCAGTGATTTTTTTTGTGTGTGTGTGTGTGTGTGGAGGTGGCTAAAAATCCAAATGATCACGGAGAATAATTGAGATTTGTGTCAGGGAAAGCACAGGTTGGAATTGGAAGCTGTTCCATCAAACCCTGGGCTCCAGGGAAGGTGGTTCTGCTCCTCCAGGTGTGTGCAGGGAATTCCCTGGGAGAAGGGAAACACCTCCTTTGCCAGAGTGCTGCCAGCTCCTTCCTGCTTGGATTCCCACCTTGGGATTTCAATCCCTGCATGGTTTGAGAAGCTTTCAGGCGTGGGGGGAGCTGCATGATGCCAGGAGAGGCGAAATTCCCCGGATCAGCACCGTGCACCTCGCAGGGATATCCATTCCCAGGGCTGAAAGCACACGGGATGAGGCTGCAGCTCCCACCTTTTCCCTCAGCAGGGAATCAGGGATCAGGTCCTGAGCATCTCCCGTTGTTTTCTCCACAGGACAAAGGCCCTGGTGCTGGAGCTCCTGGCAGCCGTTTGCCTCGTCCGAGGGGGCCACGAGATCATTTTGTCTGCATTTGATAACTTCAAGGAGGTTGGTGGAGCTGCTTTAGGAGATTTTGGTGTCCCTGTTTCTCCTGGGATTGATTGGAGCCTCCTCCTCCAGCTCAGTTCCCAGCAGGAAGGGTTTTCCATGAGCTGCAGGTTTTCCCTGGAGCACCGTGGTGGCCATTCCATCATTTTCACCATGATTCCAATAATCCCAGCGCTGCCCAGGGCAGGAAAACACTGCTGGAATGGGATAGCTGAACTCCTTCAGCAGCATTCCCAGCCCTTTGTCCTGCTTTCCATGGATCTGGGAGAAGCAGCTCCCTGGTTTTATCCGGCCTTGCCTGAGGCTGGAGTTACAGGAGGAGCGGAATTCCAGGAGAGCTGTGGGACAGCTTTGGGATGTTCCATTGAAATCCAAACACTCTGAGAGCTCTGAGGGATCCAAAGGGGGATCTGAGTGAATAAACCAGGAATAATCCTGGCTGTGTGCAGGGAGCAATTCCCAACACTGGCTGTTGTGTTGTTTCATACAAAAATATTCCAGAATATTTTGGGATTCCCATTTGGGAGGGGAGGGCGTGCTCGTGACCTCTCTGGGTGGGAAATCATTTGGAATTTGCAAATAAACCCAGGATTCAGGTGCTTTGGAAATAAACCCAGAACTGAGGAGCTTTCCTGAAGCTGATCCTTAACTCTGAAGAATCCAATGGGTTTTGCTCCAAGGCAAGAAGAAATGCCAAGAAAATTAATTTGGATTCAGCTAATCCAGACAATTTTTGGGAAGGTGGCTCTGGAATTCTGACCAGCTGATTGTTGCACTGATTTATTTTCACTCCTCCTTTAGCCAGTGGTAATTTTCTCTTTTTTCCCCTCCCTATCATTTGGGTTTCTCCCTAATTACAGAGCAAAGTCAGCTCGGAGCTGTGGCACAGCCTGGTCCTTCCACTCATGGATAAAATCCAATAGTTTTGTTCTTTTTAAGGAGAAAAGAGATAAAAAGAGGGTTTTTTTGTAATTAAAACATCCAACAATGGCCCCTGGCTCCTCAGGTGTGCACATGGAATGATTTATGAGGAGGGATGTTTTTCCCAGAGGAAACCGAGAGGGTCTGAGCGAGCAGAGAAATTGGGAATTCTCTGTGGGAATTCTTGAGCCCGGCTGTGGTGTTTGTTTTCAGGTGTGTGGGGAGAAGCAGCGCTTCGAGAAGCTCATGGAACATTTCAGGAATGAAGACAACAACATTGACTTCATGGTGAGTGGTGTTTTCCCAGAAATTCCCGGTTTTTCCATCATTTTCCTTCCCTGGGCCTGGCCCTGCTGTCACAGGCAGAAGTTTTTGGAGGGTTGGTGGTTCTGGGGCTGGTGGTGGCAAAAAAATCTCCCAAATCTGAGGCTTTAAGGTCTGTGCTGGAGTGTTGGAAGCTGAAATCCTACTTTAAACCAGGAAAAATCCCCCTTGAATTCCTGCTCGGTGCTTGGATCCGACGTGGCTCCGTTCTGGGCAGGTTTTCCCACCCCAGAACTGGAATTCCGAGGCCTCTGTTGCCCTTTGTAGCAATTTAGTGCTGAGCTTTGTGTGAAAGATCTTTTCCTGCCAAAAATCAGGTGTTAAAGCAGCAGTGAGGTGATTCCTGTGGGATTTGACGGCTCCAGGAATGTTTCCAGGACAGGATCACGGCCTTGAGGGCCAGCAGGTTAAAAATGAGCTGGTGTGAGGGAGACAGGCTGGAAAATTCCTGGGATTTCAAAGGAAAAGGAGGAAATTACCTGATTTTCACTCTCAGATTTATCCTTTCACTTTTTCCTCTGGGCCCTGGAACAGATCCCAGAGAAGTGTCCAAATTCCAGTGCCAAACTGGTGATCCAGAGGTGCCTTCAGTTCACTCTTCCCATCAAATTGACCCAGAGACGTGGAGTCTCCTGGAGGTTTTTCCTGGGGATAAAATCCAATTGCTTCAATCCTCAGGTTCCTCCTGGGAATCTGGGAAGGATCCCAGTGGATGGTGGGAAGCTGCTCTTGCCATGCTGCTCATGGGATGGGGTTTTATCCATGAGAAACCCAGCAAGGATGAGGGGAATTCCTTCCTGGAGCAGCTCCAGGGGTGACAGATGGGATCCTGAGAGGCCTGGGGCACAGCAGGGTGTGGCAAAGGGGGGACAAATTTTGGGAATTGTCCCCCAATTTCTGCCACTCCACAGATTTCCCCACATCCCATACCCTGGAGAGCCTTGGCCTTCCCTGGCTGGGCTGGGTGTGGATCCTGGGGTCTGCTCCTGGTTCAGTTTGGGAAGTGTGCTTTGGGCAGCCAGCAAAGCCCTTCTGTGCCCTTTCCTAAACTGGGGCTTCCAGGCCTGGATTAACCTCCCAGGCCCAGACTAACCTCACTTCCCCAGCTGCTTAAAACCAGGCCTGGATTCATCTCCCTTTTCCAGGCTGGTTAAAACCAGGCCTGGATTCATCTCCCTTTTCCAGGCTGGTTAAACCCAAGGCCTGGATTAACCTCACTTTTCCAGGTTAAACTCAAGGCCTGGATTAATCTCCCTTTTCCTGGTTAAACCCAGGATGGATTTTTTCCTGGTGCCTGCTCTGGCCCGGAGCATTCCCGCTCTGGGAAGGTGACTCTGCAGGCAGGACTCAACTCCTGGAATGCTCATTCCCCGTGATCCCAGCAGACAGAATTCCCTGATCCCGAGCCAGGGCTGGCCTGCAGTGGGGCAGTCCAGGAGACATCTCCCGCTTCTCCAGGGGGGAAATGTTCCGGGGGGGAGCTGCTCCTGGAGCTCCTGTTCCAGTGGCAGCCCCGTTCCCGCTGCTCAGGGGATCCCTGGCTCACTGGGCTGTCCTTGCAGGTGGCCTGCATGCAGTTCATCAACATCGTGGTGCACTCCGTGGAGGACATGAACTTCCGAGTGCACCTCCAGTACGAGTTCACCAAGCTGGGCCTGGATGAGTACCTGGATGTGAGTCTGGGGCTGCTCCCGTTCCCAATCCTCCCTTTCCCACCTCCCCAGCCCTCACCCCACAGCTGCTGGGCTGTCCCACAGCTGGGCCAGCAGGGGAGGGCTGCAGCCAGCTGCAATTATAGCCTGCAGCTAAATCTGGAGCCTGATAACAAAGGGAGGATGAACCACAGCCATCCTCGCCCTGCCACGTCCCCCAGCCACCCAGCTCCCTCCTTCTCCAGGCTGGAAAAGTCTCCCTTGGGATTCTCTGACAGCCAGGAGTCCTCTGCTGTCTGTCTGTCTGTCTGTCTGTCAGATGGAAGCTGCTTCTTTCTGTTTTCCATGGGATCCCAGAGTGGTTTGGGTTGGAAGGGACCTGCAGGAGTTTCCCCCACTGTCCCAGGCTGCTCCAAGCCCTGTCCAGCCTGGCCTTGGACACTTCCAGGGCTGGGGGCAGCCACAGCCTCTGCAGGCAGCGTTTTCCTCCCTGTCCTTGGGAGCACATCCCTGGAAACGCTGCTGCTGCTGGCAGGGGAATGCCTTGTCCCTGCTGATCCCTGCTCAGGATCCACCGGGAGAGGGGTTTGGGCTCTGTGGGATGTGCTGGGACACGGCTGCACCGGCCATGGGTGTGCTCAGGGTCTGGGGCTGGCTCTGGGGACTCCGTGGGGAGCAGGCAGAGCCATTCCCAGTGAGCACAGAGAAATCATGGAATGGTTTGGGCTGGGAATGGCCCTGAAGCTCCCTGTGATCCCTTCCATGGGTAGGGAATGGCCCTGAAGATTCCCTGTGAGCCCTTCCATGGGCTGGGAATGGCCCTGAAGCTCCCTGTGAGCCCTTCCATGGGCAGGGAATGGCCCTGAAGATTCCCTGTGAGCCCTTCCATGGGCAGGGAAGCTGGAGCAGAGGAAAAGGCCCTGCCTAACTGAGCTGGGGGTGTTCAGTGTGCAAAGGGATTCCCTGGCTGGTGGAGGAGCCCTGAGCTGCCAGGACTGTCCCAGTGCTTGGTGTGACCTGTGTCCCTGTGTCCCTTTGTCGGTGTGTCTGTGTGTCTCTGTGTCCCTGTGTCCCCATGTCCCTGCATCCCTGTGTCCGTGTGTCTGTGTGTCCTCTTGTCCCCATGTCCCTGTGGTGTCCCCATGTCCCTGTCCCCATGTCCCCGTATCCGTGTCCCCGTGTCCCCGTGTCCCCCACACCCACAGAAGCTGAAGCACACGGAGAGTGACAAGCTGCAGGTGCAGATCCAGGCCTACCTGGACAACGTCTTTGACGTGGGGGCTCTGCTGGAGGACGCAGAGACCAAGAACGCAGCCCTGGAGAGGGTGGAGGAGCTGGAGGAGAACCTGTCCCACGTGAGTGGCCCGCGGTGCCACCTGCATTCCGGATTTGGGAGGAGGGAAAAGCTTTGGGATTGCTGGGCCAATGGACTGGGAACAAAATCAGACGCTGGTTGTGCTTCCAGGAGGATTCTCCCGGCACAGGGAGCCTCTGCCCAGCTGGAGGAGCTGGGAGAACTGGTTCACATGGAAAATTCCAGCTCCTCAGCAGAGCAGGCCCAAAATGGGGGAGAAACCATCCTGGCCATGCTTTAAACAGGAGCTCAGGAGGGAAGGGGCTGGAAAATCCTCTGGTGTAGATGCTCAGGGTTCGCTGTCCCAAACCTTGGTGTCGGTTCCTTTAGGCTGGAAGACATGGCCTGGCTTTTGGAAAAGAATAAAAATTTAAAAAAAGGTTTTCCATACTTTAAAACTGAGAAAAGGCTTTTCCTTCCCTGCCCATCCCTGAATTCCCACCGCTTGGAATGAATAATGCTCCTGGCTCGCTGTGCAGTGTTTGCCCCTCTGAGGAGCTGCAGGAACCAGGGAATGGTTTGGGATGGAAGGGACATTAAAACCCACACGGTTCATGGACACCTCCCATGTCCCAGGCTGCTCCAAGCCCATTCCCACTTGATGTCTCCCATCTCAGGCAGGAATCTCTTCCTTTTCCAAGGAAAGGCTCCAGGGTTTCCTGGAATATCAGTAATTTATCCATTTACCCAAGAAGCGAGCTCTTAGTTTGATGGATAAATCCCCAGTTTTCCAGGGAGTTAATCCATTTCTCTTTTGTGGGATAGTTATCTGAAAAACTCCAGGACACGGAGAACGAAGCCATGGCCAAGATTGTGGAACTGGAAAAGCAACTCATGCAAAGGAACAAAGAACTGGACGTGATCCGGGTGAGTGGGATGGGGAAGCCCTGGATGGATTCAGGATGCAGGGAGTGGAGATCCTGGATTTGGGGCAGGGGAATTCTCTTGGCTTCCCAGTATTGGAGCTGGGGCAGATTCCAGGTGGAGTTGTTTGTGTGTGCACTCAAAGGATGGACAGAAATGCCTTTGGATGTGCCAGGAATCACTGAGTGAGATGGACACATCTCATTCCCCAGGTCTGGAGCATTCCAGGGGGGAATTTTGGACCTGTGGAGGTCCCAAAGGGTGGGAGAATCCAGAATTCCTGTGTGGGCACGTGCAGTGCAATCCCCTCTCTGGATCGGGCTGCTCTGGTCCTGCCCTTGGAATTCTGAACACGCATTCCCCGCTCCTGTGTGATTCCAGGAGATCTACAAGGATGCAAACAGCCAGGTTCACACCCTGAGGAAGATGGTGAAGGAGAAGGAGGAAGCCATCCAGCGCCAATCCACGCTGGAGAAGAAGATCCATGAGCTGGAGAAGCAGGGAACCATCAAGATCCAGAAGAAAGGGGATGGGGACATCTCCATCCTTCCCGTGGCCCTGGGCTCCGGGGCGGTGCCGGCGGGAGCCGAGGCGGTGCCGGGGGCCTGTGCCACGCCTGGAGCGGCCACCTCGGTGCCACTGCCGCCACCTCCCCCACCCCTGCCCGCCCTGCCAGGCTCCCCTGAGGCAGGTGAGCATTCCCAGCCTCCCTGCAATTCCCTTCCCATGGGGAAATTCCTGCTGGTGCCCAGCCTGAGGCTGTTCCCTCTCCTCCTGTCCCTGTTCCCTGGGAGCAGAGTGTCACCCCCCTCTGACTGTCCCCTCCATCTGTTTTTCCATGGCTGGAACAATCGGTCCCTTCTTTCCTGAGGTCACCTGTGTCTGCTGGAGGCCGTTGGTGGCTCAGGGTGGGGAGGGGACATCGGTGCCATTTCCTTGTGTCCCTTCTCTCTGTGCTAACTCTATTTTTCCTCCATCCCACAGTGCCCAACGGCCCCGTGGCGGTGCCTGTGCCACCTCCACCACCTCCTCCTCCTCCTCCTCCTCCTCCTCCTCCTCTGCCGGGCCCAGCTCCGGACGCGGCTCCGGACGCGGCTCCGGCGGTTCCGCTGCCCCCTCCGCCACCGCCCTCGGCTCCCCCCCTGCCCGGCACAGCCTCGCCCACCGTGGTCTTCAACTCTGGCCTGGCAGGTAAAGCTCTCCCAGGGATGGGCAGGGACCCCCAGAGCCCTCCAGAACCCAATCCCAGCTCCTCCCTGGGCTTGGGATGCGGAGCTGGCGGAAGGAAGGAGTTCCGCAGTCTTGGAGCTGCCCAGAGCAGCTGTGGCTGCCCCGTGCATCCCTGGAGGTGTCCAAGGTCAGCTTGGAGCCACCTGGGATAGGGGAACTGGATAATCCTCTCTGTCCCTGATTCTGGGATTCTGGGATTTATCAACCCAGTGCTTTGGGTTTGGTCTGGAAGAGTTGGATTTTCCAGTGGAACAAAACTCACACCAAAAGTGTTTCACAAACTGGGTCACTTTGGACTTTGACAGAATATGGGTTGGATTTCTTCTGAGGAGAAACACCTGTGCAACATTTGGGAATATTCCTGTAGAAATTTGGGGAATAAAAAAGGCAAAACTTGGGTGTTTTTTGGAAGGAAGAACAATCTGGTGCCCATGCTTAGCCGTGCCAGGAGTCCCAGGGAGCCAGTGAGGGCTCAAGGCTGTCCCCAGGAACCTCCAGAGCTCAAAACAAGAGACTCTCATCAAGAGCTTCGTTAAAGACAAAACATCTAATTAAATATTCCAGCCTTGAAAGGTTCCTTGGAAGACAAAAAGCATCCTGAGAATCCCAGGGTGTCCTGCAGGAAAATGAAGCCCCAAAGGGAGGGCCGATCCCTCGGGATGTGGCCTGGGGGCTGCTGGGGGCTGCAGATCCCATTTTTCACTGGGAATTCCCAGGGAATGGGACTGGAAGTGCCTTTTGTGGATGCAGTGGCTCCATGGGAAGGAGCATTCCCAGGGCAGGAACGCTGTGGGGCCGGGGGGAGGTGGGAAATAACAAATGCTGCTTTTCTGACCTTTCCTAACACTTTTTTCTCTGTTCCTTCTGCTGCCTGCTAAGATGGGCCCATCAAGCTCTTCTGTAGGTTCCTTCCTGCTAAGTATTCCTTATCCCGGCATTCCCTGGCTCCTGGGGGTGTCCAGGGGCTCCTGGGGGTATCCAGGGGATGGGCAGGGGGAGGTCAGAGCCAGCCCTCGGGATTTGGGAGCTCGGGAAGGGACGAGGAGCAGGAAGGGAAATCAGAAGGAGTTCTGAGCTCCATTGTCTTTCCCATTCCTGCCTTCCCTGTCCTGGAATAACCCAGGAGCAGTTAATTATCCTTTCCAAGGCGAAAATTCCTTTTTCCACGGGTGTTCAAGGCTATTCCTTCTTTTATTTTAGGAATTTTGTGTAACCCCATCAATTTAGCAGAAAGCAAAACCCTGTTTAGTGTAGCTGAGCACAAGCTGGATAAATACAATTCCCAAAATACCCACTGGAATATTCTGTGTATTCCCTGTTATCCACTTGGCATCCAGCACTGCAGGATCCGGGTTTGTGTTCCACACCTGCCAGAGTTTTTGGGAAGTAATTCAGGAGCAAGTGATTGGTTGATGGATTTAATTAAATTGATTTTGTAGCAAGGAACAAATTTGTGTTCCCATGTGAGGAAAAAGAAATGGGAACTGGATTATGGAAATTATTCATGTGGCTTCCAGATGGAATGGGATAGGGATAGGATGGGAATGGGAGTGGGAGTGGGAATGGGAATGGGAATGGGAATAGGAATAGGAATAGGAATAGGATGGGAATAGAGATAGAAATAGAAATAGAAATAGAAATAGAAATAGAAATAGAAATAGAAATAGAAATAGAAATAGAAATAGAAATAGAAATAGAAATAGAAATAGAAATAGAAATAGAAATAGAAATAGAAATAGAAATAGAAATAGAAATAGGATGGGAGTGGGAATAGGAATAGGAGTAGGAATAGGAATAGGAATAGGAATAGGAATAGGAATAGGAATAGGAATTATGTTGTTCCCTTGCTCAGTCAGGCTTCATCTCCAGGTTTCATTTTCACAGCTCCTCTGTTTGAATTCCGGAATAACTCCAAAGTTCCCAAATGACTCGGGTTTGCTGGATTTGCTCAGCACAGGAACTAAAACCTGGTTTTAAACCCCTTTTAAAGCCCAGCTTTGCTGCAGCTCAGCCCTTTTGGCCTTGAAACTCAAACCTGCTGAGGATCCTGCAGTTCCCCCAAATCCCATTTCCCAAAACCTTGGGAACGGGGCTTTTTTCCCTCCTGGTCAGAGCGGGCTCTGCCAGCAGCAGAATTCACTGAATTCACCCCCTGTCCCCCTTTTCCATGGAATTTGGGCAGAGCCTGGGAGTTCAGATCAGTGCAGGCACCTCGTGGCCATACAGGAATCCCAGATTTCCCTTTGGGAAGTTTGCAGAGCCCTGGGGGTCGGTGCTGTCCTGCTGAGGGCTGGGATTCTCCTCTGGAGGCAGGAACAGCTTTCCAGGATTCCAGTGGGATAATGAGGTTTGCCCAGTCCTTCTCCAGCGCTGAATTCCAGCTGGGGAGCCGCCCTGCGGTGTTCCCAGGCGGATTTTCAGGAGCTGTCCGTGTCCTGTCCCCAGCTGTCAAGATCAAGAAGCCCATCAAGACCAAGTTCCGCATGCCCGTCTTCAACTGGGTGGCCCTGAAACCCAACCAGATCAACGGCACCGTCTTCAACGAGATCGACGACGAGCGCATCCTGGAGGTACCCGGGAAAGCCTGGAATCATGGAATGTCAGCCTTGGAAAAGCCTCTGGGAGCGCCCCAGCCCAGCCCTCAACCCAGCACTGCCCTTGTCCCCATCCACAGGGGTAAATCCCTCCAGGAATGGGGGTTCCAGCCTTTTCCAGTGCCTGGCCACGCTTGCCAGGAAGGAGTTTTCCCAATATCCAATGGATGTTTTCCCAATATCCAGCTAAACCTCGGCTGGAGCAACCTGATCCCGTTTTCTGCCATCCCTGTTCCCTGTCAGGGAATTGTGGGGAATCTCCACAGGGAAAGGGCTCATTCCAGGTCCTGGATGCTCCCCTGGATGCTTTATCCATGGATGGGTACTGCTCACAAAAGTTCTCCTGGATTCCTGAGCTGTTTGGGGCTGGGTTTCTGGGATCTGGCCAGCTTTCCTCATCCCAGCTCAGGAATGTTCCTTCCATCCCTCAGCCTCTGACAGAACTCTCTGGATTCCAAAGGTTGGACAGGGCTGGAAAAACCTGGGCTATGGGAAAGTGTCCCTGCCCATGGCAGGGGGTGGAACTGGGAAAAGCCTAAAGATTCCAACCCAAACCATTCCCATGATTCCATGATCCAGTCAAAGCTTTTCCTGCAGTTCTGGGTGAGGATTTAGCATTCCCTGCAGGATAAATCCTTCCCTTCCCAGGATCTGAACGTGGATGAATTCGAGGAAATATTCAAAACGAAAGCCCAGGGCCCAGCCATGGATCTGACTTCCAGCAAGCAGAAGATCCCTCAGAAAGGATCCAACAAAGTCACGCTGCTGGATGCCAACAGAGCCAAGAATTTGGCCATCACCCTGCGGAAAGCTGGGAAAACGGCGGATGAGATCTGCAAAGCCATCCACGTGTGAGTGCAGCCCTGCAGCCAGGGAATCCTGCCCCAGCTTCCCTGGGAGTGCTGGGAAACGGTTTGGGGTTGGCACTTGATGGGAAAATTCCAGCTGGGGAAGGAGGGAATGGTGGTGAATTCCCAGAAATCAGAGTGCCTGGAACTCAGGAACTCAGCTTTGTGTGGCTGAGTCACTGCTGGGGTTGGAGCAGCTCAGTCCAGCCTGCCCAGTTTGCCAGGGCAGCTCCCGGTCTGTTCCACGATGTTTCCCGTTCCAGTGAGCAAAATCTGGGAAGAGGAGGCTCTTTTGGTTTGCTCCATGAGGGATGGGTTTGGTCCAGGTGCTGGAGCAGATTTTGCATGGAATTGGGTTTGGGGAGCAGGCTCAGGAGCTGATCCAGATCCTTCCCTGTCCTGGGACAGCTGTAGCTGCTCCTTGGGGCTGATCCCAAATCCATCCAGACTCATCCTGGCCATGGCAAACATGTCCCACTCCTCCCTAAGGAATGTCTCCAAAGTGTGGGTGCACAAGCCTTGCCTTTGGCTGAGGGAGACCCAAAGCTGCCCCAGGTCCTGGCAGCTTCAGCTCCTGGCTTTAGGGGGCTCTGGGCCAATTCAATACAAGTATTTGCTGCTCCCCACCTCTTTTCCCTGGAAAAGTGGAGGGGTGGGGGAACGGCCACGTGTTTGGGAATGGAAGCAGCATCATTCCCATTATCCCTGGATCCTGTTCCCATCTGCCTGGGCAGGGCAGGAGGAGCTTCACAGCTTCTTCCTTGATTTTCCTCATGTGGAGCTGAATCCCAGATTGCTTTGGGTTGGGAAGGACCTGAAAGCCCATCCCATCCATCCAGGGACAGCTCCCACCATCCCAGGCTGCTCCAAGCCCTCTCCAGCCTGGCCTTGGGCACTGCCAGGGGCAGCCACAACTTTGCTGGGAAATCCAGCCCAGCCAGGAATTCCCAATTCCCAATATCCCATCCATCCCTGCCCTCTGGCACTGGGAGCCATTCCCTGGCTCCTGTCCCTCCATCCCTTGTCCCCAGTCCCTCTCCAGCTCTCCTGGAGCCCCTTCAGGCCCTGCAAGGGGCTCGGAGCTCTCCCTGGATCCTTCCCTTCTCCAGGGGAACATTCCCAGCTCTCCCTGCATCCTTCCCTTCTCCAGGGGAACATTCCCAGCTCTCCCTGGATCCTTCCCTTCTCCAGGGGAACATTCCCAGCTCTCCCAGCCAGGCTCCAGAGTCCATGGCCACTTCCCCAAAGCTGAGCTTTGTCCCCACAGCCTTTTCCCGGGATTTTCCCGCAGGTTTGACCTGAAGACACTGCCGGTGGATTTTGTGGAATGCCTGATGCGGTTCCTGCCCACGGAGAACGAGGTGAAGGTGCTGAGGCTGTACGAGAGGGAGAGGAAGCCCCTGGAGAACCTGTCTGACGAGGACAGGTTCATGATGCAGTTCAGCAAGATCGAGCGGCTCATGCAGAAAATGACCATCATGGCCTTCATCGGCAACTTCGCCGAGAGCATCCAGATGCTCACCCCGGTCAGTGGGAGCAGGGAATCCACGGGATCTGAGCCCTGGCCCTGCCCAGACACCCCAAAACCCCACCCTGGGCACCCCTGGCTGTCCCAACACTCCTGGAGCTCCGGCAGCCTCGGGAATGTGCCCATTCCCTGGGGAGCCCCAGCACCCCCAAAGGAATGTGGCTGGGAAAAGTCACTCTTGGTGCTGGCCCTTGGGCCCGTGGGATTGTATTCCTGAAAGCCTGGGATGGCTGTAGGGCTTGGAATGTAAATCCTCACATCTGAGGGGGTAAAGCTGGCAGGAGATGAACGGTTTGGAATCCTGGAGTGTCAGGGCAGGGGAGCATTCCCAGCATCCCAGAGCGGGTTGGGTTGGAAGGGAGAAGGAATAGCTCATTCCTGGCCATGGCAGGGACAGCTCCCACCATCCCAGGCTGCTCCAAGCCCCAATGTCCAGCCTGGCCTTGGACAGGGATCCAGAGATCCAGGAGCAGACACAGCTGCTCTGGGAATTTCAGACTACCCAGGAATTCCCAATTCCCAATATCCCATCCATCCCTGCCCTCTGGCACTGGGAGCCATTCCCTGGCTCCTGTCCCTCCATCCCTTGTCCCCAGTCCCTCTCCAGCTCTCCTGGAGCCCCTTCAGGCCCTGCAAGGGGCTCGGAGCTCTCCCTGGATCCTTCCCTTCTCCAGGGGAACATTCCCAGCTCTCCCTGGATCCTTCCCTTCTCCAGGGGAACATTCCCAGCTCTCCCTGGATCCTTCCCTTCTCCAGGGGAACATTCCCAGCTCTCCCTGGATCCTTCCCTTCTCTAGGGGAACATTCCCAGCTCTCCCTGGATCCTTCCCTTCTCCAGGGGAACATTCCCAGCCCTCCCAGCCTGGCTCCATGGCAGAGGGACATCCATGCTCTGTCCCATGGATGAAAACCAGGAAGGTTTTTTTTCAGGATAAGTGTTTGGATGTTGATTTTCCTGCTGGCTGGGTGTGCATTAACCAAAGCTCTCCCCGTGTTTCCCCACAGCAACTCCACGCCATAATAGCTGCCTCTGTCTCCATAAAGTCATCCCAAAAACTCAAGAAGATCCTGGAGGTAGGTCTGATCTCAGCTCCCCTTCCAGGGGTGTCTAAACTTCCAGGGATTTGTCCTGAGAATTCCTGCTCTGCTCTGTTTCATCCTGGCAGATCATCCTGGCCCTTGGGAATTACATGAACAGCAGCAAACGAGGGGCTGTGTATGGATTTAAGCTGCAGAGTTTAGACCTGGTAAGAAAAGCAGGGATGTGTTGTGGGCACCAGCTGGGAATTAGAGCTCTGGAATTCTTGAGGTTGGAAAAAACTTCCAAGATCATGGAGTCCAAACATTCCCAGCACTGCCCCTGTCCCCAGTGCCGCATCCACAGGGATTGAAATCCCTCCAGGGATGGGCACTGCAAACCTTCCTGGGCACTTCCAAGGCCTGAGCGCCCTTTCCATGGGGAAATTCCTGCTGCTGTCCCCCCTGAGCTGCCCTGGCCCAGCCTGAGGCCGTTCCCTCTCCTCCTGTCCCTGTTCCCTGCCAGCAGAGCCCGACCCCCCCGCCTGTCCCCTCCTGCCAGGGAATTCCAGAGAGGGAAAAGATCCCTCGGGATCCTCCTTTGCTCCAGGCTCAGCCCCTTCCCAGCTCCCTCAGGAATTCTCCAGCCCCTTCCCAGCTCCCTCAGGAATTCTCCAGCCCCTTCCCAGCTCCCTCAGGAATTCTCCAGCCCCTTCCCAGCTCCCTCAGGAATTCTCCAGCCTCTCAGTGTCCCTCCTGTCCCAGAGCTGTCCCCAGCATGGGAGGTGTCCCAGCTCAGGGACCGGCTCAGCTCTTGCCCACCTGGGCACCCCTGGGCTCGTGTTCATCACCCCCGGATCCTTTCCCACTTTTCCAGCCTCTCTGTCCCAACCCTGTGGCTTTCAGGAGGTCGTGGTGACCCAAGTGGCTGCTGGGGGACTCCATTGGTGCTTCCCAGCGTGGCAAACACCCTGGAGCAGCAGCATTGAGTCCCTTGGCTTGGATCCAGCTCCCCTCAGCTCTGTTCCTGCTTTTCCCAGCTCCTGGAAACGAAGTCGACGGACCGGAAGCAGACGCTGCTGCACTACATCTCCAACGTGGTGAAGGAGAAGTACCAGCACGTGGCCCTGTTCTACAATGAGCTGCACTACGTGGAGAAGGCAGCAGCAGGTAAGCCTTCCCTTCCCTTCCCTTCCCTTCCCCTTCCCCTTCCCCTTCCCCTTCCCCTTCCCCTTCCCTTCCCCTTCCCCTTCCCCTTCCCCTTCCCCTTCCCCTTCCCCTTCCCCTTCCCCTTCCCCTTCCCCTTCCCCTTCCCCTTCCCCTTCCCCTTCCCTGATGTTCCCACCATTCCCATGTCATTCCCAGTGTCCCTGGAGAACGTCCTGCTGGATGTGAAGGAGCTGCAGCGGGGCCTGGAGCTGACCAAGCGCGAGTACACCATGCACGACCACAACACCATGCTCAAGGACTTCATCCAGAGCAACGAGGGCAAGCTCAAGAAGCTCCAGGACGATGCCAAAATAGCCCAGGTGCCGCAGCATTCCCGGGATTTGTGTGGGGGTGGCTCCCAGGGCTGGGCTGGTTTTCCCTGGAATGCTGGGGCTGGGGAGGGTGCCTGGCAGGGTGTGCAGGGCACTGAGGCCGTGCCTGTTGCAGGATGCCTTTGATGATGCTGTGAAGTATTTCGGGGAGAATCCCAAGACAACCCCACCCTCCGTCTTCTTCCCGGTGTTTGTCCGCTTTGTGAAGGCCTACAAGGTAAAGCAGAGCTTCCTCCTCCTCCTCCTCCTCCTCCTCTTCCTCTTTTCCTCCTCTTTTTATATTTCTCTTTATCCTTCTCTCTTTCTCTTTCTCTCCTCCTCATCCTCTTTGTCCTCCCCCCACTTCTTCTCCTGTATTCTTCTCCTTCTCTTTCTCCTCTTCTTTCTTCTTCTTTTCCTCATCCTCCTTTTCCTCCTTTCTCCTTTTCCTTTCTCCTTTTCCTTTCTCCTTCTTCTCTTCCTATTTTTCCTCCTCCTCTTCTTCTCTTCCGTCTTCCTTTCTTCTTCTTTCTCCTTTCTCCTTTCTTCTCCTCCTCCTCCTCCTCCTCCTCCTCCTCCTCCTTCTCCTTCTCCTTCTCCTTCTCCTTCTCCTTCTCCTTCTCCTTCTCCTTCTCCTTCTCCTTCTCCTTCTCCTTCTCCTTCTCCTTCTCCTTCTCCTTCTCCTCCTCCTCCTCCTCCTCCTCCTCCTCCTCCTCTTTCCTTCTCCCTTCCCCCAAAAGCCCTGCTGTGGCACAGATCCCGTTCCTCCCTGGCTCCCCTGGAATCTCTAATCCATGGATTTTCTCCCAAACAGCAAGCAGAGGAAGAAAACGAGCTGAGGAAAAAGCAGGAGCAGGCCTTAATGGAAAAACTCATGGAGCAGGAAGCGTTGATGGAACAACAGGACCAAAAGGTACGGGACAAACGCAGCTTCCAGGTGGGATCGTGTTCCTGATACCCAGAAACCTCAGCTCCGAGTGAGGAATTGCAGCTGCCTGGAAAATGTCTGGAAGTTTTTATGGAGAGAATTGGGATAGGCTGGAAAAGTTCCAGTGTGTATTCTGCTGCTCTGGAAGTCTGCAAAGTTAAGGAAAAGGAAATGGGTGGGAAGTTGTCCTGTCCGTATTTCCAGGGCTGAACTTCATCCTCCCTGACTTCTCCATGGAGCGGGAGCAGCCGGGGAATGGAGGGAGGAACAACCCAGCCTTGGGAATGGGGTGGGAAATTCCCATGGGAATTGGTGGGGCTGTGTGAGGTTCAGGAAGGAGCCCAGGAGAGCTGGAGCTGCATCCTGAGCATCCCCGTGCGTGTTCCCAGTCCCCTTCCCACAAGAGCAAGCGGCAGCAGCAGGAGCTGATCGCGGAGCTGCGGCGCCGGCAGGTCAAGGACAACCGGCACGTGTACGAGGGCAAGGACGGCGCCATCGAGGACATCATCACAGGTACCCCCTGCTCCCGAATTCCCAGCCTGGAGCTGCCTGGAGCTCCAGGCCTTTCTCCTCTCCCCAGGGTGTCGTTTGTGTGGTGTGGAGCAAGTCCAGGAGGTTCCAGCTTGGGGGAACATTCCCAGGGTTTTAGAGCAGGCGGATCCCAGCAGCTGCTCCAGCTGTGCCGTGTGGATCTGTCCCAGGTCCCTTTTGTCTCCCCACAAATGGGATTGGGGTCAGGATGAGGAGTCTGTGTTTTCATTCAGACTGATCCCAGAAATCCTTCAGTGATCCCAAACCGCTCCAGGTTTTCCTGCTGATCCCAGAGGGAAGGGACACAGCCCCCGGTGCAGCCAGGCACAGTCAGGACGTGGCTGCAGATATTTGCAGATTAAAGGAGCCACCTGAACTGCATCTTCCCCAGGAATTAAATCCTTCTTCACACTTCCAGCTTCTGGGATTGCACAACTGGAAGTTTTCCACACGTTTTTCACCTGTGGTGTGGAAGGAAAATGATTTAACACCTCAGGAGCTTCACAAACTCTGTTTCCTTGCACAGAACCCAAAACAAAAAGTCTTTGCCAGCTGCTCCTGGGAGTTTTCCACAGGAGTTTTTCTTGCAGAAGAGCAGGAGAGCTCTTTGACCCCTCCCTAAGGAAAAGCCAGGGAATTTTTGCCCAGCTGGATGAAGAGTGTGAAGCTTTCCCAGCTCCTTTTAACCTTGATTAATGGCCCTGAGATAACATTCCTCATTTAAAGGGCAGGGTGGCAATAATATCCAACCTGGCATTGCTTCCACAACTCCTCCGGGCTCCTGGGACTTTGTTTAATTGGAAAAATGGTTCTGCTGCTCTGAGGGAGGAGCAGATCCTATGGAAAAGGCCAGCCAGAGGAGAGGGTGGCAGGCTCCAATTAAACATTTCCCGTGCTCTTGTGCCTGGATTTGCCCATTTTGGGGGCCACGGAGGAGGAAAGGGTCAGGCATAGAAGGTCAGGTAGGACCAAGGTGATCTCCCCATCCCTGGAGATCTCCCAGTAAATCCCACACCTCTCCATCCCTGGGAATGCTCCAGGCCAGGTTGGATGGGGCTTGGAGCACCCTGGGATAATGGAAAGTGTCCCATGGATGGGATTTAAGGTCCCATCCAACCGAAATCATCCCAAACACCGAGGTTTTCCCACAGACCTGTAGCACACCTTAAAGCAAAACCTTCAAGAGAATTATTTTACTACAGGCCCAGGAGGAATGGCTTTAGAATGAAGGAAAGATCAGGGATTGGGAAGGAATTCCTGACTGGGAGGGAGGTGAGGCCCTGGCACAGCTGGGGCTGTCCCTGGATCCCTGGCAGTGTCCCAGACCAGGCTGGACAGGGCTTGGAGCAGCCTGGGACAGTGGGAGGTGTCCCTGCCACGGCAGGGGTGGGATGGGATGAGTTTAAGGTCCCTTCCCACCCGAAGCAGGCTGGGATTCCAGGAGTGGAGCAGTATCTCCTGGAGCCTCACCATGTCCCAGGGCCAGTGAGGAGCAGGCTGGAGCGTGTCCCGGTGTCCCGTGTGGGAGCACTGAGCTGTCCCCGAGGCCTGGGGCGCTGCTGACGTTGGTTTGTGTGTGGCTGTTGTTGTTCCCATGCAGTGCTGAAGACGGTGCCGTTCACCGCCCGAAGCGCCAAGCGCGGCTCTCGGTTCTTCTGCGACCCTGTTGTCCCTGAGGAATTCCATTACTAAACTCTCCCTCTTTCACACCTGACGCTCTTAGAAACCAGGAAGGTCGCTGTAGACTTTTTGCCACTTTGTTTGTGTGGATCTCAGCCAGGAATCTGTGACTGTTGAGTGTGTAGTGGTGTCCAGCGTCCTCCTGAAGTTGTAGTGGTGTCTCCTCTGTGGCATGTTCTCTTCATCCCATCCCATCCCATCCCATCCCATCCCATCCCATCCCATCCCATCCCATCGGGCTGTCCCGGTGTCCCGTGGAGCAGAAGGTGGGAGTCACTGGGATGAGTCTCCTGCAGTGTGGGGACTCAGGAGCTCACTTGGCTTGCCTGTCACCTTTGGGGGCTGTGCATGTGGCACCTCTGGGTGCAATTCCGGGCTGCATGGACCTCGGGAATGGCTTTGGGCATGGCTCCTGGCTCAGGAATGACACCCACGGGGTGGTTTAGGATTCCTAACCAGCACCTGCATGTTCAGCTGCATGGGGTGGAACGGCGGGGTCAAATCTCTCCTTGTTCGCTCACATCCACATTTAACTCTTTCATTCCATGTCAGCTCCATGCCAGCTTTATCTCATGGATTGGGGAATTCTCAGTGAGCCTGGACTCTGTGTGAGGCTGGGCTCAGTGCATGGAGCAGGGCGGGAGCAGGATGGGAATCACGGGAATGCGTGGCAGGAGCACCGGAATGGTGCCGAGACAAAGCTGACATGGAAGCCAGCGATTCCCATCGTGATGTCCCCAGCGTGTCCCTAACCCAGCACGGCCCTGGGCACTGTTGTCCTCATGAAGGACTCAGCTTAAGAAGCCGGCAGTGTTCCTTCCAGCGTTCCCTGTGAAATTCCATCAGTGTCGCCAATAAATCCACAAACTAACCCACTCCATGGTTCTTTGCTCTTCCGGGTTCTCTCTGTGTTCTCTTCCTGGAGCCAACCTTCAAAGCAGCTTGGAATTGGGGTAGGGAGCGTCCTCCTGTCCCTCCTGCCCTGTCTAACCCCTCTCGCTCCGTGGTTTCTGCCCGGGAGGTTTGAACACTGACTTGACTTGCTCTTCATTCTCCATCCCATTTTTTTTTTTACTTAACCATCATTTTTTTTTTTTTTTTTGTGTTCTGTTTGTTGTTTTTTGTTTTTCTGTTTAGCCCTAAAGAAGAATAATATCACTAAATTTCCCAATGTTCACTCGAGGGTAAGGATTTCTTCTAGCACAGCCGTGGTGGAGGATTCCCAGAGCTGGCAAGCATCACTTTTTACTTGGCTTCCTCCTCTCTCTCTGTGCCAGGCAGCTGGTGGTAGATGTGGCTGAGCTAATACTGGTGAGACCCTCGAGGCCACTTGAGACCCAGATCCTTGATTTTCACCTCTGGAGGTGCAGGGATCCACAGGATGGTGGTTGGTGACCATCATCTCGCTGTTTTGGCCACTTCTCCTCGAGTTGAGCCCAAAACAGTCTTGTCCCCAAGTGCTGTTGTTGGTGACCATCTTCACACTCCATTTTGGCCACTTTAATTCAAGTTGAGCCCAAAATAATCTTGTCCCTGGGTGGTGCTGGTTGGTGACCACCATCACGCTCTGGTTTGGCCGTTTCTCTTCAAGTCCAGCCCAAAACAGCTTTGTCCCCAGGTGCTGCAGCCCCACAGTTGGGTTCTGCATGAGGTGGACGATCTCCAACTCCAGGTGTGGAGAGGGGAGAGCTGAGAAGTTTGGGAAGTTCTGTGTAACCACCACCACAAGTTATCCAGGAAATCTGAGGGATTTGCCCAGGCCAACACAAATTTGTTGGCCAGGAGACCAGGATTTGAACTGGAATTATCTTCAGTGCTTGTTTTGTTGTAGGTGCACAGGTGACAGCACATGTGACACCTGTAATGGGCTGCCACCATCCCATCCATCAGCTTTCTCCTTCTTCCATCCATCCATCCATCCATCCATCCATCATCCATCCATCATCCATCATCCATCCATCATCCATCCATCCATCATCCATCCATCCATCCATCACCCATCCATCATCCATCCATCATCCATCCATCCATCCATCCATCCATCCATCCCTCATCCATCCATCCATCATCCATCATCCATCATCCATCCATCCATCATCCATCCATCATCCATCCATCATCCATCCATCAATCCATCATCCATCCCTCATCCATCCATCCATCCATCCATCCATCCATCACCCATCCATCATCCATCCATCATCCATCCATCCATCCATCCATCCCTCATCCATCCATCCATCATCCATCATCCATCATCCATCCATCCATCATCCATCCATCATCCATCCATCATCCATCCATCAATCCATCATCCATCCCTCATCCATCCATCCATCCATCCATCCATCCATCATCCATCCATCATCCATCCATCATCATCCATCCCTCATCCATCCATCCATCCATCATCCATCCATCCATTCATCCATCCATTATCCATCCATCCATCATCCATCCATCATCCATCCCTCATCCATCCATCATCCATCCATCCATCATCCATCCATCCATCCATCCATCATCCATCCATCCATCCATCCATCCATCATCCATCATCCATCCATCCATCCATCCCATCCCATGCTCAGTGTTCCCTCCCGAGCTCTCCCCTCCTTTGGCTGATGCAGCATCGCTCCAGCCATGGAAAACAGCTGGAGAATCCCAAGCCAGTGCCAGCTGCTTTTCCCAGGGCACCTCTTTTAGATCTTGGAGGTCTTTGCCAACCTGAATGATTCCATGAATCCACACTAAACGGGATGTAGGGATCCTAAATCCATCCCGGTGTGGCCGAACCCGTGGATCACGCACCTGCCGCGAGGAACATCCTCCAGCTCCGGTGTTTGAGTGTGGGAACACGCAGGGACCACCTCAAAGCGCCTGGCTGGGGTCGATGTGGCCTCGGTGACAGCTGTGAGGGGACATTCCCATGGCACCATTCCCGCGGTCCCACCGGCATCCCGATCCCACCAGTATTAACCGGCTGCTGGGGCGCGTAGTTCGGGCATTCCGTCCTTCCCTGCGCTGCGCCGGGGCCCATCCCTGCTCCCGTGCTCCACAAGCTGCTTTGATTGGCTTCCAGCGGGCCTTTCCCTGTCTGTCCTGCCGTGCTGTGTGTCCGTGTGTCCGCCCGGGCGCCGCTGACTCCCTGCCGGCTCCCCGCAGATCTCCGGAACCAGCCGTACCGCCGGGCCGACGCGCTGAGGAGGAGCGTGCGCCGCCGCTTCGACGAGCACGGCCTGCGCTCCAACGGCGCCGAGCTGGCCATGTGAGCGCCACGAGCTCCGCATCCCGCCTTTTCCAGGGAAAAACGGACCTTCGGAGGGCTCCCGGCCCCGCGCCGGGATCTCCGCGCCAAGTGCCTGAAATGGAAGTTCCCGCTCCCGTGGATCCCAGCAATAGGATTGGGGTTGGTTGGGAGCGCCAAGGCTCTGCAGGGTTTGGAACCAAAATGTAAAATATGGGTTGGTTCGGGGGGTTGGGTTGGTGAGAGCTCCCGTGGGCCTGGTTGGAAACTGGGAATACTGGGAATACTGGGATGTGCTTGGCTTGTAATGCTGGGCCGAGGGGCAGGCCCGGCCTCCATCTGCACTTAACGGCTCTTTCTTAATTCAAACTACAAACAAAGACATTTAAGGGCTTTCTGGATGTGGAATTAAAATAATCCCAAGGAGCTCCCAGCCCTTTTCCCAGCCCCTGCAGCCTCCCAGTGGAACGTGGGATCCCAATCCCAGGGATAGGAACAGAACAGGAGCTTCCCCCAGTTTGGGACGTTCCAGGGCTCGGGCTGGGGGCGGGCAGGGAAGGCAGCCTTGGGATAACAGCATATTTATTAATTAGCACTAAGCAATTAACACCCAGTAATCAGTATTAGGCTCTGAGGACCACTGCAGGGGCATTCCAGCCTGCTCCGGCTCCGAGACATTCCTGCTCACATTCCCTGCCGAGGCTCCTCTGGAAGGGAAGCCCAGCCTAAAACTCCCGCCAGGTTTTAGGTTCAGTTCTAGGTTCGGTTTTAGGTTCTCCGTGGCATTTTCCAAGCCTAAAAAGGGACGGGAGGCTGACTTAGGAGCGTGGAGCAGCGGGATGGATCCCACTCCGTGCCATGGCAGCAGAATCCAGGAGCTGGGAAGGGCTGGACCGAGGAGAAATTCATCCTTCCCAAATCCCATTTCGCTTCCCTGCCTGGGCTCATCCATCTGTTAATTGTAAAATTTCTTGTATAGTATTTAACCACTGAATTTCTCTGCCCTTTCCCGTTGTGCTCCCACTGGTGAAGGTCCCTGTTGGATTATTTTTTTTCCTTGGATAACGTGTAGTTATATGATAATCTGTTTTTAAATGTACAGATATTTTGCTACAAAATCGGTGCAGTTTTTTATGGTTTTTACACTTCCCCCTCCCCTCCCACTTCAGCCTCTGGGTAATATTGTAAATATTGTTTAAAAAGGAAATAAATGCATCAAGCCTGTGCTATACAATCTGAATGTTATTTTAACTTATAGTTTTTGTTTTTATATTTAACTAAAAGGACAGTTTGGGACTCGGAGTTACCACATTGACCAATTCCCAGGAATTTTTTTTTTCCCTTGAAAAACTGCCAAGTTTTGCATTTCCAGCACTGTGTACTTGACCTGCTAAAGAGAACATGCCACTGCTGCAAGGAGCGTTTGCATCAAAGAAAACTGGATAATTTGAATTTCAAATTTCAGCAGGTGTCGGGGTATAAACACTAAATCTCATTTTCTTCAGCTCAAAGGTATTTTTTTAATAAAAGCCCAAAATGAAAGCCAAGCTGGCATGTTCTCTTTAATATTTTTCTAGTCATAGATCTGCTTCTTAGCAAGATTAGAAGTGTTTTCTAAAGCAGTTCACGTTCCTTTCCTGGTCTGTTCCTGCCATAAAATCAAATAAACTATTTACACTACTACACTGAAATCCAGAGGGGTTTTTTGGGTCTCTTTTACCTGTTTTTTTGGGTTTTTTCCCCCAAAAAATGGTGATATTTGATAGGTGAAAACCTGGAGCTTGTGTGGATGAAGATTGAAGGAATTTGCTGCATTAATTTATTTATTCTTTGTTATTCTGGAAGAGGCTGAGGGAAGAAATTCGAGGTTTGGGATGTTCCTGGGAGACACCTGGATCAGCTCCAGGAGGGAAATAAATGGGGATTAATATTTGCCAGAAATGCACTCAAAAAAATCCAACCATTTAAGACCTAAAGAATTAGGGTTTTAATATCAAATCTAATTTTTAAAATAGAATTTAATAGAATTATTCTGAGTTGGGGGGGCTCAGGATTAAACAGCACAGCCAAGGTTTCCACACTGACGGTGAAAAATCATCCAAAAGAATCCAACATTTGATTAAAAAGAATAATTTTGGCTAAAATTCCTTCCAGTTTCCAGGTGGGAATGCAGAGGTTGAGCTGTTGGCTGTGCTGAGGCTGCCACAGGAAAAAAAAAAAATGGGGCTGGGAAATAGGAAAAAGGAGGAAAACACAAAAAAAACCCCAAAAAACTGGAAAAACAAGCCTGAACTCAATTCCCTGGAAAACTCAATCCTTGGTTTAAAAGCAGGCTCAGCTTAAAGCTGAGTTTTTTCCAGCAAACTGATTTAAGAAAACCCCAGCACTGGAGTAACTGACATGCCCAGTTCTTTATTTTTGATGGAAAAATAAGTATCGGCAAATGTTTTTAGAGTGATATTCCCTTAGGAACAACTTTTTCCTTGGATTTGTGTGGATGCAAGGGAATAAGAGCATTGGAAGAAGTTCCTTCCTCCCTGTCAGACTCAAAATCCTTCTCCCAGCTCCATGCCACATTCCAGGAGCTGCTGCCCTCCTGTTCCCACATTGGGAATTCCCATTTTGGGATACAAACCCAGGGATGTGGGTGCTCCTGGAACAGCCATTATCCCAATCCTCCCTCGGCAGAGCCACTTGCTGCAGGGAAAAACTTGGAATATTCTCCCTGCCACTGCTTCCAACCTGGATCCCAAACACCCCATGGATACCAGAAATCCCCACAAGCCCTGTTTGACCAGATCCAGGGGGTTTTCCCCCAGCAGCAGTGACTCTCCAGGAGCGAAGAGCAGGATTGGGATGTGCTTTCCCATCCCAAACCATCCCAGAAAATCCCAAAATATCCCAGGAAAAAATGGTTACAACCTCCTGCATTTTAAAATATTTCAAAGAGCTCATTTCAATCTCGGAGTGTTCTTAAGGATTCTGAGCCTTTGCAACCTCCCCAGCCAGAAAATTCCCTGGATAAATGGATCCTTTGGCTGTTTATGCACTGGTAAAAGAAGTCAAAATTTGGGAAAAAAAAATTCCTGTAAAGGAATCTGAAGAGTGTTCAAGCAGGTTTTGTGAGTGATCCTGTGGCTCAGAGCTGTACAGAGTATTTAAGGAGAAATAAATACCAGTACATGCTAAAAGACAAGGTTTAATCAGCGATAAAAATGTACAAAAATATTCCAAGGACAGCGGCTTCCCAATTTTCTCACCGAGCAGGGCTGGGGGCACCTTCCTGAACGTGCTGGAAATCGGGGCTGGAGCTGCCTCCTCCTCCCTCCTCTGGGCCGTGCAGGTACATTCTGCAGCAGGTTCTTAAGGCAACACATGGAATTGTGTTTGACATTGCATTTTTATTCCTAAATTTTCCGAAGAGGAAGAGAAAAGGTGGAGAGAGAAACGCTGGAGTAACAGCCAGGGCTGGGATTTCGGGAATGCCGGGGTG
Source organism: Cyanistes caeruleus (assembly GCF_971803275.1). Classification (NCBI taxonomy): domain Eukaryota; kingdom Metazoa; phylum Chordata; class Aves; order Passeriformes; family Paridae; genus Cyanistes; species Cyanistes caeruleus. Next base: position 40,250,286 of record NC_141707.1, read on the forward strand.
GTTGTGTCCCAAACGCTCCCTCTGCTGGCACAGCGGGAGAATTCCCGGCCAGCACATTCCCAGGGATTTGGGATTGATGGGAGTCGGGACTTGGACACGGAATCAGTCTTGGACAAAAGCTGCAGTGCTAAACAACCCCGAAAGCCAAAGGGGTTTGCAGAACACATCAGGACGTGGATCCCTTACTCCTGCTGCCTTCCCAAAAAACCCCACCCAACCAAATCCACCAGTGACTGAAAACACCAGGAATTAAATTAGGAATTTTTTTCCTGAGGCTGAGCTGGGCTCTGCCCAGGCAGCCCAGGTTGTTCCCTGCCTTGGGAAGGACACTGGGAAAGTGCTTGGGGACGCTGCTGCCACCTCCATGTCCCCTCCAGGGGATCCCAGCCCCCATCCCGCCCCGCAGCTCCAGGCCAGGCACAGCTTTGCCCTCAGAATTCCATGGATTTTTTTTTTTTTTCTACTTTTGACTGGATTGAAGTGGTAAAAAACTAAAAGCCACCGTTGTTGTGGCCGTGGGCCACCGGCCACCGGCCCCAGGGCCTCGCCCACACAAGGCTTGGTTTTATTTTGCCACCTGTAAACATTTTTGGTATCAAGGATCTTCTCACTGATCTTCATCCAGCTGTTCCAAAAGAGTCCTCCTCTGTTTTTCCAGCTCCCCCTCGCTGAGCTCGCTGCCAGAGGTATCCCAGTTTCCCTGTGGAGAGACGGGACAGCGCTCAGGACGGGATTTTCCAGGGAGGTTCCACCCTGGGAGCCTGGGCAGGGACACAGAGCCAGAGCTGGCTGCTCCGTGTCACTCAGCAACCCCAAAATCCACATCTGGGAATGCCAAAGACCTGCAGGATCATCAAATCCAACCTCTGGCCTTTCCCAGAGCACAGCTACGGAGCTGCACCCAGCAGATCCTGCAGCCAGAGCCCCAAGCAGCGGAGAAAAGGGAAGCAGAGCTTACGGAATCTTTTCCAGGCCGTTTTTTAGTGGGAGATTTATGCTTGGACTCTGATCTCTGTCTGGCTCTTTCCTTCTCACTATCCCTCTCTCTTTCTTTCTTGTCCTTCTCTCGTTCCACATCGGATTCTGGTGAATCCTGTGGGGAAAAAAACAACGGGAATAGTGAATATTAATGTTGAATATTTTAAAGTCCAACTTCCATTTAAAGACTCATGGAACGATTTGAGTTGGAAAGGACCCAAAAATCTCATCCCATTCCACCCATTCCTCTATCCCAGGGTGCTCCAAGGACACTTCCAGGGATGGAGCAGCCACAGTTTTCCTCGCAGGGAAGAAGGGAAGCTCCTCCTGCTTTCCAGATCCTTCTGCTGCTCTTGTACAGCTCCCAGCTTCCCACACAGCCCTGACACTCAGGAAGGAACAGGGAAGGGCTTGGGATCCTCCCCACAGCAAAGGAGAACACCTGGATTGGCCAGGATAAATCCCAGCTTCCTCACGGAGTCCTTCCCATGGAGTTAAACCCTCCAAAATGCAGCAGTTTGAAGTGGCTTTATTAATAATATTAATTACTAATATTATATTTGATAATATTAATAAATTTATTGTTAAATTATATTCCAAAAATAAAAAAATTAATATTTATATAAATTTTAATACTTTTATAGTATTAATTTTATAATATTTTAAATTTAATTATATTACTTTAAAAAATTTAACTATAGAATTTTATAATATTTTCTATAAAAATTAAAAATAATATTTTATAGCATAATATTATTATATTAATTCCTAACATTAGGAATGCAGAACAGAAAATGGTTATTTTGGCAATAAAATCCAACTCCAGCCTGATCCCAGTTTTTCCCTAAGGAAAATCCACCTGGGATTACAGCCAGCAGGTGCCAGGGTGTCCACAGCCAGTTTAGAAGGGAGTTTTTCACTTACAGACTTGTGCCTCCTCTTCTTGCTCTTCTTCTTGTGTTTTTTGGACTTCTTGTAACTCCTCTCTGTGCCACAGGGAGAAACAGAAAGCCCAGGAATGAGGGGATAAATCCCAAAGGATAAAAGCACAGCTGCTTTAAAGGCAATCCCATCCCATCCCGTACCGGACTCGGCGCTGGAAGAACGCTCCGACACCGACCGCGATTCCGAGCGCTGCCGCTTCTTCTTGGAGTGGCTGTCGTCATCCTCGGACTCTGAGCCCTTCACACACAACCCAGGGGCAGAATTCCAGTTAAAAATGGGAATTTCAGCAGGAATTAGTAGAGCTGGGAATGGCAGAGGGAGGGTTTTCAGGAATACTCACGGAGCGGGAACGGGAGCGCTTCCGGTGATGTTTTTTTGATTTCTTCGAATGTTTCTTGGTCTTGGAGTGGTGGTGTTGACACTCGTGCTGTGGGAAAGGCAAGGAGGGGAGAGCTCAGAATTCCAGCAGGGATTGGCCTTGGAAGAGCCCTAAAATCCCAGCTTGCTGCACCATGGGGAAGGACAACTTCCCTGGAGCAGGGTGCCTCAACCTTGGACAGTTCCAGGGACGGAGCAGTAAAACCTCATCAGCTCCTACAGGACATCCCAAAAAACTGATGGGATGTGTTTCCTTATCCACAAAACCTGGGAAGGGTTCAAAATTCCATAAAATCAGCATTTAATGGGAGAGCCACCTCATCAGCTCCTACAGGACATCCCAAAAAACTGATGGGATGTGTTTCCTTATCCATAAAACCTGGGAAAGGTTCAAAATTCCATAAATCACCACTGAATTTCAGAACCATCTCATCAGCTCCTACAGGACATCCCAAAGAACTGATGGGATGTTTTTGTTCATCCACAAAAGTTGGGAAGGGTTCAAAATTCCATAAAATCGGCATTTAACGGGAGAGCCACCTCATCAGAAAAATCAGATGGGATCTCTCTCATCCACAAAAGCTGGGAAAGGTTCAAAATTCCATAAAATCACCACTGAATTTCAGAACCATCTCATCAGTGCCCACAGGACATCCCGAAGAATTGATGGGATGTTTTTCCTCATCCACAGAAGTTGGGAAGGGTTCAGAACTCCACAATCTTTATTTGGAACACCGAACCATGGGCGCTGCTGCGATAACAGCAGCCAGGGCATGGAAAAACACCTGGATCCCCGTGGATCTGCTCCCTGGATCCCAGCTAAGCCTGGCCTAAATAAAGCCTTGCTGTGCCTCATTGGAAATGACAGAACTCAAAGGCAAAATTCCCCAGTTCCAGTTCTTCCAAAGTGCAGGAAAAGGAACAAAAGCCCCAAGTGTGAGAGCTGAAAAATCAAATTTATCTCGTGTTCCTGCTGTTCATTGAAAAAATTCCAGTAAATCCTTCCCCTTCCCATCCAACTGAGGAGGAATTTTTCTTTTTTGTTGTCCAATGATTTCAAAAATAAAGGAATAATTACCTCAAGGACATGAAGGAAATCCTTAAATATCCTTTTCCTTTCAGATTCCAGGGTGATGTCTTCAAATGCCGGCTCCTTCACAAATCTGTCTCGGATCTGTCAGGAAAATTAATTCCATTAATGGCATTCCAAGTCATTAAATTATAAATTTATTAAAATGTTAGGATAGAATAAATGGAAAAAATAATCAAATGTGATAATGGCAGTAAGAAATTATAAATTCAATAAGGAATAATAATAAAAATTACAATAAATAATTGTAATAATTATTATAATTTATTATAATTATAATAATAAATATTAAAAAGGAACAGCAAAGATAAAAAGGAATAATAAGAATAGTAAGGCATAATAAAATAATGAGAAAAATAAGAAATAAAAGCAAAATATGAAAAATAACAAGAAATAATCTAAATAAAAAAACTAAAAATAGTGAAGAAATAAAAAAATAAATATGAAGAAATAGCACAGGAAGAAAAATAAATAATAAAAAATAGGAGCTAAGAAAAATAGGAAAAATAAAAAAAATAGAATATAAAAAATAATAAAAAAAAAATTAAAAAATAATTCTTTTCACCAGCTGAAAAAGCTCCTGAACTGGCACAAGGCCAAACTTTTTGAATCCCAGATTTCCAATCAAATCCCAAATTTCCAGAGTTCAGGGAAGCTCTAACTCATGGAAACATGGAAGAATCCCACTGTTTTCCTGCACATTCCATTTAAGCTGAAACCCCCCCCAAACACTGATACATATTATCCTTGGAAAGGTTTTCCAGGGTATTTCATCCAGGCCAAAACTGACATTTTTAAATAATCCCAATTAACTCGGAGGAGTCTATGGGATTTTTGGGAGGGATTTTCCCATTTCTTTTAGGATTTTTTTCATTTCAAAAGTCTCGGGATGAAGCTTTTCCCATCCAACTCCAAATTTTCCTGCAGAAACCATAGGATCTGATGGAATTTTGAAGTCTGCTGAACCAGGAAGAGCTTTGGCGAAGGTGGGGTTTTTTAGGGATTAGCAAGGACTTCTTTGGGAATTTGGAGATTTTTTTTTTCCCTTAAAATGTCAGGAATTCTCATCCTTACATCCTCCCAGACAGCATCCAGCTCGATGGGAGGGGTGGCTTGTTTCAACATGCTCTTGAAGGCCGATTCCTTCCTCTTCATCTTCCGCGCTTCCTCCTTTTCCCGCTCCCGTTCCCGCGCTTCCGCCTTCTCCAGCAGCTGGAATGGCAAAGAAAAGAATTCCATTTCTTGGGACTTCCTGATGGTTCACCCTCAGAGCTGTGTCTGAGTCACTTGGAAATGACAAGGAAATTAATTATCTTTCCTGTACTTAATCAATCAAAATAATTTGATTGTTTTATGAAAAATGAACGGATTATTTCTTTTCCAAGCGTGGAATTGTTGTGGCTGAAAATCCTATGATGCAAAAATTACAGAACCACACAAATCAGGAGAAACAGGAGATCATCACTGGATTCCTATCCCAGAATTCCACAAGTTTGGGAATGCTGACTGCTTGGATTAAGGTTTCTTTTTATTTTGGCTTTTTTTTTTTTAAATTTAACTGAGATTGGTTCAAGAACTCTTAAATAACAGAAATATTCCCCAAATATTATGGGATTAATTAGAAAATAAACCCTAATTCCTGTCTGGAGAAGGGATTTCCCATCCTAATCATCCAGATATCCCAATTAATGAATGAATGAATTAATACTTACACTGTTGAAAGCCAGTTTGATATTCCCTGCATCCAACGTGGTGGCTCTTTTAGTGGAGCTGATGACGGTGACAAAATCCTCGAAGGAAGTGTTCACTTCCACCACAAATCCTTTATCCTGGAAAAAACCAGCTCCTTTGGCATGAGGGAAATCAGGAATTCCCTCAATTCCCAGGAAATCCCAGCTCCCTGGCACGGGAAACGTGGAATTCAGGGAGGAGCCGGGTAATCCTCACCTTTAAGATGTCTTTAATTATCTTTTTCTCATCGTGGTAACGAGCTTTCAAATCCTCCACGTAGAACTTGAACAGGTCCAGCGCTGTTGATCCTGAGGGAGGGTTTAGTTAAGCCACAGGTCAGGTTTAAGCCAAGAGCTGGTTTTGGGTGTTAAAAAATAGGAATCATTGGTGTGGCCTGCCCCAAATCCCAGGATTTTCTGTCCTTACCGGGCTGGCCGAGCATGCTGGTGAAGCGGATGTCGGAGCTGATGGCCGGGTACAATTCCATCCAGGAGGACATGGAATGTAACTGCCCGTGCTCGTGCAGCTCGTCCAGAAACAGCTGGAAAGAAACAAGGGAAATGGGAATTTGGAGCCATTCCTCCTTGGTGCCAGCTGGGATGGATTGGCTTGGTAAGTGGAATTCCGTTTTTATTCCAATAGGATCGAAAAGTCATTTTTTTTTTATGTTGTTCTTCCTGCTTTTCTCCATCTCCAGCATTCCAGCTGCAGCTCCTCCCCATCCAGGCCCATTCCCTCTGATTTTTCCCTACTTTTCCAGCAGAGAAAATGCCACCTGAGGCTTTGAACACCCCCTTATCCAACCCTGAGAAATACAAATAAAACAACCCACCTGGAATATCCCATGATATTCCATGACATTTCTAGGACAGAACCCCAAATTCCACCAACCTGGAAAGATTCCCTGTTTTTACGTTGCCTCCTCCTTTCCCTCAGCAAACTTTTCTGCTTCTCTTCCTCCTCCTCTTTTTCCAGGGCTCTGATATGTTCCTCGAAACAGATCAGGGCGTCCTCCTTATCCATGTCTAGAGAGAAAACAGGGAGAAAGGGAAAAAAAAATTAAAAAAAATTCGGGTTATTCCTTCCAACTCAAGAAGAATCCTGCTTCCCAAGGAACTGCAGAGCCCATGGACGTACTCTGGAGCTCCTCATCCTCGGCGAAGGTGGGGTTGTCCATGAGGTACTGCTGCGCCTCTGACCAGGTGGTGCAGTAGGTGACGTTGGCCATGTTATCCAGAATGTTCTTCAGAGCTTCCCAGTTCCTCTTCCGCAGCTGCTTGGCTTGTTCCTGAGGGGAAAAGTTGGGATTTTGGGCTCAGGTGGAGGTGGTTTGGGTAGAAATGGAAGGTATCTGGTGTGTTGTCCAAGAAATGATGGAATTCATTTTGGGTTTATGGAATATCATGGAATTTCAGAGTGGTTTGGGTTGGAAGCGTCCGTAAAGCTCATGCCATTCCAACCTCCTGGACAGGGATTGGGCTGCTCCAAGCCCCATCCACCCTGGCTTTGGACACAAAACAACACAATTTTTGCCATCTTCTATTGTTTCACTGATTTACAATAAAATCCAATCATGTGATTGATTAAAATCCCCCAAAAATCCAACCCAGGCTGAAATCAGCAGGAATAAATCCCAATAAACCCCAAAGCCTTCCCTAAAAGCTGCTGCCTGTCTGCCACAAAGCCTCCAGCACAGGTTTGAAGTGATTTAGAAAGAAGGGAGGAGATGTTGGATACACCTGAAGGGAATTTACCTTCTCCTTCTTGGACAGGAAGAACAAAACATCCTCATAAATCTCCAGCCGGTCCCGCTCGGATATGGCGTTCCACACTTCCATCTCCCCAAACATTTGTTCAGCTTTCCTGGGAAAAACAAATTCAAACCACACAACTCTTTATCTATTTATTGGTGACTGAAGGATCCATCAGTTCCCCAGAAAATCAGGGAATGTTGGACCAAGCTTTTATAGGAATTATCCTTCATTTTCCCTCTTGGAAAGTTTTTGTTTTTGTTTTTTTTTTTTTGTGTGAGATTTTTTTTAATTTATAGAAAGGAAGGAAAAAGCTGAAAGTGGAAGTTGCTGCCACTCCAAGCAGTGAATCCCATCAGGATTTTTATCCCAGATTCCTGTCCCAAGTCTCTTACTTGTATCTGGTGGTGGATGTCATCTTCTCGTGGTTTTCCAGGAAGCGCTGGAAGGATTCCTTGGCTTCCTTGTACTTGGATCTGGCTTCTTCCTTCTCCTCCTTCTCTGTCTGAACTTTGTAGGCGTTAAAGGCTTGCTTCTTCTCACTCAGTTTTGCCAAAGCACTTCCCAGGAAAGGAAAGGAAAGAAAATAATGTTATTTATAAATAAAAAAAATCAGGAAAATCAGGAAAGGAAAATGAGGGAAAAAATTGAAATTTGTAAAAAAAAAAAAGGAAAGCCAGAAAAGAAAGGAGAACTAGAAAAGAAAGGAGAACCAGAGAAGAAAGGAGAACCAGAGAAGAAAGGAAAATCAGAAAAAATAGAAAAAGAAAATAGAATATATAATAGAAAATAGAAAGAAAAAGAAAATCAGAAATAATAGAAAATCAGAAAAAAAAGAAAATTGGAAAAAAGAAAGAAAATTGGGAAAAAGAAAGAAAATCGGGAAAAAAAGGAAAAAAAAATTGGAAGAAACAAAGGAAAAAAAGAAAAAACAACAGAAAACCAGGGAAAAAAATCAGGAAAATAAAGAAAATTGGGGGGAATAAAAAAAGAAAATCAGGAAAAATTAAATGAAAAAAAAATATATAAGAAAATCAAAACCAGAAAGCAAAAGGCAACAGGTTTGGATAATCCAGATTTGAGATAAAATTAATCTGAACATTTTAAACAACAAATCACCATAAAATACCAAGTTCCACACTTTTTCCCAATGAAAATTAAGCTGTTGGAGCATTTCCTTAGGGAGGAAAGGCAGAAAATCTCCTGCCAGGGGCACTAAGTGCAGGAATATCTGTTGCTGACAGAACTTTGGAGTTTTGGGAAGTAAATTCCCTAAAAAAAAGGTTTGTTTGGAATTAAAGGAGAGCTCAGTACCTGTATCTGGGGTCATTGATGATCATTTTCATGGCTTGCTCCCAGGAAGCATTGGATGGAACCCGCTGTGGAAACAGGAAATTATGGATTAATTAACATCCAACAAGGAATAATTCCTTCAAAACAGCCATGGGGAAAAGAAAAAACCATTTTATTTTTAAGCTAAAACAACATTTCATTGCAAGGTTCTCTTCTTGCATTTCCACAAGAGTGGGGAATTCTTCCCCGAAAAAACCAAGTAAAACCTGGCAAATAAAACAGAAATAGAACCAGGTTTTGCACATCAATTAAACATTAATAATTGGTGAATAAAATATTAATAATTGCCCCAAATACCTTTTCTTTTAGCAGTTCTTTAAATGCTTGTTTGGCCTCTTCCTTTGTGTTCCACGTGTAGGTTTTTTTAACTGGTTGGGCCTCCTCATCCTCCTTCTTTGCAGAAGCACTAAAACAAAAAGAATTTTATTATTTCAGCATTTTTTTCCAAGTTAGAGGCACTGAAGAGTCAAAAACCACCACAAAATGAGTTTTTAAAGCAGCAACTCAAAGTAAAAATAGTAATTCATACAAAGCTTTTCCTTACTGGCACCACAATTGAAAACAAGATCAAAAAAAGGGAATTATTGAGGCAAAACATTTCCCTCCTGAAACTGGCTCCCTGCTGAAGCTGTCTAGAAATTATCCCTAAAAAGATAATGTTGAAATTCAGCAGGAATATTAATATTTTATATAAAAATATAAAGAGAGGTGCCTAAAAATGGGCCTCTTCTCCTTAATTATGTCCTGCTGTCTAAAATCCCCCACAGCATTTCTTTTTTGAGCCCTAAAAATTCAATAAAATTTTTTAATTATAAAGTTAATTATAAAATTAATTATAAAATTAATTATAATTATAAATTAAAAAGTTGTAATTGTCCACATAATAGATTTTTCATTATTTAAAAAAAATAAAATAATTATGGCTGGAACAGATAAAAATCCCTTTAATATTTTATTTTTTCCAGTGATAATCAATGGCATAAATTCATGGAAAAGGAACATAAAATAGGGAAGTTTTTAATGGCATCCTGGGAAATTTTTATAGATGTTGGAAAATTCATGGGATGTTCCTGTCACTGATGCTGCATAAATTATCATGGAATGGGGTGGGGTGGGAAGGGATCTTAAATCCCATCCATTCCTTGGCAGGGACACAATCCCAGGAGGGCTTGGACACTGCCAGGGATCCAGGGATTCCTGGGAAACCTGTGCCAGGGCTTCATCCCCTTCCCAGGAATCCATTTCTTCCCAATCCCCGAGCTAAACCTGCCTTGCACCACCTTGAAGCCATTCCCTCTTGTCCCGGTAAATGATTCAGTCCTGTGAAGAACTGGCTTTAAGTGTGCTGCAGGTCTGTGGGAAGATCTCAGCGTTTGGGATGGCAATCATGGAATGGGTTGGGTGGGAAGGGACATGAAGGATCATCCCAATGCACCCCTGCCATGGGGACACCTCCCACTCTCCCAGGCCCCGCTTCCAGGGAAGGCTTCCAGGGAAGGCTTCTCTGGGAATTGCACCCGTGGCAGGGCAGGATTTCCCCCTGCTCTCCCATCAGACTCGGCTGAACCCCATTCCCCCGCACTCACTCTCCCGATCCGTCCTGCTTGGCCGCCTCCTCCGTGTGGGCCGCGGCAGTGTCGGCGCTGCCGTCCTGCGTTCCGGGGGCGGCGCTGCCCGGGGCCTGCTCCTCGGCCGCGGTGGTGCCGGTCCCGTCCGCGTCCCCCGCGGCGGCGGCCGGAGCCGATTCCCCCTCAGGAGCGGCTCCCGTGGCAGCGGCCGCGGCGCTCTCGGCGGCCGGGACGGCGCCGGCCCCGCTCGGAGCGTCCGCGGCTGCGGCCGGAGCTGAGGCGGCGGCGGCGGCGTCCTCCGGCTTCGTGCTGGGGACACAAACGGTAAATAAAGGGTGACCCGCGGGAGTGAGGAGACTGAGGGGAAAGGACGGCTCGGGGAAAAACGAGGAGGCACAGACTCGGAAAAGGTTTATGGGAACTCGGGAAAAATAGGGTGGAAAAGGGGAAAAGGGGAAAAGGCCCGCAGGGAAAATGGGTTGAAGGATCCCAGGAAAAAGGGTTTAAAGAGCCTCAGGAAAAAGGGTTTGAAGAGACTCAGGGAAAAGGGTTTGAAGAGACTCAGGGAAAAGGGTTTGAAGGATCTCAGGAAAAAGGGTTTGAAGAGACTCAGGAAAAAGGGTTTGAAGAGACTCAGGAAAAAGGGTTTGAAGAGACTCAGGGAAAAAGGGTTTGAAGAGACTCGGGAAAAACGTTTCGAGATCCTCAGGCAAAAAAGGGCTGAAAGAACCTCAGGAAAAAGGGTTTGAAGAGACTCAGGAAAAAGGGTTTGAAGAGACTCAGGAAAAGGGGCTGGAAGACCCTCAGGAAAAAAAGAGTTGAAAGGCTCTCAAGGAAAAAAGGGTTGAAGATCCTCAAGAAAAAGGGTTGAAGAACCTCAGGAAAAAGGGTTTGATGAGCCTCAGGAAAGAGTTTGAAGAGCCTCATGCTAAAAAGGGCTGAAAGAACCTCAGGCAAAAAGGGTTGAAGGCTCCCAGGAAAAAAGGGGCTGGAAGAGCCTCAGGAGAAAAATGGTTGAAAGGCTCTCAAGAAAAAAAGGGTTTGAAGATCCTCAAGAAAAAGGGTTTGTTTGATGAGCCTCAGGAAAAGGGTTAAAAAGGATAAAAGTGCAGAGTCAGGTGTTTAGGGTGAGTTAAAGACCTGGAAAAGGTTTAGAGAAACTAGGGAAAAATGGGGTGGAAGGCCCACAGGGGAAAAGGGTTGAAGGATCCCAGGAAAAGGGGCTGGAAGACCCTCAGGAAAAAAAATGGTTGAAAGGCTCTCAAGAAAAAAAGGGTTGAAGATCCTCAAGAAGAAGGGTTTGAAAACCTCAAGAAAAAAAGGGTTTGAAGGCCCTCAGGAAAAAAAGGCTGAAAGAACTTTTGGAAAAAAGGGTTTAAAGAACATGAGGAAGAAAGGGTGAAAGGCCCTCAGGAAAAAGGGTTGAAGGATCCTAGGAAAGGTTTGAAGGCCCTCAGGAAAAAAATTAGCATAATATTAAAAATGTACCTGTTTTCTTCAGCTTTAATCATTGCTAGAGGAAAAAAAAGGAGAAAAACAATTAAAATATAGCTTTAAAGTAATTAATATACACAGGAAGTTCTGTTCATTCTTGATTTAATAAAAGCAAAGTTTTAAATATTTTTGTTACTATCAAAAAATTTAACGTTTGTGTCCTTTAAAGACTGCAATCAATTGAGATTAAAATAAAGTTTAGAAACACTACAACGGGAAGATTGGGGAATATAAAAATTATTTTTTGGTCTAAAGGAATTCTTTTCATTTGTAAAAAAATACAGTTCAAAGACCCAGAAAGAATGTCAGGGTTATTAAACAGAATTTTAAGAAAGGCAATATTTAAATTACTGCTCCCTGCTCTTTTATTTTTTTACACGTATTTTTTACCCCCAGCTGATTTTGGTGCTATTAAAATAAATAATGTAATTAATTAATACATATTGATAAAAATACAAGTCCAGCACCCTTTTACCTTCAAGATCCTCCAGCTCTTTGGGTTTTGCCCAGCGGGATTCCTTTGTTTGGGAATTGTAATAATAAGGCTTCCCAGAATCTGATTTATATTCCTTCCAGGGACACTTGGATAACAATTGCTGATGGAGAGAAAACAAAGATTTTCCAAGGAAAACCTCCTTTAGTAATTTCTTAAATAAAGATTCCTCCCCTTGTAATTATTCCTGCTCTTTAAATAAGCAATTAGGAGAATCATTAGGTGGGATAATCATGTGGCAAAAGACTTGGGGTGTATTCAAGCTGCATTCCTGGAGCTCTTCCTTCCTCAAATTTCTTCCAATAAAGAAAAAACATTAACAAAATTCCAAGTTTTCCCAGTTTTTTTTCCTTCTGGATTTATCTTTGTTTGAGGTTTATTTTCATCTCTCGGCTACAAACATCAAATATTCCTCAGGAAAACAGAAAAATTGGTTAAAAAGAAAAAAATAAATCACACTGGATCAATTTGATTTGATAATATCCAACAGAAATAAACCAGGAAATACTCAGGAATTTGTTGTGCATTTTAAGAGCATTAATTTGACCAAAACAGTAATTTTTAGGAATTTTTTCTTCTCTAAATTCTTTCTCTACAACTTCTTTAAATCATAAAAATAAGACATAAAATAAAATTTTAATATTAATATTTTATATTTTATTTTTAAATTAATACTTTTTAAAAAATATTTTTTAAAAAAATTAAAAACCTATCTAAAAATGAGGAAAACAGAGGAATTTTGCCCACTTTGCACCCTCAGCTCCTCCCAGCACAAGAAGGATCCAAACATTTTAAGAACATTTCTTATGTTTGCTCCCATTGTTTCCAGCAGAATTCTCCCTGCTGCAGGTGTTAGGCTTGAAAATCCTCGTGTTCCCCCAAAATCCCAGAATTTATTTGGGATTGGGATACCTCAGCAGGGGTTTTGAGGTCGTCTGGCTTCTCCCACGTGGACTGCTTGGTCTCGGTGTTGTAGTAATAAGTTCTTCCATCCGGGGATTTGTGCTCCGTCCACGTGGATTTCTGGGAAAATTCCAAGCCAAATTAAGAAGGGAGCAAAAGAAAAAAAAAAAAAAATGGGATCAAAATCCATAAAAATAGCAGGATACAAACCTGCTTGGAGTGGTCCTCGCTGGCAGAGCTGGTGGCGGTGGAGCTTTGCTGGACTGTGGAGACCACGGGATGCGTCGTCTGAGGAGGAGACACAACAGGGCTTGGAAAATCCTCATTAATTGATTAATCCTCCTTAATTGATGGGTTTCACCCAAATATCCTGAATTTTCCAGGTGGTTCAGCAGCACAGGAAAGGCAGGGAGCCAAAATCACACCTTAAGGCAGTTATTTGTCCCAAAAAAACCCCATTTTTGGGAATGGACCTGTTCAATCCCACATTCCAGAGGGCCTAATTCCCAGAGGGAAATGGAAGGGAAAGGCTCAGACTACAACTCCAAGTCAGAATTCCAGCAGCATTCCCTGTTCCCAAAACTTGAGGGAAACTTCAGGGAGATTCAGGGTTCCTGAGCTCAATCACTCCCACCACGATTCCTGCTGCTTTCCCTGGCCAGTTTTCCTATGAATTCCCTGGAATCAGGGCTGTGGATCAATGATTGGATATGGCCATGGAAAACTGGATTTCCTGATGCTCCCATAGCACATTATTTCAATGAGATGGAAATTGAAATAATTGAAATTGAAATAATTGAAATTTAAAATGAAATAACTGAAATAGAATAACTGAAATTGAAATAATCTGGATATCACCTGTATTTCATCATTCTGTTGGGACAAGGCCCACAGATTTCAAGGAACAATCAAGGGGGAGGAAAAAAAAATTAGAATTAAGGTTTTCCTTGAAATCCCTAAAACCAAGTTTGCCCCACACCAGACTGGGATTCCAACCTTCTGGAATTGTGCTTTCCACATACCTGAGTTCCAGGAGGGGTCACACCTGAAAAAGAAATAATTCAAAATCAATAAAAGCTTTGGTTGCTTCATTTTTCTACAAATTTCTCCATGGAAAAAAAATGTCCTGGGCACTAATGGAGATTCCAGGAGTGAAATGCTCCATTCAGCTTTAGGGAAAAGTGGAATTTTTTCATGTTTCAGCTGATTTGGGTTCAATATTTTGAAATCTTAGCGAGTTGTTTACTCACCTACTTGTGCGTCCATGCTGTTCACTCCCGGCTGTAAAAATAATTCAATTAAAACAATTAAACATTTAAACAATTACATTTCAATAATTAATTACTGAGAAATTAAATCCTAAAAAAATCTAATATTCATTATCCAAACAAGGCCTTTCTGCCACAAAAGGCTCCAATTCCTTAAATAAGGATTCCTGCTTCCCTCTTAATTATTCCTGCTCCTTAAATAAGCAATTAGGAGCTTCATTAGGTGGGATAATCATGTGGCAAAAAGGCTTGAGGTGTATTCAAGTTGCATTCCTGGAGCTCTTCCTTCCTCAAATTTCTTCCAATTAGGGAAAAAAATCAACAAAATTCCAAGTTTTCCCAATTTTTTAACTTGTGGGTTTAGCTTTAAGGTTTATTTTCAGCTCTTGGCTACAAACATCAAATATTCCTCAGGAAAACAGAAAAATTGGTTAAAAAGAAAAATAAATCACACTGGATCAATTTGATTTGCTATTATCCAACAGGAATAAACCAGGGGAATTCTCAGGATTTTGTTGTGTATTTTAAGAGCATTAATTTGATCCATATATGAATTTTTTATGTATTTTAAAAGCATTAATCTGACCAAAATACTGATTTTTAGCAATTTCACTGCTTCTAACCAGCACAGCAAAGGGTTGTGCTCAGCACTGCAGGAAATTCCAGAGAATTTAGGGATTTAAATCTTCATGAATTAAAAAAAAAATAAAAATAATTTGTTTCTACACTGAAATAGCTGGAACTGGTTTTAAGTGGATTTCTTAAGGTTGGACTAAATTTGATTTCATTTCAATTTTTTTCCCTCAGAGATTTCACCTCTATTTTAACTTTTCCCCTCTCTATTTCCACCCAAATAATTCCTCATTCCTTGAGGAATTTTTATACTCAACTGAATTTCGTGAACTTTTAATAAAAATCTTTCTAATGGATTCAAATCTCTTTAATATTGAATTTAAACTCTTTAAAAAAAAAAATTCAGCTTGAGAGAGAAGAATCTCTTGGTCAGACAATTTAACAATCCAAGGTCACGGTGACTCCTGCCAAACTCCAGGAAGTGAAGGATAAGGAATGAAAGGAAAACTAAAAGGAATTTAAATAACTAAAATAACTGAAGGGAACTAAAAGGAATTTAAAGGCTGATGAGAATCACAAAAATCTTATTTTTATAATCATTCAAGAGCCACATAAAACTCTACTGCAATGAAAATTACATTTAAAATTTCAATCCTTATTTTCAACAGCAACTGCTGAAAAGAGCTTTTAAGAACTAAAAAAAAAAAGAAATTAAACTCACAGGAACCGTGGGCTGCATGGCAGCCTGGGACATGTGGGACATCATCATTCCAGGCATCACCGACTGCATCATTCCAGGCATCTGGAATTCAAGAGTGTTTTCCAGGAATTTTATAATTTTCTCAACACAAAATACAGTATTTGGATTTAAAAGCCATTATCTGATACTTCTTTTTCATTTAAAAAAACCAACCCCAAACATCCCTCCTAGGTAACCAAAAATAAAATGGATTTGTGGGATTGTGATTCCCTTCATGGCATTCCCACCAAATTGGGATATTCCTATTAGGAATGACATGTCCAGATCCCAAAGCTGGACAGGAAATAACAATAAAATCCATTTAAAGTCCAAAGGAATGATATCAAATGATGTGGGATCTGATTCCATTGCTGAAATCCTCAGTAGAAGCAGGAAAAGCAAAGGTTGGGAATGATTCCTGCAGAATTCCAAGGAATGAATGAACAAAGGAGCTTTTTGCTCTCCATCTATCAAGAAGTCCTGAGCTGTTCCCTGAAATATGAAATATTGGGATATTCCCTGGCTAAGAGTGGGAATTGTGGAAAAAGAGTTACAAAAAAGCAGGGAAATCAAGCAGAATTTCTGTTTCACCTCCTAACGAACACACACAGTACTAATGAACCAAATCCTCCTCATTTTTAACAAATTCCCTGATTTTTACCCCAGGAGCTGCAAATCCCCACTGAAAAAATTCCAACCAAGCCTTTACACACTTAAAACTTCTCCCAGGAAGGAAAACGTGGATGATGTGTGCAAGGAATTGCAAAGGAAGAGGAGTTTGGGCTGTCCCCAAAGGTTTCAATCCTGTGGCTGTGTCACCTGCCAGGGCTTTTTCCAACCCCATGGCATCACAACAACAGGATACAGGGATTATAAATCAATCCCAAGGATCCAAGCAGGAATTCTGCAAAAATATTTCTTTATTTCTCCTCCTGCTGTAATGTTCATGTGTTGGATGTAGGAATTGGCTGAGAATTAAAGAAACTTGAAGTCCCAAAACAAACTTATTCCTTCAAAATTTGCTTCCAAAAAAACTTTCCTAAATCCCAAACTATGGATTTGTAATTTAAATAATTTAAATAAAAATTTATCTTTAAAGTCAGAGGCACATCAATTACCAGTTCTCATCCCAATTTCTAATTAAAGTTCCAGAGGTTCACCAACTCCCTGCTCCCCATGAGAAGAGTTTTAACCTGGATAAAATCCCTGGAATTACTGGCATTTCCCCACCTCAGGGATCACCATGGGAATGAAATGATGCTGGAATTGCCTTACCTGCCCCATTGGGGGTCCTCCCATGGGGGGCATCATCTGAGGCATCATCCCGTGGGGAACTGGGGGCATGTTGGGGGGTCTCTGTCCCATGGGGTGCATCCCCATGGGGGGGTAGTGCGGCATTCCGGGGTGTCCCATCTGGAAAACACCAACAACCAGGCAAACTCAGCACAAACACACTCACCAGAGGCAATAAAGAAGATCCCTTTCTTGTTTTTTTTCTTTTTTAAATTATTCAAACACTTGAAGAACTTTCTGGTCCAGACAGATGTGACAGCTCCGAGAGAACCTTAAGATAAACCCTGGTCAGAATTTCCCCTTTGGAAAACACATTTGGCAGGGAGAAAAAAAAAATCAAATTATTGAGCACAGAATGCCAGAATTTGGGACCTTAAAGTTCCTCCAGTTCCACCCTCTGGGACACTTTGCACTATCCCAACCTGGCCTTGAACACTTCCAGGGATGGAGCAGCCTGGAATTCCATCCCAGGGCCTCCCCACCCTCACAGGGAAGGATTTCTCTCTCACTTCCCCTAACTCTACCACCTTTCAGTCCAAAACCAGTTTTCCAATGATTTTTTCTTATCCCAGAAGACTCCCTGGGGCTGGGAATTGCACAAAGAAAACACAGGCAGCTAAAGAGCTTTGAAAATTGTGGACAGAACACTTGACTTTTCTCAATCACATCCCCTCACAGCAGTGACAGCTCCTCCTTCCCAAGTCCCAGGTAAGTCCAGGTGCAACAGTGCTTCCTAAAAGTCTCCTCTGTCCCTTGCTAGAGTTTTCTTTACTTTCAGAGGAACCTGCCACCCTGATGCTGTCACCAGTTGTGGAGAGTGAGAAAATCCCACCTGAGCCTTCTTTCCTCCAGGCTGAGCCCCTTTCCCAGCTCTGGGATCTAGTGTGTCCTAGAGACATCAGGAAGAGCATTCCCAGCAGGTCAGGGAGTGATCCTGCCCCTCTGCTCAGCCCTAGGAGGCACCTCTGGGGTGATCCTGCCCCAGGGGATCCCTGCTCTGGGGTGATCCTGCCCCTCTGAGGCCCCTCTGGGGTGATCCTGCCCCAGGGGATCCCTGCTCTGGGGTGCTGTGTCCAGCTCTGGATGCTCAGCACAGCAGGGACAGGAGCTCCTGAGCTGAGGAAGGGCCTGGAGCAGCTCCGTGCCCAGGAGGGGCTGAGGGAGCTGGGGCTGCTCAGCCTGGAGCCCCAGCTGAGAGGGGCCCTCAGCCCTGGCTGTCCCCAGATGTCCCCCGGGTGTCCCTGTGTGCAGGGAGGGTTCCGAGCGGGGCCCAGCAATGGCACCAGAGGAACGGCCGGGGGCTGATGCCCAGGAAGTCCCAGCTGTACACGAGCAACAACTTCCTCCTTGTGCGGGTGACAGGTGCCCGGAGAGAGTCTGGCGTCTCCCTCAGTGGGGGTACCCAGAACCGCCCGGCCACAACCCCGAGCCACGGGACACCCATCCCACCCGACCCCGGCTCGGGGAGGCGGCTCCATCACCAGCTCCCTCAGCCCGGGCCCGCACTTACCATGAGGGAGCCGCGGTCGACGCCGCCGGGCCGCATGGCGGGGCTGAGCAGGGAGCCGCCACAGCGGCCCAGGAGGCGCCCGCGTAGCGGCGGCCGCGGGGCCGCGGGCCCGAAGGGCAGCAGCGGCTCGGGGTCCCCGCGGGGCGGGAGCAGCGGTGCCAGCAGGCTGACGGGCTTCCCCGCCGGCCAATCGGGCCGCGCCGCCAGCCGCGCGCTCTTCGGCGATTGGTCGGCGCCCGAGCCCACCGGCCGCACGGCGTCGCCCGGCGTCAGCTGCATGAGGGGCGGCGGCTTCGGCAGCGAGAACGGCAGCGGCTGCGGGGAGGCGGCGGCGGCCGCGGCCGTGGAGTCCCCGCCGGACATGGCGGCGGCGAGCGGCGCGGCCCCGCCGCGCGGGGCTGGCTCGGGCGGCTGCCGGGAGCGCGGGGCGCGGAGCGAAGCGGCGGCTGCGGCGGCCGAGCGCGAGGCACGCCGGGAAACAGCTCACGTGGGACCGGGGGCGGTGCGCGACGAGCCGGGCGGTACCAAAGGCGCCGGAAAGAGGGGGGACTTCCCGCTCTACCGTTCCAGCTCGGCGTTCGAGCCGAGCGGGAGGGGGCGGTAGATCTCCCCTCAGCTGTGCTGCGGGTGGTACGCGCCGGGTTGGTGCGCGCCCCCCTCGGGGCGGTGCGGGTGGTACGGGCCGAGCGCGGCCGGGAGGCGGCCGGGCCCAGTGGTTGGTGCCGCTGAGGGGGAGCGGCCGCCATGGCGGGCGGGGGGATCCGCCGGCACCGGGAATATCCCGCCGGCACCGGGAATATCCTGCAGGCACTGGGAATATCCCGCCGGCACTGGAAATATCCCGCTGGGAAGGCACCCACAGGGATCAGCCCGTCCCACTCCTGCACCTGCACAGCCCCATAATCCCCCCTGGGCCTGAGGGCCGCGTCCGAGCGCCCCGGGAGCTGTGGCAGCCCTGAGGCCTCGGGCACTTCCAGGGATCCAGGGGCAGCCACAGCTTCTCTGGGAATTCCCATTCCAGGATCTCCCAGCCAGGAATTCCTTACCAATATCCCACCCATCCCTGCCCTCCGGCCGTGGGAAGCCATTCCCTTTATCCTGTCCCTCCAGGGCCTTGAAAAAAGGCCAGAAAAGGAGAAGTGAAAACAGAAACAATGTTAAAGCTCAGTGTAACTTCAGCTGGATTTGTCTAAAATGTATCTCTTGGTTTTCCAGGGAAAATTAATATCCTGGTGTTTTCCTTGCACAAAGCCCCCCTGCCAAGGTTTTGCTGTGGAGGAAAGAGTGAATTGATTAAATCGAGGTAAAATTGTGTAAAAATAAAATGGTGTATGGCCTAAAATCGCTTCCAGTCAACCAAATCACTGGCAGAGATGTGTTTGATAGATTTGGGAATATTGGTTTAAAATCCAAAATCCACCCAAATAAAGTGGGAGAAGGGCAGGGAAATAAATTCCCAGTCACGTGTAATTTGGTTTTTTACCACTTCACACCAAGTTTAGCTAGGATGGAGCCAATCCCACATAGCAGAGGATTGGGAATTCTGTGGGATAAACTGAATTGAAGTGGGAATTCCAAAGGGGAATGACTCTGGAGATGCAGGGAATGATCTCTGCTCCCTCAGGAATTCCTTGAGGGAATTTGGGAGCCTGGAAAACTCGGGATCTGGGGGAATTCCTATTTTTAAACATTTTAATATTTTAAACATTTAAATATTTTCCTGCTCCCAGCATTGTGTGTCCCGTTATCCTTGGGGAGAGGGGATCTTCAGGGATGTGGATTTTATTTTTCCACGATATTCCTGCATTTCCAAACCCTTCCAAACACCCAATTTTACATTTTGGGGGTACAGATATTTAATAAATCACTCGGCTGCAGCGAGGCAGGAGCTGCTTTGGCTCAGCTGATGGAAAAATTGGGATAAAAGGGATAAAAATCCCTGCAATAATCCCACCCTTGCATCCTCCAAACACCATCCCTGACCTCTCTTCCTGAGCCTAAGGAATTCTCTGAATCCACACAAAAAGGATTAGCTGGGTTTTTCTGCCATGATCAAGCAGTGAAATTAAAATTTAAATTGATTTTTAATTTGATTTCTTGTTTTTTAAGTTCAGCTGCCTAAAATCAGTCTAAATAAAGCAAATTTATTGACATTTTTCTGATTTTTTTAAAGCTGTTTTTTTTGTGGTTTCACAGAAATTTTTGATAGAGCATCCAATCCTTCACTCTTCTTCCTGATCCTGGAGGAAACTCCTGGTTTTTAATCTGGATTTCCAAATAGAGTTTGTTGGAAATAAAAAGAATTCTGAAATAAGGGAAATACAAATTCTGAAGCAGAGAATTTTGAAATAAAAATTCTGGGATAAAAATTCTGGAATTAAACTCCTGAAATTAAAACTCTGAGCTGAAAATTCTGAAATATAAATTCAGAAATGCAAACTCTGCAATAAAAAAAACCCTGAGAGACAAATCCTGAAAGAAAAAAGAAATCAGAGATACAAGTTCTGAAACCCTGAAATGAAAAATCTGAAATGCAAATTCTGGAATACAGGATTTTTTTCAAGACAATGAGCCCTGGAATTCCTTTCCCATGGAATTTTAACTTTTAGCTGGAATGTATTTATCAAGTGATCTCTTTTATCTTAGAAAAATTCCTTTATTTCCTATAAATTCAATTTCAAATCGCTCTCAGGTGTTTCCTAGGCAGCCAGAGATGGATTTCTTTTGGAAAAGCAGAGAATTCCAGGAGAATTCCCGGAGTGGCCAGCAGGGAGAGGCCTTGCCCATGGAATCTGTCGGGCAGGGAAGCTCCCAGCTTGTCTTGGGATTCCTGAATCAACTGGGGAAGGACAAACCTTCCCAAGAGATTTTTCATTCCCAATCCCTTTGGAATTCTGTGATTCCCGGGAAAAGCCACTTTGGTTTATTGGAGCTGGGGTAGAGTCACCTTGGCAAGCACATTCCAGGAGAGAATTCCCCATCTCATTCCAGGAGAATTCCACATCTCATTCCAATAGAATTCCACATCTCATTCCAGGAGAGAATTCCCCATCTCATTCCAGGAGAGAATTCCCCATCTCATTCCAGGAGAGAATTCCACATCTCATTCCAGGAGAGAATTCCCCATCTCATTCCAGGAGAGAATTCCCCATCTCATTCCAGGAGAGAATTCCCCATCTCATTCCAGGAGAGAACTCCACATCTCATTCCAGGAGAGAATTCCCCATCTCATTCCAGGAGAGAATTCCCCATCTCATTCCAGGAGAGAATTCCACATCTCATTCCAGGAGAGAATTCCACATCTCATTCCAGGAGAGAATTCCACATGTCATTCCAGGACAAACTGGAGCCTCTGAGCCAGGTAAAGCCTCTCTGAGTATTCCCAATCCCAGAAATCCCAGTGGGATGCAGCGGGGAGCCAGGGCTGCTTTTCCTTGGCTGGCTTTTCCCGGCAGCTCCGCCTGGGGCAGACGTGGCTGTGCTGCTTTTCCATTAGAGCTCATAAGTTATTGAAGAATTGCAGAGATTTGGGGTTTTAAAGTGCATCTGTGGGGGGGTGGGGCTCTCCTCTCCTCCCAGGGAGCGGCAGGATGGCTGAATCCATGGATTCAGCGCCTCTCCCTTTGGAAAACAGCCTCAGGGAGCTTTCCCTCCTATCCCTCAATCATTTTTTGCCATTATTCCTCCCTCTGATAAATTTATTTTTTCACGTTTTAGCCCTTGAAAATCAAATTTTTCAGGGTTGAATTTTCCTTATAAATTTCCTGTGGGATTTTCCTTATAAATTTTCCTTGCAAATCGGAATTTTCCTTATAGATTTCCTGTGGGATTGGGTTTTTCCGGGTGCTGCGATATTCCCTATGGGAATGTGTTATCCCAGGTGTGCTCTGCTCTTGCTTTTCATCCCAGAAAACGTCACAGCTGGATTGTCACCAGCACAATGCAGGGGAAAGTAAAAATAATAAATCCAAGTTTGTGTTTTTTCCTGAAAAAAAAATAAAAAGTCTGAATCTGAGGATTAAGAATTCCTAGGGAATGTTTCATGTGATGGAAACAGTGGGAATTCCTCTGGAAATGAGGTGTCACCTCTGGAAGGATCTGGAATGTCTCTGGAGCAGCTTGAGCGTGGAGGTGCCCATTCCAGGAGATCCATCTGAGGGAATTTGGGAGCCTGGAAAATTCAGGATCTGTGGGAATTCCTGTTTTTAAACAGCTCAGGAAGGTGAGAATTTGAGGGATGGGCTCCATGAGGAGCAGCACATCCCAAATCCAGTGCCAGAGGAGGGATGGGAGGCAGCTGGAGCAAAACCAGGCCAAAATACAAAGGAAAAAGTGGGAAAATTCCAGAAATAAACCGACATTCCCTTTGGATACCCCCTGGCCTACGGGAATTCTCACTCCAAGAGGGATAATTTGAACTTTGTGCAATAAACTTTTCCCACCTGATTTGCCCTCCGGGAGAATCCCGGTTAAACCCTGCCGCGCCTCACGTGCCTAATCCCGGATTTCCATGGTTAACAAGGGATTTGATCCTAAAGAATTGCGGCTCCCACCTTATTGTTTCCATCTGCTTGTTGTTTTCCATAAAAATCACGCCCCGGAGCAGAGATCAGTAATATTTCTGCCCTGATCCCGCTGCTGCGAGGCCGATGAATTCATGGATTTAGGAGAAATAATCCCGATTTCATTAGCAGCAAGTGCCAGAAATAAAAACGGGCTCCGGACTATTGGTGGAAAAAAACAAACAAATCCCGGAGTCGTAAGAGAGGATTAAAATTGGAAAGATAAAAAATCTCTCCAGAGAAATGTTGAAAAGCCGGGAGAGTGGTGACAGCTGCTTCCCAGAATCCAGCTCTCCAGAGGCACCGGGGATTCGGGAGGGAAAAGTGGGGAAGAGCAGGGTGTGGAGAAATCGCAGTAAAACAGCTCTGGATCAGCTGGAATTGTTGTTTTCCCAGTTTGGAGCTGCCTGGGATGTGCCCTAAGGCTGGAGATAAAGGTGTGGGGATCAAGGGAAATGAGCCACAGTTAATTCCCAACTCCTGGGAAGAGGAGAGGGATAACGGCCATTCCCTGTTCCTGAGCACGGGATCTTCTCCAGCAGGAGGGGAACAAAGGTGGATTTTCCAGGGAATATCCGGAGGAGAGGGATAACGGCCATTCCCTGTTCCTGAGCACGGGATCTCTCCCAGCAGGAGGGGAACAAAGGTGGATTTTCCAGAGAGTGTCAGGTGGGATTGAAGAGTTGGGATGAACACCCTGAGGAGGGATATTTGGGAATAGCTGTGGCCATCAGCTGCTCCAGATCCAGGAGTGGCCTCTCCCTCAGGAAGGCAAATCCTTGGTGAAAAATCCTCTGGAATGCTTTTCCCTCCTTATTTCTTCTTTTTCCCCCCTTCTTCTTCTTTTACTAAACCTTATTCCACTTCTGGAGTTCACTCCATAGAATCCCACACTGGTTTGGGCTGGATGAGACCTTCAATCCCATCCCATGGATCCCATCCCATGGATCCCATCCCATGGATCCCATCCCATCCCATCCCATCCCATGGAACCCATCCCATCCCATCCCATGGATCCCATCCCATCCCATCCCATCCCATCCCAGGCTGCCCCCAGCCCTGTTCAGCCCAACTTTGGGCACTGCCAGGGATCCAGGGAAGCTCCTCTGGGAATTCCAGCCAGGAATTCCCGATATCCCATCCCTGGCTGCCCTCTGGCAGTGGGAGCCATTCCCTGTGTCCTGTCCCTCATCAGCTCACAGGCTCCAGGATGAGAACCCACCACGCTCTAATCACATTTTGCATCCCAATTAAAAAATCCAATTATATCCAATGCCTTTAAACGAGGCTCAGGAATTGAAAACTTCCTCGGGAGCTCGGCCTGGAGCAGAGGAGCTTGGAGCTGACCCAGATGTGACATTCCAGGGCCTGAGGGGCTCCAGGAGAGCTGGAGAGGGACTGGGGACAAGGGATGGAGGGACAGGAGCCAGGGAATGGCTCCCAGTGCCAGAGGGCAGGGATGGATGGGATATTGGGAATTGGGAATTCCTGGCTGGAATTCCCAGAGCAGCTGTGGCTGTCCCTGGATGTTCCCCTGGCCAGGTTGGACACTGAGGCTTGGAGCAGCCTGGGATAGGAGGAAGTGTCTAAACACGAAGCTGGAATATTTCTCTTCCACACAACAAAATTCCAAACCCTCGGGATATTTCCTGCTTCTCCCGGTTTTATTTTCACGCTGGTTTGGAGATGCAGGGAAAAGGAGACAAAACCAATTTCCAATAAAAATGGGATGAAATCCGATCATTTCTCCTCACTTCTCCTTCTGTTTAACTCCCACCCCATGCAAATCAGCAATTTTGGGTTCCTCTCTTCGGATCCTCGGTGATGTTTGTACAGCTCTCTTTTATTTCCTAAAATAAAAATACCTTAAAAAATTTATTTCCTAAAAATTCCCACAGGGCCTGAATTATTTAAGAATTTTTATTGAATTCAGTCAAAACAGGTTTGCTCTGCTATCTGATTTGAGGAGTTTCTCTTCCCTCTGTTTTTTATAAATCCTGGAGTTGGAATTCCAGATATTTGCAGGCTGGAGTAAATTCCAAAATTAATTACACCAAGGATACAAAAAAAAGTTTGGACAAAAGCTAAAATTGCTGCCGTGTTATTGTGCATTAAAATTTCATATATTTTAACGTTGTTTAGAATTTAAACGAAATAATTGCAGGAGGAATTATTGGGGGAGGTTTTGTCTTCACTTTCCCTGCAGTATTTTTCCCTGGAAAATCAAGCCTCCAGCCCTGTGTGGAATGTAATTTGTCTCAATTTCCTTATATATAGATATAGATATATAGATGTAGATATAGATATAGATATAGATATAGATATATAGATGTAGATATAGATATAGATATAGATATAGATATAGATATAGATATAGATATAGATATAGATATAAATATAAATATAAATATAAATGTAGATATAAATGTAAATATAAATATAAATATAAATATAAATATAAATATAAATATAAATATAAATCATGAGAGGGGAAAAACATGGCTGGGAGAAGCAGAACCCGCTCGTGTGTCAGGATTAAACGGTGGAGAAACATCTCCTGTAAGAAACAGAGGATTTAAGGGAATTATTTATCCATGGAATATGGAATTCCTGGGAATGAGCTGTTCTCTCAGGAAGCACAGCAGGTGTTGGTGTGACTGACAGCCCCCATTAAAAATCTATAAAAATACATTTTGATTGGGCTGAAAATGCGTTTTATTCAGGCAGGTGCTGTCTGGGGGAGAGCTCAGCACTCAGAGCAGGCCTGGCCCCTTTCCTCCTCCAGCTGTTGCTGCCAAAACACCAGGAAAATAAATTCCTGCTCTCCTTGGAAGTCTCTTCACCGTCAGAATTTGAGGAATTTCGAAGAAATGCATTTAAAATCCAGGGGAGTGTGCAGAGCCTGGTTTGGTAACTGTAATAATTCAGTGAAATGGGGTTTGCAGCTCGGCTGTTGTCACCCAGCGGGGCAGAGCTGAGGATGGAGCCAGAATTTCTCCACCTGGGATGGAGCTGGAATTTCTCCCCTGTGTGCCAGGGAGGGAATTCCAGCTCTGCACGGCATCTTTCCATCTGCGTGGCTGGGAGTGCAAAGCTGGAGTTTCCAACAGAGAATCCCAGGATCACTGAGGTTGGAAAAAACCTCCAAGGTCATCAAATCCCAGCTGTGCCCGATCCCACCGTGTCCCCAGCCCTGAGTGCCACCTCCAGGAATTCCCTGGACACCTCCAGGGATGGGCACTGCAAACCTCCCTGGGCACTTCCAAGGCCTGAGCACCCTTTCCATGGGGAAATTCCTGCTGCTGTCCCCCCTGAGCTGCCCTGGCCCAGCCTGAGGCCGTTCCCTCTCCTCCTGTCCCTGTTCCCTGCCAGCAGAGCCCGACCCCCCCGCCTGTCCCCTCCTGCCAGGGAATTCCAGAGAGGGAAAAGATCCCTCGGGATCCTCCTCTGCTCCAGCCTCAGCCCCTTCCCAGCTCCCTCAGGAATTCTCCAGCCCCTTCCCAGCTCCCTCAGGAATTCTCCAGACCCTTCCCAGCTCCCTCAGGAATTCTCCAGCCCCTTCCCAGCTCCCTCAGGAATTCTCCAGCCCCTTCCCAGCTCCCTCAGGAATTCTCCAGACCCTTCCCAGCTCCCTCAGGAATTCTCCAGACCCTTCCCAGCTCCCTCAGGAATTCTCCAGCCCCTTCCCAGCTCCCTCAGGAATTCTCCAGATCCTTCCCAGCTCCGTTCTCTTCTCTGATCACGTTCCAGCCCCTCAGGATCCCTCTTGTCCTGAGGCTTCCAGAGCTGTCCCCAGCCCTGGAGGAGCCTCCTCAGGGTCAGATCCTGGCCTGTTCTTGATGGACAAACCCATCCCTGACCCAGATTTCCACCTTTTCCAGGGGCAGGATCAGATTTTCCCGATTTCTCTCAGTAGTGGGAGCACAGGGCCAGGACGGCGGCTCAGATCCAATTCCGTGTCACTGAGGGAGTGCTGGGAGTCACCACAATTGTGCTGGGGTGGCCTCATCCCTTCTTCTTCTTTTTCCCTCCTGTGTGGATTGAAACCAGACCTTCCAGCCCTCCTCATTCCTGCATCTTCACCCCACTGGATGCCTCCCAAAAATCTTCACCCTGCAGAAATAATTCACAATTTCTTTATTCCACAGTCCCAGAGCACACTCAGCATCCCCAGGGGATTGTTTTATTTTGTTTTGTTTTTTAAAAGTTTATTTTTAGCTTTCCCAAATAATTCCCAGATTTGGATTACAGCTCCCTCCGTGGAGCGATTTCAGGCCGTCGCTTTGTGCTCAGCGTCTGTCGCTGCCCCCGCTGACCTACAAAAGCCCGGTGCTGATATCCCAAGGATGGAAAATCCAGCTGCTCTCACCCTCTGGAGATCCAGGAGAGGCTCTGGAAATCCATCCTGAGCCTTTGATCCCATCCTTCGTCCCCTTCTGGCACTCGGCCTCGGGGAAAGGGCTGCTGGAGGGGGAGGAACTGTGGAGGAGGAGGCGGAGAAGAGAAATGGGGATGGAAGGATGAGGCTCAAGGATGAAATCCTGGAATGGTTTGGTTGGAAAAGTCCTCTGAGATCATGGAGGCCAAACATTCCCAGCACTGCCCCTGTCCCCAGTCACATCCACGGGGATTTAAATCCCTCCAGGGATGGGGATTGCTCCACCTGAGCGCCCTTTCCTGAAGGAATTGTCCCAAAATCCATCCAGACATTAATTAAAGTGAGGGTTTCGGGAAAAATTATGAGTTTTGCTATAAAAAGAGCTCAAAGCTTCCAGGGAGCTCCGTTTGTGCCATGGAGGAGCTGTGGATTAATTGGATTAAAGGCTTGGAGAGACCTGGAACGGCAGCTCTGGGCTGTGGAACAGGGAAAAGTTCTGGGAATTCATGGCAGGTCTGGGGACTGGATAGAAAATCATGGAATTGTTTAGGCTGGAAAAGACCTGAACGAGCACCAGGAGCCCTTTCCCAAGTGCCACATCCACAGGGTCGGGAACAATTCCAGGGATGGGGATTCCACCCTGGGCAGCTGTGCCAGGGCTGGAAAACCCTTCCATGACGGAATTGTCCCAAAATCCCCCCTGAGCTGCCCTGGCCCAGCCTGAGGCCGTTCCCTCTCCTCCTGTCCCTGTTCCCTGCCAGCAGAGCCCGACCCCCCCGCCTGTCCCCTCCTGCCAGGGAATTCCAGAGAGGGAAAAGATCCCTCGGGATCCTCCTTTGCTCATATTTGCTGATATTGGGAATTGGGAATTCCTGGCTGGGAGGGTGGGGAGGGGCTGGGCTGGAATTCCCAGAGCAGCTGTGGCTGCCCCTGGATCCCTGACGGTGCCCAAGGCCAGGCTGGAACACCCTGGGATAGTGAGAATGTGTTGGAGGTGGACGTGGATGAGCTTTAATCCCAAAAATCCGGGATTCTGGGATGATTCTTGGTGCTAATGAGCAAAAAGCAGCTAAAAAACCCATTCAAATCCTTCTCTCTTATCTCCCCCATGGCCTGAGCTCCTCTGTGAGGCTGAAAGGACTGAAAACTCCTTTCCCTCCCCGCTAAAAACCCAATTTGCTGAACCTTTTGTGCTTTTGGTTAAAATAAATAGGAACTTCTCTTGTTATGGCCTTTCATCTGCATAAATTACCATAATTAACGTGCAAAGCCATTCGTCAGGGGCGTTGCACAGCTCTGATGTTCCACACTGACACGGCTTGGTGCTGGAATGGTTTGTAGGGAATAAAGGATGTCCTGGGAGCTGCTCTTTGTGGGAATATCTCCCTGGGAATGAGGGGGAATTCACAGGCACCGCAGGAGCTGCTGCTGGAAAACCTTGGGAAAGGTTTGGAAAATCTTGGAGCAGGCTGTGTGGGGGAGAGGAGATGGAGGGATGGCGTCCCTGAGGTTTCCCAGGAAATCTCAAAAGGA
This sequence comes from Cyanistes caeruleus, assembly GCF_971803275.1. NCBI lineage: Eukaryota > Metazoa > Chordata > Aves > Passeriformes > Paridae > Cyanistes > Cyanistes caeruleus. The sequence continues at coordinate 40,278,826 of NC_141707.1, forward strand.
AGGGTTTGGGTTGGTTTCCCTTTGGTGCCCCACAGAAATCCCTTTCCTTGCCGAGTGCTTCCATAGGTTTGGGATTGTGTCCTTTTCCTGCCCTCGGATGCGGGCAGAGGGTGGATCTGCTCCCTTGGGATGCAGGCAGGGCTGAGCAGCCCCTTCCAGAGCCCATTCCAAAATGAGGAGGTGCCACTGGGGCAGGAAAATCCACGGATCCGACACAGGGATCAGGAATCCTCAACTATTCCCCAGTTTGCAGTGCCTTGAGCTTCCCAAAGATCGTTGAAGCACAAAATCATAAAATCATGGAATGGTTTGGGTGGGAAGAGACCTTAGACACTTCCCAATCGTCTCCTACCATGGCAGGGACAGCTCTCACCATCCCAGGCTGCTCCAAATCCCAAATCCAGCCCAGCCTTGGGCACTTCCCAGGATCCAGGGGCAGCCACAGCTGCTCTGGGAATTCCAGCCCAGCCAGGAATTCCCAATTCCCAATATCCCATCCATCCCTGCCCAGCCATTCCCGGTGTCCTGTCCCTCCATCCCTTGTCCCAAAGTTTCTCCATCTTTCCCACAGGCTCCCCCCAGCTCCTGGAATATCCCAATCCGGAATTTTCTCCTCTCCATGCTGACAATCCCGAGATCCATTTTCCTTTTTCAGAGCTCCTCTGCCAGTGCTGCTGATTCCATCCAATCCTGGGGGTGTAAATCCTGCGGGAAGGCCGGGATATTGGCCAGGATACTGGATATGGGCTGGGATATTGGATATTGGCTGGGGTATTGGATATTGGTTGGGATATTGGATATTGGATGAGATATTGGATATTGGATGAGATATTGGATGGGATATTGGCTGGGATATTGGATATTGGCTGGGATATTGGATATTGGATATTGGATATTGGATATTGGATATTGGATATTGGCTGGGATATTGGATATTGGCTGGGATATTGGATATTGGCTGGGATATTGGATGAGATATTGGCTGGGATATTGGATATTGGATGGGATATTGGATATTGGATGGGATATTGGATATTGGATGGGATATTGGATATTGGCTGGGATATTGGATATTGGCTGGGATATTGGATGAGATATTGGCTGGGATATTGGATATTGGATGGGATATTGGATATTGGATGGGATATTGGCCAGGATGGTTTTCCCAGGAGCAGTTTGTGAGGGATAACTCTCCCTGCACTCCCTGCAGGCCGTGGAGCCTCGATAAATCCTGGGATTCATCAGGGAGAGGGAAGTGGATGCTCAGGGCTGCTCGTTCCTGCAGAGAACAATCAAGCCTTGGAATGATGATCCCTCAATTAGCTGCAGGGATAACTCCTGATGGAAATGAGGCATTCACAGAGCTTCAAACTGCGCTTGATGAGGCTTTTCCTGATGAATTCCCGAGGTTTTGGGCACCAGCAGAGCTGGGCTGGGCTGGGCTTTGTAAATCTGAGCTCAGAGGAGCTGGGCTTTGCTTGTGCTGTGCTGAAGCTGCCTCAGATGGGATATTGGGAATTGGGAATTCCTGGCTGGGAGGGTGGGGAGGGGCTGGGATGGAATTCCCAGAGCAGCTGTGGCTGTCCCTGGATCCCTGGAGTGCCCAAGGCCGGGCTGGATGGGATTTGGAGCAGCCTGGGGTGGTGGGAGCTGTCCCTGCCCTGGCACGGGTGGCACTGGTGACCTTCCCCATCCCTCCCAACCCAAGGCATGCTGTCATTCCATCTTCTCATTCCAAGGGCATGGAATGTCCCTGCTGATTCCCAAGTTCTCCAGGCACAGGAGCAGCGCTGTGCCCGCAGCTGGCACAGATGGCCCTGCCGGATGCCACTCGGACACCAAAGCCGGGAAAACATTCCAAGAGGATCCCGCAGTGCTGCCAAGGACAGGGATGGGAGCAGGGAGCAGAGACACCAGGAGCATATTTATATTATATTTATATTTATATTTATATTTATATTTATATTTATATTTATATTTATATTTATATTTATATTTATATTTATATTTATATTTATATTTATATTTATATTTATATTTATATTTATATTTATATTTATATTTATAAACACAAATATAAATATTTGTATTTGTATTGTCTTTATATTATATAATTATTTACATTTGTATTTGTATTTGTATTTGTATTTGTATTTGTATTTGTATTTGTATTTGTATTTGTATTTATATTTATATTTATATTTATATTTATATTTATATTTATATTTATATTTATATTTATATTTATTAGCATTCTATTTACCTTTATTTTATATTTAATTCATCTATAACATGGCCAAATTAAATAATTCCTGGAAATGGACAAAAACTTTCCAGCTGTTGGAACCTGAGAATTCCACTTTTAACCAAATAAATGAGATTTCCTGCCCAGAGCTGGACCCACCTCAGCCCAACCTGGGGGTTGGATCGATCCCAACCAGCCCAGAGCTCTGAGTGCCACATCCAGGAATTCCCAAACTTCCCGGGATCTCTCCGCTGCCTCCCGGGCTCCGGGTGATTGACGGCTGGGTCTGCAGGGCTTTGGAGCTGGATGGGGAATTGGGAATTCCGGGAATCTCCAGCCGTGGGAGCAGAGCATGGATCATCTCCAGACCCATCATGGCCAGAGCTGGGAGCACCAGAGGGGAGATTCCCAAATCCGCGCTTGTGGTGGCTGGGAAGGGAGGAATTCCCACATGGTTTGGGTTTTGTTGGGATTGTTCTGTCCGGTTTCATTGGGAAAGAGGGATTTGCACCTCGGAGAACCCTGGGATTCAATCTCCAAGGAATATTTATTTCCATGGGCTGCAGCTGTGGGAGAAGGAGCAGGGAGAAGTTTCCCAGGTTCCTCCACATCCCGATGTTCAGATGGAAAACGGCTCCTTTGACATCCCTGTGGAATTGTGGGATTCCCTGGAGCATAAATGGGTGCTTGGGCAACCCAGCAGGGATCCAGCTCCAGCTTTCCCTGGATTTTCTGTCCTTGCTCCTTGGGGCAGCTGGAAGGACGCGGGTGGGGAAGGATTGGGATGCTGGCAGAGCTCATCCCAGCACATTCCTTCCTTTTCCCGGAGAGATTCCATCCCCTCTTCCCTCACACACATGTCCCATCCTCTGCCGAGCTCTCAGGGAGACTCTGAGTGTGGGAAAGGTGGATGGGGAGCATCCCATCCTCAGAATTCCAAGGAATTCTGTGCTCACACTGCTCTGAAACCTGTTGGGGATTGAGGCGGAGCTGCCAATGGAGCAGGGACAAATGCAGGGATAATCCTGATGAATATCCATGAATATCCCTCCCAAAGTGGTTTAGCCACAAATTAGGAGCCTCTGCTACCAAGTGAGAGCACTCCCAGCCAAATCTGGGCTTTATTGGAAGATTATCCAAAGAATCAAACGGATTCTCCCTGGCCTGTGGTTAACAGTTCATGTCTGGAGCAGCCAAGCCGCCCGGAGAGCGGGGCCAGGACTGGAGCACCCCTTTCTGGGCATCATTCCTTTGGGATACCCCAAATAAATCCCTGATTTCAGCCAGGAGCAGCAATTCCAAACAACTTTGAGAGCAGTGGGAGAATTTGGGATGGGTTTCCCGGCACTTTTCCCCACTTGGAAGCTGGAGCAGCGGAACATCCGTGGCTCCCTCCGTCCCTGCCGCTCCCTCAGCTTCACTCGGCACCCTCAGCCTGGCACAAAGGGACACTTGGAGCCTTTTCCCAAGTTTTTCCTCAACTTTAGGAGCAGGGAATTAATGAAAATCCTGGCAGGTGCCATCTTCACTGGAGGATTTGTGCGTCTCACGGGGATGGAGGCGGGAGGACAAACCCCGAGCTCTCCACACCGCTGGGATCTCCATCCACGTGGGATCCCCGGGGATGAGCCCACGGCTGCTCTCCTCCCGCTGCTCCGTCCCCAGGGAGTTCCAAAGGGATCTAAAATGTTGGATTTACGGGAGAGCCTCAACGCTGCTTTTGATTCCAGAGGCAAGGAAGGACAAGCCCAGCAGGAAAGGGATCTCTGTTAATCCCTGGCTCTTCCACGTTGAGTCTGAACCCTTCAGTGATGGGGAATTCTTGGAATTGGATCCACAAAGTGCAATCTGGCTGAACTCCAAGGATTTTGGCATGGATGGAATGATCCCATCCATAGGGAATGATCCCACCCAAGGAATGGGGTGTGGATGCCCGATGCAAGGTTTTGAGGAATGTTCGTGGGCACTTCCAGGTGCTCCCGTTGGACAATTCCAGCCTGGAAGGGTTTAGGCTGAAATATTCCCAGATGGACATTGGGAAAACTGAGGCTTTACACGGGTCACCGGTCCCAAGGTGAGAATTGATCATTCTGGGATGGAATTCTGCTTCCAGAATTGCTGGGAATGGCTGTTTGTCCATCACTGCTGAGGAGACCACGGAGCCATGGAATTGTTCAGGTTGGAAAAGACCTTTGGGATCATCGAGTCCAACCCAGCACCGCTGGGTCAGCGCTGGCCCTTGTCCCCAAGTGCCACATCCACAGGTTTGGAACAATTCCAGGGATGGGGATTCCACCCTGGGCAGCTGTGCCAGGGCTGGAAAACCCTTCCCATGATGGAATTGTCCCCAAATCCCCCCTGAGCTGCCCTGGCCCAGCCTGAGGCCGTTCCCTCTCCTCCTGTCCCTGTTCCCTGCCAGCAGAGCCCGACTCCCCCGCCTGTCCCCTCCTGCCAGGGAATTATGGAATGAGAAGGTCCCACCTGATCCTATTTTTTTTCAGGATGAGCTCCCCAGTCCCCTCAGGAAAGATCAAATCCAGCAGAGCCCACAGTGGGGCCGGATCCCAGGAGCAGGCTCTGCTCCCATTCCCATTCCCATTCCCATTCCCGTCCTTGAAGAGAATCCCCTGGAATTCCCACCTTGCCGCGTGTCACCCCCAGGAGCTGTTTCCCAAATCCAAGGGATCAAATCCCAAATCAAGGGAGCTGCTGTCCCGCTGTTCCCTTTGCGTATCCCCGATCCTCATCCCTGTCCGGGCCGGTTTTCCATGATCCCACCGATCCCGCGGAGATTCCCATGTGCGTGTCCTGAGGTGACAGAACAAATCGCTCCCAGATGTGCCGCGTCCTGGGCTGCCAAGGGATTTCGGCTCCCGCCAGATGTTGCCGCACATCCCAGGGAACCGGGGCGGTTCCGGCAGCTCCCTCCCCTGGGATGAGCCCGGGATCAAGGGCAGGGAGCTGCTCCCGGCAGGAAAGGGACCAGAGGATCCCGGCATCCCGGCTTTGGAGCGGGACAAACAGCCGGACAATTAGCGCGGGCTGTTAATGAGCAGGGGGGTGGCGGCGGCCGAGCACGGGATTGCCGAGGGAGGAGGAGGAGGAGAGATCGGGATCGGGATCGGGATCGGGATCAGGATGGGATTGAGATCAGGATCAGGATGGGATTGAGATCAGGATTGGGATCGGGATTGGGATCAGGATGGGGATCGGGATCGGGATGGGGATCGGGATCAGGATGGGATTGAGATCAGGATTGGGATCGGGATTGGGATCAGGATGAGATCGGGATCGGGATGGGGATCGGGATCAGGATGGGACTGAGATCAGGATTGGGATCGGGATCGGGATCGGGATCGGGATCGGGATCGGGATCGGGATCAGGATCGGGATCGGGATGGGGATCGGGATCAGGATGGGATTGAGATCAGGATTGGGATCGGGATCGGGATCAGGATGAGATCGGGATCAGGATGGATGGGCTCTGGCAGCTCCAGCTCCTTGGAGGAGCCACCACATTCCCAGAGTCCATCCAGGAATCCACACGGGACTGCACAGGCAGAGCTGAAAATTTGCTTTCCGAAAGAGTCTTGCCTCTGCTTTCCCTAAATTCTTCCCATTTCCCGAATTCCAGCGGATACACGGCTAAAGACTTCATGGATACGACGGGAATTCCTTTAAAGCGCTTTAAGCACCGAAATCGCTGAGCCTCGAAGGGCAGGGAAAACCTCCCTGGACACGGGAGGCTGTGGGATTTATCTTGGAGCAGGGAATGGGATCTCAGCTAATGGGAATTGCAGGAAAAGGGGCCGGGATGGCGACGCTGGGATTTCCTTCCCGTAATTCCATCCCTCAGGCCAGGGAACACTTCCTGGAGGTGTGGGGCAACAGCAGAGGGACACGGCAGTGGGACAGCAACGCCTAGGGAGAGAATGATGGATTATTGCTCTTTTCAGGGAAAAACCATCTCCAGGCACGGAAGGAACATTCCCTTTGGGAAGAGGCTCCTCCAGGCAATTCCCGTGGCCTGCAGAGGACGGGATCCTGCTCACTGTGGGGTTTGGCTTTGGAAAGCTGCGTCAAACTTGGGATTTTAAAGATCCACAAATCAAACAAATATTTGAGGCCACTCTCTGTTGGGTGGGCTGGAAGAGAATCGGAGATCACCTGGTTCACGGGCAGGGACAAACCTTCCGCTGTCCCAGATTGCTCCAGGTCCTGGTTGGACACTTCCAGGGATGGGGCAGGAATGTGGGATCCTTCTCGGATCATGGGAGGAGGGACCCTGTCCTGCTCCAAACTCCAGAAAATCCCTGATTTTGCCCAAAAATCCTCTTGCTGTGCTGGCTGTGTTCCTGGCACGGAGCTCTCCCAGCTCCCACCCTGCCTTCCCAACCATTCCCAATCATCCTCTTTCCCTATTTGTGGGAATTAAGGAGCTCCCGTGGGGCTTTATCCAGCCTGGATCCCGCCAGTGGGGGAAACAAACGTTTCCATGGATTTTGGGCACCTGTTAGGAATTTTAAATTCTTTGGAATGAAGGATTTAATAACAATTCCATGAATATAGATTTATATGGAATTATAATATATACACAATGTATGTCAATGTAAATTTGGGATATAAGTGCATTGATTGGAAAATTTGGGATTTAATGTATCTGCATTAATGGGATATTTTGGAATTTCATATTCCTGTATTAATAGGATATTTTGGAATTTGATAGATCTACATTAATGGGATATTTTGGAATTTATTCTGTATTAATGGAACATTTTGGGTTAAGTTCCCCCATTAAATGTGGAATTTTTGATGTCCTTCCAATCAGTGGATGTCCCTGCCTGGATCCTGCTCTTGGAATCCCTGGGAATAATGGGATTGTTAGGTTTGGATATGACCTGCAAGGTGAACAAGTCCAACCTTTGGAAAACACCACGGGAAGTGGAGCTGACGGAAAATCCATCCCAAATTCCTGACCTGGAGCCAGCCTGGCACAGCTCCTGATCCAGGGGTTTGTCCCAATTCCCAGTAAACAAACCCCAAACTGGGAAACTGTGCCTGAATCTGCAACGGGGCCACAGGGTGGGATCATTCCCAATGGATGGGATCATTCCCCATGGGTGGGATCATTCCTCATGGGTGGGATCATTCCCATGGATGGGATCATTCCCCATGGATGGGATCATTCCCCATGGGTGGGATCATTCCTCATGGGTGGGATCATTCCCTATGGATGGGATCATTCCCCATGGATGGGATCATTCCCAGTGGATGGGATCATTCCCATGGATGGGATCATTCCGTATGGATGGGATCATTCCCATGGATAGGATCATTCCCGTGGGTGAGATCATTCCCCATGGGTGGGATCATTCCGTATGGATGGGATCATTCCCCATGGGTGAGATCATTCCCCATGGGTGGGATCATTCCGTATGGATGGGATCATTCCCCATGGGTGGGATCATTCCTCATGGGTGGGATCATTCCCTATGGATGGGATCATTCCCCATGGATGGGATCATTCCCCATGGGTGGGATCATTCCTCATGGGTGGGATCATTCCCTATGGATGGGATCATTCCCATGGATGGGATCATTCTCTATGGATGGGATCATTCCCCATGGGTGGGATCATTCCCCATGGATGGGATCATTCCCTATGGATGGGATCATTCCCCATGGGTGGGATCATTCCCTATGGATGGGATCATTCCCCATGAGTGGGATCATTCCCATGGATGGGATCATTCCCAATGGATGGGATCATTCCCATGGGTGGGATCATTCCCAATGGATGAGATTATTCCCAATGGGATCCCCATGGGAAGGAAGCGTTTTCTTTGCTCTCAGCAGCTCATGCAGACACAGGCAGGGAAGGATTTCCTGAACTCCATGGAATGACGTAAGGATATCCTTGATCCCAGAAAGGATCTTTGTGCTCGGATCAGCTTAGGGCGACTTATTTTCCATCTGTGCCTTTTCCAGTGCTGGATTTAACGAGCTGTTAGGGCTGGCCTTCATTCCTCCTCCTTCCCAAAGCTGGGAATGTCCTGGGAGCAGCTCAAAGAGCTGCTGGGTTTAATTCCTCATTAAAACCTCGGGATCTGCCACCTCCTCGGAGCTTGTCCCGCCTGTGATCCATGGGGAATGTCCTGCTGGGCTTTGGGCCACCAAATGGGAATTGCTGGCCTTGATCGAGGTCCAGAGCAGCTCTTAATGAACCACTGGGGCCTTGGGAATGGAATGACATTGGGAGAGCTTGGAATTAAAGACAAAACTTCCCAAAATCAGCTCCAGGGCCTCCAAGGGCTGGAATGAGTCCAGAAAAGTCACAGAGCTCCAAAGGCTGGAAATGTTCACCTGGGAATGTTCCCCTGTAGAAGGGAAGGATCCAGGGAGAGCTGGGAATGTTCCCCTGGAGAAGGGAAGGATGCAGGGAGAGCTGGGAATGTTCCCCTGGAGAAGGGAAGGATGCAGGGAGAGCTGGGAATGTTCCCCTGGAGAAGGGAAGGATCCAGGGAGAGCTGGGAATGTTCCCCTGGAGAAGGGAAGGATCCAGGGAGAGCTGGGAATGTTCCCCTGGAGAAGGGAAGGATCCAGGGAGAGCTGGGAATGTTCCCCTGGAGAAGGGAAGGATCCAGGGAGAGCTGTGAATGTTCTCCTGGAGAAGGGAAGGATCCAGGGAGAGCTGGGAATGTTCCCCTGGAGAAGGGAAGGATCCAGGGAGAGCTGGGAATGTTCCCCTGGAGAAGGGAAGGATGCAGGGAGAGCTGGGAATGTTCCCCTGGAGAAGGGAAGGATGCAGGGAGAGCTCCGAGCCCCTTGCAGGGCCTGAAGGGGCTCCAGGAGAGCTGGAGAGGGACTGGGGACAAGGGATGGAGGGACAGGAGCCAGGGAATGGCTCCCAGTGCCAGAGGGCAGGGATGGATGGGATATTGGGAATTGGGAATTCCCAGAGCAGCTGTGGCTGTCCCTGGATCTCTGGAAGTGTCCAAGACCAGCCTGGGATGGTGGGAGGTGAATCTATGGAATGAGATGGAATTTAAAGTCCATTCCCCAAATAATTTTGGGATTTTATGGAAATAGTGCCTGTATTAACTCAGCAAAGCGTGAACCAGCAAATTCCATTTCCCCACTTCCCTCAGGAATCAGCCATGGAAAACCTGGCCCTGCTCCTCTCCCTCCCCATAGCATCATCTCCATTTTATCCACTTCTCATCCCAAAGTGCAGAATCCCAAATCCCGGGAAGTCCCGAGCTGCCCCTCCGCTGCTGCTGGAGCCGGGATTGCTCATTAGCATCCCCTGTTCATTAAGGGCTGATTAAAGAGCCAAACATCAAAGCTGCCGCAGCGGCAGATCGATCCGGGGAATGTCAATGTTTGCTCTCTCCAGGATGGGCAAACACGGCCCCGTGCTGGATCCTGGATCTGTGCCACCCATTCCAGAGCCTCAAGAACCTCCGGGAATGCTGCGCTGGGATCAGCCACTGCTGGGAATGAGACCCTGTCCAAAATTGGAGGATGCGGCTTTCTTAAAGCACAGAAATTATTATTATTATTATTATTATTATTATTATTATTATTATTATTATTATTATTATTATTATTATTATTATTATTATTTTTATCATCATCATAATCATCATCATCATCATCATTATTATCATTATCATTATCATTATCATCATTATCATTATCATCATTATTATTATCATTATGAATATTATTAATAACATTAATATTATGAACATTAATTATGTATTATCATTATCATTATTATCAATATTATTAACAATATTAATATTAATATTATCGTAATTAATTATTTATTATCATCATTATCATTATCATTATAATTATTACTACCATATTAATCTTATTATTGTTGCTTTTTATTTTATTTTTATTTCTATTATATTTATTTTCTACTATTTTATTCTTTTCATATTATTATATTCGATTACATTTGTTATATTTATTTTCATTATTTCTCTTATTTTCATTATTATTATTGCATTTACTATATTTATTTAATATTTATTTTTATCTTTATTATTTTTTAATTTATTGTGTTTATTATTTTTTATTGTTTTTATTATTACTATTTTATTTCTATTTTATTTTATATATATTATATTTACTTCTATTATATCTATTTTAATTATTTTTACTTTTATTGCTATTTTATATTTTATTTTTACTTTTATATTTTTATTATCTTTTACTTTTCTCATATTTATTTTTATTATTTTATTGTTATTATTGCTATTTGATATTGAATTTTATTATGTTTACTTTTATTATATTTTTATTTATTTGGATGAGTTTTCTATCATCTGAACAATCCCAAAGCTGCAGCTGAAGCAGGAATTTGCTATTCCACTAAATAGAAATTGAATATAAAAATATCAAACATAAAAAATCCATTTAAATTTCAATTCTCCATGGAAATACCTGGGTTTAGCAATGGGAACTTTGGGCAAACTTTCAAACTTTTTAAACTTTAAAAGAGTTTAAAATTTAGAATTTAGGCCACCAGCAGAGTTTCCTTCACTAAGCTGAGCCTAACTTTCAACTTCAAACTAATTGAAACTCAAACTTCATTTATTTTAAACTTTATTTTTAAAATTTAAATTTATTGAATATTTCTTTCTTTATTTATTCAACTTTAATTAAGTTCATCAAGGTATAAAAGAACAGATTGTATCCAGGTAGGAATGTTGGCTCTCCCCCTTGGGAATCCAATGGAAAAAGGCTGACTGTGGTGTTCTGAGTCTCAGATTGTATCCAGGTAGGAATGTTGGCTCTTTCCCCTGGGAATGCAGTGGGGAATGGCTGCCCGTGGTGTTCCGAGTCTTAGATTGTATCCAGGTAGGAATGTTGGCTCTTTCCCCTGGAAATCCAATGGAGAAAGGCTGCTGTGGTGTTCCAAGTCTCAGATTATATCCAGGTAGGAATGCTGGCTCCTCCTCCTGGGAATACAGTGGAGAAAGGCTGGCTGTGGTGTTCCAAGTCTCAGATTGTATCCAGGTAGGAATGTTGACTCTTCTCCCTGGGAATGCAGTGGAGAACTGCTGTGGTGTTCCAAGTCTCAGATTATATCCAGGTAGGAATGCTGGCTCCTCCCCCTGGGAATCCAATCGGAATCACATTGGAACTGCTGTGGTGTTCCAAGTCTCAGATTGTATCCAGGTAGGAATGTTGACTCTTCCCCCTGGGCGGAGCATCTCCCAGTGGCTGATGGAATTTCAGCATTCCTGCAGGGACACTCGATGGCCCATGGCGAGCAGATTTCCCCCTGGAGGGAGGGTGGGTCCTGGAAGGGATAAAGAGCGCGGCCCCAGCTGGATTCAGCAGCTGCTGGTAGAGCACAGACTGCAGGGCACATCTTGCAGAAAAATGATGGGATTGTGAAAAATGAGTTAAAAAATATCCATTCCTGAGGGTGAGTCCTTCTCCTTAAAACCGGGATATGTGAAATCCCTGAAAACTCCCGGAGCTGTCCCAGGTTGTCATTTCTCTCTCTGGTGCCTCTGCCTTCAGCTGCTCTGATTTCCAGCCTTATCTCCCACCTGCTGAGAGCTGAATTGTTGGGAGCTTTGAATTCCAAAGGTTCAGCACTGCTAGATCCCATCTGTGCTGCCACTCACACCCTTAATTAGCTCCCAATTAAAATTGCTCTGCGTTCGCAGGGTCCTGAGCCTTTTCCTGTGCTAATTCCGAGCCTGAATGGTTCTGTTGAGAGGTGGGGTTGGATTTGGGGATCTTGGGGCTCTTTTCCAACTTAGATCCCGTGAAAATGAAGGATTTGGGATTCCTTTTTAGCAGCAGGCTCTGTTGGGAGTGTCAGAGTTGGAATGGGCACTTTTCCTTCTGTTTGGTCTGGAAAACTGTGATTCCAGGAGCCCAGGGAGGTAAAATGAGGCTCTGGGGTTATCCCAGAAAAACTCAGCCTAGTCCTTAACCCTGCCCACTGGGAATGGGGTTATTTAGGCAGGAATAGCCAGAATATTCCAAGATCCAGGTGCAAGCAGAAGGATTTGACTACTTTGAGCCTCAGGTCAATTAAAGGATTTGTCTTTTTCACCTCCTCTGTTGCATCCCGCAGGATCCAGGAGCTGGGAAAACGGGAGGAATTTAGGCAGGAAAACTGTGTTTTCTTCCTTAAAATTTGTCCCCAGAGGGACAATTTGGATATCTTATCCAAATGTTTTCAACACCAGGCGTGGGGAGAGATGAAGCTGTCCCGGCTGGGATGAAATTAATTTGGGATTTGGTTGAGTGGCCAAGCAGCACCAGCTCCTCTGCTCTGCCAACACATCCTGAGCCTCCTTCCCTGTGCTGTGGGATATCCCGGAGGGAACAGCTTTAATGGGAAGAGCAGGAATGGTTTTGTTATCCCACAGATCCCCTCCAGCCTCTGTTCTCAGCGGGAGAATCTTGGTTGCTGCTGTTAAATAAAAGATGCTCCGGAATATTGGAGACAGGATTGGCTGGAGGGGGTGGAAAAGCCATTAGTTTTCCTTTGGAAAGATGGATGGGAGGTTTTAAGGAGCTGTGGCTGCATCCCGGGATATTCGCAGCCGCTGCAATAATTCCTGAGAGGTGATGAGGGAAGCGACAGCAGGGCTGGGGTTTGGTTTGGGAGGACGCCAAAAAAAAAGGAGAAAATTGGGCTTCAGGCATCAAATCCATCACCGGGAATGAAGGGAAGGCAGCGCAGCTCAGAGCTGTGTTCCATGGAATAGCAGGAGAAATCCTGGCTCCCGCTAAAAAGGGGAATCAATCCAGGGCTGCGGGGGGATCCTGGGCTGGTCACATCCTCTAAAATCCCTGTTTGGAATGTCACGTTCCTATCGAAGCCTGTTCCAACAAACCCCGCTCTTTTCCCATGCTGCCTTCCCAAAATCCTGGAGCGGCTGATCCCGGCTTTAGGGTGAAATGAAGGGAGATTTTCCAGCTCCTTGGGCCACATTCCCGCTCCCATTCTTCCCATTCCATGGGTGTCCCTCACCCAGCACAAAGCCCAAAGACCTCTCCCGCTCCTGAAGAAAAGAAACAACATGTTATTCCCACCCGGAAAAAGTCAGAGTGGAAGGAGTGGAGCATAAAATATCCCTCAGCAGGTGGCAATGGTGAAATGAGACAAAACACAAAATAACCACGGAGCTGCTGCTTGTTTTCCTTTTTTTCCCCCTCCTTTTCCTTCCCCAGAAGGTGAAAATGATTCATGAGGTAATTTGGGATGGATGCTTGGAGCCTCAGTGGTGTCAATTTTCCAGGGCTGGAGGGACGTGGATCTGAATCCACCCCCTCAGCAGGGAGGCAGCAGCTCTTATCCAGAGATTTTTTTATTTTAATGAGCGTGGAAGTCAGCCCAGACAAGCTGGAATCAGGATATTCCCAGAAGGTTTTCCCTCTAAACCCTGCTCAGAAGCTGGAAAAATCTGGGTGGAGGTGTCTGCTCAGAGAATTCCTGCTCAGAACCTGGGGAAAGAAGCAGTGGGAGCTGCTGGATATTGATAATTAAATCAATCTTGGAATTTTTATGGTCAGTGTCCTTTTCCCAATATTCCAGCTGTTTCCCTCTGGGATTTGTTTTCCCCTCTCCTTGAGGAGCCCAGGGAAGCACCCAATGAACCCCTGGAAACAGGTGAGGAAAAGAGATTCCTCCCCTCCCAACAAAAACTCCCAGAATGGAGTAAAAATGTTGGGAATTGAGCTGATCCCTGCATGAATGAATCCCAGCATTTAGGCTCTGCCTGGTATCCTTTGGATTTGAGGCTGAATTTTGTGGGCCAACAGAATCCTGATGGATTTTTTCCCATTGGAGTTCCAGGAATGTTTGGACAAGGCTACCAGGCACAGGACGGGATTGTTGGGATGTCCTGTGCAGGGCCAGCAGCTGGAAAATGACCCTGTGGGATCCCTCCAGCTCAGGAGACTCCATGTTCTTAAAATTTGGGTAATTTGGGATGATTTCTTTAGGATTTCTCTGGAATCCTGGAATTAAAGTCTGTAAGGAAGCTGTGATTGGTGACAAATTTTTGCTTTTATTGCCCAAACTTTGGATTATTACAGAATTTGGGAATAATTAGTCTTAATTAAACCATCCTTGGTGTCTGCTGGAACTTTTTCACCCAGAAATTCCCAGGGATAAACGGACCATGGAAACAAAGGATTGTTCCCAGGTTTCCTAAGTGCAGCTTCCAATGCAAAAAACCTGGAGTGAATGGGAATTCTGCAATTCCCTCTGCCTGCTCCTGCAGCTTCCCAGGAATCCTTTTGGCCTTTTTTGGGCGCAATAAACCAGGATTTGAATCCAAGGAACAGTAAACAGGGACAGGAGCAGCCTTTTGGGATGGCAGGGCTGATGTAGGAATTCCAGGGATGGAATTCCTGGGATGGGTTTTTTTTTTTAATTGGGATTTTAATTTGATATAAAAACATGAGGCAGGAATGTCCCTGCTGGGAAATCCCTGCTGGAAAATCCCACCTGGATGTGGCTCCGGCCAGGGAGCGTTTGAAGGGATTGGGGGTGCAGGGAAAGCACTCTGGAAAATTCCAGGAACAAGGTGATGGATTTTGTGCATTCAGAGAAACCTGTGCCACTCCAGCTGCGTTTATTCCCATTTTTCACTTCCATCCTCTCCAGTGACAGGAAGTTTCCCAAGTTAATTGGATTCTTCAGCAGGTTTTTGGGCATTTATTCCCAGGAAAAAAACCCGCAAATTGATCTCCCCCCGCTGCCCTGAAGATGCAAAGCTCTGAAATGAATCCGAGGTGGAATTTATTTTATGACAAAACAGCAGATGAAAAACAAATACCAGGAATAAGCCATGAATTTTTCATTGGGAGTGGGAGAGCAGTGGAATATTCCGGATAATCTCCTGGCACCTGGAGTGGCTCAGTGTGGGGGCGTGAGGGCTGGAACATTCCCGATTCCCGGGGATTGGTGCTGCTTCCCAGGAGAGCTGGGAGCCAGAGGGTCCTGCAGGAACTCTGGGGCCTGGATTATCACAAATCCAGGCATAAACCCCTCAGAATTCCACACCTGAATCCAGATTATTGTGCCAGGGCCAGCTTGGACAGGGCTTGGAGCAGCCTGGGAGAGCAGGAGGTGTCCCCTGGCAGGGAGATGGAATTTTGAGCTTTAAAATCCCAACAATTCCATAATTCCATGATCAATGACTCCCCCATCCCTCTCTGTAATTAAAAGGAATCCTAAATAAAACACTGGGAATGCTGGGAGCTTTCTGGATCTTTAATTCTGTAATTAAATGTCTGTTCCGCTGAGATAACTGTAATTAATCCAATTAATATTCTGGGATAGAATCTTTCCAGAGATAAGAAAGTTGCAGTGTAAGGAAAGGTTTTTCCACTGAGGGAGGGGAGGTCTTGGCACAGATTCCCAGAGAAGCTGCTCCTGGATCCTTGGAAGTGTCCAAGGCCAGGCTGGAGCACTGGCACAGTGGAAGGGGGTGGAATTAATGATCAGAATCATTTCACTCCCATTTTTCTGCTCCTAATCCCAGGTTTTTATCCCCAGGTGTGTGAGGACATGAAGGGCGGGATGGGATAAGCTGTTCCAGCTGCACCTGAGCTCTGGAGCTGTTTATCCTCACCAAACCCAGCCTCTTTTCCCCCTGGAGATCCTGCTGGATCTGATCCCTCTGAATCCCCTGGAAAAATGAAGTATTTGGGTTTGGATTGGGCAGGGAGCGCTGGGTTCCCACTGCTGGGCATGGAGGGGGATTTGGGATCGTCCTGCTCTGGGATGTTTCTGGATGTTTAAAGCCATCCTGGCTACCAGGAACCACAGGGAGGGTCTCCCAAAGGTGAAAGATGAAGGGAACGGTGCCAGGGAAACGTTTAAAAACTTGGGAATGCCAGGAAAGCAGGGAACAGCTGAAGGCCCGGAGCTGCTGCCCAGCCCCTCCTGCCAGCAGCCAGCCAGGCTCTCCAATCATCCTTTGCCAGCTCCAATTTGTGTCCAAAAGGAAGCTCTGTTCCCCCCTGGAATGATTATCCTGGAGTAAAGCTGCCTCCTCAGCTCCTGGGTTTTGTGGGAATGTTGAGTGTTGTTGCTTGGGAATCACTGAGCTCCGGATGTGGGAAAGGCAAAGCTGCCACAGCTGCAGGGCTGGGAATTGATCCCTGCCTCCCTCCTTCCTTCTCTGGCCATCTGGGAACGCTTCAGTCCCAAAAAACCTCTCCAGCCCTGGCAAAGGGTGGAATTCCCATCCCTGCAGGGATTTCCAAGCTGTGGGAATGTGGCACTGGGGCCATGGGGCAGAGCTGGGATGGTTGGGCTCCATCTCTTCCAGCCTTGATGACTTTACTTTTGATTCCACAGATGCCATGGAATTCCATTCCTTGTGCTGGTCCTGTCATGTCATGGAATTCCATTCCTTCTCCAGTTGCTGGCATGGCAGGGAATGTTATTCCTTATCCTGGTCCTGTCATGCCACGGAATTCCATTCCTTCTCCTGGCTGCTGTCACACCATGGAATTCCATTCTTTGTCCTGCTTGCCATGGAATTCCATTCCTTGTCCCTGGATATTTTTAACTCCCTTTTCCCTGTTTTCTCCACCATGGCTGAGGTTTCTCCTGGCTGCCTGGAACAGCCCTGAGGCAAAGCCACTTCCCTGAGGTGTAAACATCAAATAATTCCTGTGAAATATTCCCTGAGACAGTGCCAGAGGGAAGAGCTTGGAAGGGCTGAGGAGGTTCTGACAGGTAGGAAATATCCGTGAAGGATGTGGGCTGGAGATTTCTGGCTTTGAAGGTGTCAGAGGAGCCAAACCAGGCTTGAATTTGGGTTTGAATATGTTTGACTGCCCATAATTGCAGAAAATCTGGGAAATGAATGTTCAGGAGAAGCTCAAGGAGGAGTTTCAGCCACATTTCACTGCTGGCTCCACTGGTTTGTGGAGATTTGTTGGATCTGAAGAGCTCAAGGATCACCTCACCATTCAAACAGGGTGAACATTCCACAAGAGGAAAGTTTGGGAATGCTATTAAAAGGTAAATCCCTCCAGGAAGTGAAAGGTTCTAAAGATCATGGAGTGATTTGAAATAAATCCATTTTTTTAGCAAGAAAAAGTCAAATTATCACCCAGAAAACAAACCCTGCTTCTGTTTATTCCCTCCTAAAGCACTGGAGCAGTCAGGACAAAAAGCTGCTTTATCCCAGCACCTCCAATCCTGCCTTTTCTGGTCCCAGATGGAAATCTTGTAGTTCCAGGAATAAATCCCCATCTCCAGGCCTCTCCCAGCGGGGCAATTCCAAAGGAACTGCAGCTCTCACAGCACACTCGGGTTGCGATCTTGGGTTGTATTTCCACAGTTTTCTGGACTTTCTCAGCAATGGAAGCGCTAAAGCTCCACAATAACTCAAATCCTGGGAGTGCAGTGAGTGCTGCCTGTCCTGCTGTTGGTTTTATTCCCAGGATCCCATCCCAGAGCATGTGGAGAAAAACTCATTCCAAATCCAAGCTGTGCTTGCTCTGCCTCATCCTTGTTTTTGAGAGCTGGGAAGGAAACGTGGATTTATCCAAAATTAATCTGGTTTTGTGCTCTGCAGATCTCTTGGAAAATGGTCCTGGCTCCACTGTCGGGTTGGTTTTGGTGGAAGTGGGAATTCAGGGCAGAAATCTGGCTCTCAGGTGGGGAAAGAGGAGGGATGGGAACCTCTGGCCTCAGAGCAACACTAACAATTCCTCAAGGCTGGGCTGGTTTGGGTGAAAGGGCAGCTCAGGACAGGAGCGGGACTGGTCTGGACATGGAGCTTTTGTAACTCCCAGAATCCCAGGGAGCTTCAATCCCATCCAGCGGCACTCCAGCCATGAGGGGAAAGTCGGGAGTGTGGGCAGGCCATGAAGAGAACACTGGGAATGTGAGCAGGCCATGAGGGGAAATCTGGGAATGTGGGCAGGCCATGAAGGAAAAGTTGGGAATGCAGGCAGGCCATGAGGGGAAATCTGGGAATGTGAGCAGGCCATGAAGGGAACACTGGGAATGTGGGCAGGCCATGAGGGGAAAGCTGGGAATGTGGGCAGGCCATGAAGGGAACACTGGGAATGTGGGCAGGCCATGAGGGGAAAGCTGGGAATGTGGGCAGGCCATGAGGGGAAAGCTGGGAATGTGGGCAGGCCATGAAGGGAACACTGGGAATGTGAGCAGGCCATGAGGGGAAATCTGGGAATGTGGGCAGGCCATGAAGGAAAAGTTGGGAATGCAGGCAGGCCATGAGGGGAAATCTGGGAATGTGAGCAGGCCATGAAGGGAACACTGGGAATGTGGGCAGGCCATGAGGGGAAAGCTGGGAATGTGGGCAGGCCATGAAGGGAACACTGGGAATGTGGGCAGGCCATGAGGGGAAAGCTGGGAATGTGGGCAGGCCATGAGGGGAAAGCTGGGAATGTGGGCAGGCCATGAAGGGAACACTGGGAATGTGGGCAGGCCATGAGGGGAAAGCTGGGAATGTGGGCAGGCCATGAAGGGAACACTGGGAATGTGGGCAGGCCATGAGGGGAAATCTGGGAATGCGGGCAGGCCATGAGGGGAAATCTGGGAATGTGGGCAGGCCATGAGGGGAAAGTTTGGAATGTGGGCAGGCCATGAGGGAAAAGCTGGGAATATGGACAGGAGCGCAGAGAGGCTCTTCCTTCCCTGGGGCCTGGATTTTCCTGGGCCACAAATCCACAGGGAGAGAGAGAAATGTGGGTTTGAACTTCATGGAATCCAGGGATAGCTGGGGATGGAAAAGACGTTAAGAATTGTCCCATTCCATCCTGTGACACTCCCAGGGTGTTCCAGCGGCACTTCCAGGGATCCAGGGGCAGCCCCAGCTGCTCTGGGAGAACATTTGTGCCCTTCCCTGAAGATTTAAGCTGTAACAATTCCCTTGGTCTGGCTTTTCCTGCTGCTCTGGCTGGAAAACATGGAAAAGTCTGTTCAAGGAGAAGCTGGCGTTTCAAAACCCTCCTGCCCTCGAGGTGTCATTTCCCCTTCAGCAGAGACAACTTCAATAAAACAAATTTTTCTTGTTATCATCTCCTCCTTCCTCCGTCTGCCCTTTGTGCCTCGGCTGACAATTTGGAAAGGATTTATTCCCACCTCTGGGAATCCTGCCAGCTCTGAGCAGCTTTTTGTGGGCAGATGCTTCACCTGTCTCTGTGTCTGGGCAGCCTCCTGCTGCTGATCCCAGATTTTCCCTGGATGGTAGAATCAGAGTGGCAGGGAAGATATCTGAAGTGGTTTTTTAAAGCACATCCCAATCCTTTCTCCACATAAACCTAAGGGTGCTGTGATTCTTATTTTAGTCCTGGTTTAATGGCCGTTCTCCTCATAAAGCCAGGCTGGATCTTATCCCTGAAATCTGATTTGTGCCGTGGGCTGGAAGGCAGGGAAAGCGTTTTCCAGAGTTGATTGTGTTTTATGAGGCTGTGGAGTTGTGTAACCCTCAGTCCAATAAAGCCATGGATAAGAGATGGACACAAATCCCTTTTCCATACAATATATGGATACAATGATGCAGGAATGGGGGTGGAGGGAATGTGGGATTGAAGCACATTCCAACACCTTTGGAGCTCCACAGCTCCAGGCCCCCCAAATTCAGGGTAATTTGGGGTTTCGAGGTCCTGTTGCCCCATTCCAGCTCAGCACTGAGCATGGAAAAGGAATTAAAGCTCATCCCAAAAAAGCCAGAGGGCTGCAGGTGCAGTGGGATGTTGGGATTCTGGCAAATTACTCACCCTAAGGAAATGAAATTTGGGAATGTGGGCAGTGTTTGTGTTCGAGGAGCACTGAGAGGCTCTTCCTGCCCTGGGGCCTGGATTTTCTTGGGCCACAAACACACAGGGAGGGAGAGAAATGTGGGTTTGGACTTCATGGAATCCAGGGATGGAAAAGACGTTAAGGACATTCCATCCTGTGCCATGGCAGGGACAGCTCCCACCATCCCAGGGTGTTCCAGCCTGGCCTTGGGCACTGCCAGGGATCCAGGGACAGCCACAGCTGCTCTGGGAATTCCAGCCCAGCCAGGAATTCCCAATTCCCAACATCCCATCCATCCCTGCCCTCTGGCACTGGGAGCCATTCCCTGGCTCCTGTCCCTCCATCCCTTGTCCCCAGTCCCTCTCCAGCTCTCCTGGAGCCCCTTCAGGCCCTGCAAAGGGCTTGGAGCTCTCCCTGGATCCTTCCCTTCTCCAGGGGAACATTCCCAGCTCTCCCTGGATCCTTCCCTTCTCCAGGAGAACATTCCCAGCTCTCCCTGGATCCTTCCCTTCTGCAGGGGAACATTCCCAGCTCTCCCTGGATCCTTCCCTTCTCCAGGAGAACATTCCCAGCTCTCCCTGGATCCTTCCCTTCTCCAGGGGAACATTCCCAGCTCTCCCTGGATCCTTCCCTTCTCCAGGGGAACATTCCCAGCTCTCCCTGGATCCTTCCCTTCTCCAGGGGAACATTCCCAGCTCTCCCTGGATCCTTCCCTTCTCCAGGGGAACATTCCCAGTTCTCCCTGGATCCTTCCCTTCTCCAGGGGAACATTCCCAGCTCTCCCTGGATCCTTCCCTTCTCCAGGGGAACATTCACAGCTCTCCCAGCCTGGCTCCAGCCCTTGGAGTTTTTTTTCCAAAGGAGGTGAATCCCTGCTGGTGGGATATGGATACAGATCTGGCTGCAATTCCTAAATCTGCTTAATCCCATTTTCCTGCTTTTTTTAGAGCTCTACCCTGTTCAAACCCACTGGTGGCCGCTCCCAAAAAACCTGAAGGTCACCCTTTGTGCCAGAATCCTCTTTTCCCAAAAACATTTTGTCCCAAATCAGGTGCTTTGATGAAGAACTTTGACAACAGGGATTGTTTTTCAGGACACATTCACTTCCTCCTGGAGAAACGCATCCGCTTTCCTCCTGGAATTTTGGCTTCCATTGCCCAGAGAATTTTGCCTCAGTCATGGGATTAAATCAAAATGAATCCAAGATAGAATTGAAGCCGTTCCCTTTATTCCAGCAACTACTGGGATGATTTAAAGGAGAAAAGAAGGATTTTGGAAAGCTTCTCCTACAGAAAAATGTTGGCCAGATAAACAGGAGCAATTAGCGCTTAATGAGGACACCGAGTCCCAACAGTTTAAGTCTAAACTCCCACATTTATTTTCCCAACAAAATGCATCCAGCTCAAATAAAAAAGATCCCAAAATTCATCTGTGCAGGGATTTTTTTTCGCTCCCAAACCGAGTGCATAATTTGCACTTAAATCCAGCACTTCCATGCATTCTTTTGCTCCTAATTAATTAAAATAGTCATTATCCCTCTAATATCTCAATGTTTTTATGATTTAAGATTTTTAGAGGTGGCTGCTGTTGTTTTTTGTGCTGTTGGACAAGTGGGAACTGAGATAAAATCTGAGATTTCTGGCTGTTCCCGGCCGTTTTTGCTGTGGGATCCTCCCACAGCTCGGATGTGCAATTCCAGGTTGGACATTGCTGCTTGTTATGACAATTGAAATAAAGCCTTCAAAAGAAACTGGCAGGAATTAGATTAAAAATTGGGAAAGTCATCCAAATATTTCTCCGAGTATGATCAGAATTTGGCTTTATTAGAAAATGAAATTAGGCTTGAACTGCAGCACAAAAGCTGAGCTTAAAATAACCCAGTTTGTTTTCTCCAGCTGCTAAACTGCTGCTTAGGCCCAAATGATTTCCATTAAGGAAATATTCACGGAACCGTGTTGCGCTTGAAATGGGAATTTTCCTTGAGGAGAAATTCCAGTAAAATGAGAAAATGCTGATGGGGAAAAGAGGAATATGTGGGGAGCACCGGGGAGTAAGAAATCAGTGAGCAGTGGGGATATTGATAGTGCAAATAATGAATTTTCCCCATATCAAATGGCTGGATATCCATGGGTTTACATGGAGAAACCTCTCCCAAATTCCAAGCAGAAAGCGGTGGAGCCAAGGGTAGATCCTGGTTTATTTATGGGAATGTTGGAGCTGGGAGCAGCCGCTCCTGGGGTTCCTTCAGCAGTGAATTTATTGTTGTGCAAAGACTTTGTACAAATATAATTTATGCTGGAGGTGCTGGGGTTGGCTGAAATGTCAGGAAAACAGTGGGAAAGGAAAACAGGGAAGATTTAATGGAATTTTGGGAAGGAATTGCTCCCTGGGAGGATGCGCCTGGGCTGGGCCTGGAGCCCTTGGCCTGCTTTTTCTGAGGGGGAAGTGAAAAGAATTCCGGATAAATTTAACTTGTCCCGAGTTTTCTGTCACTGCTTTTTGTCCTGCTGCAGTCCTGGGGTTTTGTGGAAAGAAATCCATGGGAATTAGCTCATTCCAGGATTCCTGTTGGTGTTTGTTGCTGGTTTTGCAGAGCCTGAGGCCCTGATATTTCAGTGAGACCAGAGGGACGTCAAATGCAGCTGCAATTCCCAGGTTTTAATGGAAAAATTGCGGATTTTACCTCTACTGGGATTAAATTGGCTTTTTTTCCCCTCATTTTTCCTCAGATCAGGAGCAAGAAAAGACCTTGGCCCACCTTGGTGGTATTTTTTATTCCTTTTAAAACAAAACTCCAGCAGTGCCAACAAAACCTTTCCAGGGAATTGTTTGGTTTTCCCTGCGACGTGGAAATTCCTGAATTTGGAGTATTTTTTAAAATGATCTTTTACATTTTGTTGTGTTTTTTTCCACTCAGCTGTGCTTGTTATTGATTTTATTTGCTCCTTTTTGTTGTAGAGCTGAAGTTTTCAATTCCAAATTTGCCAAGGCGTGAATCCATCCCAGAAAAAGTGGCTTGGGAGCAGCAGAGGGATGAATCCCACTGGGCAAAAAAGGGTGGAATGATGGAAAAGATGGAATAAAAGCTCCAGGTTTTGGATGAGTCTGTTCTGCTTTTCCCTGCCAGGCTCTTTCCATGAATCTCCACATCTCAAATATTACTAAAGGAGTAACTCAGGAGTAGCTCTGATCCTTCAAATGCCTTGAAATCTGTTGGATTTCAGGCCAGGAATGTTTTGTTTTCCCACAAATTCCCAGTTTGGGGGTCCAAGGAATACCCAGATCCAATGGAAAGTGATAATGGCCAGGAGCTGGAGCATTTCCCACCCAAATCAGGGTGATTTCCATGGAATTTGGTCACTTTTGGGTTTTCCCATCAGGACCTGGAGGGGCTCTGGAATCCTAAATAAACTCCAGCACTTTTCCTTAAGGAAGGAGAAAGGGGGAGAATTGGATGTGAGAAAAGGGTGGTGCTGGGATTCCGAATTCCAGCTGGATTTGGGATCTAGGGTGAGGAATTGTGTTTTCCTCATGCTAATTCCCGTCTCTGGCATGAAATGGGAGTGGGAAAGGAATGTGGTGCAGGAACAGGAGGCGTCGGGTGAGATGAGACCTCCCAGGAGAGGGACAAAGGCAATTTAAAGTAACCCTGACTGCTTGTAAATGAAATAAATTTAAGGGATTATCAAGCATTCCAAGAGGAATTTCCTTCCCAAACTCAAATTCTGGAGGCAGCTGAGGAAAGGACAAAATTCCCAGCCCTGAGGGAGGTCGGAAGCAGAATTTTCCTGCAGTCTCCGTGGGTTTTTTGGGACAAAGTGAGCGGGGTAATTCAGTTTTTTAAAATTAAATCAGCCACTGAGCAAGAGAAGCAAGGATGTGACGGGAGAGCGGCCTGGAAAAAAGAGCCGCCCTGGGGCAATGTTGGAAGCGGATGGATTTCGGATAAATGCAGAACTCCAAGGCAGCAGGGGAGGAAAATCAGCTGAAATCCCCAGGCACAGCCGTGTCCCACTGGGATCTGCTGGGAGACTCCAAAATCCCATCAAATATTCCAGGAGAAAGCAGATTCTCGGTGCCTTTGGGGCTAAAGGAGGATGAGCAGGGCGGAGGGCGGGATGTTTGTGACGCGCCGTCGGATGCTGCGGTTATGTAACCCCGGCTCCTCTCCCGCTCCAAAATCAATTGTCCTGGGAAGCGCGTTCCATGGGGACACAGGGCAGTGCTTTGTCACAAGGCATCAGGCCACGCCTCGCTGAATCCCCAGTGATCCATCCCAATCCATCCCTTCCCATCCATCTCTTCCCATCCCTTCCCATCCCTTCCCATCCTATCCCACCCATCCCCATCCATCCCAGTCCATCCCTTCCCATCCATCCCTGGCGATCCATCCCCTCTGATCCATCCCGTCCCATCCATCCCTTCCCACCCCTTCCCATCCCATCCCACCCATCCCCATCCATCCCAATCCATCCCATCCCAATCCATCCCATCCCATCCATCCCTGGCGATCCATCCCTTCCAACCCATCCTTTCCAATCCACCCCTTCCGATCCATCCTAATCCATCCCTGCCCATCCATCCCATCCTGCCCCACCCCCGGAGCAGCAGCTGCACCCCACAAAAGGATGGGAAGGTTTTCCTGAGCTTTTCCAAAAGGAGGGATGCTTTAAAAAGGATTTCAAGTGTTTCATGGGGATATTGTTGGAAAGTGTTCTGTCTTTGCTCTGGATCCAGGCTGGGAGAGCTGGGAATGTTCCCCTGGAGAAGGGAAGGATCCAGGGAGAGCTGGGAATGTTCCCCTGGAGAAGGGAAGGATCCAGGGAGAGCTGGGAATGTTCCCCTGGAGAAGGGAAGGATCCAGGCTGGGAGAGCTGGGAATGTTCCCCTGGAGAAGGGAAGGATCCAGGGAGAGCTGGGAATGTTCCCCTGGAGAAGGAAAGGATCCAGGGAGAGCTGGGAATGTTCCCCTGGAGAAGGGAAGGATCCAGGGAGAGCTCAGAGCCCCTTGCAGGGCCTAATCCCATCCCATTCCATGGGCAGGGACAGCTCCCACCATCCCAGTTTGCTCCAACACGGCCTTGGACACTGACAGGGATCCAGGGGCAGCCACAGCAAATCTGGGAATTCCAGCCCAGCTCCTCCCCACCCTCTCAGCCGGAATTCCTCCCCAATATCCTGCCCAAATCTCCCCTTTCCCAGTGGGAGCCATTCCCTGGCTCCTGTCCCTCCATCCCTTGTCCCCAGTCCCTCTCCAGCTCTCCTGGAGCCCCTTCAGGCCCTGGAAAGGCTCCGAGCTCTCCCTGGACAGATTTGATCATTCCCAAAATTCTGAGCACAGCTCTCACAAATCCAAATGAGATTTCCTCCATTTTCCCGGGATACAAAAAGCCAGGCAAGGCCCTGTTTTATCATGGCTAATCCAAGGGGATACGAGAAAACTCCTGCCCAAAATTTGGGGTTTTGAGGCCCTTCCCACCCTGGGAACAGCTCCCATGAACTTTCCTTCCCTGGGAATGCTGCACAGCCACTTCTGCTCCCTCTTCCTGCAGGGTCCCTTTTTCCTTTTGCATCAGAATCGTTCCAAATCCATAAAAAAAATCAAATTCCAAGACGCAAATCAATGGCTGAGAGGTAAATATTCCCTGAGCCGGTATTCCCTGGGCGGCAGGAACGGGATATTTTTAAACCAAAGGAAATATGGCTGGGAAAAGCTCCATATGTTAATGAGAGCTGATTGGTTCCGGACTTAATTAGGGATGGGAGCAGGGGAGCCTGAGTGACATCTGTTACTTCCTTCGCTAACTCCTGAGATTTGCCATGGATGTCACTCCAGGAGAAGCTCATTCCTGAGGCGTTTCTTCCCAGAGAAATGTTTGGATGGTTTGAAAAGGAATAACAGGATTGGCTCTTTCGGGAATTGGAGGCGGCGCTGGAATATTTGAGATTTTGCTGGGTTTGTGCCCGGGGTGTCCATCCAGGTGTGGTTTTATTGGAGTGTCCCAAGGGGAGAAATGGTATCCCAAAAGCTGGATTTAATCCCTTCCTCAGCCAGGGTGGACAAGACTCATATTCCATGGAATTTATGGGATGGTTTGGGGTGGAAGGGACCATAAATCCCATTTGTTTCCCTCCCTGCCATGGCAGGGACAGCTCCCACCATCCCAGGCTGCTCCAACCCAGCCTTGGGCATTCCAGGGATCCTGCAGCAGCCACAGCTGCTCTGGGAATTCCGTTCCACCCCTCCCCACCTCCCAGCCAGGAATTCCTTCCCAAAATCCAACCCAAATCCACCCTTTTCCAGTGGGAAGCCATTCCCTGTGTCCTGCCCATTATCCTGGAGGACTTTTCCAGCTTCAACCATCCCACACTTCCATGAAACGACAATAAATCCTTGCTGAGGGGAGCTGTGTTTGGAGGGATGAAACCCCGGAGCTCCCAGTGGGGCTGGAATTCCCTAAAATTGGGGAGAGCAGCTGGAAGCACTCGGAGCTCAAAGCTTCGAAACACCATTTTTCCCTCTCTCCCGTTACGGCTCGATAAAAAGATGGAGAGGAGCTGCTCAAACGAGATCCCAGCTGGAAAATTTGGCATCGGAAGGAAAGTTTGTCCCATTTTGTCTGCACGCATTAGATCCGAGAGTAGCTGGGTTGTTTCCATGGAATGTTTACAACTCCGTGTTTACAACTCCGTGTAAAACAAACGTTCCTTTCCTATCCGAGCCTCCCAAACTCGACAAAATAATTGTCAAGATTCCCAGAGCTGGGAATCTGCTCCCAAAGATTGGGGGGTTCCCCAAATCCCTGTTTTCTTCCAGGAGTTTTCAGCAGAGCCCAGATGGGAAATCTTTGTTTGGAAGAGAAATTTTGGTGCTGGAGAAAAATCTTGGAGTCGAAGAGAACTCCTTGTTTTCCACTGGACCATCCTTTTGGAATGCTGAATTTTCAGGGAATTTTTGCTGGTTTCATTTTAGGGGAAGAGGAGCTCTGTGGGTAAATTGACCTCCCCCTATTCCGTGGGATGTGCATTTGGGATAACAGCTTGTTTCTTTCCAGGATTTCAGATCCAGCATGAAGTCTTGGGAGTTTTCCTCCTCTTTTGGGAGTTTTCCTTCCCTGTTGGGAGTTTTCCTCCCATATTTTGGTGTCCAAGATTCCCTGGATTTGTCACCAAACGCAGAATTAGCGGGAATCACTGTGTTCATCCCACACCATGGAACAGTTTTTGGGAATGATTTCTGTCCAGAGGCCCAGCTCACAGCACAGGGACATTTGGGATCTCTTTCCCATTGGAAGGGGGAATTCATGGAATGTTCTCTGCCTGTGAGGGAGGCAGGTTTGGTTGGATGCGGGGAGGAGCCGCTCTCTCTGCCCCATCCGCTGCTTCCGCCTCTTGGCATTCCTGCAGGAAAAGCAGAGCTTGGCTGGATCTTCCCAGGTGAAGATCCAAGATCCCAGACTTCCATGAGGTGAAATTCCCGTGAGGAACGAGGGAAGAGCAGCTCTCACCTCCAGCATCCATCATCCCCAGGAGGGGAAGGAGCGCGTTTGGAAGGGGCTGGTGCTGGCCCAAAGCCGATCCGATGGATTTAGGGATGAGGAGCCTGGAAAAAGCCTATCCGATGGATTTAAGGATGAGGAGCTTTTGCGGAGTCCGGCCTGGCTGATCCCAAATCACCTTGGGCCTGGGATATGCTTTCAGCTCTTGGTGCCATCTGGGAATGCAGCAGGAGGGATCTCAGGGATTCCAGCGCCGGCTCAAAGCGGGAATTGCACTGCAAATATCAGGGATGCTCCTGGAAAAGCCGTTTGGGTGGGAAAGAGGCGCCGTCCCTGTGCCAGGGGAGGGGCAGCTGGGAAAAATCCTGGGAAAATTCCTGCCTGGAAAAGGTTGTGAGGCAGAATTCCCATTCCTGGAGGGATTTAAAGCCCTCTGGATGCAGCACTTGGGGAGATGGCCTGGGCAGAGCAAGGATTGGATCTGACAACGTCAGAAACGTTTCCCAAGTTTTCCAAGGCAGGAAAAAGTGGGAATAAAGGCAGCAGACAGGTCAGGAACTGATGATTCCCAGCGTGTTCAAAATCCAGCAGGAGCTGAATCCCCAAATATGAAAATGGCACCTGAGTGGGAAAAATATTTGGATTTTTGGGTTTTTTTTTTCTTTTTCCAGTGGTTTTGTTTGGTTGGTTCCATCAGAAGCTCGCTCAGGCAGAGGGAAGGGAATCCAAGTCCTTCCCATGGTTACAATCGCCAAGGAAACCACTCCGGTGGTATCCAGGGCTGGAATTTCAGTTTTCCAGTTGTGTGGCTCTTGGAGAGCGGCTTAGAGAAGGAAAACTCCTCCAGCCTTCATGGATCGCTCGAATTCCTTGTCATTTTATATCCCTTAATCCCAGAGTTTCTCCCATCCTTATTTTCTATCCCTTTATCCCAGAGTTTCTCCCATCCCTCTGGAGCTCCTTGGAGCCGTTGATTTTCCCTCTCTCAAAACACAGACGAATTTAAAAATGTGGATGGGGGACGATGGAAAAGCAGCAGTTAAGGAATTCTCAGTATTCCAAATGTTTTCCAGCCACCTCAGGTCTTCCCTAAAAGAATCCTTTGTTCAAATGTTTCCTTGGAATCTTTATTTCAAAGTCGGCCACTCCAAAGGATTTCCGGAGCTTGAAAGATTTTCCCAAATAAACAGGTGGTGGAAAATAATTGGAAACTATGGAAAAATCAGTGGGTTTTGTGGGAAAGCAGATTCCTGAGCCAGGGAAAATGTTGGAATGTGGTGCAGAACTACAAACAGCAGCTTTCCAGTTGTCCCAGTAAACTTTGGGATGCCTGACTTTTCCTGGATCTCTGTCATTTGTGGCAATCCTTGATTTTCCCAAATATTTTTCTTGAGGAAATCTTTCAGGAAATCTTGGGAAAACGGAGGGAATGTTGAATACAAGGACTTTTTAAAGCCAGGAAACGAGGAGTAGAATTGGAGAATCACGGAACGGTTTGGGTTGGGAAAACCCTCGGGGGTCACCGGATCCAAAAATTCCCAGCACTCCCAAGGCCACACCCCAATCCCCATGGATATGGAATCCCTCCAGGAATGGGAGGGATTGGGGCAGTTGGATGCAGGGAATGGAGCCCCAGGGAATGTTTTTCCTGCTCTCTTGGCCCTGCTCTGACATTCCAGAGTTGGATCATGCTGGAGTGGCGATCCCGGCTCTCCGGGCTGGGGACAGGGACTGGGAATCCCATGGGATGGGATCAGGAGAGGATTCGCTCCTTTGGCATTCCCTGCCTGCCACGAGGCAGGAGAGCAAGAAGGGATTAGGAAAAGGAGACAGGAAATCCCTGGAAGTTGAATTCCAGCTGGGGCTTCAAGGGAAGCAGGGAATTCCGGCTTGGATGGGAATTCAGGAGTGGTGAGGAGGCTCCTAAAGTTAAACCCGAGCTTGGAGTTAAGCCTGGCCGCAGGTGTCCCTCTGCTTCCTGAAAAACTGGATTTGGGACAGCCTTCCTGGGAATTCCAGGTTTCCCACCAGATTCCCCAAGAGGCAGCTGCATCCCTGTTTTTTTGGGAATGAATCCCTTCCCGGAGGAGGCTGGACCGGAGCTGGGGGAGCTCTGGGACAGCAGGAACTTGGATTTGGAGGCTTTTCCAAACAACTCCTTTGTCATTCCCGTGTCTGTCCATGTGCTGTGGATCTAGATCCAGGATTTTTAATGGGCTTTGGAAGGGAGAAGATAATTCCGGATAATTATCCCAGGGAAGTTTTCAGTGCTGGAGGCCACGATCTCATCTCCATCCTCCTTCCTTCCCCATCCCTTTAAAGGAGCCTTTCCCGAGCACACGGAATTTTCCCGACACAAACGCTTCATCCCTGCTTATCAGACAGAAAATGCCGGAGAAATCACATTACATCCAGCAAAAAAGCACGGATTGGCCTCGGAGATGGATTTTGGCTATTGTTCGTTTTTCTCCTGTCATAAAATCATCCATCCTTTATTTTCCCTCTATATCCCGGACAGTTCCTAATCCTGTGCTGAAGCCTGGGTGACGGGAGGTGATTTTCCAGTTTAAAACAAGGTGGAAATGAAGCCTCTGACTCTGCAAACCTCCTGTTTTTCCTTTAGTTCCATTCCTTTTCCTCCATTTCAGGTAAAAACCTCTCACTTTTCCTTTTCCCCCTTTATTTCAGGTACAAACCTCCTGGTTTTCCTTCATTTTTCCTTGTTTCCTTTATTTATGGTGAAAATCTGGGTTTCTCGGTGCAAACCTCCTTGTTTTCCTTTTCCCCCTTTATTTTCCAGTACAAACCTCCTTGTTTTCCTTTATTTTCTTTATTTTCAGTGCAAACATTTTGGTTCCCCTTTATTGTTCATTATTCTCCCCTTTTCCCCCATTATTTCCATTTTTCCCCCTTTATTCCCCATAATTTCCCTTTATTCCCCATTATTCTCCTTTTATTCCCATTTTTCCCCCCTTTATTCCCCCTTTATTCCTCCCTTTCCCCTTTATTCCCTTTTATTCCCCCTTTTCCCCCATTATTCCCATTTTTTCCCCTTTATTTCCCATAATTCCCCTTTATTCCCCATAATTCTCCTTTTATTCCCCTTTATTCCCCTTTATTTATTCCCCTTGATTGATTCCCCTGAATTCCCCTTTATTTCCAGGTGCAAACCTCCTGATTTTCCTTTATGGGATGAGCTTTAAAGTCTGCTCCAACCCAAACCAGCCTGGAATTCCAGAATTCCACGATCCATTTCCAATCCAAGATTCCCATCCTCGTAACCCTGGAAGTTCTGCAGGTCAAGAACAACATTTGAGGGGGAGGAAAAAAAAAAATCCGAATTTTTTTTGGAATGAGGTGGGATTTAAGATCCTTTCCATCCCAAACCAGCCTGGAATTCCATGATCCCATCGCTCCAGCTCCTTGGAATGCTCCAAGCTGCGCTGATGAGGATGAGGAAGCTTTCGCCTGGACTCTTCCAGGAGCTCTTCCAGCGCATTCCGGGCGCCCCTGGATTGCCAGGATTTGGTGTTTTGACAGGAAAACTTCCGGAATAAACAGAGGAACCTGGTCCTGGCTGGAATTTGCCACCTCCACCCCCAGCTGACCACCCTGGCACCCCAATCCCGCCCTAAATCCGGGATGTTGATCCCGATGGATGCCTTAGGAGCAGGACAAATTCCTCCCAGCCTCATCTCGGAGAGCTGGGTGGGATTGTGGCACTCCTCACTTCCTGAGCTGCTGGAGCCCGGATAAATCCACCTTTTCCAGGCAATTAGGGAATGGATCTTGGCACAGAAAGAGCCGTTCCCTCCTCGCTCCAGTGGGCAGCGAGGCTGGAGCCAAGGAACCAGCTCCGGATATCCAGAATGTGCTGTGGGAATACCGGGAATAACGAGCTGCCAGCAGCACGGGGCCATTAATAACCCTTAAAACCCGCCCAGGGCTCTGGGTGCTCCCGGATTTTAGCTGGAAAACCACAGGATGTCCATCCTTGGCAGCAGTCTGGGATGGAGAGGGATTTTCCAGCCCCTTTGGAGCCCCGCTGTGGGTGTGGATGAATCCGCTGGCACCTGGGCTGGGAAAGAACCATGGAATTGTGCTTTCCTCCCTCATCCCACCTTTGCTGGATCCAGGAAAATCCCTGGGCTGAGTGTGAGGTTCTGGTTTATCCCAGAGCGTGGTGGTGTTGGATCAGGAGGTGCAGTCATTCCCATCTCCCAAAAAATGGGAGCATCCAGCTGGGAAAGAGCCACCGGCACCGGGGCTGTGCCAGCTCTGGGGTGAGACAGCCCAGGGAACCTCCGGGACAGCTGGGAACAGCTCCAGGATCCAACAGGAGAGACCCTGAGGGGCTGGAGCGTGGCCAGGGAAAGGAATGGAGCTGGGAAGGAGCCGGAGAATTCCTGAGGGAGCTGGGAAGGGGCTGGAGAATTCCTGAGGGAGCTGGGAAGGGGCTGGAGAATTCCTGAGGGAGCTGGGAAGGGGCTGGAGAATTCCTGAGGGAGCTGGGAAGGGGCTGAGGCTGGAGCAAAGGAGGATCCCGAGGGATCTTTTCCCTCTCTGGAATTCCCTGGCAGGAGGGGACAGGCGGGGGGGTCGGGCTCTGCTGGCAGGGAACAGGGACAGGAGGAGAGGGAACGGCCTCAGGCTGGGCCAGGGCAGCTCAGGGAGGATTTGGGGACAATTCCATCATGGAAGGGTTTTCCAGCCCTGGCACAGCTGCCCAGGGTGGAATCCCCATCCCTGGAATTGTTCCTGACCCTGTGGATGTGGCACTTGGGAAAGGGCTCCTGGTGCTCGTTCAGGTCTTTTCCAGCCTAAACAATTCCATGATTTTCTATCCAGTCCCCAGACCTGCCATGAATTCCCAGAACTTTTCCCTGTTCCACAGCCCAGAGCTGCCGTTCCAGGTCTCTCCAAGCCTTTAATCCAATTAATCCACAGCTCCTCCATGGCACAAACGGAGCTCCCTGGAAGCTTTGAGCTCTTTTCATAGTAAAACTCATCATTTTTCCCGAAACCCTCACTTTAATTAATGTCTGGATTTTCCTTTTGTGTCCAAGCAATGACCAAGGTCAGGGCTCATTAGCTAATTCCTGCTGGCCTCCATTTCCCAATAACATCCTCCTTTTTTCCCAAGGGAATTCATTCCCCAGTTAAAGGATATCCCGTGGATTGGCTTTGTTCCAGCTGTAATTCCCGTGTCAAAATGGCCCTGATGCCGTTGGAAAAGGGCAGAAAGGGATGGGAATTGCATGGAACGTGCAAAGAGAATTAAGGATTCACGGTTCCCTCACTGCTGACATTCCAGGGGGGTTTGACACATGGAATTAGGGATTGTTTGCTGCTGGGATCCCACATTCCACACTTCTTTCCATTTCTCTGTCCAAGGCCACGTGTTTTTATTTTGTGGATTTGTTTCTTCATAACTTTCCCAGATTCCTGGTGATTTTTGTTCCTCTCCCTTCCCGGTTCATTGGTGATATCCCAGTGGGATTTCCAGCTTCCGTTATCCAGGACTACGCATCCATCATTTATTTCATGGCACATTCACAAATACAGCCCCAAACAAACCTGGGAACTCCTGTGTGAGGTTTTCATCCACGTTTGCATTTTTCCCACTGTAAAATCATCCCTAAATTCCCCTTAGGCCAAATATCCATGGATGAATCCTCGTGTTCCTCACTTCAGCTCCTTGGATATTGCTGGAGAACAGGGAGAAGTCCCTGCTCCATCTCCTTCATCCTGACACCATTTATTCAGTCCTGATTCCACCTTCTTCATCCTGGCTCCATCTCCTTCATCAGCATCTCCTCCATCCCCATCTCCTCCATCCCGGTTCCATCCCTGCTCCATGTCCTTAATCCCTGCTCCATTTATTTAATCCTGATTCCATTTCCTCCATCCCTGCTCCATCCCTACTCCATCTCCTCCATCCCTGCTCCAACCCCTCCATCCCTGCTTCATTTCCTCCATCCCAACTTAATTTATTTAATTCTGATTCCATTTCCTTCATATCCCGGCTCCATCATCTCTGTCTCCTCCATTCCTACTCCAACTCCTCCATCCTTGCTCCATTTATTTAATCCTGATTCCATCTTCTTCATCCCTGCTCCATCTCCTCCATCCCTGCTCCATTTCCATCTTCTCCATCCCCATCTCCTTGATCCCTGCTCCATCTCCTCCATCCCTCCTCCATCTCCTCCATGCTCCATTTCCTCCATCCCCTTCTCCTCCATCCTGGCTCCATTTATTTAATCCTGATTCCATCTCCTCCATCCCCGCTCCATCCCTGCTCCATCCCTGCTCCATCTCCTCCATCCCTCCTCCATCCCTGCTCCATCCCTGCTCCATCCCTGTCCCATCCCAGCTCCATCCCCGCTCCATCCCTGCTCCATCCCTGCTCCATCTCCTCCATCCCAGCTCCATCCCTGTTCCATCCCTGTTCCATCCCTGTCCCATCCCTGTTCCATTCCTGTTCCATCCCTGCTCCATCTCCTCCCTCCCCGCTCCATCTGCCATCCCTGGTTGCTCCAGGCTCCGTGGAGACGCTTCCCAAACAGCGGTGAGGAGTGGGGGATGGCGGAGCTCCCGACGGTTATCCCAGCTGGAATAACGGCCGGGACAGTGATGGATTGCTTCGTGTCTTTGTCATACCAGGTGCTCCTGGCGCTGTTTTTCCACAGGCTAAAAATACATCCCAGAACTGCGGGATGGGTCCCGAGCTGCCCCTGCCGGAACTGATGGATCTGCTCCGACTCCCGCCGGTTCCCATCTCCAGAGGAAACAATAAAAAATATCGGATTTTTGGCATGAAGTAATAAAGGTGTCCATAAAAAACCTCCTCAGATCCCTGTAAATGCATCAGTACTCATGGGATAAGTCATGGAATTATGGGATGGTTTGGGATGGAAAAAACATCCCGTTCCACACATTCCATAGGCAGGGACAGCTCCCACCATCCCAGACTGCTCCAGCCCAGCCTTGGGCACTGCCAGGGATCCAGGGGCAGCCACAGCTGCTCTGGGAATTCCATTCCAGCCCCTCACCTCCCTCCCAGCCAGGAATTCCCAATTCCCAATATCCCATCCATCCCTGCCCTCTGGCACTGGGAGCCATTCCCTGGCTCCTGTCCCTCCATCCCTTGTCCCCAGTCCCTCTCCAGCTCTCCTGGAGCCCCTTCAGGCCCTGCAAGGGGCTCGGAGCTCTCCCTGGATCCTTCCCTTCTCCAGGGGAACATTCCCAGCTCTCCCTGCATCCTTCCCTTCTCCAGGGGAACATTCCCAGCTCTCCCTGGATCCTTCCCTTCTCCAGGGGAACATTCCCAGCTCTCCCTGGATCCTTCCCTTCTCCAGGGGAACATTCCCAGCTCTCCCTGCATCCTTCCCTTCTCCAGGGGAACATTCCCAGCTCTCCCTGGATCCTTCCCTTCTCCAGGGGAACATTCCCAGCTCTCCCTGCATCCTTCCCTTCTCCAGGGGAACATTCCCAGCTCTCCCTGGATCCTTCCCTTCTCCAGGGGAACATTCCCAGCTCTCCCTGGATCCTTCCCTTCTCCAGGGGAACATTCCCAGCTCTCCCAGCCTGGCTCCGTATTCCAGAGGGAACAAATTCAATATCCACCAGTATTCCTTGGTCTGGAATTCAGTTCAGTGATGGGAGACAATGCTGCTGTTAAAATTCCACCTTGGAGGACTCTCAGAATTTTAGGATGAGAAAAACCAAAGGATGCCCAAACACTTTAAAATAATTCCTGTGACTCCAGAATCTGGGAATTCCAATCCCAGGCTCAGGGGTTGGGAATTGGCTGAGGAAATTTGGCTCCAAAAATCCGATTTTGGGACAGGAACTCCAAACCTGAGTTCTGGAGCTGGCACTGCTGGATTCTCTCCCAAAGGAATTGGAAGAGAGGCTGTCCCCCCTGGCTGGAGCAGCAATTCCCGCTGGGATCGATGGGATCTGATCCATTCATGGACACAAACAGGCCTGGGAGGAGGAGCAGCCCTGCTAATGAGCCGCTTGTTAATGAGCTTTAATGGGCTCCTTGTAATGAGGGTCCTGGATGAATATTGGGATTTTTACAGTGGGTTCCCAGCTGAATATTGGGAATTTTAGAGGAGGATTTCAGCTGAATATTGGGATTTTTAAGTGGGTTTCCAGCTGAATACTGGGATTTTTAGGAGATGTTTCCAGCTGAATACTGGGATTTTTAGGAGATGTTTCCAGGTGAATACTGGGAATTTTAGGAGATGTTTCCAGGTGAATATTGGGATTTTTAGGAGATGTTTCCAGCTGAATCTTGGGATTTTTAGGAGAGGTTCCCAGCTGAATATTGGGATTTTTAGGGAACATCCTTCCATTAAGAGTTGCCAGCCCCAGCGCTGCGGGATCCAGGAACGGATTCCATTCGGAATAAGAAATATTAGGGCGAATCAGGAGCTGCTCTGTCCCTACAAAGGTTTCCCTTTTCAGCTCCAGATGAACTTTGGGCGCAGATTTTCCTGGTTGGAGCCGAGCTGCTTTAAAAATCAATGGGAATTTGTCCTGGACGTGGAATGGGGATTAACCCCTTCTGTCCCGGTGTGGCTGAGGGCGCTCCTTGCCCTCATCCCCAGCTGGGGCTGGACGCCCATTCCCGAAAAGAGGTGGGAAATGGAAAATGAAAAGCGCGGAGCCATCCCCAGGGATGCTCCAGGAGTGTTTTTAATGGATTTCTCCTGGTGAGAAACCAAGCCAGCCTCATCCCAGGTGCCGCCTGGCTCCGGAAGGATCCGCGGCACTTTGGAGCTGGAAGAGGAAAATCCGTGATTTCTCTTCCCATTCCTGCAGGGAAGCGCAGGCCAGGATCCAGAGGGGAGTTGGGAGGGTTTATTCCCAGGAGAGGCTTTTTCCCAGGCTTTTCCAGCTGGGAGCTGAGCACTGAGGGACCTCAAGCTCTGGGATTTAATCCATAAAAATGATGTCATGCCTGTGGAGACAGGAATTAGGAATTCAGGAGGCCTGAGGTCCAACCTTGGCTCCAGGAAAGTCACACTGGAGTTTTGTATTGCTGTACTCCAGCAGAATCCCAAATATTCCATGAGGAATTCCTGCTCTTCTCAGGGCTGCAGGGAATTTTTGGGTGTTGTTCCCTCCAGAGCAGCCCTAAAAAAATCCCAGACTTGTTGATCCCACAAATTCTTCCTGCAGCTCTCCAGGTGTTCTCCTAAAAATGATGGGAGCAGCCGGAAAATCTCTGTTCCCTGTGAGGTTCCCACCCCTCCTTCACCCCAAAAATGTGGGATCGAGGTGATCCCAGAGTTTGAGGGGTTCTTCCTGCCCTTCCCTCTCCCTGCCCATGCACAGTTTATAAATATCCCATCTGTTCTCCTCGCCAATTCCCAAATTCCCACGGGACAGAGGGAGAGGGGCTCAATTCCCATGGAATCCCATGGATGTGCTGGATGTGTCCCAACATCACCCAGCAGGAAAAGCCCTTTTCCCAACATTTCCCTGCCTCAAACGAGGGATGTTTTTAGGGATTAGAGACACAAAGGCTGGATTAGAGTGGGGGCATCTTGGACTGAGGCTGAAAATCCCACAATTTTAGGTCAGAACCGGGAGTTTGCCTTGGCTTGGAATTCCAGTGTTGGGAAAAGCTGTGGCTCCTGGCAAAGGTTAATTAAAATGTGTTCCACCCTAAGCATTCCCTGTAATTAATAAAGGATTCCTGATGGATTAACTTCCCCAAAGCGCCCAAGCATGCCAGGATTGGGGAATGCTGTTGTTTTCCACATCTTTCCCCAAAATATTCCAGTTAAACAGCTGGAAATGCTTTGGAATGACTGACACCTCCCTATTACTGCTCCCTCTTACGTGTCATCCGAAAATCCCTCTTTTCCTAACGTTCCTCTGGCACTAAAGGGTAAAAAAAGGGGAATTTTGGATGAATTTCTGCAGCCGGTTCATGTGGGATGCCTCGGGAACGTTTCTGTTCCGCGATTCCCGATCCAGGGTGTGTTTGTTCCCGGGAGAACAGGCAGATCTGTTCTTTGTCTTTCCCTAAACGCGGCTGGAGATGAGGGATCGCCGCCGAGATTCCTGCCGGGCTCAGGGAATTGATTCCATGGGGATGCTCTGCTTTGGCTCAGCCTCTCCCACAAGCGCCTCTGGCAGCTCCAGCTTTTCCCACCCGCTTCCAGCCCAGCTGGAAATGGATTTCACCTTTTCCATCCCCAATTTAAACTCCTGATTTCCTCTCCTAGGGGTGCCCATAAAATCCCGGGAGCTCGGCCATCTCCAACCTCCGGGATAAACCAGGGAGCTCCAAAAAGCTCCCAGCACTAAAACCACGGACAATCAATATTTCCCAGCGGGAATTTGGGTGTCGGGAGAGCGATTTTCCCGGAGTCTCGGCATCCCCATCCCGCTGCAGGGATTCCCGGGAAGCGCCTCTGGCGCTCCCACTCCTCCCGCAGCCGAGGTGGACGCACGGATTTATCCCGAGGAGCCCCCGGGAATGGGCGGAACAGCTCGGGAAGCTCCCACGGGAAGATCCCTGCGGAGGGAACGGACGGAGAAATCCCAATCCCGTGGGAGCGGCGGCTTCTCCCTCCCTGGAATGCGCGGAGTCACCTGTTGGTCCGGCTTTTAGCTGGGATAATAAAATCTGGAATTGGTGCTTTCCCAAATTCCCGCTGTGCTCCCGGCCAGCGGGATCCAGCCGAGCCGGGCTGGCTGTTTTCCCTGGCCACAGCCACGATCCAAGGGCAGGAACGCAATTCCCGCATCTTTCCGGCCGCAGGGATGCGGGTCCCGCCTTCAGCCAGCCGCGGGGGCTGGAAAAGCCCTGGAAAAGCCCTGGAAAAGCCCTGGAAAAGCATTGGAAAAGCGCTGGAAAAGGGAACTTTTAGGCCGGCTGGACGGGAAATGTCGCCACAGGGAAAGCTTCATCCCGGGCGCTCCCCGCTCCCGTCCGCCGCATCCCGGGACTCGCGGGCGGGAGGGAATGGGAATGGGAATGGGAATAGGAATGGGAACGGGAATGGGAATGGGAATGGGAATGGGAATGGGAATGGGAAGGAGTCGGACGGAATAAGGAGCCCAGACCTGTTGCCATCAGAGCACGCTTTACTTCGGCAGCCGCGGGCGGCGGGACCGGACCGAGCCGGGCCGGGATGGGCGGCTCCGGCCACCCCGAGCATCTCCCGAGCTCCGGCGTGCCGGGATCCATTCGATGTTCTTCAGGAGGAAAAGCTCCAAGCCGACCCCGCGCGTCCGCGGGCGGTCAGTCCGGCTGTCGGTCCGGAGGTCGGTCCAGCTGTCAGTCCGGCGGTCGGTCCAGCTGTCGGTCCGGCGGTCGGTCCGGCGGTCGGTCTGGTGGTCAGTCCGGCGGTCGGTCCAGCTGTCGGTCCGGCGGTCGGTCCGGCGGTCGGTCCGGAGGTCGGTCCGGCGGTCGGTCCGGAGGTCAGGCCGGCGGTCGGTCTGGTGGTCAGTCTGGTGGTCGGTCCAGCTGTCGGTCCAGCTGTCGGTCCGGCTGTCGGTCCAGCTGTCGGTCCGGCGGTCAGTCCGGCCAGCCCTGCGGTCAGTACGGCCCCACCACCACCGCCTCCACCTCCTTGGACGGGCGGCGGTCCTTGACCAGAAAGTTGATCATGCCCTCGGACTTGATGAGGAGGTTGCAGCCGAGGAAGAAGATGCCGAAGGCCACGGTGAGGGCCAGCACGCACATGACGGCGATCTGCACCACTCTCATGATGTACAGGCTGCGCTCCTCGGCCGCGCCGCTGCCGTCGGTCACCACGGAGGCGGCGGTGCAGCAGCGCAGCGCCCGCTCCAGCTCCAGCGCCGCTCCCCCGGCCCCCGCCAGCAGCCCCTCCGCCGCCGAGGAGCCGTTCGGGGCCGCCGGGAGCCCCAGCGAGCCGTTCATCCCCGCCGGGAGCCCCAGCGAGCCGTTCATCCCCGCCGGGAGCCCCAGCGAGCCGTTCATCCCCGCCGGGAGCCCCAGCGAGCCGCGGAGCCCCCCCGGCAGCCCCGCCGCCGAGCCGTTCATCCCCGCCGCCGCCGCATGCAGGCGGCCCCAGGCGGGCCGGGCCGAGCCGTGCCGAGCCCAGCGGGGCCGGGCCGAGCCGTGCCGAGCCCAGCGGGGCCGGACCGAGCCGTGCCGAGCCCAGGCGAGCCCAGCCTGGCCGCTCCGCGCTCCCCAGCCGGCACCGCCCGCTCCGCCCCGCTCCGCCCCGCGGGGCAGCCGGGGAGGGACCGGGATGGGCTGGGAGGGGGAGAGGGGAGGGGAGAGGGGCGGGAGGGAGGGAGGGAGGTGAAGAAGGGAGGGGAGAGGGGTTGGAGGGAGGAGGAGATGGGGAGAGGGGAGTGGAGAAGGTTTGGGGATAGAAAGAGGGAGGGGAAAGGGTTTGGGGTGGGAGAGGGAAAAGAGAGGGGAGAGGGGTTGGGAGGAGGCAGAGAGGGGGAGAAGGGAGGGGAGAGGGCTGGGGACGGAGGGAGGGGATGGGGAGGGAGGGAGGGAGGGGAGCAATAGAGAGAGGGTTGAGATGGGGAGGGAGGGGCAGAAGGGAGGGAAGAGGGCTTGGAGGGAGGGGGAGAAGGGAGTGGAGAAGGTTTGGGGAGAGAGGGCGGGTTTGGGGTGGGAGAGGGAAAAGGGAGGGGAGAGGGGTTGGAGGGATGGAGGAAGGGTCTGGGTGGGAACGGGAAGGAGGGAGGGGTTTTGGGGAGACAGAGGAGGCGAAAGGGTCGGGAAGGGGAGCGGCTTTGAGTGGGATCTTTGGGAATCGGGATGGGGGGTCGGGAAAAGGGGGAGGGCGGCGTTTTTGGGAAGAGGGTCCGGCAGGGAAAATGTTCGGGAAGGGGAGCGAGGGAGAGGGGTGGGGAGGGGCTCAGGGTGTGGCGAGGGGAGGATTTGGGGATCAGGAGAATGGGACTGGGGGCTTGGAGAGCTGGGGTGGGGCAAGGGGGGAATGGGTTTGGAGAGGGATGAGGAGGGGGATTTCGGGAACGGAGGGATTTGGGGGAATGGGAGAGCAGGAATTTTGCCCGTGGGATTTGGCAAACGGATTTCAGGGATGGGGATTTGGGAAGCGGCTCAGAGGGAATGGGGTTTGGGAATGCTTTTGGGGGAACTGGCAGAGATCAGATTTGTGGGAGGGGGATTTCCCAGGTGGGTTTCAGCGGGAGCGAGCTGTGGGCTGTGCATTCCCAAGGAGTGCGGGGTGGGGAAGTGGGAGGGTTTTTTTGGGAAAACACGTTTTGGAGGAGGTTTCTGTGGTGAGGGGATGCGGGACCCGTGCTGGGAACTGCGGGAAGAGCCAGAGCCGCCCTCTGGGGCTGTGTGGGCTCGGCTGGTTGAATCCCCCATTCCCAAAGTTCCCCAGCCCTGTTTCCATGGAAGATCCGGCTCCAGGGGCTTCGGAGGCTTCCCGAGAGCGCAGGGCAGGAGCCGCAGGAGCGGCGGCAGCCGGGTGGGACACGGGGCTGGATCCCAGCGCCCATCCCTGCCCGGCCCAGGGATCCAAACTCCGCCCGCGTGCCCGGGAATTGTCGGGAATTCTCGTCCCGCTCAGCTCAGGGGAGCGCCCAGCCTCCGGTTCCCCAGGGATGATTTTGGAGGGTTGGGAAGAGCTGGAGGGTGGCGGCAGAGCCGCGCGGGGGGGGGTGTGGATCCCGGCATTCCAGCTCCTGGCATTCCCAGGGATGGGCAGCACAGCCAGTCCCGAGCGTGACTTGGGAGATTTCCTGGAGGAGAGCGTGGATGTGGAGCTGAGGGATTAACCCTGCGCTGTCCTGCTCGAGCGGGGCTGGGATCATCCCAAACATCCCCAGGGATCCCGTGGGATCATCCCAAACATCCCCAGGGATCCCGTGGGATCATCCCAAACATCCCCAGGGATCCTGTGGGATCATCCCAAACATCCCCAGGGAATTGTGTGGGATCATCCCAAACATCCCCAGGGATCATCCCAAACATCCCCAGGGATCCCGTGGGATCATCCCAAACATCCCCAGGGATCCTGTGGGATCATCCCAAACATCCCCAGGGATCCTGTGGGATCATCCCAAACATCCCCAGGGATCAGTGTGGGATCATCCCAAACATCCCCAGGGATCAGTGTGGGATCATCCCAAACGTCCCCAGAGATCATCCCAAACATTCCCAGGGATCCCGTGGGATCATCCCAAACATCCCCAGGGATCAGTGTGGGATCATCCCAAACATCCCCAGGGATCCCGTGGGATCATCCCAAACATTCCCAGGGATCCCGTGGGATCATCCCAAACATCCCCAGGGATCCTGTGGGATCATCCCAAACATCCCCAGGGATCCTGTGGGATCATCCCAAACATCCCCAGAGATCAGTGTGGGATCATCCCAAACATTCCCAGGGATCAGTGTGGGATCATCCCAAACATCCCCAGGGATCCCGTGGGATCATCCCAAACATTCCCAGGGATCCCGTGGGATCATCCCAAACATCCCCAGGGATCCTGTGGGATCCGTCTGGGATCCGTGTGGGATCCTGTGGGATCCGTGTGGGATCCTGTGGGATCCGTGGGGCTGGGACAATCCCTGCCCACAGGGGGTGCGGTGGCCCCGGGGATTTCCTGGGATGCTCCTCATGGGAATGAGCCGGTGGAGAGGGCAGGGCCTGGAGAAAGGAAGTTTTCCAAACCCTTTCCAGCGGATTGTTCCCGCTCCAGTGCCTTGGGGTGGCCCTCGGGACTGGGGGAATTCTGGGTTGGGTTTGGGGCGCTTTTCCAAGGAAGCCATTCCATGATTCCTGATGGGAATTGGATCGTGTGTGTCGCCTGTGCTGTGTCCTGCAGCCCCGGGACACCTTCAGGGGGAACAATTCCCAAATCACCTTTAGGGATGACAATTCCCCGGCACCTTTAGGGATAAAAATTCCCAGGTCACTTTTAGGGATGACAATTCCCAAATCACCTTTAGGGATGACAATTCCCGGGCACCTTTAGGGATAAAAATTCCCAGGTCACTTTTAGGGATGACAATTCCCAAATCACTTTTAGGGGTGACAATTCCCAGGTCACTTTTAGGGACAACAATTCCCGGGTCACTTTTAGGGATAAAAATTCCCAGGTCACCTTTAGGGATGATAATTCCCAGGTCACTTTTAGGGATGACAATTCCCAGGTCACCTTTAGGGATGATAATTCCCGGGCACTTTTAGGGATAAAAATTCCCAGGTCACTTTTAGGGATGACAATTCCCAAATCACTTTTAGGGGTGACAATTCCCAAATCACCTTTAGGGATAACAATTCCCGGGCACCTTTAGGGCTGATAATTCCCGGGTCACTTTCAGGGATGACAATTCCCAAGTCACTTTTAGGGACAACAATTCCCGGGTCACCTTTAGGGATGACAATTTCCAGGTCACCTTTAGGGATGACAATTCCCCCCCATGGGGTCCCCTCACTGCCCAGAGCCCCTCAGCTCCCTCATCCCGTGGGAACATTTTGTTTTCCTGCAGGAACAAAAAGATGGGATTGATTCTAACGAGCCAAGGGAGTTCTGGCAGTTCCCACAGCCAGAGGAAAAGCTGGAAGGGCTCTTGGAACTGCAATTCCCGTTTGGAGCGTGGTTCTGTCCCTTCTCTGCAGGCGCGTGGGGGAAGCTCTGGCCTGGAGCTCTTCATGTCCTGGCTCTTGGCAGCTCCGCAGGGAAAGGCTTCACATCCCTCAATTCCTGCGGGAAAAACCCCATCCCTCAATTCCTCTGGGAAAAATCCCATCCCTCAATTCCTGCGGGAAAAATCCCATCCCTCAATTCCTGCGGGAAAAATCCCATCCCTCAATTCCTGCGGCAAAAATCCCATCCCTCAATTCCTGCGGGAAAAACCCCATCCCTCAATTCCTGCAGGAAAAACCCCATCCCTCAATTCCTGCAGGAAAAACCCCATCCCTCAATTCCTGTGGGAAAAGCTTCACATCCCTCAGTTCCTGCGGGAAAAATCCCATCCCTCAATTCCTGCGGGAAAAATCCCATCCCTCAGTTCCTCTGGGAAAAATCCCATCCCTCAATTCCTCTGGGAAAAATCCCATCCCTCAATTCCTCTGGGAAAAATCCCATCCCTCAATTCCTCTGGGAAAAATCCCATCCCTCAATTCCTCTGGGAAAAATCCCATCCCTAAATTATGAGAGGAACAATTGGAGGCGGGGGGGCTCCTGTTCCCTCCTCCTGTGTCCCCCACATCCCAATCCCGCACATCCCAATCCCACTCCCCATCCCAATCTCCCACATCCCAATCCCAAACATCCCAATCCCACTCCCCATCCCAATCTCCCACATCCCGGCCCTGTTTCCCGACTCCCGGTGTCCCACTCGGCCCCGTATCCCGGAATGCGGAGCGGAGCCGGGATTGCCGGGCGAGCAGTGACACCTAGTGACACCGGGATAGCGGGATACGGGCACTGGGATGCTGGGATTCAGGGGTCCAGGGATTCAGGGGTCCAGGGATTCAGGGATCCAGGGATTCAGGGGTCCAGGGATCCAGGGATTCAGGGATGCTGGGATTCAGGGATCCAGGGATTCAGGGATCCAGGGATTCAGGGGTCCAGGGATTCAGGGGTCCAGGGATTCAGGGATCCAGGGATCCAGGGATTCAGGGATGCTGGGATTCAGGGATCCAGGGATTCAGCGATCCAGGGATTCAGGGATTCAGGGGTCCAGGGATGCTGGGATTCAGGGATCCAGGGATGCTGGGATTCAGGGATCCAGGGATTCAGGGATCCAGGGATTCAGGGGTCCAGGGATTCAGGGATCCAGGGATTCAGGGATCCAGGGATTCAGGGGTCCAGGGATTCAGGGATCCAGGGATGCTGGGATTCAGGGATCCAGGGATGCTGGGATTCAGGGATCCAGGGATTCAGGGATCCAGGGATTCAGGGGTCCAGGCACTGGGAGCCGGGAATGAGCCTCCCAATCCCACTCCCCATCCCAATGGGATGGGGACAGGATGGGCACAGCCGCGGGCTCCGGGCAGCCCCTTCCCCACCGCTTCCCTTTCCCAAGGGCACAGATCCCATTCCCGAAATCCCAGCAGCACCGCCCTGACTCGCTGTTCCCGCACAGCTCCGCTCACTTCCTTCA
The DNA here is from genome assembly GCF_971803275.1 of Cyanistes caeruleus. NCBI lineage: Eukaryota > Metazoa > Chordata > Aves > Passeriformes > Paridae > Cyanistes > Cyanistes caeruleus. The sequence continues at coordinate 40,323,459 of NC_141707.1, forward strand.
GCTTCAGATTCCCGGGAATTCCAGGACTCAGGAATGGTTTGGGATTGGGAGGGACTTTCAATCCCATCCCATTCGCCCTTTCCATGGGCAGGGATCCCTCCCACCGTCCCAGGCTGGCAGGGACACCTGGCTGCGGGAACAATCCTGGGAATGCCGGATAAAAACCTGGGAATCTCCCCAGGGAAGTTTTAGAACCTTTGGGTTTTCCCTATATTTTTTTTCCCTACATTTTCACTTTGGTTGTGATGGGAATCTGCTCCGAGCAGGGCAATGCACCCGAAATTTGGGAAGCTGGAATTCGTGAAAAGGTTGTGCCAGGATCCCTTTCATCCCGGGATCCAGCTGGGAATCCCCAGTGCCAGCAGGGCCAGCAGCCCATTCCAGGATCCTCCTTTTTTTGGGATATAAAAATTCCCCCTTGCTCCTGCTCCAGGAGCAGGATAAGCAGGAATGAAAGGGTGGAAAACAATCCCATGGATCGGTGGGATGTGCAGCTGCTGAGCCACTCCAGAGGCCACGGAGAAATTCCAGGGGCTGGGAATGCTCCCCTGGAGAAGGGAAGGATGCAGGGAGAGCTGGGAATGTTCCCCTGGAGAAGGGAAGGATCCAGGGAGAGCTGGGAATGTTCCCCTGGAGAAGGGAAGGATCCAGGGAGAGCTGGGAATGTTCCCCTGGAGAAGGGAAGGATGCAGGGAGAGCTGGGAATGTTCCCCTGGAGAAGGGAAGGATCCAGGGAGAGCTGGGAATGTTCCCCTGGAGAAGGGAAGGATCCAGGGAGAGCTGGGAATGTTCCCCTGGAGAAGGGAAGGATGCAGGGAGAGCTGGGAATGTTCCCCTGGAGAAGGGAAGGATCCAGGGAGAGCTGGGAATGTTCCCCTGGAGAAGGGAAGGATGCAGGGAGAGCTGGGAATGTTCCCCTGGAGAAGGGAAGGATCCAGGGAGAGCTCCGAGCCCCTTGCAGGGCCTGAAGGGGCTCCAGGAGAGCTGGAGAGGGACTGGGGACAAGGGATGGAGGGTCAGGAGCCAGGGAATGGCTCCCAGTGCCAGAGGGCAGGGATGGATGGGATACTGGGAATTGGGAATTCCCAGAGCAGCTGTGGCTGCCCCTGGATCCCTGGAAGTGCCCAAGACCAAGCTGGAGCAGCCTGGGATGGTGGGAGCTGTCCCTGGATGGATTGGGATGGGATTTAATGCCCTTTCCAACCCCAGCCATTCCAGGATTTATCCATGGATCCAGAAATGCTCCTGTCCAGGCACTTTTCCTCATTCCTCCTGCACAGAGCAGCTTTTCCCTTTGGATTTTCTTTCCCAGAGAGTGAATTTCCCTTCAAAAAAGTCAGGAAATTCCACCCAAATGCCGGCAGGAGAGGTGGGGCTGAGGGGTGGGAATCCAGCACGGCCCTCGGGATGGGGAAGGGTCCCTTGGGATGGGGAAGGGTCCCTTGGGATGGGGACCCTGCTCTGGTGTGGGTCTGGAATCAAGAGATGGCTCCAGCAGCCATTCCTGCTTTCCCTGCTGCCTTCGGCATTCCCTGGGCTTCCCTCGGCCCCTCCAGCCTCCCTCTGCTCCCCTCGGTACCCCATCCCACATTCCCCAATCCCACATTCCCCCATCCCACATTCCCCCATCCCACATTCCCCAATCCCACATTTCCCCATCCCACATTTCCCACATTCCCCCATCTCACATTTCCCCATCCCACATTTCCCACATTCCCCAATCCCACATTTCCCCATCCCACATTTCCCACATTCCCCCATCTCACATTTCCCCATCCCACATTTCCCACATTCCCCAATCCCACATTCCCCCATCCCACATTCCCCAATCCCACATTCCCCCATCCCACATTTCCCCATCCCACATTTCCCCATCCCACATTTCCCACATTCCCCCATCTCACATTTCCCCATCCCACATTTCCCACATTCCCCAATCCCACATTTCCCCAATCCCACATTCCCCAATCCCACATTTCCCCATCCCACATCCTCCCGCACCCTGCTCTCCTCAGCCCTCCCTCCCTCCCGCATCTCTCTGCTCTCCTCCTCAGCGATTCCCACATTCTCCCACCCCTCTCAGCATCCCAGCCTCGCCCCGCTCCCCTCGGCATCCCATCCCGATCCCCATTCCCCGATCCCATCCCATCCCACGATCTCATCCCATCCCAATCCCCATTCCCCAATCCCATCCCGATCCCCATTCCCCGATCCCCATTCCCCAATCCCATCCCATCCCACCCCCCAATTCCATCCCATCCCCCGATCTCATCCCATTCCCCGATCCCATCCCGATCCATCCCGATCCCATCCCGATCCCATCCCGTTCCCATCCCGATCCCCATTCCCCGATCCCCATCCCCCGATCCCATCCCCCGATCCCATTCCCGATCCCATCCCGATCCCATCCCGTTCCCATCCCGTTCCCATCCCGATCCCATTCCCGTTCCCATCCCGATCCCATCCCGATCCATCCCGATCCCATCCCGATCCCATCCCGTTCCCATCCCGTTCCCATCCCGATCCCATCCCCTCCTCCCTCCCGCGCCGCCTCCGCCCCTTCTCTCCCTGCGCGATTCGCGAGGCCGGAGCCGCCCCCGGCACCTGCCCGGCCCTTCCTCCCTCCCTCCCTCCATCCTCATCCCGCCCTCTCCCATCCCTCTCCCATCCCTCTCCCATCCTCATCCCATCCCTCTCCCGTCCTCTCCGGTCCCTGCCGGTGCCGGTGCCGGGTCCGGGTCCGGCCCGCAGCACCGCGGCCATTGCGGGGCCGCTCCCGCCGCTCTCCCCGCTCAGCCCCGGCCATGAGGAGGAGGAGGAGGAGGGCGGCGGCTCCGCGCTCAGCCCCCGGGCCCTGCTGAGATCCCCGGGCCCTGCTGAGATCCCCGGGCCCTGCTGATCTCCCCCGGCACCCCCTGATCCCCCCCGGCACCCCCTGATCCCCCCCGACCCTGCTGATCCCCCCGGACCCTGCTGATCCCCCTGACTGCCCTGAGCCCCCCGGAACCCCCTGAGACTCCCCGACCCTGCTGATCCCCCCGGAACCCCCGATCCCCCCGGGCTGATCCTCCTGATCCCCCCCGGCTCCCGGCTCCGAGCTCGGGGCTCCGCCGCAGGTGAGGCCGGGGGTTCGTGCCGGGCTCCCCCCGCTCCTCCAGCACCGGCTCCCCCATCCCGAGGGATCCCCAGTTCCCGGCTCCCCCATCCCGAGGGATCCCCCGCTCCCGGCTCCCCCATCCCGAGGGATCCCCCGCTCCCGGCTCCCCCATCCCGAGGGATCCCCCGCTCCCGGCTCCCCCATCCCGAGGGATCCCCCGCTCCCGGCTCCGCTGCCCTGCGCTCCCCCCGTTTCTCTCCCTGATCCCGCCTTTCCAGGGAGCTTTGCTTAATCCGGGCTCAGCCGGGCCGGGCCAGCGATGTGAGACCGGCCCCGACCCAATCCCGGCCCAATCCCGGCCCAATCCCGGCCCAATCCCGGCCCAATCCCGGCCCCGGATCTGCTCCGGAGCTCCCCAGGGAAGCGCCACCGGCTGGGCCGCGAGGGAGGATCCAAATATCCCTGGAAAACCGCACGCGGAGGCTGCTTATGGTAGGACGGAGAGGCTTTTTTATCCCTTTCATCCATGGGTTTTCCTGGAATAGCGCTTTGGCCTCGCAGGATTCCCTGGAATAACGTTTTGAGTTGGGGGTTTCAACCGTAGGATTCCCTGGAAAAGCGTTTGGGGCTGTCAGGATTCCCTGGAATAGCGGTTTGGACTGTCAGGATTCCCTGGAAAAGCGGTTTGGGGCATCAGGATTCCCTGGAATGGCGTTTGGAGATGTCAGGATTCCCTGGAATAGCGGTCTGGACTATCAGGATTCCCTGGAAAAGCGTTTGGGGCTGTCAGGATTCCCTGGAATAGCGGTTTGGACTATCAGGATTCCCTGGAATAGCGTTTGGGGATGTCAGGATTCCCTGGAATAGCGGTCTGGACTATCAGGATTCCCTGGAATAGCGTTTGGGGATGTCAGGATTCCCTGGAATAGCGGTTTGGACTATCAGGATTCCCTGGAATTGCGGTTTGGGGCCGCCAGGATTCCCTGGAATCGCGTCTGGGGCTTTTCCAGCCGCAGGTTTCCCTGGAAGCGCCTCAGCCTGGCTGATTCCCGTTTTTCCCGGTGGTTTTTCCCAGCCCGGAGTGGGATCCACTGAATTTTTCAATGGAAATTCCCTTTAAATGACAGGAAAACAGGAGTGCTGGAAACGGGATTTGGCACGGCTGTTAAAAACTGGGATTTTCCCCAGAAAATCCTAGAGTTGGGATGCCAGCTGCTTTCCCAGGAACCGGATAAAATCCGCTTCCCAGCTGAAAAATCGAGTTTATTTTCCATTTTTCCAGGAGAAATGGCATCAGCCGGGATGAGGAAAGGGAAAAGAACCCGCTCGGTTTCCGCTCTCTGGCGGAAAATAACGGCTGGAATTTATTGGGATGCTGGGAATAGCGGCAGGAAAGATTAACGGGGGATTAAAGCACGCCGGGAATGAGGGAGGCAAAGATTATTTTAACTCTTGGCTGCTGGGCTTTGAAGGGGAGACGAGGCCTTAAAACTTGAGGCTTTTTAGGTATTTTTAAGGTATTTTTTAGGTAATTTTTTTGTATTTTTTATGTATTTTTAAGGGTTTTTTTGTGGTTTTTTTGGGGGGATTTTAAGGTATTTTTAAGGCATTTTTAAGGTATTTTTTATGTATATTTTGGGGGTTTTTTGGTATTTTTAAGGTATTTTTTGGGGCTTTTTGGGTTTTTTTTTTGGCATTTAAAAAGTATTTTTAGGGTATTCTTAAGGTATTTTTTAGGTATTTTTAAGGGGTTTTTAAGGGTTTTTTGGGTTTTTTTGGGGGGATTTTTTAAGGTATTTTTTTAGGTATTTTTTGGGGTTTTTTGGGATTTTTTGTGGCTTTTTTGGTATTTTTAGGCATTTTTTAGGTATTTTTTTGGTGTTTTAAAGGTTTTTTTAAAGTATTTTTTAGTTATTTTTAAGGTATTTCAAGGGTATTTTTTAGGGTTTTTTTTTACGTTTTAAGGGTTTTTAAAAGTATTTTAAAGGGTTATTTTTGGTGTTTTTAAGGGGTTTTTTAGGTGTTTTTTGGTATTTTTTTGGTACTTTTAAAAATTTCCTCTCATTTCCTCCCTTGGTGTTTTGTGTTAGCAATGAAACCACGCTTTAGGAAAATACCAGTGTAAAAATCTGCTTTTCTTGTGTCAAAACCTCTTTTTTTGGGGTAAAAATCTGCTTTTCTTGTGTCAAAACCTCCCTTTTTGAGGTAAAAATCTGCTTTTCTTGGGAAAAAAAAGTGATTTTCTTGTCTAAAAAACTGGTTTTTTGGGTAAAAATCTCCTTTTCTTGTATCACAACCTCTTTTTTTGGAGTAAATTGAGTAAAATTCCTTTTATTGTGAAAAAAATGTGATTTTCTTGTCTAAAAATCTGGTTTTTTGGGTAAAAATCTCCTTTTTTGTGGCTAAATCTCATTTTTTGGGTAAAAATCTGCTTTTCTTGTGTCAAAACCTCTTTTTTTGGAGTAAATTGAGTAAAACTCCTTTTATTGTGTAAAAATCTGCTTTTCTTGGGAAAAAAAAGTGATTTCTTGTATAAAAATCTGCTTGTTTTGGGTAAAAATCTGCTTTTCTTGTGTCAAAACCTCATTTTTTGGAGTAAATTGAGTAAAACTCCTTTTATTGTGAAAAAAAGAGTGATTTTCTTGTCTAAAAATCTGCTTTTTGGGGCAAAAATCTGCTTTCCCTGTGGCTAAACATCATTTTTTTGGGTAAAAATCTGCTTTTCTTGTGTCAAAACCTCATTTTTTGGAGTAAATTGAGTAAAACTCCTTTTATTGTGTAAAAATCTGCTTTTCTTGGGAAAAGAAGTGATTTTCTTGTCTAAAAATCTGCTTTTTGGGGTAAAAATCTGCTTTTCTTGTGTCAAAACCTCATTTTTGGGGTAAAAATCTGATATTCTTGTATCAAAACCTCCTTTTTTGGAGTAATTTGAGTAAAACTCCTTTTATTATGAAAAAAAAAAGTGATTTTCTTGTCTAAAAATCTTCTTTTTTAGGTAAAAATCTCCTTTTCATGTGGCTAAACCTCATTTTTTGGGTAAAAATCTGCTTTTCTTGTATTAAAACCTGAGTTTTTTGGAGTAAATTGAGTAAAACTCCTTTTATTGTGAAAAAATCTGCTTTTCTTGGGGGGAAAAAAAGTGATTTTCTTGTCTAAAAATCTTCTTTTTTAGGGTAAAAATCTGCTTTTTTAATGGAAAAATCTGGGTCATTTTTTTTCCCAAACGAAGCCGGGAGGTTCTGGGATTTTCTGTCTGTTCCCACCTTCTTCCCACCTGCTCCAGAAACAGCTCCTGGATTTTTGGGAACGAGAGATGCCGGAGCTCTTCCCACCATCTGCACCCCCAGAGCCGAATTCCGTAGGGAAAGGCGAGACTGAAATGTGGGAATGCGTGGAATGGGATGGAGTTACTTGCTCCGAGTATTCCATGGAATTTTGGGGTTTGGGAAATGTGGGAATGTGGGAATCCAGCTGGTGGCTGATGGGAAAACGAAGGAAAAGCGGAATTGCTTGGAAATACGGGATTGGGAATTTCTCCTTTGGCGTTTTCCTTTAAAGTCAGAAAATTCCAGAGGGTTTTGTCCACCGGGTGAATCCAAGGAAAACCTTGCCTGGGAATGTGGGAGAACCGAGCTCCAGTGGCTGCGTTTTCACGGACACGGGAAAATCGAAATTTTCCTGTTTGAATTTCAACCCCACGGAGCGAAATCCCGACAAATCCTCTTCCCTCAAAACCCGGGAGCTGAGGCAGAAATAACCCGGGAATGCACAGGGGAGATTCCTTTTGTGAGGACTGGAAGAATTCCTTGGTTGTTTTGATGGATTTTGGTGCTCAGGAATTCGGGATCTTTCCGGATTTATGGCTGGGGAAAAGGGATGGAATTCTGCTTGCGGGGCCCTGCTCCATGGATTCCTCAGATCCCAGAATCCTGGAATATCGGAGCTGGGAGGGCTCACTGATCCAACCCCCCAACAATCCCGACGTTCCTGGAGCTCCGGCAGCCTTGGGAATGTGGCCATTCCCGGATTTCCCGCTCCTCAGCTCGCTCTGGCTCTCTCCAACGTTTCCTTGTGTTGGAAGAGCTGGAAAATTCCTCCAGGCCGGAGATCCCAGCTCTGGAACGGGAACAAACAGCGGCAGCTTCCGGGCGGCCTCCACCAGGCTCTTCCAAGGGGGAGAAATCCTGGAATCTCCTTTTCTCCAGGAGAAATCCCGGAGGTTTGGGAATGGGAGGCGCCAGGCCTGGCTGGGAAGGAGGAATTTGGGAAGTTGGTGAGCAAAGGAATGGGAGGAGGATTTGGGAAAAGGAGCTGTCTCCCCATAGTTGGAAGATAATTCCCAAAGTTTTGGTTCTTCCAGAGGATCTGCGGCTGCTCCATCCCTGGAAGTGTCTGAGGCTGGGTTGGAAGGGGCTTGGAGCAGCCTGGGATAGCGGGAGCTGTCTCTGCCCATGGATTAACCTCGCTTCCCAAACCACTCCACAGTTCTGTGCTATCCCAGGAAGATTCTGAGGATTTTTAGGAATTTTTATTTGCATTATCCGCAGGATTCCAGCGCTTTGCACCAGCACAGCCCCAGGCCTTGAAAGGAGGGAATAAACCCAGGTAAACTCTTCCCGAATTTCCCACCATTCCCAGGCTGAGCAGCTCTGGAGCTGCTGAGGATGGAACTGGGGAGGAGGAGCCGGGAATTTCGGGGCTGGAGCCGGGAATTTCGGGGCTGGGGCCTGAACAAAGCCCCCCCTGAGCCAGGACAGGTTTTCCTCCCGGGATCTGGGATGAGAGGAATTAATGAGGCTTTTCCACTTGAATTCCTGAGTCACGGGAATGAATTCCCAAGGGAAGAACGGGGCTATTAATAAATCTCAGGAGAGGAGAGAGGCGGAAAAAGCGGAATTCTGAAAAGACAAAACGCTGACTAAAGGGACCCAAAATCCTCTTCTTTTATTTCCTTTTGTTTCCCCCTATTTTTATTCCTTACTAAATGTGCAAGAGCTTTCCTGGATGGATCTCGGAGTTTGACAGCTCTGGAATTAAGAGTTCTTCCTCATCCATGAATTAATGAGCTGCTCATGGAATTAAAGGATGGATTTTGGAGGGAGAATTTTATATCCAGATTTGCTTAGACCAGCGTGGCCCTAAAATCCAGTTTTAAACGGGGAAAAGGAGGAGTTTTCTCTTCCTGGACAAATTCTGTTTTTGTGGTGGTAAATCCTGGGATATGAGGAAGAATCCTTTCATCTCTCGGAGGGAAAAGCTGGGAATTCTGCGTGAGGATTCTGCCTTTTTTAGGTGGAGAAATGGATTTGTGGGTGGTTTCATTCCTGCCTGGGAATTTCTCGCAGTCCTGGCAGCCTCAAACCCTCCTCAAACTCAAAACCTGGAGAGGTTTTGCCCCCAGATTTCCTAAAAATTCCATTAAAAATTCCATTTAAAATTCCATTTAAAATTCCATTAAAATTCCATTAAAAATTCCATTAAAAATTCCAATTCCTCTGCCGCGGACAGGAGCATCCCCGAGCGCCGGGGGTCGCTTTAGCTTTTCCAGCAGGGATTTCCATCTGGAACCTCTGGAATTCTGCTGTCTGGGATCCGTGGCATTCCAGAGGCCATCCCAAGGATCCGATTCCAGCCCAAATCCCTTCAGTGGGAGAGGTGCTGGATTTGGGCTCTCGCGGCAAACGGGAGATTCCCTGGAAAATGAACAGAAAGGCAGGAATTCAGCTCTGGGGCGGGAGGTGATTCCATGCATTCCCCGTCTCTGGGATGTGCCTGGCTCCAAAGGTTTTCCATGGAAATAAAACCCAGCCAAGGCGCTTTGCCAAACCCTCCTCGGGGAGTTTTTCCCTCGGTGCTTCCCGAGGGATGTCGGGAAGAGGAGCGGGAGTTGTTCCCAGGAATTGGGGACGGCTGGGAGAGGTTTGGTTCTCTGTTCGGTCGGAGCAGCAGCACAAACGGCCACAGATTCCCGGGAATATTTTGGGTTCCGTTTCCATGGCTGAGCTCTGATCCCCTGGGAGAGCCAGCGTGGATTCTGGGATGGTTTTATTCCTCTCCCTCCGTCCTTCTGCTGTGACCAGGGCACGGGAAGTTCCCTCGTTGTGGGAATGGATTCCTGGATGCTCCATGGGAGCCCCTTGGAGCAGGGAAAACAAATCCCTGGAGCGATCCCAGAGCTGGGCTCCCCACCCTGGACAAACCGGGCAGCCTGGCTGGGGATCCATTCCATAAAAATGGGAATGTTCAGGTCGGGAACAACGCTTCCCTGGTAATAATGTGGATTTTGGAGCCTTCCTTACCCCAGCAGCGGGATGTGGGCAGGGTTTGGTATTCCCGGGAACGCGGGTGGCCAGGAGAAGCTGGACTCTGAGGTCACACCGAGGTCAGAGTAATCCTGGGGTTAATTACGGATTGGGAATCGCGTGCCCGGGATGGACTCGGGAATTCCAGCTTTCCTGAATCAGTCAAAGAGCGGGTGAGAAACTGGACAATTCCTCCGGGGCTTTTGGGGATTTTCTTTGGGAATTTCCAGCCCCGGGTTATTCCTGTCCTGATGAGGATTAGGACACTTCATCCGTCACGAGCCCGAGGAGGGACGGAGGATTAAAGGAGCAGCTCAGGGCTCTACTGAGCCGGATTTCCAGGAAGTGCCCGTTTGGGAATGAAGGGCTTTGACCTCCTGGAATCAGGCCAGGAAGGCTGGGAGAGCTGGGAATGTTCCCCTGGAGAAGGGAAGGATCCAGGGAGAGCTGGGAATGTTCCCCTGGAGAAGGGAAGGATCCAGGGAGAGCTGGGAATGTTCCCCTGGAGAAGGGAAGGATGCAGGGAGAGCTGGGAATGTTCCCCTGGAGAAGGGAAGGATCCAGGCAGAGCTGGGAATGTTCCCCTGGAGAAGGGAAGGATCCAGGGAGAGCTGGGAATGTTCCCCTGGAGAAGGGAAGGATCCAGGGAGAGCTGGGAATGTTCCCCTGGAGAAGGGAAGGATCCAGGGAGAGCTGGGAATGTTCCCCTGGAGAAGGGAAGGATCCAGGGAGAGCTCCGAGCCCCTTGCAGGGCCTGAAGGGGCTCCAGGAGAGCTGGAGAGGGACTGGGGACAAGGGATGGAGGGACAGGAGCCAGGGAATGGCTCCCAGTGCCAGAGGGCAGGGATGGGTGGGATATTGGGAATTGGGAATTCCTGGCTGGGCTGGAATTCCCAGAGCAGCTGTGGCTGCCCCTGGATCTCTGGAAGTGCTCCAGGCCAGTCTGGAACAGCCTGGGATGGTGGGAGGGGTCCCTGGGGGTGGAATGGGATAATCCTTCATGTCCCTTCCCACCCAAACCAGTCTGGAATTCCACAATTCCCCAAAATTCCGCTGAGTTTCTTCTGAAATCACCTTAATTTGCCACCCCCACCCTGTGCTGCTGCAGTTTCCACATTTTCAGCCCAGAAAAAAGCCCGAAATTATCCCAGATTTCACTAAGGAATTGAATTCCCGGCCCTGGTGGGCAAATACAGCTCAAGAGTTGGGAATTTTGCTGTATCCATGTTTATTTCCCTTGCAGGGATCTTGGGAACGGGAATGAGGAGGTTTTTGGGGAGCAGTGATGGATTCTGAGCCTTTGAGGCCCAAGAGATTCAGCTCAGGGCATGGTCTGGCTGTGGGGAGAGCCAGGGGCTGGGGGGTTCCAGGAAGAATTCCTGAACAATCCGCAGGAAACTCGGAATTTTTAATCCAGGGAAAAGGCAAATCAAGGATTGGAATCTGGAATTGTCGTTCCCTTGGATTCTCAGCCTCCAGAATTCCCGCCCACAGCATTGGGTGGGGTCACTTCAAGGATTCCTCATTTTTCCTCCTGTTTCCTGTTCCCAAATCCCTCCTTTCCTGCAGGGTTTGGGGCAGGAATTTCCCTGTGCTTTGCTGCAGGATCATGGGGTAAAATTGGCTTTATTCCAGGAAGTGGGAGCTCAGAACCTCGGGATTTTTCCTTTCCTCCTCTTCCTGCAAACCTTGTGAGGCTGAGTTTCAATTAAATCTTATTTTTGTTTTTTGGAAGCTTCTTCCTTTGGGAGGTTTGGAGGAGGGGATTTTATGGAATCACAGCATCCTGGGATGCTTTGGGGTGCAAATCTCGTCCCATATTCCCAGGGAATCCTTCCCAAGCCCTTCCGACCTTGGGCACTTCCCGGGATGGAGCATCCGCAGTTTTGCTGGGAAATTTGTTTTTTCCTTCCTCATTTCTTTTTCCTGCAATGAAACCATTCCCGTTTGCGCATTCCCGTGCAAATGGAATGTGTTATCCCAGACCAGCAATTCCCGGAATTTTAAATCAGCTCCCTGGGAATCCCTCAGCAGGAACAGCCATTGGTTGATATTTGGGACAGATGGAAATTGTTATTAACGAGGAGCTGGTGCAGAAATGCTGCGAGAATAATTAAATAAATCATTTATTGGATTGATTTCCATCCTTCCAGCTCTTCCACCCCCTTGGCTTGGGAGAACACCAATTAAAATGGGATGGAAAAGGGAAAGAGCCCACTTGGGAATGAGGAGCTGAGCAGGGCAGGATAAGGAAGCTGAAATGTGGATAAAGCCGAGGAGGGATTTTTAATTGGAAGGAATTTTTTTGTGTTTTAGGAAACACAGAAAAGTGATGGGACTTTCTTCTCCTTTTCTTTTCCAGGCACTTGGAAAATTATCCAGCGGTTCAGTGCTGAGGGAATTCTGTGGGAGCATGGCTGGAGCAGGACTCGGAGTCTGGAATGCAGGCGCTGACGGTGAGTGGGAGGCGTTAATTTGTTAATTACAGACCTCTAATTACAGATCACAGCCAGGCTGGAGATCATGGAATGGTTTGGGTGGGAAGGGACCTTAAATCCCATCCCAGTCCTCCAGGGACAGCTTCCACCATCCCAGGCTGTTCCAGATCCCAAATCCAGCCTGGCCTTGGGCACTGCCAGGGATCCAGGGACAGCCACAGCTGCTCTGGGAATTCCCAATTCCCAATATCCCATCCATCCCTGCCCTCTGGCACTGGGAGCCATTCCCTGGCTCCTGTCCCTCCATCCCTTGTCCCCAGTCCCTCTCCAGCTCTCCTGGAGCCCCTTCAGGCCCTGCAAGGGGCTCGGAGCTCTCCCTGGATCCTTCCCTTCTCCAGGGGAACATTCCCAGCTCTCCCTGCATCCTTCCCTTCTCCAGGGGAACATTCCCAGCTCTCCCTGGATCCTTCCCTTCTCCAGGGGAACATTCCCAGCTCTCCCTGGATCCTTCCCTTCTCCAGGGGAACATTCCCAGCTCTGCCTGGATCCTTCCCTTCTCCAGGGGAACATTCCCAGCTCTCCCTGGATCCTTCCCTTCCCCAGGGGAACATTCCCAGCTCTCCCTGGATCCTTCCCTTCTCCAGGGGAACATTCCCAGCTCTCCCTGCATCCTTCCCTTCTCCAGGGGAACATTCCCAGCTCTCCCTGGATCCTTCCCTTCCCCAGGGGAACATTCCCAGCTCTCCCTGGATCCTTCCCTTCTCCAGGGGAACATTCCCAACTCTCCCTGGATCCTTCCCTTCTCCAGGGGAACATTCCCAGCTCCCACAGTCTGGCTCCACCCTTTGGAGAGGCCTCACCTTTAGATTTGTTTTCCAAACTCCCTAATTGGGGCAGGAACCCAAATCCATGGATCAGTGACTGCCGTGCCCTTTTCCAAGGAATCTTTGGCAGTCACGAGGTGGAGCCCGAAACATTTTGGCAGGAGAAAAACTGGAAAAATTGGAAATGGAAATGTTTCCTTGAGGAGAGCGGATGTTTGGGTATCAAACAACTCCCGATCGAAGGACGAACACCCCCGAATCCATGAAAATCCGCTTTTCCTGTGCCCGCAGCGGGATGCCGCTCCCTGCCTCCCTGCTGGATCCGCGCCGTGGGGCTGTGATCCCGCCGCGCTCCCCGGAGCCATGAGGAGGTTTGGCTACTGCCGGGTGGTGCTGGCCACGTCCCTGCTCTGGGTGCTGCTGGACGTCTTCCTGCTGCTCTACTTCAGCGAGTGCAACAAGTGCGACCGGCCCAAGGAGCGCTCCCTGCTCCCGGCGCTGCGCGGTGAGCGCCCAGCCGGGATTCCTCAGCCCTGGCCTCCCGTCCGGGGCTCTGCCCAGCAGAGGAAATCCCGGGATCTGCTGGTGTTGGTGTTGTCCGAGTTTGTGTTTGCGGTTTGGGGAATGGTTGGGGTTGGAAGGGAGCGTAAATCCCATTCCATGGGCAGGGAAAGCTCCTGCTATTCCAGGGGGCTCCAAGCCCCGTCCAGCCTGGCCTGGGGCATTCCAGGGATCCAGGGAATTCCCTGTGAGAGTGTCCAGAGGAGCTGTGGCTGCCCTGGATCCATGGAAGTGGCCAAGGCCAGCTTGGACAGGGCTTGGAGCAGCCTGGGATAGTGGGAGGGACCAAATCCAGGGGGTTCAATCATCTTGGAATAAAACTGGATGTTCTTGGATCCAGAGGGGGATAAAAGCTCCCAGCGGAGCAGGGAAAATGGGGGTTGGATTTCCAGCATTCCTTGTGGAAAAGCAGAAGTTTCCTGAAGGATAAATCCAATTCCCAGGTGCTCAAAGCAGCTCCTGCTGTTCCGTTTTCCAGCCGTTATTTCCCGGGGCCAGGAGGGCCCGGGGGAGATGGGCAGGGCCGTGCTCATTCCCAAGGAGGAGCAGGAGAAGATGAAGGAGCTGTTCAAGATCAACCAGTTCAACCTCCTGGCCAGCGACCGCATCGCCCTGAACCGCAGCCTGCCCGACGTGCGGCTGGACGGGTGAGATCCCGGGAATCCTGGGGATTGGGATGGGCCGGGAGCTTAAATCCCATCCCCGGAGTGCTGGGAATTGGGAAATGGGAATTGGGATTGGGATGGGCCGGGAGATTAAATCCCATCCCCGGAGTGCTGGGAATTGGGAAATGGGCTGGGAGTTAAAATTCCATCCTGGGAATGCTGGGAATTGGGATGGGATGGGCTGGGAGTTAAAAGCTCATCCATCCCAGCCCTGCGATGGCAGGGACCCCTCCCACTGTCCCAGGCTGCTCCAGCCCAGCCTTGGGCACTGCCAGGGATCCAGGGGCAGCCACAGCTGCTCTGGGAAATCCAGCCCAGCCCTCCCCTCCCTCCCAGCCAGGAATTCCCAATTCCCACTATCCCATCCATCCCTGCCCTCTGGCACTGGGAGCCATTCCCTGGCTCCTGTCCCTCCATCCCTTGTCCCCAGTCCCTCTCCAGCTCTCCTGGAGCCCCTCAGGCCCTGCAAGGGGCTCGGAGCTCTCCCTGGATCCTTCCCTTCTCCAGGGGAACATTCCCAGCTCTCCCTGCATCCTTCCCTTCTCCAGGGGATCATTCCCAGCTCTCCCTGCATCCTTCCCTTCTCCAGGGGAACATTCCCAGCTCTCCCTGGATCCTTCCCTTCTCCAGGGGAACATTCCCAGCTCTCCCTGGATCCTTCCCTTCTCCAGGGGAACATTCCCAGCTCTCCCTGGATCCTTCCCTTCTCCAGGGGAACATTCCCAGCTCTCCCTGGATCCTTCCCTTCTCCAGGGGAACATTCCCAGCTCTCCCAGCCTGGCTCCAGAGTCAATGGGATTTTGTGGGAATGGGATTCCTCATCAGGATCCCACAAATTCCCCATCCCGTTGCTGGCTCCCTGCTATCCCTGCCCCGGGACTGATGGTTTCATTCCAGCTGATCCATGGAATTTCATTTGCTTCCCGTTCCATCCCGAGGTTTCTCTCAGGGAATGTCCCTGGATTTCCAGGGTCCTGTTGGAAATGGCCAGGCTGGAGATTTTAATCAGAGCCAGCTCTAATTGGGAGCTATTGATTAAACCTTAAACCCAGCTTAACTCACCAGGGAAAGGCCTCGTTTCATTCCCAAGGATTTTCTCCAGCGAGGGAAGAAATCCATCCTCAATCTTTTCTGGATGAGCGAGGCTCCAAGTGCCGTTCCACGGACTGCTGGAGTATCCTAATTGGATTTTTTCCTGGAGATTGAGGCTGGAATTGGCTCCTGGCTGTGGGAACATCCAGGGCTGAGCAGAAACATTGGGATTTCTGGAACAGCAGCCGGGGTTAAATGAGGAGCTGGAGTTTTGTGGCGATTCTCCAAAGGAAAAAACACTGGGATGTGATCCTGGCTGGGGGAAAGGAGCAGTGCAGGGCTGGCCGTGGATCTGTGGGAAAACTCCCTTTAATTGGGAAAATCCTTCCCTCCTCAGAACTCTTGACTGGATTTTTAGGCGAGACCAAAATTTGTTATTCCTGAAATTCAGCCCTTAGGGGAGGGAAAATTGGTTTATTTTGGGGTGGCCACACCTGATCCATTTGTTCTCCACCAGGACCTCTTGGATCTGGGGTTTTTCCAGCTCTAAGTCGTGGTGGATAAAAAATCCCTTCCTCAGAGGGTGGGGAGATCCCGGCACAGCTTTCCCAGGGAAACTGAGGCTGCCCCTGGATCTCTGGAATGTCCAAGGCCAGGTTGGAGCAGCCTGGGGCAGTGGGAGGGGCCCATGGCAGGGCTGGGATGGGATTTAAGGTCCCTTCCATCCCAACCCATCCTGGGATTCTCCGATTCCATGGATGAGTGATGGCAATGCCAGCATTCCTGTCACTCCATGGAATATCCGTAAGGGCTGGAACGTTTTTCATGGACATGGACACACTTGGATGGTTGAAGTTCTCCTTTATTCTGAGAATATCTGAAAATTTCCCTTCCAGAAGCACAATCCTCGCTCTCCCTTCCATGTTTTCCACGTGGGCTGCAGCTGCCTTCGGAGCAGCTGTTTGGATCGGGAGATATAATTGGAAAAGAGGAGCTGTCAGCTCCTTAATTAGTGTGAAAATCATGGAAAACAGATTTTCCTCCCTGGCAGCCTCAGAGGGGCCCCCAAGACATCCCTGGATGGGGGAGAAAACAGATTTTATTTCAGGAAAATTGTTCCAAAGGGGATTTTTTTAAATTTCCTTTATTCCTGGTTTCAAGGGGCTTGGAACTGCAGGAAATGCTGGAGCAGTGTGGATAAAAGCCCAGATAAATTCCAGGGTTATTTTGCAGGGATTTTTTTTTTCCAAGGATGAGTTTTCAGCCTGCCTTGGAAGGGCCCTCACCTCCTTCCCGTGATATCTTCTCCCAGAGAATCTGCAGGAAATCTGGGATCCCACTTTTCCCACGGACCTCTGGAAATGGGGATTGGGAGGGGGATTTGGAGGCTTTTGATGGATTAACTTTGAAAAACCCATGGCAAGTTCCCATTTTTCATGGAGGTGCCCCACATTCCCGCTTTTCCCATAAATACCCCAAACAATGGAATGGTTTAAACTGGCAGGGTTTGACCCTTGTGTGGGAACTTTGGGAAAACAGGCGGGGATTTAAACATTCCAGGTGGATCAGTCCTGGATCAGCTCTGCTGCTCCTTGGCAGCTCATCCCAGGCCGTTCCCTGTGTGCTCCAGGCCTCCCCGGAGCCAAATCCAGGGAATGGCTGTCCCTGGAATTTCTGAGTGAACAGCGTGGGGCTGACATCGGATCCGTGGGGTTGAGCCGGGTCCTTGCTGGGAATGTCAGGAATGGGAGAGGGAGAGGAGCCCCTTCTCCAGCCTGTCTCATGCTCAGAGCCCTTGGAATTCCAGGCTCTGGATCTCCGGTTTTCCCCTCATTTATTCCTTGGAACCACCTGGATGTGGCAGGTTCCCCTTGGAGCAGTGCCATGGCTGCTTCCAGGCCTCTTTTCCAGGCTGCCACATCCTCAGAGCCCTTGGAATTCCAGTCTCTGGCTTAATCCATCCCCATCGTCCTGAACTCCCTGGATGTGGAATCTCCCCTCTGGAGCAGTGCCATGGCCCCTTTTCCGTCCTGCCTCAGAGCCGTTGGAATCCCAGGCTCCGGATCTCCCCTTTCCCCCTTGGCTCATCATCCCCACCATCCCTGGATGTGGTCACAGCTCCGCGGTTCCTTCCGAGCCCCTTCACCCATCCCGGAAAGACGCAGCTCTCCTTCGGGCCGCTCCTCCAGCTCCGTTTTCTGGCTGTTTTCGGGCAGGTGCAAGAGCAAGGTGTACCCGGAGGAGCTGCCCAACACCAGCGTGGTGATCGTGTTCCACAACGAGGCCTGGAGCACGCTGCTCCGCACCATCCACAGCGTCCTGGAGCGCTCCCCGCCACGCCTGCTGGCCGAGATCGTCCTGGTGGACGATGCCAGCGAGAGAGGTGGGGCCGGGCCGCCCGCTCCCGTCCCACATTCCCGTCCCTGCGGCTGGGGGAGGGCTGGGGAGAGGGGGGAAGGAGTTATGGAATGGCTTTGGAATGGCCAGGATGGTTTGGCTTGGAGCTTGGAGAGCTTTAAAGGGCACCTGAGGCAGCTCCCACTGTCCCCACGTCCATCCCAGCCTTGGGCACTTCCAGGGATCCAGGGGCAGCCACAGCTGCTCTGGGAATTCCAGCCCAGCCAGGAATTCCTAATTCCCAATATCCCATCCATCCCTGCCCTCTGGCACTGGGAGCCATTCCCTGGCTCCTGTCCCTCCATCCCTTGTCCCCAGTCCCTCTCCAGCTCTCCTGGAGCCCCTTCAGGCCCTGGATCAGATCCAGCTCGGTGCAGTTGTTATTCCTGGTCAATCCTTTCCTTCCTGGCTCTCCACCCTCTTCATTCCGTGTTTCAGGTTTTCCTCAATATCCCCATTAAGTCAATCCCATGGAATTCCAGAGTGCTTTGGGTTGGAAGGGACCATCTCATTCCAGCTCTGCCTTTATTGCTGCTCTTCGTGCCTCATTTCCTTCACCCTTCATTTTCCTTTTGCCTTTTCATTTCTGCTGTAACCCCAGACTTTAAAAAGCAAACTCTGCCCGTGGAACTGGGACTCCCTGGAAAAAGAATCCCGTCAAGTTCCTTAAATGGAATCATTGGAATGAGAAAGGATCCTGGAACAGCCCAATGGCAAACTCAGCCTTGCAGCTGCTCCATCCTTCAGTTCTGCCCCATGGAGCATTAATTGAACCCTAATTACTGCCTGGGTTTCCCTGCTCATTAATGATTCCCTGTGCCAGAAGGGTGGAGGAGGATTTGAGCCAAGTAATTCCTGTTTTTCCTAAAAGCATGCAAAGAGCTCCGATGGGGAAACCCATCCCAAAAAAAGCCATTTTATTTTTGGATTGAACCCGCAGCAAATTGTCTTTGTTTTGTGGTTGCTGGTTAATTCCAAGGAAGTGATTGTGCTTTATTTGAAATTCCCGAGATATGATCCTGGCCTCAGGGAATGGTTCTGGAAGGGCCCTCAAAGCCCAGCTCATTCCCACCCCCTTGGGATGCTCCAGGCGGTTCCGTGAGCACCTCGGAATGAAACCTCCCTAAAAATCCCGCTGGCCTTTGTCTCCCCCAAACCTGGCAGAGTTCTTGAAGGCGTCCTTGGAGAATTACGTGAAAAAGCTGGAAGTGCCTGTCAAAATCCTGCGGATGGAGCAGCGGTCGGGGCTGATCCGGGCGCGGCTCCGAGGGGCAGCGGCTTCCCAGGGCCAGGTGATCACATTCCTGGATGCCCACTGCGAGTGCACCCTGGGCTGGCTGGAGCCGCTGCTGGCCAGGATCAAGGAGGACAGGTGAGGAATTCCCGGCTCCAGAGGCAGGGATCTGCTCCAGGCCCTTCCCTGCCTGCTGAAAAACAGGGACTGAAAGGATTCACTGAGCTGGAATGAAGATAATTTTAAATATTTTTTAAAATAAATATACATATACATACAAATATACATATAAACATAAACATAAACATACATATAAATATACATATAAATATACATATAAATGTAAATATACATATACATATAAATATACATGTAAATATACAAATACATATAAACATACATATAAATATAAATATAAATATACGTATAAACATACATATACATACAAATACATATTTTAATTAAAATAATTTATTTTTTAAATATATTTTTACTTTTTTTCATTAATTTCTTTTAAAAATTTAATCAATTGAAATGTAATGATTTAAAATTTTTGTTTTTAAAATCTCATTCCCGAATAAATGTGGAAGCAGCTTGCCCCAGGTTCTGGATCTCTTCCATCCAAAGGAGACTTTCTCCCTGGTTTTTACCAGGAACAGCTCCTCTCTCTGATCTCCTGAACTCATGGAAATTTGCACCCTTTTTTCCTTCTTTTTTCTTTTTTTTTCTCCCATAGTTTTTTCCCCTTTTTTCCTCCCCCATTCCCTCCTTTTTTCCTTCTTCCCCAGCTCTCCCCCCTTTTTTTGTCTTCTTTCTTTTCCTCCATTTCCCTCTTTTCCTTTCCCTCTTCCCCCCCTTTTCCCTTTTTTTCCTTTTCCTCCCTTTCCCCTTCTCACTGTTTCTCCCCTTTCCCCCTTTTTCCCCTTTCCCTATTTTACTGTTTTCCTTCTCCTCCCCCTCTTTGCTTTCCCTTTCCCCTTTTTCCTTCTTTTTCCCCTCCCATTCCCCCCTTTCCTCCCCCTCCTTCTTCCCCTCCTTTCTCTCTCTTCTCCCTCATTTTATTCCCCCTTTTTGTCCCCATTTCCCCTCCTTATCCCTCCCTCTTTTCCTTCCTTTTCCTCTTTCCCATCTTTCCCTCCCATTCCCACCTTTTCCCTTCTCATTTCCCCTCCCATTTCCCCCCTCCCTCATTTTATTCCCACCTCCTTTTCCCCCTTTTCCCCCTCCACCTCCCCCCGTGCCCAAACACCGCCACAACCCCCAAATTCCCGTTTTTTTTGGTTTTTCCCGCAGGAAAACCGTGGTGTGTCCCATCATCGACGTGATCAGCGACGACACCTTCGAGTACATGGCGGGCTCGGACATGACCTACGGGGGCTTCAACTGGAAGCTGAATTTCCGCTGGTATCCCGTGCCCCAGAGGGAGATGGATCGCAGGAAAGGGGACCGCACCCTGCCCGTCAGGTCAGTGCTCCCCTGCTCCCAGAAATCCCTCCCCATTCCCAAAATTCCGCTGCGGGATCGGAGGCGGAATCGCGGGGCTCAACCCCAACCCCGGCGTCTCCTCGCTGCTGCAGCAAAGAGTGAAACATGGGGAGAAATGTGATAAAATGGGGAGAAATGTCATGAAACGGGGAGAAATGTGATAAAATGGGGAGAAATGTGATAAAATGGGGAGAAATGTGATAAAATGGGGAGAAATGTGATAAAATGGGGAGAAATGTGATAAAATGGGGAGAAATGTCATGAAATGGGGAGAAATGTCATGAAATGGGGAGAAATGTTATAAAATGGGGAGAAATGTCATGAAATGGGGAGAAATGTCATGAAATGGGGAGAAATGTCATGAAATGGGGAGAAATGTCATGAAATGGGGAGAAATGTGATAAAATGGGGAGAAATGTCATGAAACGGGGAGAAATGTCATAAAATGGGGAGAAATGTCATAAAATGGGTAAAAATGAAAGGAAGGGGAAAAAAGAGGGGAAAGAAACAAAAAACGGGGAAAAAGGGACCAAAAAATGGGAGAAACGACCCAAAAGTGGGGAAATGGAGCCAGAGCGGGGCGGGAGAGGGGACAGGAGGCCACGGTTGGGCAAACTCCATCCCATCCTCTTCCCAACGTCCAGAAATTCCAAAGATTTCTGCCTGTTCAGCTCCAAGGCTCAGGAATTCCAAAGATTTCTGCCTGTTCAGCTCCCCCTGTGAATTTGCTGTGAAGGGATTTTTATTCCCAGTTTTTCAGGATTTAAGGCAAATATTCCAAAGGATTTCTGAGCATTTTTGAGCTTTGAATCCCAGTGATTTGCACTTAAATTCCTGGTTTATTGCTTGGAAAATGGGATTGATGGGAAAAATGATCCAGGAGCGTGTCCTGACCTCTTCCATTGAATTGCTGGAATCACAGGGTGGAACAAAACCTCTTCCAAAATTGGAGATGGAGCTGAAAAGGGAACAAATGGAATAAATTCCTGTCCATGGGATGTTTGCTCAGCTCCAACAGCTGCCAGGGCTTCTTGCAAAATCCCAAAAGAGATCAGGAAAGGTTTCCTGGGTGGATGGAATGGATTGGAATGTGGGAAGTGGGAAGAATTCCAGTCCTGCAGGTGGAGGGAGGGGCAGCTCAGGGATCAGTCCAGGAGAGGAAGGGATGGAAGGGCAGGAAAAACCTTCTGAATTTGCTTCCCAAATTCCCATTTCTGTCCCTGATTGTCCTGGAAAGGCTGGAATCAGGGAAGGGCGGGTTTGGGGTTTATTCCCAGGAAAATCCAACGGGCTCTGGCTGTCACGGGAGGGAGTTTTGGAGCCAAGGGAATTTTTTCCTCCTGATCCAAAACCTCCTCCCCAGGGCAGCAGCTCTTCATTAAAGCTCAGGTGTGCATGGAAATCGGGAAAATTAATTTTTTAATTTATTAAGGGCTGAGCTCCAGCCCTCCCGAATCCATTCCAGGCACAGGGAATTTCCTAAGGAATTCAATCCCAATCCCTCTTCCCTTACCTTGAGATGGAGCAGGGCTCAAAATTAATCCCGGCTCAGACACGGAATCAGCTCTTAAAACTGAGAAAACAAGAATAACGGGATTTGTTTAATTCCTTTTCCTTTCCCATCAGTTTTCTGCTGGGATTTTGGGGGAATTCTCTGGATAAAGTGGGAGTTGGGAATCAAAGGGGGCAGAGGGACAAATGTCACCGGTGCCACGGTTGTCACCACCAGCTGAGAGGGAAGGCTTGGTGCTTTAGGCTGGGTTAAATCCAAAATCTTAGGTTTTAGCGCAGGAATTTCAGCCTTTGGTGTCGGAGAATTCCAGAATCGTGGAATTATTCAGGCTGAGCTGGGAATTTCCCATTGCCAGGCTCGGCACAGCCCATTTTCATGGATATTTCCACGCTTTTCCCTCTGTTTTTGAAGCTCAAGGCACTCCAGGCTGGGATTAGAAATACTAAAAATACGGATTGAGGTCCAGGAAATGTTTTGTATAAATCAGGGATTGAAAGGGAAAATGCAGGATCAAATCTTAGGGAAAAAAAAAAAAAAAAAAAGGTCAAAAAATATGGAAACTACAAGATGAAATATCAGGAATGTGTTAGGATCATAGAATTCCCTGAGCTGGAAGGGACCCACAAGGATCATCAATCCAAGCCCTGGCCCTGCAAGAGATCCCAAAAATCCCCCCCGTGCCTGGGAACATTTTCCAAATGAATTCTGGATATTATGGATATGATACTTATTATCTTGATATTATATGAATATCTTAATTATTAATAATTAAACTTGGGGTTGATTGCAGTTAATTGGCTCTGACGAGCAGCAGGGATTGATCCCGGTGCCGATCCCTAATTCCCAGATATATCCACAGTGCTCTGCTTTAGTAGAATTTGGTGGAGCCCTTTGGATTCCTGGGATGGGATTCCTTGGGAAAAGCAGGATGAGGTGATGGGAGCTCCAGGGCTGGAATCCCTTCCCCATCCCTCCTCTCCCATCATGGAATCCGGGGATGGCTTTCCCGGGATGCAGCAAAGCTGGGATTGCTCCCGTGTTTTCTGTGTGGGAATGGGAAGCAGATGGTGCTTCCCAAATAAAGCAGGATCAGGCGGTGATGGGAGTCAATCGCTGCAATTCCCAGGAGCTGTCAGCTGATCCCGCAGGGAACAGAGGCAGAGCTGAGGAAAAAACTCATTTTTCCACTTTAAAAACTGCTTTAAGCCCCTTTATCTTCCCGGTGCTTTGGTTTCCAGGGAGAGCTCTGCAGCTCTGGCTGTGTCCCACGGAATTCACATCCCAGGGAACATTCCCGTTATCCCAGGAGCTGCCTGGGGATTGGAGCAGGATCAGGGAATTTTCCAGCGTCAAACTGGGCACTGCCAGCTTGGTCAGGGAGGGCTTTGGGAAGCGTTTGGAGTCCGGAGGCAAAGGACATCGGGATCCTGTGGAAGCTCAGTTTCATCCTTCCAAATTCCCTAAAGGGTCGGTCTTGGGAAAAAATGGGGAATTTTGTGTCAGGCAAAGAGGGTCTCCATCCAGGGGAGGGAGAAGGAGGAAGGAGAAGGTTTGGATTGGGAGGGACCTGAAATCTCATCCCAGTCCACCAGGGACAGCTCCCACCATCCCAGGCTGCTCCAGCACTTCCATGGATCCAGGGGCAGCCACAGCTGCTCTGGGAATTCTATTCCAGGCCCTCTCCATCCTTCCAGCCAGGAATTCCCAATTCCCAATATCCCACCCAGCCCTGCCCTCTGGCACTGGGAGCCATTCCCTGGCTCCTGGCCCTCCATCCCTTGTCCCCAGTCCCTCTCCAGCTCTCCTGGAGCCCCTTCAGGCCCTGCAAGGGGCTCGGAGCTCTCCCTGGATCCTTCCCTTCTCCAGGGGAACATTCCCAGCTCTCCCTGCATCCTTCCCTTCTCCAGGGGAACATTCCCAGCTCTCCCTGCATCCTTCCCTTCTCCAGGGGAACATTCCCAGCTCTCCCTGGATCCTTCCCTTCTCCAGGGGAACATTCCCAGCTCTCCCTGCATCCTTCCCTTCTCCAGGGGAACATTCCCAGCTCTCCCTGCATCCTTCCCTTCTCCAGGGGAACATTCCCAGCTCTCCCTGCATCCTTCCCTTCTCCAGGGGAACATTCCCAGCTCTCCCTGCATCCTTCCCTTCTCCAGGGGAACATTCCCAGCTCTCCCTGCATCCTTCCCTTCTCCAGGGGAACATTCCCAGGCTGGCTCCAGCCCTGGAGCAGCTCCAGATCCTCCTCCTAGGGGTTGCTCCACCAAATTCCGCAGGTTTGGGTCTCCAGGGATGAGCTGAGCTCCCACCCCTTTGGCTGTGCTGGCACACATCCAAGGAAAGCTGGGATTTGGGATTGATCTGTTCCTTCCCAAAGAAATCCCTGGGCTGGGTGTTCCTGTGTCGTGTAGGCTGGGATTTCTGGAAAACCGGGAGCAGCCATTTCCAGGGAAATGGGGCCAAGCCCTGGGAGATTTCTCCTCCCATCAGCAGCGATTTTCCTGCTCCTTCCACCCTTTGGGGCTCCCTCTGGGGCAAAGCCGGGCCATGGAACTCCTCCCAAGCATTCCCAGCTGGATTTGAGCTGCTGCTCCCTCAGAACACCCCAAATCCCCCCCATCACAGTTCTGAAAAAATCCATGGGAATGGGAGCAGCCCTGGAGTGTGTATGGGCCCAAAATTTATGGATTTTGGGGAAGAGCAGGAAAAATCCAGTTAAAATTATGTTTATTCATCCCTGGACAGTATCTGGGCCCGAGCTCCATGGATTTTGGGGAAATGCAGGAAAAATCCAGTAAAAACTGTCATTATTTTTCCTTGGAACGTGGCTGGGCCTGATATCCATGAATTTCTGGGAAGAGCAGGGAAAACCCAGTTCCAATTCCCCTTTCCTAGACGTTTCCTGTAGGAATTCCTGTGTGGTGCGATGCGGGAGGCAGTGAAATGTGAAATTCCAGAGTGTCCTTTAAAAGTATTTTATTTTTTTTTTCTTTTTTCTTTCTCTTCTCCCTTTTTTTTTTTTTGTTTTTGTTTTGTTTTTCCCTGTTTTCCTTTGTTTTTTTCCCTGTTTGTTTTCCACCCAGGACCCCAACTATGGCTGGTGGCCTGTTTTCTATTGACAGGAACTACTTTGAAGAGATAGGAACTTACGATTCGGGAATGGATATCTGGGGTGGAGAGAATCTTGAAATGTCCTTTAGGGTAATTCCTGTTTTCCTTCCTTTTCTTTTCCCCCCCAAAAAAAACCCCAAAAATAAATCCCCCCATTTGTGCTGTCGTTCCTTCAGGGAGCTCCTGCTTTAGCTGGCCTGCAAGTCATGGGTTACATGGAATTTTTAAAATTTGGGGAAAGCCTCTTTGGGGTGTTTTGGGAACTTTTTTTACTGCGTGGAATATTTTAATATTTTGATATTTTAATATTTCAATATTTCATTATTTTAATATTTCAATATTTCAATATGTCAATATTTCAATATTTCAATATTTCAATATTTCACTATTTCAATATTTCACTATTTCAATATTTCACTATTTCAATATTTCAATATTTTAATATTTTAATATTCTAATATTTTAATATTCTAATATTCTAATATTCTAATATTTTATTATTTTAATATTGAGGGGTTTTTATACCTCCGAAATTCCATCTGCTTTAATCGTTCCTTCATAGAAAAAGACCGAGGTGCCCAGTGGGAATTTGATCTCAATTAAAAATCCAAGTTAAAAACGACGTTCTGGGAGGTTTTTTGGGAATGGTGACACCATGGACTTGCACGTTCCGGCTGGAATTCCGGCTCTGTGCCGGGGCGGTTCCGTATCCTGCGGAAAACGCTGCTATTCCCGCTGGGATAACATCCAGCCACGCCTCAGGGGGAAACGCAGCCGGTATCCTTCGGCTGGGGAGGAAAAGTGGGAAATTGAGGCTTGGAGAAGGAACGGTTGGAAGGGATTTTGGGAATGGCTTTGGGCTCCTCTGTTGTGTCACAATTTCTGGATTTAGTGCCGGGAATAACGCCCAGGATCCCTCTGGAACCCACAGCACATCCTGGGAATGGCCTGGCCCCTTTTTTCCCGTCTTTTCCATTCAACTGGAACCATCTTCCCTGCCAGGAACCCCTCTGAAGTTTTTTAGGGAACAGATTTTTCCAGGGAAGATCAGCTGGGAATCTAAAAGCTTTCCCAGGCCATTCCTCTGAACCTGGATTGTTCCCTTTGCAGGAAAACCAAAAGCTTCGGATCCCCTCCTGAGCCTGGATGCTTCAAACCAGGAGATTCCCACATTTTTTGCTGTTTTAACCCCCAAAATTCCTCCTTGGATGTGCCAAGGCCCCTGGGCAGGAATTCTTTTCCTCGGTTTTCCGTGTTTTACAGGAGATCCCTGGAGCAGGGAATTGTCAAAGCATTCCAAATGGGCCTTTCCCACCCTAAACCGGGGAATTGAAGGGGTCAGGGAGAGGAATAAATCTGGATATTGCCGTGGGAATCCCCTGGTGCTGCTTATCGGGATTGGGAGCCTCTGGAAGGAAAAGCAGCTGAAAATCCAGGGAAACTTGGTGTGACTTTCTCTGGGACATCAAAGGGTTCAGATCCCAGCTGAGGGAACAAATCCCTGGGAAACTGGGAGCCAGGAGAGCTGAGGGATCGGGAAGCTCCAAAGCTGCCCCTGTCCAGCGGGATTTGGGAATATCTGGAATATTTGGGTCAGGAAAGCGCTGGGAGCAAACCCTGGTGTGGGAGGTGACGGATCAGAGCACAGGGAGCTGCTCTTCCATCCAGGGAGGGAAGAGATTTGGGATTGCTTCAGAATAATAAAAAGAAATCCCAAAAACAGAAATCCCAAAAACAGAAATCCCAAAAACAGAAATCCCAAAAAAGAAATCCCCCCAAAAAATGAACCCGGCCTTCCCCCCATATTTTGAGGGTTCCTGAATCCCCAAAAATGTTATCCTTTCTTTCCCTGGATCATGCCTGTCTCATCTGCATCCAGCTCCATCATTATCCCAAAGAATAATTCCAAGGATTTCCAGCTGTTTTTGCTCTCAGAGGCATTTCCAGGAGGAGCATCCATGGGGTAGAATTTGATTATTTTGGGAAAATTCCTGTTTTTCCTTTCAGCTCCTTCTCGTTGCTGATGAGTCTTTAATGATTCCTTTTAGGAATGTCTTTTAATTAGGGAAAAATAATGACAATTCCTGGCAGGAATCTCTTACATTTCCGAGGGTTTGTTTTAGTCAAGGAAAAACTGATTTATTCCTAAACTTTATTTTTATTGATGGAATTGCTGGAATTTTTCGCTTCCTGTTAAATTCTCCACGTGGTTTTATCCCACTTGGAGAATTCCCTGAAAAAACTTGATGCTCTGAAAGGAATTGCTATGGATTTGGAAAGGGAATTAAAATTAATCTGTCCATCTGGAAAAAAAAAGAATTCCTTTGGGATGATTCCTTAGGATAATCCAGGCAGGATGGGACAGGGAATGTGAGCTCTGAGCGGGGTAGGATGGGGTTTATTTGGGATTTCTGGCACTGCTGGAAGTGCAAGAAGAACAGGGAAAAGGGGATTTCCCCAGGGATGTGACGATGCCAGAGTTGCTCTGATCTCTGGAATTCCTGCTTTGGCTGTTGTGGGAATTGTGACAGGAAATGGATAAGGAGCAGGAAGGGTTAATTCCTTTAGGATCCAATCAGAATCCAGCTCTGCAGCCAGGCTGGGAGAGCTGGGAATGTTCCCCTGGAGAAGGGAAGGATCCAGGGAGAGCTGGGAATGTTCCCCTGGAGAAGGGAAGGATCCAGGGAGAGCTGGGAATGTTCCCCTGGAGAAGGGAAGGATGCAGGGAGAGCTGGGAATGTTCCCCTGGAGAAGGGAAGGATCCAGGGAGAGCTGGGAATGTTCCCCTGGAGAAGGGAAGGATCCAGGAAGAGCTGGGAATGTTCCCCTGGAGAAGGGAAGGATGCAGGGAGAGCTGGGAATGTTCCCCTGGAGAAGGGAAGGATGCAGGGAGAGCTGGGAATGTTCCCCTGGAGAAGGGAAGGATGCAGGGAGAGCTGGGAATGTTCCCCTGGAGAAGGGAAGGATGCAGGGAGAGCTGGGAATGTTCCCCTGGAGAAGGGAAGGATCCAGGGAGAGCTGGGAATGTTCCCCTGGAGAAGGGAAGGATCCAGGGAGAGCTGGGAATGTTCCCCTGGAGAAGGGAAGGATCCAGGGAGAGCTGGGAATGTTCCCCTGGAGAAGGGAAGGATGCAGGGAGAGCTGGGAATGTTCCCCTGGAGAAGGGAAGGATCCAGGGAGAGCTGGGAATGTTCCCCTGGAGAAGGGAAGGATCCAGGGAGAGCTGGGAATGTTCCCCTGGGGAAGGGAAGGATCCAGGGAGAGCTCCGAGCCCCTTGCAGGGCCTGAAGGGGCTCCAGGAGAGCTGGAGAGGGACTGGGGACAAGGGATGGAGGGACAGGAGCCAGGGAATGGCTCCCAGTGCCAGAGGGCAGGGATGGGTGGGACGTTGGGAATTGGGAATTCCCAGAGCAGCTGTGGCTGCCCCTGGATCCCTGGCAGTGCCCAAGGCCAGGCTGGATTTGGGATTTGGAGCAGCCTGGGATGGTGGGAGCTGTCCCTGGATGGATTGGGATGGGATTTAATTCCCTTTCCAACCCGAACCATTCCATAATTCCCTGACTCCCTGGAGTCCCAACAGCGAGGGATGAATGGATTCCATAGTCTGTGTGGGGAACAGATCCCTGAAATCCCACAATTCTTAGCCAGGATGGGAATTTTTGGGCAGCAGTCACATTCCCAGAGAGTATCCCAGAAGGCTGATTTGTTTGGGACTTTTAGGAAACATTGGAAAATTCCTTTTCCCTAAGGAGAGGGTGCAGGTTCCCCCAGATGCGATCCCAGCTGGCACAGGGAGCGGATTGCTCCAGGGAGAGCCAAAAATCCGCTGGAAAAGTGTCTGGGAACAGAGCTTTGTAGAAATGGTGCCGTAGGGGGAATTTCCTGCCAACTGGAATGGGAAAACAGCCAGGGAATGCTGGGATTTGGGATGGAGGCGTCTCCAATTGTGTGTCCAGTTATTCCCACATTGCTCCATGAGCACATCCACGGGGAATATTTTGGGATTTCTTCCCTGGTGTATATTTGGGATTTATTCCGCACTCCCCGGTTGCTCTGGGAATACATCCCTGATGTACATTTGGGGTTATTCCATGGAAGTGTTTGGAGTTATTCCATCGAATTCTTTGGGGCTCTTCCATGGAATTCTTTGGGGTTATTCCATGGAATCCTTTGGGGTCATTCAATGGAATTCTTTGGGGTTATTCCCTGGAATTCTTTAGGATCATTCCCTGGAATTCTTCAGGGTTATTCCATGGAATTCTTTGGGGTTATTCCATGGAATTCTTCGGGGTTATTCCATGGAAGTGTTTGGGGCTCTTCCATGGAGTTCTTTGGGGTTATTCCATGGAAGTCTTTAGGGTTATTCCATGGAACTCTTTAGGGTTATTCCGTGGAATTCTTTGGGGTTATTCCGTGGAATTCTTTGGGGTTATTCCATGGAATTCTTTGGGGTTATTCCATGGAATTCTTTGGGGTCATTCCATGCTCCCAGGTTGCTCCATGAGCCCATCCCTGGTGCGTATCTGGGATTTTTTCCCTCTGGAATTCCTCGGCACCCCTCATCCCGAAGTTCCCCTGAGCAGTTGGCTGTGGATCCCACAGGAGCCATCCTTCCTCATTCCCATGGAATTCTGGGAGTGGAGGGAGCCCTGATTAACGCGATCCCACGGTTGCCATGGGAACGCAGCAGCTCTAATTCCAGGATTCCGCCGGAGCTCCCGTGAAAAATTCCCCAAAAACTCAGGGATTTATCACCAGGAAGGGCCCGGAAGGAAAAGAATGGAAATCAAAAAATTCAAATAAAAAACTGAAATGATTAAATTGGAAATAAATAATAATAATTATAATATATAATAATAATTAAATTGGAAAGGAATAATTGGCATTTAAAGTTTGAAAAAAATAATTGAAATCAATATTTGAGGTAAAGAATCAAAACAAAAAAAGGGAACTGAGAGAATTGAAATAAAGAATTGAAATAAATAACTGAAATAATTGAATTAATTAAATAAATAAATAATTGAAATAAAGAACTGAACTAATTGAAATAAATAATTGTAATAAATAACTGAAATAAATAATTGGGATAAATAATTAAAAGAACTGAACTAAAAAAATTAAAATAATTGAAATAGATATTTGAGGTAAAAAAATGGAACTAATTAAAATAATTAAGATAATTGAGGTAAATAGTTGAGACAAATATTTGACATAAATATTTGAGATTAATATTTGAGATTAATATTTGAGATAAATACTTGAGACAAATATTTGAGATAGATAATTGAAATAAAAAAAAACTTAATTAAAATAATTGAGATAGATATTTGAGATAAAGTGAACTAAAATAATTAAAATAATTAAGATAATTGAGACAAATATTTGAGACAAATAATAGAAATAAATAAAACCCCAAACTCAAATAATTGAAATAATTGAGATAGATAATTGAAATTAAAAAAAAATGAACTAAAATTTGGATTATTCCATGGAATTCTTTGGGATTATTCCATGGAGTTTTTTGAGACTATTCCATGGAATTCTTTGGGGTTATTCCATGGGATTCTTTGGGGTTATTCCATGGAGTTTTTTGGGGTTATTCCATGGAAATGTTTGGGATTATTCCATGGAAGTGTTTAGGGTTATTCCTTGAAATTCTTTGGGATTATTCCATGGAGTTATTTGAGGTTATTCCATGGAATTCTTTGGGATTATCCCAATAACTGCTCTAGCTAATTGGGATGCTGAGGATAACGCTTCCCACTGGTTCCCGTTCCCGCTGCAGGTGTGGCAGTGCGGTGGCTCCCTGGAGATCGTCACCTGCTCCCACGTGGGCCACGTGTTCCGCAAGGCCACCCCCTACTCCTTCCCGGGGGGCACCGGCCACGTCATCAACAAGAACAACCGGCGCCTGGCTGAGGTGTGGATGGACGAGTTCAAGGATTTCTTCTACATCATCTCCCCCGGTACGGGATCGGCTTCCCGGGAAACGGGAGCTGGAAATGGGGTGGGCTGGGAAAGTTCTCTGAGATCATGGAGTGAAACGGTTCCCAGCACTGTCCTGTCCCCAGTGCCACATCCACGGGGATTGAAATCCCTCCAGGAATGGGGACTCCACCATTTCCTGAAGGAATTGTCCCCAAATCCCCCCTGAGCTGCCCTGGCCCAGCCTGAGGCCGTTCCCTCTCCTCCTGTCCCTGTTCCTTGCCAGCAGAGCCCGACCCCCCGCCTGTCCCCTCCTGCCAGGGAATTCCAGAGAGGGAAAAGATCCCTCGGGATCCTCCTTTGCTCCAGCCTCAGCCCCTTCCCAGCTCCCTCAGGAATTCTCCAGCCCCTTCCCAGCTCCCTCAGGAATTCTCCAGCCCCTTCCCAGCTCCCTCAGGAATTCTCCAGCCCCTTCCCAGCTTCGTTCCCTTCCTTGGCCACACTCCAGCCCCTCAGGGTCTCCATTGTCAGGAGGGGCCCAGGTTATCCCTGGAATCCCTGAGGGATCCATGGGAAGGGCATCAGAGATCCCAGCATGGAGAACCCCCTGGAACACAACACCTGGAATTCTCTTCCCCACATGTGGCAGGGAGTGTCCATGGACTATGGAAGTGTCATCCCATTCCAGAGCTGAGATCCCAGGAGAGAGGAGCCGGGCGCTGCTCCCAGGCAGAAAGAGAATTCTCAGCGTGATAAGGGGCACACCTCATAATTAAATCCCAAATTAAAATTCTGGAGCGATCCAGTTCCTGGGAAAATCGAATTCTGCTGGAGGAGAGCCCTGCTGTAATTTTTGGGATGTTGAGCAGATTTTTCATCCAAGAAAATTTCTTCTCCTGTTTTTGTTTGGATAACAAGAAAATCTTCCTTTGTGCTGGGATGAGTCAGGAGGCAGTTTTTAATAAATCCAAGAAAAAAAAAGGGAAAAATTCCCAAAGCAGTGAGGAAAAGTCCCCTTTTGGGTTTAGCCTGTAAGAAGGAGTCGGAGATTTCCTTGGGAAGAGCCTGGGAGGCCTTCAGAAATCCCAGAAATCCTGGAGACGCTTCAAATGGGATTAGAGGAAGTTCCTTTGTTAGGAAAGAAAAGGAATGGATGAATCTGGAATCCAGGAGCTGCCCCATGTGAGCCTGTCCCAGTTTGGGCCAGGTGAGGTTCAGATGATCCTGGGAGAGGAAATGGGAAGGGATTTTCCTCCTAAATCATAGCAAATCCTCACAATTTTCTGTCTGCAAAGCAGATTCTTCCCTGCCTGCATGGGAGGGCAAAAAGTGGGATTGGGCTCCTCTCCCGGAGCACAAACTGTGCCCAAAATATTCCCTCCACAGCCACTGGTCTCCAGCAGTTCTCCATCCATCCATCATCCATCATCCATCATCCATCATCCATCATCCATCCATCCATCATCCATCCATCCATCATCCATCCATCATCCATCATCCATCCATCCATCCATCCATCCATCCATCCATCCATCCATCCATCATCCATCCATCATCCATCCATCATCCATCCATCATCCATCCATTATCCATCCATCCATCCATCCATCCATCCATCCATCATCCATCCGTCATCCATCCATCATCCATCCATCCATCATCCATCCATCCATCATCCATCCATCCATCCATCCATCCATCCATCCATCCATCCATCCATCATCCATCCGTCATCCATCCATCATCCATCCATCCATCATCCATCCATCCATCCATCATCCATCCATCATCCATCATCCATCCATCCATCATCCATCATCCATCATCCATCCATCATCCATCATCCATCCATCATCCATCCATCATCCATCCCGCTGCTCCCAATCCCAGCGCATGGATTGGCATCGGGAGCTGGAGACGGCTCCAGGATTTTCCCAGATGTTTGATGGGCTCTTGTCTCGCCGTTCCAGGGGTGGTGAAGGTGGATTACGGAGACGTTTCCGTCAGGAAAGCGCTGCGGGAGAGCCTGGGGTGCAAACCCTTCTCCTGGTACCTGGAGAATGTCTACCCCGACTCACAGATCCCGCGGCGCTACTACTCCCTGGGAGAGGTACGGGCCGGGAATCGCGGGAAAACGGGAAACGCGGCAATCCAGGGGTGCAGGAAACCAGGAATGAAAGTAAAACAGGAATAAAAGAAGTAAGGAATTGCAGGAAACCAGGAATGAAAGGAAACCAGGAATAAAAGAAGTAAGGAATTGCAGGAAACCAGGAATGAAAGGAAATCAATAAGTGCAGGAAACCAAGAGCACAACAAACAAGTAAGTGGAGCAAGAACTGGAAACAAGTAAGGAAAGGGAACCAGTAAATCCAGGGAACCAGTAAATACAACAAAGCAGGGGGTCTAGGAAAGCAGGAAAACCAAGAAATCCAGGGAACCAGTAAATCCAGGGAACCAGTAAATACAGGAAACCAGTAAGAACTGGAACCAGTAAATGAGGGGAACCAGTAAGAACTGGAAACCAGTAAGAACTGGAAGCAGTTGCTAAGGAAAACCAGTGGGTACAAAAAAACAGCAAGGAAAGGAGTAAGGACAACAAAGCAGTAAGGACAACAAAGCAGTAGGTGAAGGAAAGCAGGAAGTGTCCAGAGCCAATGGATCCATTCCCAAGGGGATGAGGTGGCTTCGGAGCCAAGACTCCGGTGCTGGAGTTCCCTGCTCGTCTCTTATTCTTCTTGATTTCTTATTTCTCTTTATTTCCTTTTTTTAAAGTCCTTTTTGAGGAGAAGTCGCTGTTCCAAACATATTCCCTCTCCTTACAAATCTCCTTTTAAATCCAGTGTCTATTGCCAGTGTTCACCCGGCACATTTATTTCCCAAATGGAGCAGGAGATTGGAAAAGTGGAGTTTGGGATTAATATTTTGACACAATGGATATGCAGCCCTTGAGGGGAACCTTCCATCATCATTTATCGTTCGGAAAGAGACTAAAAATGGCTTTTTGGGGGATTTTTTTTTAAAGGAATGTTTGCTCACTGAGTGTTTTCCAGGCTGGAGCTGAGGATCACGGATATTCCTGGTTATCCCAAGGTTCTGGGACCACCAGGAGCTGGAATTTTTTTTTTTTTTCCTCTTGTGAATTCAACAAATTCACAATTAAAAAACATTACATTGAGTTGTTCCTACGCTGCCTTTTCAAAGCTCTGGAATGGGTTGATTTGATGATGATGGAATAACAATTGAAGGATTTGATGATGGAATTACAATCCTGGAATAGCACTCCAAGGAACAAATGGCTTTTTTCTTTTTTTTTTTTTTGACATCCAGGGAAGTGATTTCCCATTGAAATTTGTCATTGTAGGCAGGAATAAAAGGCACTGGAGGATTCCAGGTTTAATCCTGCCAAAATAAAGGGAAACGGGGGTTTCCAGCAAGGAAAGGACTTGTCTAGGGAATGTCAAATAAAGTGGGATTGTGCCCCGTTGGCAGGCTGGAAAATGGGATGAGAAAGGCAGAAAATAGCGATTCAAACACCTGATCTGTGCAGTGTGGCCTCGGTTTCCATGGAAACAGCAGCTTGGAGCCTGCTTTGGCTGTTCCAGGGCAGCAGGAAAAGGGAATTGCAGCCATCAAGCCCAGGGAGCAGCAGAAAAATGGGGAATTTTGAAGGCATTGGAAGTGCGGTTTTTTTGGAGATTTTCCTGCCTGTCAGAAGAGGTTGGGGCAGGATTTGATCCAGCCAAGCCGGAGCAGCATCATTAGGCCATAAATGATCCATGTCCTGCCCTGGATGGCTCTTCCTGGGCTCAAATCCAAGGAAAAACGGTGCCAGTCAAAGATGAGCAGCACCAGGCCTCAAAGGGCATTTCCCAGGTGGATGTTTTGTTGTTTTCAGGGATGAACAGGCAGAAAAAAGGAGATTTTGACAGATTTGGGATAATCATCCTGAATTCCCTCACAGCTTGGCATGGAACAGTGAGAGGTGGCCCTGGATGAGCTTTGGGGCCACTTCCAACCCAAACCGTTCTGTGATTTCTTGGGAACACGATCTGTTTCCAGATTGCAATTTCCTGCACAAATCTGGCAGGCCCAGGAAATATTTTAAGGAATGTTTCGCCTCTTTTCCTTTCTCCAGATCAGGAATGTTGAAACCAACCAGTGCTTGGACAACATGGGCCGCAAGGAGAATGAAAAAGTGGGATTTTTCAACTGCCACGGCATGGGAGGGAACCAGGTAAAGAAAAACTGGGAAAAATCGGCTTCTTTGGCCAAGAATTCCTTTGGAATATTTTGAATGTCTATTTCAAGTCCCTTCTAGATTTTGTGTGAAAGTAATATCAAAATAAACAAGGAAAATTCCAAAATGTTTTCGGTTTGGGGCTGAAGGATTTTAAGAGGACTCAGCCATTTTCTTCAATTTCAGCTCCAGATTTTGGGGGAATATTGATGCAAATCCATGGGAAGTATCGCAGGGAATATATTGAACAGGGCCCTGATGTCATTTAAGAATAAATTTAACATTCCAGACACAAACATTGGGAAATTTGGTCAGGAATTTGAATTTATTTTCGTTAAAATGGAATCTCCATAAACTGGATCCATCCATTCTGGATGTGTGGGGGGAAAGGAAATATCCCGGATATTCATGGAAGTTGAGTTCTTCCGTGGAATTCCAGTGAGGAGGGGGCTGGGGTGTTTTGTTTGGAGGGGCTGGAAAGGGAGGGGAAAAGTGGATTGGAATTCTTGGTCTTGTGACCGGCGACTCTGGGTTAATTAGAATAAAATTTGCATATTCCAGTAGATATTCAAATTAGCATGGCTGCTCCAGATGGGGTTTGGGATGTAAATTATAATGAAGGGATTTTTAAGCGTATTTTAAATTAATTCTAATTTAATTAATGCTAAGTTTTTTCTTATTTATGTGTGGAATTTTCCATGGGTGGCACAGTCACAATTCCATGGAAGCTCTGGTATTCCAGACACCTGCTCCTGGCCACATTCCTGCTGGGAAAGGCTGGGGTGTTCCCATCCCTGATTTATCCTGGAGCTCCATCCCAAATCCTGCCATCTCCTCCTGTCACTTCCTCCATCCTCACTGGAGCTTGGCCTCATTTCCATGGATTTCTCCAATGGGAAACCTTTCCCTTCCCCTGAATTCCAATGGATTTCTCCAATGGGAAACCTTTCCCTTCCTCTGAATTCCAATGGATTTCTCCAATGGGAAACCTTTCCCTTCCCCTGAATTCCAATGGATTTCTCCAATGGGAAACCTTTCCCTTCCCCTGAATTCCAATGGATTTCTCCAATGGGAAACCTTTCCCTTCCCCTGAATTCCAATGGATTTCTCCAATGGGAAACCTTTCCCTTCCCCTGAATTCCAATGGATTTCTCCAATGGGAAACCTTTCCCTTCCCCTGAATTCCAATGGATTTCTCCAGTCTTTAATTCTGATGGATTAATTCTGATGGATTCTAATTAATCTTTAATTCCAGTGGATTTCTCCAATGGGAAACTTTTCCCTCCCCCTGAATTCCAGTGGATTTCTCCAATCTTTAATTCTGATGGATTGATTCTGATGGATTCTAATTAATCTTTAATTCCAATGGATTTCTCTAATGGGAAACCTTTTCCTTCTTTAATTCCAATGGATTTCTCCAATGGAAAACCTTTCCCTTCCCCTGAATTCCAATGGATTTCTCCAATGGAAAACCTTTCCCTTCCCCTGAATTCCAATGGATTCCTCCAATGGAAAACCTTTCCATTCCCGTGAATTCTGGTAGATTTCTCCGATGAAAGGCTCCAGCTCCTGAGGGGTCCCTCCCGGAGCTGGGGCCAGAGCTCCCAGGCCTTTCCCATTCCCGCTGTGTGTTGCAGGTGTTTTCCTACACGGCGGACAAGGAGATCCGCACGGATGACCTGTGCCTGGACGTGTCGCGCCTCAACGGCCCCGTGCTGATGCTCAAGTGCCACCACCTGAGGGGCAACCAGCTCTGGGAGTACGACGCCGAGGTATCCTGATCCGGGGGTGATTTGGGAACAATCCCACCATCCCTGGGGCTGGAAAAGCATTCCAAGGTCATCAAATCCCAGCTGTGCCCGATCCCACCCTGTCCCCAGCCCTGAGTGCCACCTCCAGGAATTCCCTGGACACCTCCAGGGATGGGCACTGCAAACCTCCCTGGGCACTTCCAAGGCCTGAGCGCCCTTTCCATGGGGAAATTACTGCTGCTGTCCCCCCTGAGGCTGGAAAAGCCCTCCCAGGTCATCATCAGCTGTGCCCCATCCCCACCTTGCCCCCAGCCACATCCAGGAATTCCTTGGACACCTCCGCCCTTCCTGCCTGGAAGGCTGGAATTCTTCCAATAAAATACTGGAAGAATATAGGGAATGTGCTGGATTTTCCCTGAAATTGAGCAGAATTTCCCGGGAATTGTGTAAAACCCAGCTCGGCCATGAGATGGAGCTCCTAAAACAGGAATGCTCCATGTTTTTATGGCATCTCCAAGGACTGGCTGCTTGCTCTCCTGGAAAACATCCCATTGCATTCCCTATCCCTGGATTTATTGAGCAAATCTTTTCATCACCAATTTTCCTTGAAATATTCTGATTTCAGCTGCCTGTTTTCCCTTTCATTTCATTATTCCCATTAATTATGTATCTATTAGTGTATTATTAACCCCCAAACATTCCTAATATCCAGGATCTTTACAAGTTGTGATATTCCATTTATTTTTTTTCCCAGAGAAGCAGTTTCAGGACATTTCCTAAGTCACTTGTATTCATTAATTTGATTTTCCAGTGGAATTACACTGATTTTTTCTTTCCTTACTTATTCAGGAATGCATGGAAGGATTTTGGGTGGTTTTTAGGAATTTTTAGGAATTCTGGCTTGGCAAGGGACAGCAAAGCCACAACTAGACATGAAATAATCCCAAAAAAGGGATTTCTCTGAGGGATTTCCATGAAATTTTCTACGATTTCCTGCTATGGTTAATTTTTATACTTTTCTAATTTAATTTGTTTAAATATTGAATAACTTCCAGGCTCCCATGCCTGGTGATTCCCATTGTGACATCCAGGGAAAACCCCTGGATGTGGGGAGGGATGAAATCTTGGGACATAAACAAAGGAATCCAGGGAAAATACAGAGCTGGAAATGTGTCACAGCTGATAGGAAGGAGTTTAATTCCCTGTGGATGGATGGTGGTGGCAGGGTTTATTCCTGAAAAATCCCCCAGGGTTTATTCCTATCAAACTCCTCAGGATTTATTCCAGATGGATCCCTCAGGGTTTATTCCAAGGCTTCCAGAGCTTGGAATATTACATAATATTACAATATAATATATATAAAATTATATAATATTCCAGTGTAAATAATTCCAGAGCGTTTGGACAACGCTCTCAGGGACAGGATGGGATTGCTGGGATCTCCTGGCAGGGCCAGGGGTTGGATTGATGATCCCTATGGATCCCCTCCCGCTCAGAATTCCGTGATTTTTTCCTGGATAATTGCCACTATTTGTCCCCAATCGCGGTGTCCCTGCAAAGCTGCGGAATT
This sequence comes from Cyanistes caeruleus, assembly GCF_971803275.1. NCBI lineage: Eukaryota > Metazoa > Chordata > Aves > Passeriformes > Paridae > Cyanistes > Cyanistes caeruleus. The sequence continues at coordinate 40,361,598 of NC_141707.1, forward strand.
TCTATCCGGGGAGAGCTGAGGGGCTGCACAAAAAATGTTCCTTGGATCTCTGACTCCGCTTTCCTTCTGTCTCCCCTTCCCTCAGTATTTTGGGAAATGGGAATATAGCTTTGAGGTAAGTCTGGAGCAATCCCTGTGCCAAATCCCGATCCCTGGAATAGCTCCTGTAGCCGTGCCCTCGCTCAGTGCTTCTCCATAGCTGCTGCTCCAACATTCCAGAGCTTCCCGCTCCCTGAGCCAGCCTGGGAGAGCTGGGAATGTTCCCCTGGAGAAGGGAAGGATGCAGGGAGAGCTGGGAATGTTCCCCTGGAGAAGGGAAGGATGCAGGGAGAGCTGGGAATGTTCCCCTGGAGAAGGGAAGGATCCAGGGAGAGCTGGGAACGTTCCCCTGGAGAAGGGAAGGATCCAGGGAGAGCTGGGAATGTTCCCCTGGAGAAGGGAAGGATGCAGGGAGAGCTGGGAATGTTCCCCTGGAGAAGGGAAGGATCCAGGGAGAGCTGGGAATGTTCCCCTGGAGAAGGGAAGGATCCAGGGAGAGCTGGGAATGTTCCCCTGGAGAAGGGAAGGATCCAGGGAGAGCTGGGAATGTTCCCCTGGAGAAGGGAAGGATGCAGGGAGAGCTGGGAATGTTCCCCTGGAGAAGGGAAGGATCCAGGGAGAGCTGGGAATGTTCCCCTGGAGAAGGGAAGGATGCAGGGAGAGCTGGGAATGTTCCCCTGGAGAAGGGAAGGATGCAGGGAGAGCTGGGAATGTTCCCCTGGAGAAGGGAAGGATCCAGGGAGAGCTCCGAGCCCCTTGCAGGGCCTGAAGGGGCTCCAGGAGAGCTGGAGAGGGACTGGGGACAAGGGATGGAGGGACAGGAGCCAGGGAATGGCTCCCAGTGCCAGAGGGCAGGGATGGATGGGAGATTGGGAATTGGGAATTCCTGGCTGGAATTCCCAGAGCAGCTGTGGCTGCCCCTGGATCCCTGGAAGTGCTCCAGGCCGGGCTGGATGGGATTTGGAGGGGAGGTGCCCCTGCCATGGCAGGGATTGTGATGGGATTTAAGGCCTTTCCATCCCAAACCATTCCATGAATCCAGGAAAAGCCTGCTCAGATTCCCACATTCATGTTGATCCCCATGTGAGGAATCCGCTGCCTTGGGATATTTCATATCCTGTGAACACCAGAGAGAGAATTCCAGATCCTTTTCTTATGGACCTCTGCTTTCCCTGGAAAGATTCCCGGGCAGGAGGGAGCAGGGAGCGCGGCTCCACAGCGATCCAGCCCCGCCGCTGCCTCCAAGTGACATTTTAGGGACACTTGGCCCTGGTATTTTTAGTGTCTCTTTTATCCTTACGTCACTTTTTCCATTCCCAAGCCAAAATCACGGGAAAGGAGTGTGAGAGGAGCTGGGATGTGGGAAGAGCATTCCAGCCCTCGGTGATGGGGTGATGCCAGTGGGTAGAATCCAGGGAAGTGGAAGCTCCCCTTCATCTCATCCCACCTGGAATGGGCACTGGGAAGGAAAAGCTGGAATTGTGGTTGGGGGAAAAAAAACCCCCACATAAATGTTTAATGAATTCTGGTTTTAATGGAGTAATTCCCGAATGGGATTCAGGGTGGTTTGTGCAGGAAAAACTCCGGCTGTGCCCAAATCTTTCCAGGCAGGAATCTCAGCTGTCCATCCAAGGGCTTGGAGAGGCAGGATCGGGAGCCTCGCTCCGTGGTGGAGCTTGGGAATGGTCTCAGGAGCAGGGTGGAAATTTTGGGATGTTTGTGCAGGAATAAAACCCATCTCTGCCTGGATCCTTCCCATGGGGAATCGCAGCAATCCAAGGGGTTGGAGAGGCAGGATTGGGAGCCAGAGCCTGCAGCAGATCACGGGAATGCTCTCAAGAGCAACATGGAAGTTTTGGGATATTCCTGCTAGGAAAACCCCATCTCTGCCTGGATCTTTCCATCAGGGAATTGCAGCAATCCAGTGGTAGGGAGAACGGGATTGAGAGCCACAATCCACTCTGGATCATGGGAATGCTCTCAAGAGCAGGGAGGAGATTTTTGCCTGGAATTCAATCCCAATCCATGAATTTCCCTCTGGACGTTCACTTTGGTGAATCCAAAAATCCCGACCCGCTCGCCGTTCCCGTCGCCATTCCCCAGTAGCAATTCCCACGTTTTCCCCGCTCTTCCCGCCGCCCTCGGCCGTTCCCGCTGAGCGTTCCCGCTTTTCCAGAGGCGCACATTCCTGCACATCATCACGCAGTCGTGCCTGACGCTGGGCAGGATCGAGGACGGCTCCCATGGCCCCACGGTGGAGGCCTGCGATGGGAGCCCCCTGCAGACCTGGATCCTCAGGAATTATTCCCGCCTGGAAGTCTTTAGGAAGGTTTATTCCAGCCCCACCGATTATTTCCTATAGGGACGTTGGGATTGGAAGGAAATCCAGGATGTGGTGGGGTAAGGAATTCCCAGGGAATCTTCTGGCTCTGCTGGAGGAGCTCGGCGAAAATTCTGTCTTGTTTTATTTTGGAAATTTTTGTATTTTTTATATATATATGTATTTTTTTTTGACGGTTTCAAAAATGTTAATTTTTCATGGAATTCGTAGACTTTTCATGGAATTTTTATGAGAATTTTTCATTCACCTTTTCACACATTTTTCATCATTTCTTCCCTTTTTTGATGCATTTTTTCATGTCGTTTTTGACATGAAAAGTTTTATTTTCATGAAAAATTTCTCCTCAAATTTTCCTTCATATTTTTCATAAAATTTTCATGTGTTTTTTGCAGACTTTTCCTGGAATTTTTCATGGAATTTCCTTAGAATGTTAACAGAATTTTTTGGTAGAATTTTAATGGATTTTTTTAAATAGAATTAGGATAGAATTTTCATAAAATTTAATAGAATTTCAGAATTCGATAGAATTTTTTTCAGAGAATTTAATAAAAAATTGAATAAATTTAATTTCATATCAGATTTTTCCATAGAACAAGACAGAAGATGATTCTATAGCTATAGGATAGAACAAATGTTTAATGTTAGTTCGTCTTAGTTCTCAGTAATTATTAGTTACTAGTAATTATTAGTCTTAATTGTTATTAGTTTTAATTAATTTTGGATTAATTCAACTCCCTTGATCTCTTGCTGTCACTGTGATTGTTCCAACCTGCAGGAGCTGAGATTTGCCTCCTATTCCAAGACGTAAAAATACTTTCATTTGTAAAATATTTTCTCAAAAAGGTTCAACATTTCCTAGGATTTTCCACAGAATTTTCCAGAGAGTTTTCCCAGATTTTTCCCAGATTTTTTGCCTAGAAGTTGAATTTTTTCCAGACTTTTCCTGTAATTATCATGGAATTTTTCATATTCAGTAGATCAGGACGGGGAGATGGGGGTAGGAAAACCAAATTCCATGTTGGAATTTCCCAGGAGTTTGGTTGGGGATGAAGAGCCTTTTTGTAGATATATATTGAAAATTTTTTATCTATATGTGTCTTTAATTTCTATATTTTTATCCATAAATAAAATTAAAATATATTAATAATTATTATTAATATTAAAAATATATAAAATACATTAATATATGTAATTAATACAATAATATATTAATAATATATAAATACAGTAAATATACATTTACACCTGATAATTATTCTATTATTTCATTATATAATATATAATATATAATAATTTATAATTATTATAAATTTACAGTAGATAAAAATAAACAATATATTTATTATGTAATATATAAATATTATGCTATATTTTCCACTAAATAGAAATCATAATATACATAAATAATATATAAAAATCAAATTATATAAAAATCTTAAAAATAATGAATATAAATGGTGTTTATGAGCCCTGAGAGCATAATTTAATCTCTTATTTTATATTATTCTGTATAATACTATTTAATATATTTTTGTCTCTTTATTTTTCAATGTTCTATATTATTTATATTAAAATATAATATAATATAATATAATATAATATAATATAATATAATATAATATAATATAATATAATATAATATAATATAATATAATATAATATAATATAATATAATATAATATAATATAATATAATATAATATAATATAATATAATATAATATAATATAATATATAATGGTTATGTTACATTAATATAATATAATCTAGAATCTATATTTTCTATTAATTTTATATATAATCTAAATTATTTAATATATTATTTGAATATCATATATAATATTATAATTTAAACTATTTAATATTATTTTATTTTTCTCCTATTATTTATTTGATATAAATATTTTTTAATATTACATCAATATTTATGCTCCTGCTTGAGCCCAAGCCCTCAAGCAGCTCCCACCATTCCAGCCCCTCTATTCCTAGGGAGATTCCAAGGTTTGACATCAGCCTGGGCTGTTTCAGATGAATTTTGGGATTAATTCCTCCTTTCTCCCCTCTCCTCAGGGCTCCAGGATTTTCCTGCCCATCCTGGTTTTCCCTGTTTGTTCCCTTGCCATAAAATCGGGCTCTGCTCCAGCGGATGATCTGCTGACGGGATTTCCACCCTGAAATTCCCCATTCCCAGGGGTACTGGGAGAGCTGGGAATGTTCCCCTGGAGAAGTGAAGGATGCAGGGAGAGCTGGGAATGTTCCCCTGGAGAAGGGAAGGATCCAGGGAGAGCTGGGAATGTTCCCCTGGAGAAGGGAAGGATCCAGGGAGAGCTGGGAATGTTCCCCTGGAGAAGGGAAGGATGCAGGGAGAGCTGGGAATGTCCCCCTGGGGAAGGGAAGGATCCAGGGAGAGCTGGGAATGTTCCCCTGGAGAAGGGAAGGATCCAGGGAGAGCTGGGAATGTTCCCCTGGAGAAGGGAAGGATCCAGGGAGAGCTGGGAATGTTCCCCTGGAGAAGGGCAGGATCCAGGGAGAGCTGGGAATGTTCCCCTGGAGAAGGGAAGGATCCAGGGAGAGCTCCGAGCCCCTTGCAGGGCCTGAAGGGGCTCCAGGAGAGCTGGAGAGGGACTGGGGACAAGGGATGGAGGGACAGGAGCCAGGGAATGGCTCCCAGTGCCAGAGGGCAGGGATGGGTGGGAGATCGGGAATTGGGAATTCCTGGCTGGAAGGTGAGGCCCTGGCACACTCCCAGGGAATGATGATGGGAATGCTCCCGGCTCAGCTGGGACTGAACTTCTCTGGTGTTATTTGAGAGAATTCCCTGTTTAACTTCCTGGGATTTCTCTGGGAATTTGTTCTCCCAGTGGAACAGGTGGTGTTTTATTCCTTCCACTTTGTTTTGTGTCCTTCCAATTCTCCCATCCCTCAGAAATGTGGTGGGATCAGAAGGAGCATCCTGAGAAGGAAAAATGCCCTGGGAACAGGAGCGTTTCCATGGATTACTGAGCAAATACATTTCCAACACCAGCAATTCCTTCTCTGGTCCCAAACATTCCACGTGTCCACGTGGAGACCCAGCTCCTCCATCCAGCAGCTGTGCCTTGGGAAGATCAGATTTCCCTGGAATTATTTTCCCTTTGCAGAGGGATTTGTTGGTTGAGCAGAGGGAGGAGCGGGGTGGCTCTGTGTGGTGGGGATGTCCTGGAGCTCCAGGAGATTCCTGGAGCTCCAGGCACTGACCAAACCAGGCCTGGAATGCCAGGACACGGCATTCCCCAACTGGAATTCTGGGTTTCAGCGGGAATTCTCTGTCCCCCCTTGCAGAAGCTCACCCTGAGGCACCTGAACAGCAACCAGTGCCTGGCGGAGCCGTCGGAGGAGGATCGGCTGGTTCCCACCATGCGGGAATGCGGGAGCGGCCGCTCCCAGCAGTGGCTGCTGCGCAACATGACCCTGGGAGCCTGATTCCTGCCTCACATCCCGCTCTTCCTGCTGTTCCCGCTGCTCCCAGCAGCGCCCAGCCCCGTCCCAGCGGAGCCACCGGCGAGTTCCAGGTCCCTCCAAGTGATCTGAGCTGCGGATACCAGCGGCAGTGTGCTCCTGAGATTCCAGAGGCATGGCTGACCCTGGAGACGTTGGGATGTGGAGGTGTTACTGTCACCACGGACAGGTGGCCCTGGGAGGTGTGGCCCGAGCTGCTGGGATGTGCTGGGCTCTCCTGGAGAATGTCCTGGAGAATGTCCTGGAGAATGTCCTGGAGAATGTCCTGGAGAACGTCCTGGAGGATCTGGGGTGTTCTCTCGTGCCCAGTGGGATTTGACAGCACCAAAGCTTCCTGGGTTGTGCTGGGAAAAAAAATGGGATCTGGTGTTGGGAAAATCAGGCTAAGACTGCGCTTCACCAGGAATTCCAAGAGGTGAGGCCACGGGAGACACGGCAATGCCGAGGGGAAGCAGCGACATCCGTGGGACCTCGGAGCGGCACGGAGGGAACTGTCCCTCCTTCCATGGGAATGGAGCTGTCCCTCCTTCCATGGGAATGGAGCTGTCCCTCCTTCCATGGGAATGGAGCTGTCCCTTCCTTGGGAATGGAGCTGTCCCTCCTTCCATGGGAATGGAGCTGTCCCTTCCTTGGGAATGGAGCTGTCCCTCCTTCCATGGGAATGGAGCTGTCCCTCCTTCCATGGGAATGGAGCTGTCCCTCCTTCCATGGGAATGGAGCTGTCCCTTCCATGGGAATGGAGCTGTCCCTCCTTCCATGGGAATGGAGCTGTCCCTTCCTTGGGAATGGAGCTGTCCCTCCTTCCTTGGGAATGGGGCTGTCCCTTCCATGGGAATGGAGCTGGGGCCAGACCTGGGGCTCAGGAAACTCCTGGAAGGGCCAGAGCTGAGACTTCTGGAGCTTGGAGGGTCTCCATCCCTCCATCCCAACACATCCATGAATCCCTGCATCCCACCAGCCACAGGCACGGCTCCGTCCCTGGATCTCTCCCAGTTCCACCTCTGGGTGTTCCCATTCCCACTGGAATCACAGAGGCTCCTTTCTGGTTTTAGGGATCTGGGGGCTCCATCCTTTTGTGGGTGTGGCTGTTCCCAAAGCACTGCTGGTCCTCAGGAGCTGCTCCAGCTGGGATGTGGGGACAGGAACATTCCCGGGATGTGCTGGGGACGTTCCTTTGGGAGCCACCCCAAATGCAGCTGTGGCCCTCTGGGCTGGGATTTTGGGAATTCTCACTGCCCAGAGGGTTCAGGAGACTGAAATCCCAGGGCAGCGGGATCCCAGCACCGGTAAGTGGGGAAATATTTCCCAGGATTTCCCTCACAGTTCCCAAAAATCTCTGTAAATGCACTGGGTCATTAAAAATGCCGGTATTTTCTGTACCCTGCTCTGGTGGTTCTGGATTCATCCCGGGCTTTATGGGTGAGGTGTAAATCAGAGGATATTTCCTGAATAAATGCATTAAATGGGAAGCAGGAGGGAGTTCAGTTGGGAAAGGGATTGCTGGGCTTGCATGGCGCTGGAATATCCTGGATTAACTTGGATCAGGAGCTCATCTCCAGCCTCCTGCCCGAATATTCCTGCTCTTTATCCTCCAATCACCCCAAAAATACAAAATGGGATTTAACAGCTCCCCCCGCCAAAATAAAGGGGAGGTTTTGTTCTGCTTTGTAAAAAAAAAAAAAAGCGGGAAAACATCAGGATCAAATTTAAACAGGAATTTCCATGCAGGAAAAGAGGAATCGATTCTTTATTTCATCTCCTTCCCGAGGGTTTTGGCCGCACCAGAGCCCTGGGTGTGTCCTGGGGCCGGGAATTGGGGTTGGGATGGGAAGGAGGAGGTCGGGAATGTCCTGGGGACAGTGGCAGAGGGGGGTGGCACTTCCCTATGGAACATTCCAAGGGGGAATGTTCAGCTCCACATTCCCAACGCTGCCCTGTCCCATCCCAAGGATCCTTGGCATCGGAGCTGGAGCTGTTTTCAAAATGAGGGTTTTGTATTTATAAAATTAGGAATTTTATAAATAGAATTTCTGTATTAATAATTAATTTTATAATTCTTCCTACATTGCTGAAGTGCCCTTCAATCAATTAAATCCCAACAGGACTAATTAAGAACTCCTTTAATGAGATTCCCCGCATCCAGAGTTGCTTCCTTGTCTGAAAAATATGGAAAGCCCCCCAGTAAAATCCCTTTTCTCAGGAATTCCCTGCTCCAGGATGTCCCTGCAGGTGTCTGGGGGGCTGGAGCTGCAGGTGACACCAAACCCTGCCAAGGCCCCTGGTAATTAAAGCATTTGAGGTAATTAACTGCTCGTGTTAATGATGGGCTGTGGAGCCTGGGAATGAATCACCCAAGAATCCCTTTGGAAGGGATGAATGCAGGCACGGAGGTATTTCCCACTTTTTCTTTGGAATTTCTCAGAAATGTTAATTTTTAGGATTGATAGAAAATTACAGAGAGGGAACCAACCTCCATCATATTTCCTTGGAAAACTTTCTTTTGGGATTTATTTAAGGGATTTAGGATATTTTGGGGCTCAGGAAAATCCTGATTGCCTGCTCCAGCTCCCATTTCAAACTGGAAATGATTTTTCTGAGGGAAAACAGCAGGATCTGCCCTCAAATCCATATCCAGGCGGTGGGATTGGAAGAGAGAGGTTTGGGAATGTCTCTGTTAATTCTGGGAATAAATAATTAATTTCACCCATTTTATTTATGATCATCCCCACGTCAGCTAAAGCCTGGAAAAGCCTCCAGGTGCCGAGATCAGAGAATTGCAGGTGAGGAATGGAATTGAAGGAAAAGCAGATCCAGGAAAAGGGAACTCCTGGGTTCAGGATCCAGGAGAGTTTAAATGGATCAAGGCAAACCTGGGATGGGAAACTTCACCTGGAGCATTGGGCCGGGACCGCAGCAGCCATGGGAAGGTTGGATTTGTGGGATAATCGGCACAAGGAGGAGGTGGAGCTGCTGGAGGGTCCAGAGGAGATCATGGAGCAGCTCCAGGGCTGGAGCCCCTCTGGAGCCAGGCTGGTAGAGCTGGGAATGTTCCCCTGGAGAAGGGAAGGATCCAGGGAGAGCTGGGAATGTTCCCCTGGAGAAGGGAAGGATCCAGGGAGAGCTGGGAATGTTCCCCTGGAGAAGGGAAGGATCCAGGGAGAGCTGGGAATGTTCCCCTGGAGAAGGGAAGGATCCAGGGAGAGCTGGGAATGTTCCCCTGGAGAAGGGAAGGATCCAGGCAGAGCTGGGAATGTTCCCCTGGAGAAGGGAAGGATGCAGGGAGAGCTGGGAATGTTCCCCTGGAGAAGGGAAGGATCCAGGGAGAGCTCCGAGCCCCTTGCAGGGCCTGAAGGGGCTCCAGGAGAGCTGGAGAGGGACTGGGGACAAGGGATGGAGGGACAGGAGCCAGGGAATGGCTCCCAGTGCCAGAGGGCAGGGATGGATGGGATATTGGGAATTCCTGGCTGGCACAGGTTATTCCATGGATGTCTCCAGATCCCTGGAGTGTCCCAGGCCGGGTTGGGCAGGACTTGGAGCAGCCTGGGGCAGTGGGAGGTGTCCCTACACAGCAGGATCAGCTGGGAATTCCATCAATCCAGGGGGGAAGAGCTTTTCCAGTGCTCCTGGAGCAGCTTCCAGTCTCCAGGACCCTTTGGGTGACATCTCCATGTCCATCATTCCCTTCCCACTCCCACCATTTCCTCCTCCCCCCGCGGCTGGCGGAACGCGGGTGCCGGGAATCTGCTCATCCCCCTGAAAACAAATTGCAGCAATTCCCGGGAATGGCTCCCCTTGGATTGGCTCTGGTACACCCTGATGGATCACAGGGAAGCTCTGCCCAATTCCAGCCCATGGAGAGGCCTCTGGGAACACGGGAGGGATGGAGGAAGGAGGAATAGGAGAGGGGAAGCTGGCAAGGCTGGTGGATCTCTGCGCCAGGAGGGTTCTGCCAGCATGGCCAGAGTTTGGGATGAATTCCATACAAAATTTCCTTTAATTGGGTAGGAAAATTAACAGGCATTTTGCCAATCCCAGGAAAAAAGGGTGGGGAACAGGAGAGATTTGGAATAGAAAACAGAAGAGTGAGAAACTAAATTAATTTAATGACAGAAAGAAAACCAAAAAAAGCTGGAATATAAAAGCAAGGGCAAGAAAAATCCTTGGGAATCAGTTCCGAGGAAGGTGAAGGGATACTGGGTAAACAAGAGGTGTGGCTGGGCTCGATCACATGGCTGAAAGGTGACAATCCAGGATTCCCGTGGAGCTGACGGCAGCAGCCCTGGATCAGCCCTGGATCCAGCCTGGCCCCCGGGAGCATCAGCAGCTCCCTTCCCACCCAAACCCTTCCATCATTCCCGGTCATTTATCCGCATCCCGGGACCCAGTTCCTGCTCGCCGCCGGTTCTGGATCAGGGCTGAGCTTTGTGGCTTCTCCCGGGGAATTTCTTCCCGGGTGGAAGGGGCTGTGCCCCTCTGCGTCCCGGCAGTGCTGGGGGGCTCTGGGGGGATCAAAGCACCTGGAAAACTTCAAATAAAACCGGATGCGATGAGGATAAAACCGGGATGGGATGGAATGGATGGGATATGGGAAAGGTGAGGGTGTCTGACCTCCCCTCGGCCCCTCCTGCATGGGTCTGTGGGAGCTCGGGCCCCTGCGAGGAGGAGGAGGAGGAGGAGGGATGGAGCCCCGGGGGAGGATGCTGGGGAGAGGAAGATGAGGAGGAAGACGATGAGGGGAGGAGGATGGGAGGAGGAGGAAGATGAGCGAGGGATGCTGGGGAGAGGATGAAGAGAAGGAGGATGGGAGGAGGAGGAGGATGAGTGAAGGATGCTGGGGAGAGGATGAAGGGAAGGAGGATGACGAGGAGGAGGAGGATGCGGGGAGGAGGAGGATGCGGGGAGGAGGAGGATGCGGGGAGGAGGAGGATGCGGGGATGCGGAGGGCGGGCTGTGCGCGGGCTGGATGCGCGCGGAGCCGCGCAGGGTCAGAGGCTGCGGGTGGCGGGGCGGGCCCAGGTGCGGTGCGCGGCTCCAGGGGCGGCTCCAGGGGCGGTGCGGGAGGAGTGGCGCTGCGCGGGGCGGTGCCGCCCTGCCCGGGGCCGGTGCCGGCGGCTCCGCGTGGGAGGCGGCGGCGCCGGGCGGAGGCTCCGCGGCCGCGGCGCGGCGGGGCCGGGCGGGCTGAGCGGGGCTGAGCGGGGCTGTGAGATGCGCGGAGCTGCGCGGGGCTGAGCGGTGCCCGGTGTGCGGAGCTGTGGGATGCGCGGAGCTGTGGGATGCGCGGGGCTGAGCGGTGCGCGGAGCTGAGCGGTGCCCGGTGTGCGGAGCTGCGGGGTGAGCGCGGAGCTGCGCGGTGCTGAGCGGTGCTCGGAGCTGCGGGGTGAGCGCGGAGCTGCGCGGAGCTGAGCGGTGCTCGGAGCTGCGGGGTGAGCGCGGAGCTGCGCGGGGCTGAGCGGTGCTCGGAGCTGCGGGGTGAGCGCGGAGCTGCGCGGAGCTGCGGGATGCGCGGAGCTGAGCGGTGCGCGGTGTGCGGGGCTGCGCGGGGCTGAGCTCTGTGCTCGGGGCTGAGCGCTGCGCGGAGCTGCGGGGGCAGTGCCGGCTGCGCGGGGCTCCGCGGGGTGTTCGGGGCTGCGCAGGCTGTTCCCGGCTGCTCGGACTGTGCCGGCTGCGCGGGGTGTTCGTGGCTCCGCGGGGTGTTCGGGGCTCCGCGGGGTGTTTGTGGCTCCGCGGGGTGTTTGTGGCTCCGCGGGGTGTTCGTGGCTCCGCGGGCTGTCGGGGGCTGCGCGGGGCTGCGCGGGGCTGCGCGGAGCATGTCGGCGCTGCGGCGCAAGCTGGGCGATGAGTACCAGGTGGTGAGCACCTCGGCCAGCGGCGGCGGCCTCCCGCCCCCGCGCAGCGCTCCCCGCGGGAAGCGCCAGCGCTTCGTGGACAAGAACGGCCGCTGCAACGTCCAGCACGGCAACCTGGGCGGCGAGACCAGCCGCTACCTGTCCGACCTCTTCACCACGCTGGTGGACCTCAAGTGGCGCTGGAACCTGTTCATCTTCATCCTCACCTACACCGTGGCCTGGCTCTTCATGGCCTCCATGTGGTGGGTGATCGCCTACATGCGCGGGGACCTCAACAAGGCGCACGACGACAGCTACACCCCGTGCGTGGCCAACGTCTACAACTTCCCCTCCGCCTTCCTCTTCTTCATCGAGACCGAGGCCACCATCGGCTACGGCTACCGCTACATCACCGACAAGTGCCCCGAGGGCATCATCCTCTTCCTCTTCCAGTCCATCCTGGGCTCCATCGTGGACGCCTTCCTGATCGGCTGCATGTTCATCAAGATGTCGCAGCCCAAGAAGAGGGCCGAGACGCTGATGTTCAGCGAGCACGCCGCCATCTCCATGCGCGACGGCAAGCTCACGCTCATGTTCCGCGTGGGCAACCTCCGCAACAGCCACATGGTCTCGGCGCAGATCCGCTGCAAGCTGCTCAAGGTGGGTGCTCCGCCTGGGAGAGCGGGGAAATTCCTTCCTGGAAAGCTGCCCCGGGGCGGTGGGGGAGTCCCCGTCCTGCTTGGGATGTGGGGGTCTTGGTGGTGCTGGGAATGGTTGGGATGGGTGGGCTCCGTGGTCTTGGGGGGCTTTTCCAACCTCAGTAATTCCATGAGGGCCTTGGCAGTGCTGGGAATGCTTGGACTCCATGGTCTTGGGGGGCTTTGGCAGTTCTGGGAATGGTTGGAATCCATGGTCTTGGGGGGCTTTTCCAATTCTGTGGTTCTGTGACAGCCGTGGCCCCAGTGCCGCTCCCCTGGGGACATCCCACCAGCCCTCCCCGTGTCCCTTGGACATCCCTCGCTCCTCCCATGGCTGTCCCCACATCCCTGGGGCTCGGAGCAGCCCGGTCCATGGAAGGTGACCCTGGCCATGGCCAGGGCTAGGACTGGATGATCTCAGATCGTTTTTTGGGTCCTGCTGCTGTCCCGGCATTCCTGTCCTGTTTTCCTGGCGTAGGGAACATCTCCAGGAGCCTCGGGCTGTGGGCTCAGCCTTCAGCACCACATTCCCAACCTCCTTGGAGATAATTCCTACATTCAGTGCAGGACTGGAATGGATATTTATAGATTCCTATAAAATGCTCCATTTCACTGACAAGGAAATCCTTTGTAGCTCCAAGCTTTCCGTGAGCCGGGAAGGAGAAAGCTCTGGGCATAATCCAGAGCTTTTTGGGCAACGCTGAGCCCAGCCAGGCTGAACTTTATTGATGTGAGCTCCAAGGAAAGCAGAGTGCCAGGGTTAGACCTGGAAAATCCCTGCCCTGGAGGGCTGGGAAAAGCCACTGGTGGTGTGGGGCTCGCCTGGCAGCTGTGGATCCAGAGGGGAGAGGGAATCGGGAACCGGGATGGAGCGGGTGGGAGGAAGGGGTGGGAGGAAGGAGCTGGCTCGGGGGGCATTTGCTGCATCCCCAGGGATCTCCTGGGAGCTGGGGTGCCCACAGGTTGGTGCTGGGCAGGGAATGGGGTGTCCTGTCCTTGGGATTGGTGTCCTGTCCCTGGGATGGGTGTCCTGTCCTTGGGATGGGTGAGCTGTCCTTGGGATGGGTGAGCTGTCCTTGGGATGGGTGTCCTGTCCCTGGGATAGGTGTCCTGTCCTTGGGATGGGGTGTCTGGCAGGGAATGGGGTGTCCTTCCCTCGGGATGTGGCTGCTGTGGAGGGAACATGGATGTTCTCCTGGGAATTGGGGTGCCCTACCCTTGGGATGGGTTCTGTGCAGGGAATGTGGGTGCTCTTTCCATGGGAAGGGTGTCCTGGCAGGATTTGGGGTATCCCGATGGGATCAGGGGTATCCTGGTGGGATTAGGGGTGTCCTGGCAGGAATGGGAGTGTCCCGGTGGGATCGGGGGTGCTGGGCAGGGCAGGGTCCCCATTCCTGGGAGAATCCCCCTTGGGAATGTTCCTGATTTCCTGATGAGGTTGTCCTGTTCTCCCAGATCCCTGTTTCCCGTGGATTTCAGGATCAGGACTGGCCCAGTGCTGGGGTCCCCTAAACCTTGAGGGAAAGAATTCCTCAAAACCTCCTGGAATAACCTTTTAATAGCTGTAAAATTATTTTAATATAGAAATAATATTATTTCTATTAATATTATAATTAATTAATTAAAATAATATTATGTAATAAAAATGAATTAATTTCTAGTAATATTAGAATTATTATTTATAAATAATTAGTTATATGGATAAATATGGAAAATTGCATTGTAACGAATTTCCATCTATTTATATCATATGCAATCATAAATATTTATATTTAGCAATATATAATTTATACATTTTATTTTAAAACGTTTAATAATGTGCAGATTTATATTTGCATAAAATATAAATATAAATATAAATATAAATATAAATATAAATATAAATATAAATATAAATATAAATATAAATATAAATATAAATATATTTAAATAATTTAATTTCTTTCAAGCTATAAAAGATCAGAAATGAGTCGTTTCCAGTCCAGCAGTTGAAAATTGTTGGGGTTTTTGGTGTTTTTTCTTTTGGCTCTGGAAGTTCCAGAGGGGGAATTTTAAAAGTTGGAGCTTCAGAACAGCGTGGCTCCAAAAGAATTCCCTGGATTTGAAATATGGGAAAGGAAAGGTTTGTGCTTGGATGAAAAGCAGGGCCAGGTCTTCCAGGAGGAAAAAAGGGAAGGGGGTGAAAAAAAGGGGAGAAAAAGGATAATTAGAAGGAAAAATGGGGGAAGAGCAAAATAAAAGGGGAAAATAAAAGGGAAAAGTAAAATGGAAAAAGTGGAGGAAAGGAAAATGAAAGGGAAAATAAGAGGAAAAAATAAAATGAAGAATGGAAAATAAAAGGAAAGGGAAAATGAAAGGGGAAAAAAGTTAAAAAGGATAAAAAAGAGGAAAAAAAGGAATAGAAGAAAAAGAGGAAGAAGAGGAGAAAGGGAAGAAATAAAGGAAAAGGGAAAATGAAAGAAGGAAAAAAGAGAAAAACGAGGAAGGGAAAAGAAAAGGGACCCACAGAGGGGAGAATAAGAGGAGAACTAAAAGAAAATGGGAAAAAGGCAAAACAAAAGGAAGAAATAAAAAGGAAATAAAAAGGAAAAAAGAGGGGGAAAGGAAAACCAAAAAGAGGGAAAAGGGGGGAAGAAGGGGAAAAGGAGGGGAGGGGAAGGAAAGCAATAAATGGGAAAATAAAGAGGATAAAAGAGGAAGCCAGGGATTGCAGCGGGGAGAGCCACCCCTGTTCCCAGGACACTGCCAAGGCTGGCTGATATTCCCAGATTTCCGGAGCCCAGGGATGTGGAGCAGGAATTGGGGAATTCCCGGCTGTGTCTCACCTGTTCCAGGAGAGGGGAAGCCCCAGGGGGGCTCAGATTTCCTTTGGGAAGGGTTTTTGTTATGGAAAAGGTTCTTTTCCTGCAGAACTGGAATCCCTAATCCATGGGGAAATATTCCTTCTTTTTCCTGCTGAGCTCAGGCCAGGAGCAAAACCAATCCCAGAGCCTTAAAGTGGGAAATCTGTGCAAAGGCTCTTCTGCTGTAATGGGAATTTTGGGATGGGATTTTGGGATTGGGAAGAGCTTGGATGTCGCTCAGAATACCCCCTCATCATGTGGAGCCAAGGGGTCACTCAGGGTTAATTCCTTTACAAAACGTTCCCTTCGGAATTGCCTGGGGTTGGATTCTTCCCGGGAATCGGGGAGATGTAAAATTAAATTTGGTTTCTCTGGAATTCCATCTAAATTCCCTGTGAGCAGCCCGGAGTGTGTGACATCCCAGCTGGATCCAGGAACACCTGAATCCCCCGTGCAGCTGTCACACGGCAGCGCTGGGAGGGATGTGCTGCATTCCCTGGGAATTCCACGGATCCCGGGGGAGGGAGGTGCTGTGGGAATTCCACCTGGTGTTAGATTGGATATTAGGAAGGATTTTTCCATGGGAAGGACAAGGGAGGTCAGGCACTGGCACAGCTGCCCAGGCCTGGGATGGAGTCACATTCCCAGAGGGATTTCCAAGCCTGGGATGGAGTCACATTCCCAGAGGGATTTCCAGGCCTGGGATGGGGTCACATTCCCAGAGGGATTTCCAAGCCTGGGATGGGGTCACATTCCCAGAGGGATTTCCAGGCCTGGGATGGAGTCACATTCCCAGAGGGATTTCCAAGCCTTGGATGGAGTCACATTCCCAGAGGGATTTCCAAGCCTGGGATGGGGTCACATTCCCAGAGGGATTTCTAAGCCTTGGATGTGGCACTTGGGCAGTGCTGGGAATGGTTGGGAATCGATCTTGGAGGGCTTTTCCAACCCAAACTTTCTGGGATTCCCTGATTTCCTTGCCTCTCCCTGAAGCTCACCCTGTTTCCCTGGACTGGCTGTGTCCCCAGGCACCGCATTGTCCTTAATTCCCGATCCCGCCTGGTGAATTCCCAGAATCCTGGAATGTTTGGGCAGGAAGCGGCTCAATCCCATCCCATGGGCAGGGATTCCGCTACCCCAGCTCGCTCCAAGCTCACCTTGGGCGCTTCCAGGGATGAGGAGCTCCAATCTCTCTTCCCCCTCCTGGTCCCTCGCAGTCCCGCCAGACTCCGGAGGGGGAATTCCTGCCCCTGGATCAGCTGGAGCTGGACGTGGGATTCAGCACGGGCGCTGACCAGCTGTTCCTGGTGTCGCCGCTGACCATCTGCCACGTCATCGACTCCAAGAGCCCCTTCTACGACCTGTCCCAGCGCAGCATGCACACCGAGCAGTTCGAGATCGTCGTCATCCTCGAGGGAATCGTCGAGACCACGGGTGAGTGGGAATTCCTGGGAAAACTCTGCGCTCCGCGTGCCTTCCGGCTCCTTTGGAGGCGTTCTCCGGTTTTGGCGCTGGGCTGTGTCCCAGGGGTGGATTTTGGTGTTCCTGGGATGTAGGGTTGGGAATGTGGAGCTCCCAGCTGGGATGGATGTGGCGTTCCTGAGTGTCCCAGGGAATGGGTGGGATATCCCGGATCCGGCTCTGGGCCCCAGCATTCCCATCCCACTTCCCCAGGGCAGGAGAGCACAGCCCAGAGAGAAGAAGGTGGATCCTCCATGGGCTTCCCTAAAAACTCCCTGACGTTTCCTTAAAACCCCTCTGATACTTCCCAAAAATCTCCTTGACATTCCTATAAAAGCTCCCTGATATTCCCATCAAACCCCCAGATAATTCCCTAAAAAACCCGATCTTCACCTACTGATAATTCCCTAAAATCTCCTTGATATTCCTCTAAAAACCCCTTCTTATTTCCCTAAAGACTCCCTGATATTTCCCTAAAAAATTCCTGATACTTCCCTAAAACCTCCCTGATATTTCCCTAAAAATTCCCTGATACTTCCCTAAAAAACCTCCTGGTACTTCCCAAAAATCTCTTTGATATTTGCCTACAAACTCCCTCATATTGTCCTGAAGACTTCCTGATACTTCCCTTAAAATTTTGTGATATTTCCATAAAAATTCCCTGGAAAAGCTCATGGAAAATTTGCAGGCCTGACCTGCAGACCAGATCTTGCAGGTTTCTTGTTTTTATTCCTCAAAAAAATTAATTCCAAACAAAATGAGGGAAGAAAAACCCTTTTGTAAAGAATTCTTGGAATTTTAAGCCCCGGCTTTGTTTTGGGAATTATTATTGACCTGGAAATTATACAGGGAATGGGCAAAAAAGGAAAAAAACAAACAAAAAAAAAAAGAATTTCTGTGTCTTTAAAGCTTAATTGGGATAAGGTTCCAAATGTTGTGACCTATTTTTGGGAGCTGAGCTGAAAATTGGGCAAAATAGAGCAAAATGTGCTGGATCTGGATAAAAAGGGAGGGAATGAAAGGGTTGGGAAGGTGGAAAAATCTTCCAGTGGGAGCAAAGGGAAGAGGAGGAGAGGGCAGGGCAAGAATGGGAATGGTGGGATGCATTTCCTATGGATCACATCCCTGGATGCCTCTGTGAAGGGAAAAATGGGATTAATCCAGGGGTTTTGGAGAGGTTGAGTGCAGAATTGGGAATGTGACCCTGGAACTGGGATGAAGGCCTGGAGTGATCAGCTTTGACCGGACCCATAAAAAAATCTAAAATTTTTCAAATCCCATTTTTTTTCCCTCTTTGTGGAATAATTTGGAGGGAATTCAGCTGGACCACCTTGTCCAGCCCCTGCTCTGGCCAGGAAAGGATGATCCATGATCCATGACCCATGATCCATGATCATGGCCTGGCCTTGGTGACTTCCAGGGATGGGATAATAATGGAAGGCTGACGGGATCAGCATTCAGGGAAGCATTTCTCCCCCTCTTTCACATTTACAATAATCAGGGATTTAGGAATCCAGATATCCATGGCTTGAGCTGTCTTTGCTGTGGATTTGGAGCCTCCAGGTTGGCTCCAGCAGGTGCTTGTGAGGAATTGTTTCCCTTCCTTTAATCATTGAAGGATCCTGTTTTCCTTCCCATTTCCCGGGTTATTCCCATTCCGTTCCTCCGCTTTCTCCCTGTGCTGCAAATCCCTCCCAGATTACAGCCGGGATCCGGAGTGTTGGGTGTTTCCCCCTCTCATATTTATGATAAACAGGGATTTAGGAATCGAAATATCCGTGGTTTGAGGCACCTCTGTCTTTTCCCGTGGATTTGGAGCCTCCTGGTTGGCTTCAGCAGCTGCTGGGGGGGAATTTTTTTCCTTGAACTTCCTTCCCTGCTTTGATCCTTGCCTGTGATCAGCTCCAGCAGCGAGGGCTTTGAGGGAATATCCCGCAGAAATTTGGCTGTGCCCGGCTGCAGAGGCGCTGGAGGGTTTTTGGGAGATTCCCGATGAGTTGAGTGGGATCTTCTTGCCGACCAGTCTGATGGAAATTCCCCTTTCCGCTGCCTTTCCTTGGGAAACGGGATCCAAACGGTTTTTCTGGGATGCCTCCTGCCCGGCTGGAGCTCGTGTGCTGCCCCTCAGTGCAATCTGAATTTTGGGAAATATCCACATTCCTTCCTGCTTTCCTTACCCTCCTCAATCACAGGCTTTGGGCTGTGGGGAGGAAGAGACGTGGGAAGCGGATTCAGCGAATTCCTGCAGGGAGGAGGGAAGCCGGGAGCTTCTGATCCTTCCTGGAACTCCCTGAGGACTTCTGATCCTTCCTGGAATTCCCTAGGGAGAGCAGCAGGGCTGAGCTGAGCTCTCCTGCCCTTCCCAGATTCCAGCCAGGCCTTTCCCTTAGGGAATCCCTCTGAGGGATTTTTTAGGAATCACAGGAGGGGTCCCAGCCAAGGGTGATGGAGGTGATTCCTTGGAATTGGCCAAGGGAATTATTTTTAATTTTATTTTTAGTTTTAACTAAAAGAGGGAAGGTTCAGATGGATACTGGGAAGGAATTCCTGGCTAGGGGGGTGGGGACTGGGCTGGAATTCCCAGAGGAGCTGTGGCTGCCCCTGGATGCCAGGAAGTGCCCAAGGCCAGGAGCACTGGGATAGTGGGAGGTGTCAGGGGTGGGATGGGATTTAAGGTCCCTCCCAATCCAAACCATTCCAGGATTCCATGACCTCAAATTCCTGCGTGGGGAGGGCTCTGCGTTCCTCCCACTCCTGGGAGCTGCGGGAGCCCCACTCTGGCACTGGGATTGTTCCCATTTTTTGGAGCCTTTCCCAGTGGAGATGCTCCAATGGCTTTTCAGCACCCGGAGCTGGTGATGATTCCTGAGGGTCAGTGCTGATCATTCCCGGTTATTTTGGGTGTCTCTTCCGCCCCTCCATTATTAGGATAACCTGGAACTGGGGAGAACATTCCAAGGGTTTGTTTTCCAAATCTTTTGTCCTCATTTCCCATTGTTGGGATGGAGAATTGGAAGCTTCCTGGTGCTGTTCCTGGGGAGAATTTGACTTTCATCCTGGATTTTCCTGCTGGGATTTGCCTCTGGATGTGTTTGGGATTACGTAATCCTTTATCATTTTGTGTTATCCTGCAGTTGATTGATAAGATGCTAAAATTCCTGAAAAATGAGCCATTAATGGGAATCTGAGGGAGACAAAACCCTGCAGGAATGGTTTGTGCATCCGTTTTCCAAACTCATTAAATTTATTTTGGAAACCTCATCCCGTGATTTGCTGATGAAAGAACTCCAGAGCCTGCCAGGCTTTTTAATTAAAGAAGTAGGGATGGCATCAAAGGCCTTTTCCTCTGGTTTTGCTTTTAAAAACATGAAAAACCTGGAATTCTGGAAGCACAGGAAGGCTTCTCTCAGATCCTTGGGATCTGAGCTCGGAATGCAGCAATCTGAGGGGATCAAGGGCTGAAATTAACAGGATTCCGATAATTCCATTGAAAATGGGGATTTTTTTGGATGTCTGTTCTCAGGGTCAGTGAGAAACCTCAATAGAAATTCAGCAGCTTTGATGGTGGAACATAAAAGATGGGAATTCTGGAATAGTTTGTGTTGGAAGGGACCTTTAGAGGTCAATTTATTTATTGTGTTTTTATCTTTCCATCCAAATTTTTGGAGTTTTTTGTGTGTTGGATGGGAGGACAATAGGAAAAACGGACTCACATATCAAAAATGGCTTTCAAATGACTTTTATTTTATTTTGTTTTGTTTTGTTTTATTTTGTTTTATTTTATTTTATTTTGTTTTAATTTATTTTACTTGATTTTGTTTTATTTATTTATTTTATTTTATTTTGTTTTATTTTATTTTAGTTTTTTTATTTTGTTTATTTTATTTTATTTTATTTTATTTTATTTTATTTTATTTTATTTTATTTTTTTTATTTTATTTTAGTTTTGTTTTGTTTTATTTTATTTATTTTGTTTTATTTGGTTATTTTATTTTATTTTATTTTATTTTATTTTAGCACAGCCTGATCATGATAAAATATTCCTTTAAAGCTCTCAGGGCCGACCATTCCGCAGATCTTTTCCCAGCGCTGCCGTTATAGGAAATCTGTCAGTGGAAAATCCAATGTTTTTTGGTGACGTGGACAAACACGTTTGGTCCCGGCAGAGCCAGGATTTCCTGGGATTGGGGCCTTCAGCTCCAGCTTCCCTCTGCGCCCCTGGAGCTGCTGGGCTGGAGAAGGGGAAAAAGGGATTTGGAAAGCTGAGGAAAAGCTGGAATGTGCTGGGAAGATGTGGGGAAGTGTCTGGTGGGAGAGAAGAGCTTGGGAACAGCAAATCCCTGGAAGTGTCCCAGGCCAGGCTGGACCCCTGGGACAGCGGCAGGGCTGGAATGGGATGGGATTGAAGGTCTCTCCCAACCCAGAGCCGTCTGGGATTCTGGGATCCATCCCTTACGTAACTTTATCTTGGATACCGCTCCCTCCTCCTGCCTGAGGCAGCAATTCCCCCAAATCCCGCATTTCTCCGCATCAGGCTCCCTCCTTTTCTCCCTGAGATCTCTTTGGAGGCCCAGGAGAGAAAACAGGGAATGCTTTTTCCCTGGAGCCGGGCAGGAGCTTCCCTTTCCCCACGGATAATCCCAGCGAGCACTGATGGAGCTGAAACCGCGGCTCTGCCAAAATTCCCTGCTCACGCTTAATCAAACAGAATTCCTTCTGCTTGAGCAGCCTCCTTGTGCTGATCCGGTGCTTCTGCAGCCTCTGGATCAGCAGGCTCCCCGAGGAGTCCCATTTTTCCATGGATTTCTGTTGGAGGCTGAGCAGGAGCGAGCTTTGCCATGTGCGCTCGGCTGGATGGCTCGGGAGCTCCTAAACTTGATCTCTGCTATGGATCCACACCTGCTGCCAGGAACGGGAGGGATGGAAGAGGGAAAAGGGAATATCCAGCTCTCCATGGGAGCTGTGTCCTGCTGCAGCCGGAGCAGGGTTTGGGAATGGTGGGAAAGGGGAAGGCAAAGGGCTGGAATTTTTCCTGGAGTGCTGGGATGTGGGGATGCTGCTGGCTAAATATAGACCCAGACTGCTCCTCCTGGAGAAATTCATGGAGAGATAAAACCATGCAGTGCTGGAGTGCTGCTGATTCCCAGAATCCTGGAATGGTTTGGGATGGAAGGACTTTAAATCCCATCGCATTCCACAGGCAGGGACAGCTCCCACAATCCCAGGTTATCCAGCCCGGCCTTGGACACTCCCAGGATCCAGGGGCAGCCACAGCTTCTCTGGGAATCTGTGCCAGGGCCTGCCCACCCTCCCAGCCAGGAATTCCTTCCCAATATCCCAACTAAATCAAACCCAAACCTTCAGTTCAAAGCCATTCCCTCCTGTCCTTGTCACACAATGGCTCCTCGAATCCTTTATTTTATTGAAATCCAAGCCATTTTTTCTCTTTACCAACTTCTTCCCACTCCTTATTTCCCTCCTGGATCAGCTGGCAGTGCAGCTTTCCCTGGATATTTGCCCTCAGTGAATTATGGACGCTGCTGTTGGAGGATTTTGTCAGCAGCCTCCTCAGTATTATTTATTTATTGTTTCAATAATCGGCAGCAGGGCCCTGCCTCAGGCAGATGTGCTGCTCCCAACCCGCCAGGAACGCCCAGCTGGCTTTTCCATGGATACCTGTTCCTTGGCCTGGATACTTTTGTGCTCGTTATTCTTTATTTACAGCTCTGCACAACGTGGGGGTGTTCAATATTCCAGCTGCTTCCTCATGGACTCGCTCTCCTGAGGGATCGGGGCTTAGGAAAGGCCTTGAATTGCACCGGGGGAGGTTTAGGTTGGATATTTGGGAAAATTTCTTCACGGGCGGGGCTGTCCAGGCCTGGAACAGAGTCCCCATTCCTGGAGGGATTTAAAGCACCGTGGATGTGGGGCAGTGATGGGAATACTTGGACTCGATGCTCTGAGAGGCTTTTCCAGCCTAAACCATTCTGGAATTCCATGATTCCAGCTGAGCCGGCCTTCCTAGCCGGCTGTTGCAATCGATGTCTCCTGGAAAGGCACAAACCCCAAGCTCCCCTCCTGAACTCTGGGGTTCCTCTGCCTTTTCAGGGCTCTGAACCCCTGGAATTCTCTGGGAAGCGTGTGGGGAGCAGGATGTGCTGAGGGGAGAGGGGATGTCTGTGGACACTGGAATTCCTCCAGGGATGGGGATTGCTCCACCTGAGAGCCTTTTCCTGAAGGAATTGTCCCCAAATCCGCCCTGAGCTGCCCTGGCCCAGCCTGAGGCCTGAGCTCTCCTCCTGTCCCTGTTCCCTGCCAGCACAGCCCGACCCCCCCGCCTGTCCCCTCCTGCCAGGGAATTCCAGAGAGGGAAAAGATCCCTCGGGATCCTCCTTTGCTCCAGCCTCAGCCCCTTCCCAGCTCCCTCAGGAATTCTCCAGCCCCTTCCCAGCTCCCTCAGGAATTCTCCAGACCCTTCCCAGCTCCCTCAGGAATTCTCCAGCCCCTTCCCAGCTCCCTCAGGAATTCTCCAGCCCTTCCCAGCTCCCTCAGGAATTCTCCAGCCCCTTCCCAACCCCATTTCCCTCCCTGGACACTCTCCAGCCCCTCTCTTCCATCCCATCCCTTCCCAGACTCCCACACCTCCTGGGGATTTATCCTGTGGGAAGAACCCGAGCCAGGCCCCGTTGTTTTGCCGGATTTGTCCCAGCTGGGCGCTCCTGGTTTCCATGGAGCGGTTGGAGTTTAGGCCTTGCTTTGTGCCTCGTTCCCGGGTGGTTTTAGGCCGAGGTTTAGGGCAGAGCTGGGTTTTAGCTGGCTGTGAGTTACACAAGCGCCGAGGTCACGGCGGGGCCGCTGCAGCCGGGTGACGATAAAAGCGAGTGGCAGCACCACGGGGAGAGGCCTGGCGTGGGTAAAACGCTGGGACGTTCCGGACAGTCATCCCAAATGTCAGGAGGAGTTGGGAATTTCCCCTGGGGAAAGCTGTGCTGGGGCTGGAAACAGCCTGGAGGGCTGGGGGCTGCTCCTGCCGCCCCTCCCTGCGGTTCTCTGGGATTTGGGGCTGCATCCCTGTGGGAATGGCACTCCTGGGATGTGGTGCTCCCCACTCCTGGAGGACCCCAGGACCCTTCCTGGGGATGGAGATAAAATCTGCCCCTTTTCACTGACCCCTGAGCTGCCCTGGGAGGCCTCCAGGGAAGGGATCATCCTGCCAGGTTGGGAATGAATCCGGGAGCCCACATGGAGCCCACCAGTGCCCGTGACGGGATTCCAAAGGTTTGGGAGCTGTGTGTGCCGCTCCAGCTCTGGGGAGGCTGGGAACAGCTCCCTCCTCTAATTGCAATATTTATTACAAGTTCCTTGTCCTTCTTTTCCAGCCTTAGTGGCTCTTGGAGCTCCTGGGCACATGGTGCAGGAGATGAACAAATTCCAGAGCAAACTCAGTGCCTGGGATAAACCCCCAGGATTCCACTGCACATCCAGGCAGGGATGGGAATGGGGATGGGGCTGCCCGGAGCAGGGCGCTGTGTCAGGGTATCCCGGTGCCTATGGAGTCTGGAACCAGCGGGAAAGGGGAATTCTGCCCCAGCCGTGGGGCCAGCACAGATGGACATGGAGGTGCTGGAGAGTCCTGGGGCTGCTCCTGGGCTGAAGCCCCTCTGGAGCCAGGCTGGGAATGCTGGGAATGTTCCCCTGGAGAAGGGAAGGATCCAGGGAGAGCTGGGAATGTTCCCCTGGAGAAGGGAAGGATCCAGGGAGAGCTGGGAATGTTCCCCTGGAGAAGGGAAGGATCCAGGGAGAGCTGGGAATGTTCCCCTGGAGAAGGGAAGGATCCAGGGAGAGCTGGGAATGTTCCCCTGGAGAAGGGAAGGATCCAGGGAGAGCTGGGAATGTTCCCCTGGAGAAGGGAAGGATCCAGGGAGAGCTGGGAATGTTCCCCTGGAGAAGGGAAGGATCCAGGGAGAGCTGGGAATGTTCCCCTGGAGAAGGGAAGGATCCAGGGAGAGCTCCGAGCCCCTTGCAGGGCCTGGAGGGGCTCCAGGAGAGCTGGAGAGGGACTGGGGACAAGGGATGGAGGGACAGGAGCCAGGGAATGGCTCCCAGTGCCAGAGGGCAGGGATGGGTGGGATATTGGGAATTGGGAATTCCTGGCTGGCACAGGTTATTCCATGGCTGCCCCTGGATCCCTGGAGTGTCCAAGGCAGGGCTGGAGCAGCCTGGGGCAGTGGGAGCTGTCCCTGCCCATGGAATGGGTGGAATGGGATATAAGGTCACTTCCCACCCAAACCATTCCATGGGATTTGTGTCAGGGATGGCTTTGGGATGGTGAGAGGTCCTACAGCTGCTCTGGGGTGAGTCAGGTGCCCCAATCCCTCAGGAATCACCTCCTGCTCCATGGGGACAGCCCCAGGGAACGCGTGGGGGTGCCGAGAGGAGCGGAGCAGCGAGGCAGCCCCTTGGAGCAGCGATTTTCCTGCCGAGATTTCCTCTCCTCGTTAAGGTATCGATCTGCGGCCGCAGCCGGATCCGCCGGGACACGGCTCCGGGATCAATAACCCGGCACTGATTGGGATTAAGGACCTGGCACGGCTCGTGTCCCACAGGGAGAGCTCTCTCCATCTTCCTGCTCTCCCTGCTCCCGGCTGTGTCCCGGCTTTGGCTTCTCCAGGGATTTCGCGTGGGCTGGAGGTGGGCGTGGGGCTGCTTGTGGCTTCTGGGATATTTTTGGGATCGGTGTAACCGAGAAATGGAACATGTTTAAATTTAAAGTGTGTTGTCAGTGCAGGAAAGATCATGGAATTGCAGAATCATGGAATGGTTTGGGTGGGAAGGGGCCTTAAAGCCCCTCCAGGGCCACCCCTGTCGTGGCAGGGACACCTCCCACATCCCAGTCTCCTCCAGATCCCAATCCCAACCTGGCCTTGGACACAGCCAGGGATCCAGGGGCAGCCCCAGCTGGAATTCCATCCCAGCCCCTCCCCACCCTCCCAGCCAGGAATTCCTTCCCGATATCCCATCCGACTCTGGGCTGGGTGACAAGGTGGGGATCAGGTGCAGGCGGGGCTCGGTGACCTTGGAAAGCTTTTCCAGCCTCGGGATGCTGGGATTCTGGATGTGTGGGGGTTCCTGGGTACTGTGCTTGGTTGAGCCATGTTCCGAGTCCCAGATGAAAACACATCCCAGAGCTCCCCAAACTCTGATCCCTGTCAATGATCCATCCCTCTCCCTTTTTATTCCATAGAGTTACTCTTCCCATCTTTTTCCCCGTGGTGCTGAGCACATTCCCAGTGTTCCTCTGGAGCATTTCCTGCTCCACGTTATGCTGCAGACACTTTGAATTCCCGGGGCACGGAGCTGGGGATGGAATTTCCCCCACTGGAATATTGCTGGCTCCTGGGATTTATATTTAATATTCCCCACGATTTCCCTGCTCGGCAGCCAGACCTGGGCAGGGCTGGAAAGCTCGGAAAAATTCCTGGAGTGCTTTGTGCCAAGGACCTCAGCCAGGAAAAAAAAGGGGATTTTCCCTTTTTTTCTTTTTTTTTCCCACCTGGAAGAGGTTAAGAATTTAAAAACCGCGTGGAAAACATGCCTGGAGTTGTGGCTTGATCACGATGCCTGTGCAAGCATCCCAGATTTCTGCTGTAGATGGGATATTGGGAAGGAATTCCTGGCTATGAGGATGCTGAAGGCCTGGAATGGAATTCCCAGAGGAGCTGTGGCTGCCCCGGGATCTCTGGAAGTGTCCGAGGCAGGGTTGGATCACTGGGATAGCTGGAGGTGTCCCTGCCCATGGCAGGGCTGGGTTGGGATGGAATTGAAGATCCCTTCCCACCCGGCCCATCCCGGGATCCCACCTTGGTGTCTGTATTCCCACGGGAATGTCTCCAGGGTGTTTAGGGAATGCCAGGCCCTGGCTGCCGAGGCTGAGCTCACCTGGTAATGAATTCATCAGCAGAACTGCCTGGAATTAGCGCTCTGCTCCGGGAGAGGCTCCTAATTGGGAGTTAATGGCTCATTAGCGCTGAGCGGATCAGCCTGAGAGCCCCGGCACCACAAACAAAGCATTAATGATTTTCTGGGAGTGGGATCCAGCATTCCAGCGGCTGCTGCTGGCCCTGGCAGCACCGGGGTGCCGCTGGGCAGCAGCGGGGTCTGGGGGGCTCTGCCAAGGGAATTCCCTCGGGAATGCCCTTTGGGGTGTGGAAGGGCCGGGATGATGGGTGGGTGCCTGTGGCTTCCTGCTCTGGGGCTCCTCCCTGTTCATCCCAAACTGGGAACCTGGGAATGAGAGCGGCGTGGGAAAAGATGGGAAAAGGCAGCGGCTCCTACCCAGAAAGCTTTGGGAATGTAAATCCCAGGATTTCAGGATGGGTTGGCTGGGAAGGGATCTCAGAGCCCATCCCAGTCCACCCCTGACCATTCCCATTATCCCAGGGTGCTCCAAGTCCCCTCCAGCCTGGCCTTGGACACTTCCAGAGATGAGAAGGAGACACTTCCAGGATTGCTGGAGAGGGACCTGGGACAAGAAGTGACAGGACCCAGGGAATGGCTCCCAGTGCCAGAGGGCAGGGATGGATGGGATATTGGGAATTGGGAATTCCTGGCTGGCACAGGTTATTCCATGGATGTCCCTGGATCCCTGGAAGTGCCAAGGCCGGGCTGGAGCAGCCTGGGATGGTGGGATGGGATTTCAGGTCCCCACCCAAACCAGGCTGGGATCCTGGGAAGGTGTGGCAGCGCCTCTGCAGCCCACCAGGATTTTTCCTGGAAGCAAAGCAGTGCTCTGACATTTGGGATGGGAAAAGGCAAAGAACCAGAATTCCCAATGTCATAAACACCGAGCAGCTTCTGAAACCTTCAGAGGGAAAAAAAAGGCATCGCTTTCCCTAAAATGGCAAAAATGCTGCAGCCGGGGAGGCTTTTGAGGCGGCCTGGGGAGAGCTAAATCATCAGCGCGGGCACGGCAGGCAGGGCTGGCGTGTAAAATTAGAAACCCCTGGCAGGCATGTGGGATTGGGGCAGCTCGGGCTGGATGTGGCCATTGATCCTCCTGGGAATAACGAGCCCGCTGGATTCCAGCACATCCCCAGGGATGGAGGCCCTAATTAACCTTCCCTGGCTGCGGGATCGGGATCGCCTCCCTCCCTTCCCACGCTGCAGGAAATGATTTCCCTGTGCCTCCCTCGGATCGGAGCCACGGGCAGGGAGCAGCATCCAGGAGCCTCTGCTGCAGGAAATGTGGGGCCTGTGGGGTTTGGGAATGGTCATCCCAGGAGTTCTGCTCTCCCCCGGGAGAGGTTTGAGGGTGCTGCGTGTGGAGGAGCAGCTCGGAGGTGTTGAGCACCTGGGGGCATCGGGAGAGTGTCAGCAAGGGAGGAAATCCAGCATGGAATTGCTGAGGGCGTGGAGATGCTCTTTGGGAATTCTTTCCTAGGTTTTCCATGTTGGGGAGGTCCCAGTGGGATCTCTGCTCGCTGCATGGGAAGGGGAAACTGCCCCATCCCTGGGAGTGTTCCAGGCCAGGCTGGAGCAGCCTGGGGTAGGGGGAGACAGGGGTGGAATGGGATGGGATTCCATGTCCTTCCCAACCCAAACCACTCCGGCAGTCTGCCATTCCATGGGATTTGTATGGATTTGTGTGTCTGTGGCCCAGCAAGGCGTGTGTGGATTCCCAAAGAGCCTTTTCCAGCCGCAAATCCAGCCTGACAGCCGTTCCCACAGAGCTGCCAGCCCTGATCCTCTCTTTCCTGGGAATCTGTTCTCCTGATGCCAGGCAGGGAATGTTTGTCAGCTCCTCCCGCCGGCTGCGTGCCACAGTCTATGTTTAGCTCAAGGGCTGCGGTGTTAGAGCTGTGCACGGATCTGAAATCCACAGCAGGAGCTGTTCCGGATGCTGGGAATGGGAAGCGGGATGTTCCCAGTGCCAGAGGGATGCAGGTGAGGGGCTGGAAAAGCTGCTCCACCGCAGCCTCAGCAGCTGCGTGGGGCACAGAGGAGCAGAAGGATCCCTCAGAACAGGAGGGTTGGGATTGCCAGGGGCTGCTGATCCCCTTCTGCAGGCTCTGGGGCACCCCCTGGATCCAGCCCCGGGACGCTCCCGGGATCACGGCAGTCTGTGTTCTCCAGGAATTTGAAATATGGGATCCCACGAGGGGACACTGAATGAGGTTTGCAGAGAAGTGTGGAATAGCAGAGCTGGGAGGAACTGACAGGATCGTGGATCCAGCCCCTGGCCCTGCACAGACACCCCAAAACCCCAGCCTGGGCATCCCTGGATCCAAACACTGCTGGAGCTGCGGCAGCCTCGGGAATGTGCCCGTTCCCTGGGGAGCCTGAGCAGTGCCAGCACCCTCGGAGGGAAGAACCTTGCCTGATCTCCATCCCAACCCCTTCTGGCACAGCTCCAGCTGTTTTCCCTCTGCCAGGATCCATTTGGAGGGGTTTCTCCTGGAATTCCTTGGCCAGGCAGAGGCAGCAGGTGAGGAGCAGGAGTCGCAGAGCAGCTTTGTTGGAAGCAGCTCCGGGGATGAATCGATGGACTCCAAACATTGGGTGTTTTAAAGACACTCAACAAATGGATCCCTAAATCCTGAGAGGTTATTCCCAAACCCTGCTCCCTGCTGTAAAATCATGGAATCCCAGCCCGGTTTGGCTGGAAAGGGACCCTGAAGCTCATCCAGCTCCACCTTCCCCTATCCCAGGTTGCTCCGAGCCCCATCCAGCCTTGGCCACTTCCAGGGAAGGGAATTCCAGAGCTCTTCTGGCCAATCTGAAGTGGATGATCCCTGCTGTGGGTGCAGGATATTCTCAGCTCAGAAAGTGGCTGCTGACTGTTCTATTCCCATCAGTCTCCCATTTTCCATCGGTGCCTGCAGGCAGGGATGCAGGCAGGAGCAGTTCTCCCTCTGGCAGCGCTCAGGGAGCATTCCCAGATCCCAGGAATGCTCTCTCTGCCTGTGTGGCCCTGCTGGAATTTCCTTCCCAGGAAATTGTCCCTTTCCATGTGAGGAGAGCTGGGTTTTCCAGCCGGGAAGGCAGCTCTGGGTGGCTCGGGGTGTTTGTGGGGCTGCAGAGGGAAGCTCTATTTCGGTGCTGAGCCCATATGGCCGGGTGGGTGTTTGGAGAGGGGAGGGGAGGGCTCACGATGGAAATGTTCCCGTTTGGAGAGCAGAAAATATTGTAAATAGCTCTGGGGCTTTCTCCTCTTTCCTCCCTGCTCCCCAGACTCCCCTCAGGTGTTGCTCTGACCTCCACTGCTCTCCTGGGATTGAACAGAGCGTTCCTTTCCCCCCTGGCTCTTCCCCAGCATTCCCAACATCCAGCTACAAGTGAATCCCCTCATTTCCAGCTGCACTTTGGAGCCCTAACTCCATGAAAAGCAGAACCAGCTCTTTTTCCTTTTAGGAAAATCCCTCTGAGACCATTCCCAACCATTCCCAGACTGCCCAGGCCACCTCTGCCCCATGTCCCCACATCCACAGGGCTTTGGAATTCCTCAGGGATGGGAAGTGCCAGGGCTGCTCAGCCCTTTCCCTGAAGGAGTTTTTTCCCTGGCACAGATTCCCAGAGAAGCTGTGGGTGCCCCTGGATCCCTGGAAATGACCCAGGCCAGGCTGGACAGGTCTTGGAGCAGCCTGGGATGGTGGGATGGGATTTAATTTCTTTTCCAACCCGAGGCAGCCTGGGGTTCTCTGTTCAGCATAAGGAATGTTTCCATAGGGCTGTGCTGTCAGGAAAAATCTGGGAATACTTGAGGCCGGTGGGAGCTCTGGAGAGCACCCACAGCATTTTCCAGGGCATGGGTGGGCAATTCCAGCTTTTATCCAAACCCTATTTCATCCATGTCCCCAGCTGCCTGGGAATATCCCCATCCAAGGAGAGGGGATCCATCGCCTCTCCCATTCCCATCCCTCATCCCTTTCCCCCCTGCCCTTCCCGGTGCTTCCCAGCAGGAGCTGCCTGGAGCAGGGAATGCAATCCTGCCCTTCTGTTGCTGCTGCTGAGTCAACCCCAGCCGGGTGGGAGGGAATGATGCAAACCTGGGAAGGCGGCAGATGGCTCTGGGAAAGGAACCTGCTCCGAGGAGGGAGCTGGAGGGGCTGGGATCCTGACGGCCCTGACGCATTCCGGCCGTAGGGAAGAGGAACGGAGCGGAGCCTGGGGTTGGGATTAAGGGAAAAAACAAATCAGGAGAGGATAAAAATAGCAGAGCCAGGATTAATTACTGCGTGGAATGTGTGCTGTTGCATGGAATGTCTGATCCAGATAACTGCTCCTGCCTCAGCTTTTCCA
Organism: Cyanistes caeruleus; assembly: GCF_971803275.1. Taxonomy (NCBI): domain Eukaryota; kingdom Metazoa; phylum Chordata; class Aves; order Passeriformes; family Paridae; genus Cyanistes; species Cyanistes caeruleus. The sequence goes on from NC_141707.1 coordinate 40,392,599, forward strand.
AGAGGATGGAAAACCCTGCTCCAGGCCCAGAAGGGCAGCCCTGCAGGCTCCAAACTTTCATTTTCCCCTCTTTTTTTTGATACAGCAAAAGGAGGTTTCTCACCTGCCAGCTGCATCCCTGGATGTGGGAGCAGGAGCAGGATGTTCCTGCTGCTGCTTCCATGGGATTTTGGAAACCTGCCGTGATTTGGGCTAAGGATGGTCCTGGCAAACAGCAGGATGAGCTGCTGAGGGTGCCAGGGAAACTGGGGGTGTGAGGGATTAAAAAGTGTCCCTGGAAGAGGCCTGGCTGATAAGGAAAATGCCTTTGGTGTCATGGCTCTGTTTAAATGTCAGGAATGCTCTGGGAGAACAGCGGGAATAGCACAGAGGTATTTCTGGAATGGAAATAAAGCACGAGTCTGGATTGAGGAGCAGGGCAGGAGCCTGGGATTGCTCCTCGGGCTGAGGAGAAATAAAGGGATTTTTTGGGATAAAACCATGTCTGACTGACAGGATCTCGAGCCAGGGGAGCGTGGGATGGTTGGAAGGGATCTTGGAGATCATTTTGCACAGAGTTCACGTGTTAAATCTCTGTGGGTTGGAATTCCCTGGCATTAAAATTCCTAGAGCAGCTGTGGCTGCCCCTGGATCCCTGGAAGTGGCCAGGGCTGGATGGGGCTTGGAGGACCCTGGGATAGTGGGAGGTGTCCCTGCCCATGGCTTGGAATTAGAGGGTCTTTAATCATCTTCCAGCCCAAACAATCCTGGGATTCTGTGGTGTTTCCATGGATTCATAAAGGGCTTTTCATGCTTGGTACCCTTAGGACACATTTGGTGTCTTCCATGTCAGGAAATGCTGTATTTTTATTCTCCTTAAGCAAAATGGGTTTTTATGGAAAAAATTGCCTCAGCATCCTCCCAGGGAACAATTCCCAATTCCCAATATCCCACCCATCCCTGCCCTCTGGCACTGGGAGCTATTCCCTGGCTCCTGGCCCTCCATCCCTTGTCCCCAGTCCCTCTCCAGCTCTCCTGGAGCCCCTTCAGGCCCTGCAAGGGGCTCGGAGCTCTCCCTGCATCCTTCCCTTCTCCAGGGGAACATTCCCAGCTCTCCCTGCATCCTTCCCTTCTCCAGGGGAACATTCCCAGCTCTCCCTGGATCCTTCCCTTCTCCAGGGGAACATTCCCAGCTCTCCCTGAATCCTTCCCTTCTCCAGGGGAACATTCCCAGCTCCCCAGCCATGGACTGGACATTCTGGAGCATTCCAGCCATCCTGGCTTCAATCAGGGCCAGCCTGGAGCTGAACTTCCATGGAAAACATGGAAGTGCAGGGGGAGAGGAGGAGCCTGAGAGCTGGAACCCCCCTGGATCAGGGGCTGACCCCTGGCTGTGTCCCGGTTTTCCCAGGCTGGTTGCAGCTCTCAGCCTTCTGTCACATCAGGATATCCCGGTTTTCCTGAGAAAAGTGGGATGAGCCAGCTGCTATCCCTGTGTTTGGAGTGACGCTGGCCCTGGATCCCTGTGAGCATCCCAGGCCAGGTTGGACACAGTGGGAGGTGTCCCTGCCATGATTTCCCCTGTGACCCAAAGCGTTCCATCAATCCCTCTGGAAGAGGAGGAGAGTGTGGGAATCCTTTTCCCTGCAGCAGCAGATCCTGGCTCAGTCCTACAGGAGCAGAGGGTGAGCGCTGTGGGGTTTTGTGTCCAGTCCTAATCGGGCTTTGCTCTTCCCTTCTTGGGCCTTAAACCACAATTCCCAATTAGCTCCGTTAGCAGAAATCCATCGGATTTTGCCTTGTGATGCATTTTTAGCTGGTGTTTTGGAGCTTTTACAGATAAACTGCAGGTTTGAGGTGGATCAATGCCCAAAAATGCACAGGGAAGAGCCCCTGCCTCAGCCCCAGGGTCTTAACCTGCAGGGCAGGAGCTCTTCCGAAGGAAAAAGTTAAAAACCTGGCAAAAAGAAGGATATTTGTGCATTTTGGCCAGGAATTCCTGCTGGAGATTCCTCTTCCTCCCCATCCTAGGACACAGAGATGCCCTTTTTGTGGCTGCTGGGAGCAGGTGCTGCTGAGTCTCTGTAATTCCCAATAAATTCCCTCTTTCCCCACGGGTGAGGATGAGCTTTTCCCTGTTGGGAAGGACACTCGGTGTCCCTGTGTCCAGCAAACTGCGCTCCAACAGCTCTGAAGGTGAAATTCCCAACATTCCTTTGGAGAGGGGAAATTTTGGGTGCCAAAATTGCTTCTGAGGCCTCTCCCAGAGCAGGGAGGGGGTTTGTAAAAATCTGATTAATGATCCGTGATTCCTCAGGCAGCGGCCAACCTCGGGAATAATCAAATGGGATAAATAACAGGGCTGGGATTCTTTTCAAGGCAATTTATGATGAGCTCTAGGAAACAGCCGGCTCCATCTGGGTCCTTTGGAAATTTGGAAGTAATTGGAGGATTATTAGAGGCTGGAATTAGTCAAAGCATTTATTTACGGCTTTTTTTTTTTTTTGGCCTCCATCTGCCCCCTCATTAATCCGGGGATGCAGCTCCGAGCTGGGCTGACAGCGAGTCACAGGATCATGGAATGCCTTGGAATGGAAAGGAAATTAAGGATCATCCTTAATTGGATGGTTGGGACACCTTCCACTATCCCAGGCTGCTCCAAGCCCCATCCAAGTGGCCTTGGACACTTTTAGGGATGGGGCAGCCACAGCCCCTCTGGATTCCCTGTAGGCACAACAAGCATTCCCTGGTTTGGAAGCGATGGAGAGGGGTTTTGTTGGATATTTTGGGATATTTCTCCCGGAATCTGTGTGCTGCTGTACCTGTTCAGGTGGGGTTTGTGTGCGGGCAGAGCTCTGCTGGCTCGGCGAGGGGGGCTGAGCTGGGAGCAGGGAACAAAACGCTCCAAAGCTTTTTCCTTTGACAAACGGCTCCTTAATTCCATAATAAATAATTCTGCTCCAGGCAGCCTGTTTGCTTCTAAGCCAGAGCTGGGAATTTATCCTGGAAATGAATATAAACCGTGTGGGGAACTCGGGAAGGCGGGAGCAGGCCCCTGATGGGGGTGGGGGTGTCGGGTCCTGCTCAGGGGGAACCCTGAGGGGAAAAAAGCTCAGAAAATGAGAACCCACCCATACCGACAGTAGGAACTGAAAATTGGGAGCCAGGAGGGATATCCATGAGCAAAATGAATGGAATATAGTCCTGGGGTGGTTGGCAGGAGGGCTGGCAGAGGTGGGGAGCGGGCAACTGATCCCGCTGTTTCTGTGGGATAACATGGAAATACTCGGGAATTTGGGGTTTGGTGCTTTCCAGGAGGGGTGGTGGGGACACAGGTCCTGGTGTGGGATGGAGCCCCTCTGCTCTGGAGCCCAGCTGGGAGAGCTGGGAATGTTCCCCTGGAGAAGGGAAGGATGCAGGGAGAGCTGGGAATGTTCCCCTGGAGAAGGGAAGGATCCAGGGAGAGCTGGGAATGTTCCCCTGGAGAAGGGAAGGATGCAGGGAGAGCTGGGAATGTTCCCCTGGAGAAGGGAAGGATCCAGGGAGAGCTGGGAATGTTCCCCTGGAGAAGGGAAGGATGCAGGGAGAGCTGGGAATGTTCCCCTGGAGAAGGGAAGGATCCAGGGAGAGCTGGGAATGTTCCCCTGGAGAAGGGAAGGATCCAGGGAGAGCTGGGAATGTTCCCCTGGAGAAGGGAAGGATGCAGGGAGAGCTGGGAATGTTCCCCTGGAGAAGGGAAGGATCCAGGGAGAGCTCCGAGCCCCTTGCAGGGCCTGAAGGGGCTCCAGGAGAGCTGGAGAGGGACTGGGGACAAGGGATGGAGGGACAGGAGCCAGGGAATGGCTCCCAGTGCCAGAGGGCAGGGATGGATGGGAAATTGAGAATTGGGAATTCCTGGCTGGGAGGGTGGGGAGGGGCTGGGCTGGAATTCCCAGAGCAGCTGTGGCTGCCCCTGGATCCCTGGAATGCCCCAGGCCAGGCTGGATGGGATTTGGAGCAGCCTGGAACAGTGGGAGGTGTCCCTGCCCATGGCAGGGCTGGGATGGGATTTAAGATCCATTCCCATCCCAACCATTCTGGAATCCTGGTGTTGCTGGAATACAAGTGTGGAACAGCAGAACAACACCAGGAGCTCAGAGCCAGGGCTGAGGCGTTGCTGAGAGAACAGAACACAAAGGAAAAGCTGGAAAACACAGCAGAGCTGGAAGAAAAGCTGGGAATTGATTTCTTGTCCTGGCCATGGCAGCACCTCTCAGCAGTGTCCGTCGGCTGACACATATTCCCAAAAATGTTGGGAATATCGGCTCTTTTTGTGCCCTTGGGTTTGCTGGGGAGGGAGAGAAATGGATTTGAAGGACAAATGATATTCCTGCAAGTATTTTTCCCTCCAGTGAGCTGGTGTGGGAACAAAACAGAATCTGCGGCTGATTTTCCTGAGATTCTGCTGATACGTTTTTCCATGGTAATAGTGGGCACAAAATTCCTCCTTGGAAAAGCCTGTGGGAGAGGCAGGACCATGGGGCAGGAGGTGGAAATAGCCCTTGGGACATTGCCATGGGATTTGCTGGGATGGGAATGTGGATGTGGATGCAGATTGGGACAGGGATTTGAATGGGAGTTTGGATGGGAATGGGAATGCAGATGGATCTGGGTCTGGAGATGTGGATGCAGAAGGGGATGTGGGTGGGGATGCAGATGCCAATGTGGATGCAGATGTGGATGGGGATGTGGATGGGGATACAGATATGGATAGGGATGCAGATGCAGATGTGGATGAGTATACAGATGTGGTACGGATGCAGATGTGAATGAGGATTCAGATGTGGAATCCCACATTCAGTCCCTGAGGAGGTGCCAGTCGGAGTCGGGGCTGAGGCCCAGGAGGGGAAGCTCTGGGAGCTGCTGCTGAAGCCACTCCTGAGCAGCTGCAGAGTGAGGGCACAGCTGGAAGAGGAGCTCCTGAGCAGCTGCAGAGTGAGGGCACAGCTGGAAGAGGAGCCCTGGAGCAGCTGCAGAGTGAGGGCACAGCTGGAAGAGGAGCTCCTGAGCAGCTGCAGAGTGAGGGCACAGCTGGAAGAGGAGCTCCTGAGCAGCTGCAGAGCGAGGGCACAGCTGGAAGAGGAGCTCCTGAGCAGCTGCAGAGTGAGGGCACAGCTGGAAGAGGAGCCCTGGAGCAGCTGCAGAGTGAGGGCACAGCTGGAAGAGGAGCCCTGGAGCAGCTGCAGAGTGAGGGCACAGCTGGAAGAGGAGCCCTGGAGCAGCTGCAGAGTGAGGGCACAGCTGGAAGAGGAGCCCTGGAGCAGCTGCAGAGTGAGGGCATAGCTGGAAGAGGAGCCCTGGAGCAGCTGCAGAGTGAGTGGCACAGCTGGAAGAGGAGCTCCTGAGCAGCTGCAGAGTGAGGGCACAGCTGGAAGAGGAGCTCCTGAGCAGCTGCAGAGTGAGGGCACAGCTGGAAGAGGAGCCCTGGAGCAGCTGCAGAGCGAGGGCACAGCTGGAAGAGGAGCTCCTGAGCAGCTGCAGAGTGAGGGCACAGCTGGAAGAGGAGCCCTGGAGCAGCTGCAGAGTGAGGGCACAGCTGGAAGAGGAGCTCCTGAGCAGCTGCAGAGTGAGGGCACAGCTGGAAGAGGAGCCCTGGAGCAGCTGCAGAGTGAGGGCACAGCTGGAAGAGGAGCCCTGGAGCAGCTGCAGAGCGAGGGCACAGCTGGAAGAGGAGCTCTCCCAAACTGCCCTTTCCCTCAGAATCGCAGCTTTTCCCTAAAGCCTTCAAGAATGGGATTGCTTCCACTGCACTCCATGAACAGGAGCACCTGGCTCTGGGTGGAAATCCCCTGGGAACTACAGAACACGTCCTGGGTGAGGCTGTGGGATGGCTCCAGGTGTGCTCCTGCAGATGTGAGGCCTCCCTGGCAGCGGGAGCAGCATCCAGTGCTAAAATCCCTGGATTCACATTTTCCTCCCGAGAGATAAAGTGGGAAACAGAGTTCTGTCTTGTGACCAGCAGAAAACCAACACCAATTCCATCAGCAGTAGCATGAGGTGGGATAAACTGGAATTTTCCTGGCTGTGTGTCACGTTCCATCCCACTCCCTCTCGCTGCAGCCCCGCTGTTGTTTTTCCTGTGCCTTCCCAAGTTCCTTCCCTTTGCTCCTGGCTCCTGGTGAGCCAGGCAGGGGATGTGTTTGCAGAGGTGGATGGAGCTTCCTGAAATCCAAATGTCACATTTCCACTCGGAGGAGCGAGTGGCAGCGTAATTCTATTTACAGATTTCTGCAGAGAGTGGTTAAAAATAATGGTAATAATAATAACGAGGATAAAAAAAGAGCAGGATTTCTTCTGGAAACTTCCAGAGCATCATCTCCCTCTGATTCCCAGGGGTCACCAGGGTGGCTAGGTCTGGTGCTTGAGGGGACTTTACGGTGGGAGGAAGAGGAAGGGCAGTGTTGTACCTTAGTCATGGATTTTATTCCCTGTTAATGTTTCGGAGCTGGATCCCGGCCCGGCAGCGATGGATGTGGGAGCAGATTGCTGGGGAGGCCTTTGAGGAGGAATAAATGAATTTGTAGGACTGGCTGCTGGGTTGGGATGTGCTGGTGAGGGGCTGGTTTTGTGAGGGACACATGGGATAACTCAGGAATGCTTTAGGAGCTGACAAGTCCCGTTCACCCCTGCAGCTCCTGCTTCGGTCCCAGGGCCCTCAGACAGCCCCGGTGTCCCTTTGGCAGCAGCACCTTCACAAAGGGCCTGCAAATGTAGGTGGGAATTCCTCAGTTCCACCTCTTCCATGGATGCTGGCTCCTTTCCCCTCGGGAATGACGATTTAACAACTGTAGGATCCTAAAACCACGGAATCCTTACGGTTGGAAAAGACCTTTGAGGCCACCAAGTCCAACCATCGGGCAGCGCTACTGCCCCACATCCCCAAGTGCCACATCCACAGGGCTTCAAAGTCCCTGCAGGGCTGGGGACTCCACCACAGCCCTGGACAACCCTTTCCATGAAGGAACTTTCCCTCATAGCAAACTAAACCTGCCCTGGTGCATCATTTCCTCCAAACAAGGGCAGGCCAGTGCTTTTTATTTTTAATATATATTTAAACCCGTGGAATTAATTCCATGGAATTGCTCCAGGATTTCTGTGCATCCCAAATTTCCTGGAACTGGTGGAAGCTTTTCCTCCCTTCTCCTTGCAGGGATGACGTGCCAAGCCAGGACATCCTACACGGAGGACGAGGTGCTCTGGGGCCATCGCTTCTTCCCGGTGATCTCCTTGGAGGAAGGCTTCTTCAAAGTGGATTATTCCCAGTTCCACGCCACCTTCGAGGTGCCCACCCCGCCCTACAGCGTGAAGGAGCAGGAGGAGATGCTCCTCATGTCCTCGCCCCTGATCCCGCCCGCCGTCAGCAACAGCAAGGAGAGGAACAACTCGGTGGAGTGCCTGGATGGGCTCGACGAGGTGGGCACAAAGCTGCCCTCAAAACTGCAGAAAATCACCGGGAGGGACGACTTCCCGAAAAAACTGCTCAGGATGAGCTCCACCACCTCGGAGAAGGCCTACAGCATGGGCGATCTGCCCATGAAACTCCAGCGCATCAGCTCGGTGCCCGGCAACTCCGAGGAGAAACTGGGCTCTAAGACCACGAAGATGATGTCGGATCCCATGAGCCAGTCGGTGGCCGAGCTGCCCCCCAAGCTGCAGAAGCTCTCGGGGGGCGGGGGGAGGATGGAGGGGAACCTCCCGCCCAAACTGCGCAAAATGAATTCCGACCGCTTCACATAACGCGCCGGGCCCGGGGGATCCCACGCGGCCGGGACCGCGGGGCCAGCGGGGGCTGCCGGGGGCTCGGGGCCGCCGAGGAGCCGGGAGGGACTCGAGGGAGCCGGGAGGGACTCGAGGGAGTCAGGATGGACTCGGTGCTCCGGGAGACGGGAGCATCCCACGGGATTCTGAGCCAGGGCCGCGTCCTCGGCGTGTACGATCCCAGCGCATGCAATAATAGTGTGCAACCTCTGCATCTAGTCCGTGGCATGACTCCTCCTGTATTTATACTCTGTATCCCGAAAAACACGCAGAGGGGCCTTCCTTCCCCTGTATTCCCCAGGGAATGGGGCCGACACGGAGCGGGGAACTCGCAGGGTAAGTTGAACTTGAGTTGAAAGCGTTTGGGATTTTTGTTTTTCCTGCTGTGGGTCGTGATTTGCTCACCCGAGTTGTTTGCTGCATGTGGTTTGTTTTTTTTTTCCCTCTAAGGAGGTGTTTTGGTTCACCCCTCACACTGAAGCTGCTCGCCTTAAATCCACTGCTGGGTTCTAGTTTGCTTTCAGGGATTTCTTTTTTTTTGGGGGGAGGGTTTTGTTCCCTGTGTCGAAGCCACCGGGAAAAACACTGGGGGTAAAAAAATAAATAAATCTGTATTTCATTAGGCTTTGTTTAGAGAAGAAACTTGTGTTCTTAAGCCTGGGCAAAGTGATAAATAAATGACTCAAGTTCACACTTTAGGTACAATTGGTAACATTTTTATAAAGTCTTCATGTGTGGAAGGAAATCAGCAGAACGTGCTGACTTTCTCCTGTTGCTGAAACATCCAACCATGAAGGAAGCTGTGTGTGCCCCTGGTGCCAAGCTGGCTGTCCCCTTGGAGGAACTGCACCCCAAAAGCAGAGCCCCGATCCCCCCGATCCCTCTGGGCCTGCCTTTCCCCTCCAGGGTGGTCCCAAGCCGGGCTCTTCGGTGGTGGGAGCCCTGCTGGACCTTGTTTTGAGCCGAAGGTCACCCTGGGTGCTGCGGGAGGTTGGATGAGGGTTGGAATGCTGGGGCTGATTCCTCTGTGGTGGTGTTTGGGCCCCCTTTGCCCGCCTGGATTGGGATTTGTGCCAGGGCCTGCAGGTGGTGGAACACCTCCCCGAAATCCACAGGGCTGAGGTGCCCGTGGAACCCCTGGGCTGTGTTTGGGGCCTTCCAGAGGCTCCTGGAGGAGGTTTGGGATAGACGGGTGGCACTGTCACAGCTTGGGCAGGGAAAGCACCCGGCAGCAGCTGAGAGCGGGGCTCCGAGTGCCTGAAACCCTTGGGATCACATCCAGCCACTCCCGGCGCTGGAACATCCATGGCTGGGCACCTCTGGCTCCGAGTGCCTGAAACCCTTGGGATCACATCCAGCCGCTCCCAGCGCTGGAGCATCCATGGCTGGGCTCTGGCTCCCAGCCCTCCCTGCAGCCGTGGATTGCTGGATAATTAATAACGGAGCGGGTTCTCAGGGAAAATTGGGATTTTATAGATGAGGACATGGAAGAAGGGCTTGGGAATCCAGCCCTGCTGGAGCTGGCATTTCCCTGGGAGTTTCAATGTGTGACTGTCACCGTATTCCCAAGGGCTTTGGACAATTCCCAGAGTTCCTTTCCGTGGTTTATCCTGATCTTACTCTTATTCTTTTCTTCTATTCTAATTCTATTATTTTCCTTATTCTATTTTGTTTTATAGCTTTTCCTTATTCTTGTTTATTCTAATGATTTTTCTTCTATTATTCTTCTTAACCCATTACTTCTCTATCCCTTATTTTATTCTTCAGTCTATTTTTTATTCCTATTCCATTCTCATTCTGTTCTATTCTATTTTCTCTCCTACTTTATTTTATTCTAACCTCTTACTCTATTTTCTATTCTTAGTCTTGATCTATTTTTATTCTTATTCTCCTCTTAATATATTCTATTTCCTATTCTTATTCTTGAGCTTGTCTTGTTGTAGTCTATATTCATTCTATTCGAACTTTAATTCTATTCTGATTTTAATTTATTATTCTATTCTATTCTATTCTATTCTATTCTATTCTATTCTATTCTATTCTATTCTATTCTCTCCTTTCTATTTTCTATTCTTTTTTCTCTTTTTTCTCTTTTTTCTATCATTTTTTCTCTCTTTTCTCTTTTTTATCTTTTCTATCCTTTTTTCTCTTCTTTTTTTCTCTTCTTTTTTTCTCTTTTTTCTCCTTTTTATCTTCTTCTTTTAATTTTTTTTCTCTTTTTTCCCTTATTTTTTCTCTTCTTTTTTCTCCTTTTTTTTCTCTTCTTTTTTCTCTTTTTTTAACTCCTTTTTTCTCTCTTTTTTCTCTCCTTTTTCTCTTTTCCATATCCTATCCTGTCCCATTTTATTCCACTGTATTCCCTGCCTCTGGCACAGCAGCCCAGGTGCAATTTGGGGTTCCCCAGGGGTATCTCCACAAATCCAATGGAAAACATTCCAGGGAGAAGAGCTGGAGCTGGGAAAAAACCCCTCTAAAACCACCCTGGAAGTGGGACAAAAACTGGAAAAGGAGCCTCACTTAATCCAATTAATGCCATAAAAATCCGAAGTTGGGATTACCTGGAAAATTCTGATTTTTAAATGAAAATGTGCCAAAAAAAGCAAATATTAAGGGAATTATTGCTGTGGTAAAAACCAGTCTGGGTGCTGGAGGGGCCAGGGTTGTTGGGTTTTAAATCCATCCCTGCTGGATGCAGAATTCCCAAGGTTTGTGGCCGGGATTGAGGTACGAACACAGGCACCTGTCTGGATTCATTTATTTTAGGAACTTCCTCGTGTTCATATTTCATTTTTCTGGTGTGCTCATTTTATTTTAATTAATTAATGAACATCTGCAGCCGGCCCTTGCTTCTGCTCATTAAAAAGAACTGTAATTAATGAGGATTGATTGATTGATCGATTGCACAGCCGGTCTGTGTTCTCTCCTGCTGAATTCCCGCTTGAATTCTCCTGGAAATTGTAAATATTTCCATTAAAATAAAAGAGGAAATAAAATAAATGAAAGTGGTTTTGTCTCCCTGGGATTTAATGTGAATTTAGTCTTAGATTAAGGATTTGAGGAGAAATTTTAGTGCTGGGCACCAACACTTGGGGAGGAAAAAAAAAATTAAAAAATTAAAATACATTAATAATTATAATTAATATAAACATAGTAACAATAATATAAACATAAAATATAAATATAATTTGTTGATAATTATTAAATAATACATCACAATCTAAGTAGAGTAATAATAAAGTAATAAAAATTAATAAGATCAACATTGTTATTATTATTAATAATAATAATAATAGTAATAATAATAATGGTAATAATAGTAATGATGTTATGTATTAAAGCCCCACTGATCGAGGTTTGCTCCCCATTCCCAAACTCCTGCATTTATTCCCAGCTCTCATTTATTCCCGATGCTTTGGGGATTTGGGATCTGCATCCCTGGCCCCAATTAAAGGCAGGAGAAGATGGATGCAAGGCAGGGATGGGCCTGGAACAATCCATGGACACGGAATAAACCATGGATATCGAACAGTCCATGCATATGGAATAACCCATGGACAGGGAGCAATCCATGGAAACAGAACAATCCATGGACGTGGAATAATCCATGGACATGGAATAATCCATGGACATGGAATAATCCATGGACACGGAATAACCCATGGACATGGAATAACCCATGGACATGGAATAATCCATGGACACAGAACAATCCATGGACATGGAATAATCCATGGACACGGAATAATCCATGGACATGGAATAATCCATGGACACGGAATAATCCATAGATATGGAATAATTCATGGACACAGAACAATCCATGGACACGGAATAATCCATGGACACGGAATAAACCATGGATATGGAACAGTCCATGCATATGGAATAACCCATGGACAGGGAGCAATCCATGGAAACAGAACAATCCATGGACATGGAATAACCCATGGACATGGAATAACCCATGGACATGGAATAATCCATGGACACGGAATAATCCATAGATATGGAATAATCCTTGGACACGGAACAATCCAAGGACACGGGACAGGCCATGAACACGGAACAATCCATGGACACGGAACAGGCCATGAACACAGAACAATCCATAGACACGGAACAATCCATGGACACAAAATAACCCATGGACATGGAATAACCCATGGACATGGAATAATCCATGGACACAGAACAATCCAAGGACACGGAACAGGCCATGAACACGGAACAATCCAAGGACATGGGACAATCCATGGACACTTTTCCCTTGGCATCTCCCTGGGAATGCTTCGAGCTCTGTTCCCCTGCAGGAAAAGGAGGCCCCCGCAGCACCAGGGATAAATTCCCAAATTATCCCAAGGCTGGCATAAAATCCAGGGGCAGGATGAGGCTCAGGATGAGGAACAGAAATAGAAATAATAAAATATTGATATTCAATTAAATAATATTATTTCATAAATTTTATTTTATTAATTTAATTTTAATTAATAATAATAATTTAAATTTTATTTATTAAAAATATTCAAGAATAGAAAATAAAGATATAATAGATAATAAATATATCTAATGACATTTAAATGTAAGCTAAATATATATTATTTATTTTACATTATATTTTTATTAAATATATTTAAATATAAGCTAAATATAAATGTTATATTGCTGTTAACTCTAATGTCAGTATATTATTTATTGTGCAATTTTTGTACATTCTGTTATAATTATACACAATTATAATTATGTATAAACATATAAAACTATTCTTGAAATAAATATATATCATATATAAATCAAGAATATAACATTTAACTAAATATAAAATATAATATTATAATATAAACTGATATAAAATAATAAATATATGCAAATATAAATATATAGCAATATAAATAACATTAATTAATAAATAACATTAATAAATAACAAAATAAATAATATTTTTAATATTTAATAATATAAATGATGTTGTTATGAATTACTAAATAATGTTATTAATTAATAATAATAATGAATAAATAACAAAATAAATAATATAAAATCTTATCAGAGATCTTATTTCCCTCTCCAAGGAGGAATTACAGAATTTCTGTTAATTAGCAACACTGCTAAATCCACACTTGGTAACTCATTTCATTTTGTAATTAAATTCATTTTTTAACTAAATAAGCCAAAGTGTTTTCTTTATCTTTTCCTCAGTACACTGCAAATTATTTTTTAATTTTTTTTTTCATATTTTATATTTTAAACTTTAGATTTTGAGTTTTCTATTCTATATATGGCTTTTTAAAAAATTTTATATTTTTACAGTTTTTATTTTATAATTTGCATTTTACTCTTTATAGTTTGCATTTAATATTTGGTATTTTCTTTTTATATTTTAAATTTCTATTTTCAATTTCTATTTTCAGTTTCTATTTTCAATTTCTATTTTATACTCTCTATGTTATACCCTGTATTTAATATTTCATTCATTATATTTTTCATTTTATATTTTGTCATTTCTAGTTTTCATTTTACATTTTACATCTTTCTTATTATTATTTTTATTTCTTTTCCATTTCTTCCCCATTTTCCAAGCTCTCATCCCAATCCTTCCCACACTCCATTTTTCCCTCCCCACGAGGCCCCCACGCCGATCCCTCCCCTGCATCCTGGTGACTTTTCCGGGATATTTTTCCTTGTGCTTCATTCCCGGTTTTTTGGATGCTGAAGAATCCACAAGGGAAGGGCGGAGCCTCCGAATGATCCCAATCCCGCAATTCCAGCTGGGATGGAGCTGAAGAACAACCCTGGAGGGACCTTCTGGAGTTCCCAGGTGCTGCTCCAATCCAGGCGGGAAAATCCTGGTTCATAACCAGCTGGATGGGCTGGAGAATACCTGAGGGAGCTGGGAAAGGGCTGGAGAATTCCTGAGGGAGCTGGGAAGGGGCTGGAGAATTCCTGAGGGAGCTGGGAAGGGGCTGGAGAATTCCTGAGGGAGCTGGGAAGGGTCTGGAGAATTCCTGAGGGAACTGGGAAGGGGCTGGAGAATTCCTGAGGGAGCTGGGAAGGGGCTGGAGAATTCCTGAGGGAGCTGGGAAGGGGCTGGAGAATTCCTGAGGGAGCTGGGAAGGGGCTGAGGCTGGAGCAAAGGAGGATCCCGAGGGATCTTTTCCCTCTCTGGAATTCCCTGGCAGGAGGGGACAGGCTGGGGGGTCGGGCTCTGCTGGCAGGGAACAGGGACAGGAGGAGAGGGAACGGCCTCAGGCTGGGCCAGGGCAGCTCGGGGGGGATTTTGGGACAATTCCTTCAGGAAAAGGTGGAGTCCCCATTCCTGGAGGGATTTAATCCCTGTGGATGTGACACTTGGGACAGGGGCAGTGCTGGGAATGCTTGGACTCCATGATCTTAGATGGATTTTCCAGCCTAAACCATTCTGGGATTCTCTCGGTGGAATTAGCCCAGGGATTTTCCTTGTCCTTGGCCTCACATGGACAATGGAATCCTCCTGCTCCATCCCGCAGCTCTCCCGCACCAGGAACACTGGGATGATCTGGAGATGGGAACAGCTTTTCCCACATTTTCCTCTCTGCTGCTCACCCAGAGCTGTTCCAGAGCCATCCCACTGCTCTTCCCGCTGGAATCCGGTTTGTATCCATGACCCACGCATGGATTCTCCATTTCCATGGCGATGGAAGCCCGGGAATTGTTGTGGTGCCGGTGCCTTCAGCAGCTGCTTTCCCGCAGTTCTCCCTTATCCACACCAAAAATCCGGGATCCAGTTCCCAGGGATCATCCGTGGGATCCATGCAGGAAACCAAGGGATGTATCCATGAAACATCATGAGGAACTTCTGGGCTGTGCCAGCACAGAGAATAATTCCCCAATCCTGGTGGCAGGAAAAGGGGGAAAAAGGAAATCCAAGGTGTTTTCCAATGTCTGTGGAGCCAGAATGATCCCATTGCCCCGGAGCAGCCGGGAGCTGGAAAATCCAGAGGGATTGTGCAAATCCCTGCATAGCCAGTAAAGGAGGCCAGGAGGCTTCAAAGCTGGAATATTATTTGGGAGGGAGTTTTATTTTTAAAAGTATGTTTTTCCCAATTATTCCCCTTTTATCCTTAGCTCTGGAATGTTCTGCTTTGGTTCCCACATCCATGGGAGGGCCTGGTGGGAGCTCTGCACCACCCAGGAGAGCTCTGGAGTCAGGAGATGACAAAACGGGAATATTATCAACCCCTTCCACCTGGAAACGCTGCCGGGAGCTGGAGTCGTTCCCAGCATCCAAAATCCTGGAATACAACTTCTGCTGGAATAAAATCCCAATTATCCTCTTATCCTGCCGTGATTCACATCCCAGCTGAGCTGGGGTCTCATCTCTCCTCTCCTAAAACTTGAATATCCCAAATTCCTGTTTGGATCCCTCTTTCCCCATTGGGATTTTGGGATCAGCCTCTTCCAGGGGCTGGGCATTGTGAGGGATGAGGGGATCTCACCCTGGGGTGAGAAATATATATATATATATATATTTTATATGTATTTATGTATTTATATATTTATATATATTTAGAATTTGGGTTTATTTTATATATTTTATATATAAATATAAATGTATATATAAAAATAAATATATAAATATATACAACATATTATATTTATTTATAAATATATATTATATATAATATATTATATTATATATTTATAAATATATAAATGAATATAAATAAATAAATATATAAATAAATAAAAAGAAAGAAATATATAAATATATAAATATATAAATATCTATATAATATAAATATATAAATATATATAAACATATTCTGTATGTATTTATATATTTTATATATATTTATATATTTTATATATTATATATACTATTTTATATTAAATATATAAATTTATATTTTATATATTTAATATATTTATATATTATATATATTTTTATATATTTTATATATATTTATATCTTTTATAGAGATATATATTTTATATTTATATTTTTATATATATTTTATATTTTATATATATTTTTATATTTTATATATTAGCTAGGCTCCCTCTTGGCTCCGTTTGCTTTTGAAAATCTTCAAAGGGCAGCACCGGATCCTCACGGATCTGGGATGGCCAAAGCTGAGGACAAACTGCTTTATCCCAGGAATTCTGAAGTGTTCCTGCTCCCGTGGGATATTTGGGAAGGGACCTGCCCCATCCTGAAGAACGCAGAGCATCATTCCAAATAAAAAGGGAATGACTTGGAGTTGGAATTCCTTCCCGGAGTGAACTTCAGCTGAACACCTGAAATACTCATCCTGCTTTATTTTAGGCATTTCTTGCCGAATCCTAAAAATCTGATGGAAAATCCCTCTTCCAGCAGGAGACAAGGCTTCGGAAAGGTGGTTTGGGTTTTATTTTTTAATTAGTCATTTCCAGCAGTACAAACCTCCCGGGTTTGATTCCTTTCCCTGCTGCTATTCAGGAGTGCTTCTGTTTCTGTACAGCGCTTCCCACACAGCCCTGCTCCTGGCAGAGCTGGAATGCTGCATTCCAGGCTTTTTTAACGGGATATTTTGGAATTACAGACCGCACGAGCACGGAGTGAAATTTCCAGCGCTCGCTAAATCACGCACTAAAAAAAGATGAACCCGGCCCAAAGTGTAGGCAAGTCACCCTTCGGAATAATATCCCTGGAATTTCAAGCAAAGGAATGTAAATTCCTATGGAATCTGCTTCCAAAGGGGGAATCAATGAGGGAGCAGCCAGGAGTTTCCCCGGGAGATCCAATTCCCTGTGGAATCCCGTCCCATGGCAGCCCTTGCTGGGAATGGGGCAGGAATTCTGTCACGGATGGGTCTCCAAACCCCGACGGGATAATCAACCTTAAATGCCAACAAATCCATCCAAAATCGGGATTTCACCAAAGGAACGTTTGGGGTTTGTCTCCAGAGAGGGGAGAACAGCAGGGAGCTCGATCTCTCCCAAGGGAAGGAATTTGGGGTTATTTCCCATCCAGCTCCGGTTTTCCAACCCATTTTGGGGTCAAAAGGAGCCCAGATCCTCCCGTTATGGGATTTCTGTTAAACATCACCGCAAGCCACAGAACCCGGAACATTTCCCCTCCCTCTGAGGCCGAACCAACCCCACTTCTGTTCCTGTGAGACCTTTCCAGCTGCTCATTCCCAATCCCTGCCTTCCTCCCCCTCCCGCCGCTCCCTCTCCGAGCGCTCCTGCAGCCGAGCCCGGGCCGTTTCTATAGAGACAGAGCTGCCTGCATCCCGGAAAGCCTTGGGAGAACAGGGAGCGGGACAATGGCAGCGTCACCCAGGGGTCCCGCAGGTCCCCTCCGGCCCACGGCTTCATTATCCCAGCTTTAAATTCGCTGGATAATTGGAATCCGCGGCGATGTGGGACTGAGCCGGCTCTAATTAGGGAATAAGGGTTTGGAATCCCACTTCTCCCAGCACCGTGTCCCAGCTTTTCCCTCCTCCTGCTTCCCTGTCCCGCATCCCAGGATTTCCCTGCTGCTGTTCCCTCTATCCCGCATCCCAGGATTTCCCTGCTGCTGTTCCCTCTATCCCGCATCCCAGGATTTCCCTGCTGCTGTTCCCTCAGTCCCGCAGGGCAGGGGTTGCTGTTTTTTGGGCTCAGGAGGATCCCAAACCCCGGCTGGGTCCCGCATCCCAAATCAGGGACACAGGAATTCCCGGTGGTGGCTCTGCAGCACAGCCTCGGGGAGGGAATGTGGGATCCGGCTGGAACAGGAGACTGCCCTGGAATTACAGCTCTGAAAATGTATTTACCCAAAATATCATAAAATACCACCAAAAACGGACCCCCAGGCTGGCTGGGGTGAAAAAGATCCTGAAACCTCAGCCCTTTCCAAGCCCAGCACCTCCCACTGTCCCAGGCTGCTCCAGCCCGGCCCTGGGCACTGCCAGGATCCAGGGGCAGACATGGAATAACCTGTGCCAGCCAGGAATTCCCAATTCCCAACATCCCATCCATCCCTGCCCTCTGGCACTGGGAGCCATTCCCTGGCTCCTGTCCCTCCATCCCTTGTCCCCAGTCCCTCTCCAGCTCTCCTGGAGCCCCTTCAGGCCCTGCAAGGGGCTCGGAGCTCTCCCTGGATCCTTCCCTTCTCCAGGGGAACATTCCCAGCTCTCCCTGGATCCTTCCCTTCTCCAGGGGAACATTCCCAGCTCTCCCTGGATCCTTCCCTTCTCCAGGGGAACATTCCCAGCTCTCCCTGGATCCTTCCCTTCTCCAGGGGAACATTCCCAGCTCTCCCTGCATCCTTCCCTTCTCCAGGGGAACATTCCCAGCTCTCCCTGCATCCTTCCCTTCTCCAGGGGAACATTCCCAGCTCTCCCTGGATCCTTCCCTTCTCCAGGGGAACATTCCCAGCTCTCCCTGGATCCTTCCCTTCTCCAGGGGAACATTCCCAGCTCTCCCTGGATCCTTCCCTTCTCCAGGGGAACATTCCCAGCTCTCCCTGGATCCTTCCCTTCTCCAGGGGAACATTCCCAGCTCTCCCTGCATCCTTCCCTTCTCCAGGGGAACATTCCCAGCTCTCCCTGGATCCTTCCCTTCTCCAAGAGAACATTCCCAGCTCGTCCCACAGGAATTCCCAGGGCAAGGTGCAGCAGACTCCCCCAGCCCCTGACTGCCCAGCAGCCCAGGAGGGGCCGCAGGTTTTCCATCCAAATTCCCTGCGGTTCTCTCACGAGCCAGGGCATGTGAGAGGAAAGTTCTGGAGCTGCGGGATTATTCCCAGCCCTTGCCCCTCTCTGCCCGCTGGTGGGGAAAGGAGCAGAGCGCAATTCCCATCACCGGCAGCCGAGCCATTCCCGGTCCCAGCCATCCCGGCCGGTTGCCATGGAAACAACCTTGCCTGGAGAGGACATTTCACCATTCCCCTGCTGCAGGAGGAATTGCAGAGCCGCTCTTCCAGCACCAGCCCAGCCGGGGAGCGCAACATTCCAAATTCCTTCCCCTAAAATGTCCCTTTAAAGCACGGGGGTGGCTCTGCTGTCACCCCAGCCTGGGCACCCCTGCCCAGCAGAGCGGGGCTGGCAGCATCTCTGCCTTCCCAGGATCCCAAATCCCTCCAGAGCGGGGCTGGCAGCATCTCTGTGCCTTCCCAGGATCCCAAATCCCTCCAGAGCAGGGCTGGCAGCATCTCTGTGCCTTCCCAGGATCCCAAATCCCTCCAGAGTGGGGCTGGCAGCATCTCTGTGCCTTCCCAGGATCCCAAATCCCTCCAGAGTGGGGCTGGCAGCATCTCTGTGCCTTCCCAGGATCCCAAATCCCTCCAGAGTGGGGCTGGCAGCATCTCTGTGCCTTCCCAGGATCCCAAATCCCTCCAGAGTGGGGCTGGCAGCTCCTCTGTGCCTTCCCAGGATCCCAAATCCCTCCAGAGTGGGGCTGGCAGCTCCTCTGTGCCTTCCCAGGATCCCAGGTCCCTGCGAGCCCCGGGAAGCTCGGCTCCATCTGGCACAGGTGGGAATGTTTCATTAAGGAGCTTTTTTTAGCCCGAGCACACACCTTGGAGCAGGTGGGCACGGAAAGGCCGGGGAGGGGTGGGAACCTGCGGGGCTCTGGCAGGACCCGCTGGATTCCATGGATACCTTCTGGAAAAGGGCAGGAAATGTCACTCCTTGGGCTTCACACGTAAATCCCACCAGGAACAAAGTGGGAAATTGCTGGGATGGGCAAGATATGTTCCCAAAATCCCCCCTGAGCTGCCCTGGCCCAGCCTGAGGCCGTTCCCTCTCCTCCTGTCCCTGTTCCCTGCCAGCAGAGCCCGACCCCCCCGCCTGTCCCCTCCTGCCAGGGAATTCCAGAGAGGGAAAAGATCCCTCGGGATCCTCCTTTGCTTCAGCCTCAGCCCCTTCCCAGCTCCCTCAGGAATTCTCCAGCCCCTTCCCAGCTCCCTCAGGAATTCTCCAGCCCCTTCCCAGCTCCCTCAGCAGATCCAGGTATTTCTTTTTTTTGGAGGGGAAAAAATTCCTTCGATTTGGTCATTCCTAAAACCACATTTCCCTCCAAGTTTGGACAACTGGAAATAGAAAACCATAGGAAAACTGTTTTCCAGAGCCGAGTCCCTTGGGAGGGAGACTGCCGGGGGATATTTTGGTCATTCCCATGGTGCAATCAGAGCTCTCCAAGAACAGCGATCCCAAACAATTCCCAATCACCAGGCAAACCCCAGCGTCTGCCTCAGGACAATCGCTGGGAGATGGGATCGGCTCTTCCCACCCTGAGGGGAATTCGGGGCCGTTCTGGGGCGTGAAGCTGCTTTGGGTTGGGAGGGACCTTAAACCCCATCCCATTCCAACCCCAACACCTTCCACTGCCCCGGGCTGCTCCAGCCTGGCCTTGGGCACTGCCAGGGACAGCCACAGCTGCTCTGGGAAGCTCTTCCAGGGCCTCCCCACCCTCATTGTGAAAATCTCCCTTAAACCCAGTTTAAATCCCTGCTGCTGTCCCCCTTTTCCAGCTTCTTGGCTCCTGCAGGGAGACCATCACAGCCCGAAAGTCTGGGCTGGCATTCCCTAAAGGAATCTCCACCTTGCACCTGCTCCTCTTCCAGCCACGGGGAACAACCCTTCCCTCGCAGGTTTTATCCCCAACATCCCGATTTATCCGGGATATGGACTCGTGCCGTCATTCCCTGGGTGTTTATAAAAACGTCACCTCCAGGTTCCCTCTGCTTCCGAGGCCGCCGGGTTTTTAAAAGCAGCTTTTAGAGGGAACGACGTTAAATAACGTGGGGAGGGCTGGGGAAGCTCCAGCGTTTCACTGCTCACATTCCTCAGCTCCCCTTGGATGGATCCATTTATTCCTGCTCCGTCCTTTCCCAGGATGGCGGTGAGGAACAAGGAGCTGCCCTTGGGTTTGGTATTTGCTGTCATCACCTGCCTCTCCCGGGATATTCCCTGAAATCCTCACTGGAGCCATCTGGAAGTCATTAATGGAGGAGCCCTGGCTCACACCTGAGTGTCACCACTCCTGGCTGGGTCCCCAGAGAGCCCCTAATTTGTCCAGGAAAGTTCCCCCTGCTGAGGGCCATCCCTGCAGCTCCGGGACCATCGAGGCACGGTGCTAAGAAACAAAGTGGGAAGCAGAAAAACACTCAGCAGTCCTCAAATGAAAGCGCCTTAATTAAGCAAAGAAAGCGATTGTTATTATTAGAACCTCATTTCTTATTTATAAGCAGCAGCAAATGTTAATAAGGGGAAAGTCAGCAGTTGTTTAATGAAAGCCAAAGCAGTCGGGTCAAAGCACAGAGAGCAAGGAAAAATGAAACTCCAGCAGCTCCTGAGCAGCAGGGATTTCAAATTTGGCTGGGAATGAAGAGAAGGAGGAGGAAAAGCTTGGAAAGGTGAGATGTCCACCCCAGGAGGGGCTGGGATCGGCTGGGAGAGCCAGGCTGGAGCCTCGGCTGAGCTCACACCCAGCAGCTCTGACACCGCAAAATTCCAGGATCCCTGAGGCTGGAAAAGCCCTCCAGGATCATCAAATCCATCCTGTGCCACTTCCAGGGTATCAAATCCATCCTGTGCCCCTTCCAGGGTCATCAAATCCATCCTGTGCCCCTTCCAGGGTCATCAAATCCATCCTGTGCCACTTCCAGGGTATCAAATCCATCCTGTGCCCCTTCCAGGGTCATCAAATCCATCCTGTGCCACTTCCAGGGTCACCAAATCCATCCTGTGCCCCTTCCAGGGTCATCAAATCCATCCTGTGCCCCTTCCAGGGTCATCAAATCCATCCTGTGCCCCTTCCAGGATCATCAAATCCATCCTGTGCCCCTTCCAGGGTATCAAATCCATCCTGTTCCCCATCCAGGGTCACCAAATCCATCCTGTGCCCCTTCCAGGGTATCAAATCCATCCTGTGCCCCTTCCAGGGTCATCAAATCCATCCTGTGCCCCTTCCAGGGTCATCAAATCCATCCTGTGCCCCTTCCAGGGTATCAAATCCATCCTGTGCCCCTTCCAGGGTATCAAATCCATCCTGTGCCCCCTCCCCAGCCCGGAGCACCAGGTGACTCCTCCCTCAAACAGATTTTTGTTGGTTTTCTATTTCCAGCTGTCAAAATTTGGAGGGAAATGTGGTTTTAGCAGTGACCAAATCGAAGGAATTTTTTCCTCCTCTGGAAACAGAAATACCTGGATCTGCTGAGGGAGCTGGGAAGGGTCTGGAGAATTCCTGAGGGAGCTGGGAAGGGTCTGGAGAATTCCTGAGGGAGCTGGGAAGGGTCTGGAGAATTCCTGAGGGAGCTGGGAAGGGTCTGGAGAATTCCTGAGGGAGCTGGGAAGGGGCTGAGGCTGGAGCAAAGGAGCTCAGGGGCTCTGCACAGCTCAGCCCTGGGGGTCACCTCCAGACATTTCCACCGAGGCAGATTTTCCCTTCCTTAGGCAGGGGTGGCAATTATCTGCTTGACCACGAAATTACAGGCTGTTAGGAATCATTTTATTCATTTGCTAATTACAAGATTAAGCACAGCTCTCTGTCTAGCGAGAGTTCATCTTGCACAGGGGTGGGCTGGAGCTCATTAGCTGGTCTGAATTTAAAGGATAACAGCCCTGTACACCCAGAAAAAAACCCCAATTTCCTCTCCAGCACCCTTGAGCTGCATTTCCCCAGCAGAGCGGCTGTGCCCGGGGTAAACACGAGCTGAGGGTTTGAGCTGCCCGTGCAGCCTCTCCAGGATTTGGGGTTTGTCCAGCGGGAAGCTGGGAGCGAGGGGGGCAGGAGGGAGCAGGGGATGGGAGCAGGGATTTGGTTTTTGCAGCGGGGTTTGGCACAGGTTAGGGTTAGGGTTTGGGGCTCCGAGGTTCTGCTGGCACAGCCCCAGCTCCGGGCCCCGAGCACTCCCGAAATCCCAGGAGGGTCTGGGTGGGAAGGGGCCTTAGAGCTCATCCAGTCACTCATCCCAGAGGAACAGCTGCGGCGGGGCAGAGGTGACAGGACAGCCAGTGCAGCTGGAAAAGGCGTTCCACACTTGTTCCCGTGCCTGGATCCAACCCATGGATCGTCCCAGGAATGGAGAGGGACATCTACGGGCACGGCTGATTCCAGCGCTGGGTTCCAGAGGCAGCTCTCACCAGATCTCTTCAGGAGCTCCTGGAGATCCTCTCGCTGGTGCTGGAGCTCCCTCCACACGGGATTCACACCACAATTAACTGCAGCCCCACAATTAACCCCGGCCCCGCAATTAACCCCGGCCCTTGCGCTAATCCCTTCCAAACCGAGTGATCCCATCAGGAGGGATCTCTTTGGATGGATTCCCTTTTGGGAGGGATCCCATTGGGAATTATCCCTGTTGGGAGGGATCCCATTGGGAATTATCCCTTTTGGGAGGGATCCCATTGGGAAGGATCCCTGTTGGGAGGGATCCCATTGGGAAGGATTCCCTTTAGGAAGGATCGCCTTTGGGAAGGATCCCGTTGGGAATGATCCCCTTCAGGAAGGATCCCGTTGGGAATGATCCCCTTCAGGAAGGATCCCGTTGGGAATGATCCCCTTCAGGAAGGATCCCGTTGGGAATGATCCCCTTCAGGAAGGATCCCATTGGGAATGATCCCCTTCAGGAAGGATCCCGTTGGGAATGATCCCCTTCAGGAAGGATCCCGTTGGGAATGATCCCCTTCAGGAAGGATCCTGTTGGCTCCCGGTTGTGCTGAGCCTCTCACCAGGAGGGGATCAAGGGGCTGCTCTCACGAGAGCCCTTTGATTAGGGAGCTGCTAACGAAGCTCTGCCTGCATGGCCAGCCTGAGCTGGGTGCCCACGTGCCACGTCCTTCCTCGGAAGTCTGGGATCCGTCCAGATCCAGGAAAACATCCAGGAGCCAGCCTGCTGCTCCAGGAGCTCAGAACCGACATTCCCTGCCCAGGTTTAATCACTGGGGGGAAATTCTCATTCCAGGCACTGCGTCCAGGGGGTCTGGAGGTGAAGAGAAAAGAAATAGAAAATGGTTTGGGTGGAAGGGACCTGAAATCCCATCCCATTCCACATCCCACTGTCCCAGGCTGCTCCCAGCCTCAGTGTCCAGCCTGGCCTGGGGCACTGCCAGGATCCAGGGACAGCCACAGCTGCTCTGGGATCTGTTCCAGGGCCTCACCTCCCTCCCAGGGAACAATTCCTGCCCAGTTTCTTCCTTATCCAAACACAAAGACTGTCCCTGGAAGGGCACTTGAAGATCCAGGGAGTAAATCCCCCTCCAGAAAAAGAAAAATCTCTCCCTAATTCCCATTTTATCTTCAGGAAAACCATTCCCGGCGTGTAGTGATCTCTCAGGAGCAGCAAAGGGTTAAATCCTTCAGGGTTAAAGCAATCAGAGCCCAAATACAGCGGGGACTCTTAGAAATCCCAAACGGTGAAGCACAGCCTGGAAAGCTTCGGATTTCCATGGAGATGGAGGAGGAGTGCTCTGCTCTTTGTTTTCCAAGCCTGCAGCCCGTCCTGAGGACTTTTATCCCCACTCCCAGGGCACCTCAGCTCCATGGAAATGAGCTCCAGGCAGCGCCAGCTCCCGCTCCCCGCTGCCCTGGCCGCGGGTTTGGGATGGGAGCAGGACGGAGCTGGGGAGCCACCAGAGCCCCGGGGAGCTCTGGGGTGCTGCGGGCCGGGGTGGGATCACGGCATCCAGGAGCATCCAGAGGCCATCCCAGAGGCCGAGCAGCCAGCGGCCAGCTCGGGATGCAAATCCAGCTGCGGCTGCAGGAGCCGGGAGCGCCCCATGGGACCGGAGCCTCCTGGGGCAGCTCGGGGCTCCTCCAGCCCGAGGAGCTCTCTCACAGCCCTGGCTGCCTCTTCCAGCTGGGAATGGCAGCGAGCATCCCAGAGGAGCTGTGCTGGCTCGGGACGGACCCGTGTGCTGCAGAATAACGAGGCTGTGCCGGGTTTAGGAGCTGTGCTGGCTCGGGACGGATCCGTGTGCTGCAGAATAACGAGGCTGTGCCGGGTTTAGGAGCTGTGCTGGCTCGGGACGGATCCGTGTGCTGCAGAATAACGAGGCTGTGCCGGGTTTAGGAGCTGTGCTGGCTCGGGACGGATCCGTGTGCTGCAGAATAACGAGGCTGTGCCGGGTTTAGGAGCTGTGCTGGCTCGGGACGGATCCGTGTGCTGCAGAATAACGAGGCTGTGCCGGGTTTAGGAGCTTGCGGGCGCAGGTTGAGCCAGTCACCAGCACGGGCTGGGGAATGGACAGGGACAGGCACATGGATCTGGTCCCAGATGTCGGAAATGCTCAGGGCTTTGGAATGATCCCGATCTTCACACCCCTGGCTCTCCCCGTCTGTCCAGAGCCGCTGGGAGCCCCATCCCAGGCCAGGGATCCGGGAGCCTGGCAGCGGCACCCTCCGTCCAAAGGGGTGGGAAATGGGCAGAGCTGCTGGAATCCAGCCAGGCAAGAGGGGAAGATCCGTGGAGCTTCCAGGGGATTTCTGTGGCTGCACCACTCCAGGCAGGAGCCGACACCACCGAACCGCATCCCGCGGCCCCCGGGAGAGAGGGGCAGCGGGAAAAGCGGGAGCACAAACAGGAGCACAAACCCTCCCCAGGCACTCCTGGAGCTGCGGGAAGGGCAGGGACCACCCTGAGCCCAGCCCCAACCCACCCCAGGCACCCAAAGCCCTTCCCAAAACCCCACTGACACATCCCTGTGTCCCACGGGCACCCCACACATCCCTGCATCCCACACATCCCACAGGGACCCCACACATCCCACGGGCACCCCACACATCCCACGGGCACCCCACACATCCCACGGGCACCCCACACATCCCACAGGGACCCCACACATCCCACAGGGACCCCACACATCCCACAGGGACCCCACACATCCCTGCATCCCACACATCCCTGCATCCCACACATCCCTGCATCCCACACGGACCCCACACATCCCACAGGGACCCCACACATCCCACGGGCACCCCACACATCCCACAGGGACCCCACACATCCCACGGGCACCCCACACATCCCTGCATCCCACACATCCCTGCATCCCACACATCCCACGGGCACCCCACACATCCCACAGGGACCCCACACATCCCACGGGCACCCCACACATCCCACGGGCACCCCACACATCCCACGGGCACCCCACACATCCCACAGGGACCCCACACATCCCACAGGGACCCCACACATCCCACGGGCATCCCACACATCCCACGGGCATCCCACACATCCCACACATCCCACCGGCACCCCACAGATCTCCCGGGGACCACAGACACCCCACAGGGACCCCACACATCCCACGGGCACCCCACACATCCCACAGGGACCCCACACACCCCACAGGGACCCCACACACCCCACACCCACCTGCATCCCAGGCCAGCAGCAAGGACAATTCCTGGAGGGAATTCCTGCATCCCAGACTGCCCCTTCCAGGGCAGCTCCCACCTGGGCCTGACCCGGGACAGAGTACGGTGCTCCTAATTAGCGCTTCAGCTAATTAGCACACGAGCTGTAACCCTTTCCTGGCCTCGCAGGAGCAGCTTGGGGTTGTGCTGTCACTGCAGCACTGACACCTCTCCCCCCAGGCAGGTTTTGCGCTTTCCCAAGTGATTTTCCTTTGCCCTGTTCTCCCTCTGTCCCCAGAGTCCCATCCAGCCTGGGGGAAAGGTGGGGGGTTTGGGCAGGGCCAGGCCCGTGTGACCTCCCTGGTGGCAGGGGACTGTCCCCAAACCGTGCCCCTGTGGCATTTGGGAACGTGGAGGGCCTGGGCACATCTTTGCACTCCAAATGTTCTGGAACAAATCATCCCCGCTGGAATCATCGCTGCTGCTCAGGCTGGGAATCACGGGATGCTCTGGGCTGGGAACAACCTTAACCATGCCATTCCTGCTTTTTTCCTCTCTGCCTCCTGTCGTGGGAATATTTATGAGTTACACCTTTGAATTCCTGGGGTTTGCAGTTTTCCTGACATCCTTTTCCTGCTCCATGGAACATTCCTGCGTGACTCAGCTGTTCACCCCTCTCCTCCCGGCCCCTCAGTGCGGATACACAACTGGAACAACTTCTGAGCACTCCTTGAGAGCCCAGAGTTATTCATTAAATCCATTCCTGGCTCCAAGTGCGCTCCCCTTCTCCAGGGAAAACAGGCTGGGATGTGGCTGGCAGGAGAAAACTCCAGCCAGAAGAAGAGCGAAGGCAGGAATTGTGAAAGATCTCAGCACCATCGGGTATTTATAACTCTGTCCCTCATTATCTATGGATGAGCATAAAAGGTTTTTGCCTCCCGGGAGAGGCTTTGCATATGGATGAGCCTTGGAGAAAGGAATAAAGTCCTGTTCCCTCAGGAGAGCCAGTGCCCGCCGGAGAGCTGCGAGTGCCTTTCCGTGTAGGGCTGGCGTGCCGCCTTCCTTCATCCATAATGCAGATGATTCCCACTCCAAATATATCCCTGCTCCTCTGGAGCTGCCGAGGAGCAGGAGCTCAGCCCTGCAGCGGGATCCGAGCAGGAGCCGCCACATCCGGGGCTTCCTGCGGGATTGGGATCAGAGAGCCCCAGGGTGGGATCTCTGCAGCCCCCGGGATGGGCTGGGGGTGCTGGGGTTGGGATGTGGAGCTGCAGCCCCCCGGGATGGGGGTTCTGGGTTTGGGATGTGGAGCTGCAGCACCCCTGGGATGGGATGGGGATGCTGGGGTTGGGATGTGGAGCTGCAGCCCCCCAGGGATGGGCTGGGGGTGCTGGGGTTGGGATGTGGAGCTGCAGCCCCCCGGGATGGGATGGGGGTGCTGGGGTTGGGATGTGGAGCTGCAGCCCCCCGGGATGGGTGTTCTGGGTTTGGGATGTGGAGCTGCAGCCCCCCCTGGGCTGGGTTGGGTGTTCTGGGGTTGGGATGTGGAGCTGCAGCCCCCGGGATGGGATGGGGGTGCTGGGGTTGGGATGTGGAGCTGCAGCCCCCCGGGATGGGCTGGGGATGCTGGGGTTGGGATGTGGAGCTGCAGCCCCCGGGATGGGATGGGGGTGCTGGGGTTGGGATGTGGAGCTGCAGCCCCCCCGGGATGGGATGGGGGTGCTGGGGTTGGGATGTGGAGCTGCAGCCCCCCAGAGCAGCCCTGCAGGGACCGGGCCATTGGGGCTCCCGCAGGACACCCGTCACCCGTGGGAAGGACCGAGGGACAGCCCGGGGGTCCCAGCCCATTCCAGCCCTGCTGCTGCATTCCCAGCCCATCCCGGGGGTGCAGCTGCGGGGTCTGAGGAGACTTTTGGCCATCGTGTCCAGACTGGATTGCGCTGGAAGGGACAGTAGAACCATCTGGTTCCACCCCCTCCATGGGCAGGGAAGGGAACCTTCCAGCCCTGCTTGGAGACACCTTAAATTTGGCTTTTTTTGCTCCTTTAATAGGGCTTTTTGTGCTCCTTAAATTGGGCTTTCTGTGCCCCTTAAATTCGGCCTTCTCTCCCCTTAATTTGGGCTTTTAGTGCTCCTTAAGTTGGGCTTTTTGTGCCCCTTAAATTGGGCTTTCTGTGCCCCTTAAATTGGGCTTTTTGTGCCTCTTTAATTGGGCTTTCTCTCCCCTTAAATTTGGCCTTTTTGTGCCCCTTTAATTGGGCTTTCTGTGCCCCTTAAATTCGGCTTCTCCCCCCTTAATTTGGGCTTTCTGTGCCCCTTAAATTGTGTTTTTCTGCCCCAGAACGGGAGGCAGAGGGCACAAAGCAAGCCGTGTCTGACCAAAGCTGCCAGCACAGGAGCTGTGCCCTCCTGGAGCGCTCGGGGCTCTGCTCCGGGCCGAACCCAAAGGTTCTGGCGCAGCTTCCAGGTGCTCTTTGCCAGGAGCAGCAGCCGTGCTCTGCCCAGCTTTCCCTCTCCTTTCCCGAGGATTCACAGCACGGATGCTGAGGATTCAGCACCCCCAGGGAGGATCAGCCTGGCTGAGGCTCCAGCTCCCGCCCCTGGAGAGGATGGACACAGGGAAATGATGGATTTTCATCCATGCCATGGAAGGGTTTGTTCTTCCTCTCTGCGCTGGGAAGAGATTATTTAATCATTTAATTATGGAAATGAAATTAAATCAATTATCGAATTAATTAAATTTTATTATTAATTATTTGATATTTTAAAATATTTCTGCTTTGAAACGCCTCCTGGGGTTGGTTTGGGAAAGGCTCCTCTCGTGCTGAGGGAGCTGAGAAGATCCCAATCCCATTTCACCCCGATAACTCCTCGTTCCTGTTTATCGCCAGCCCTGGCATTAAGCAGGTGATGGATGAGCACACTCGGCTTTTCCTGGGGAATACTGCAGGGAACGCTTGGATAATTACCTGGGAGAAGAGAAGACCCTCCTGAGCTGTGGTTTAAATGAGCTGAGGGACTGGGATCGTTCTCTCTTTAATTAAACTCCTGACACATCCCATATTTCACTTCTGTGTTAGCCTTGGACCTCTCCAAGGCTTCTCTGGAATTCCTGATTCCAAGGGCTGTGGAAGAGGAACATCCCCTGCCAGGATGTGCTGGGTGTGGCTTTGTAATACTCCAGCACCCTTCCTTCCAAAAACTGGGAACTGCAAATTCCAGCTTCCCCAGGAGCCGTGTAAGGTGATCCCTCCCGACCTCGCCATGGAAACGATTCCCGAATTTCAGAGGCTGAGGGAAGAGGTTTCCAAAGGGAATGGATCCCCAGTGCACCAGGTCCCTGGGATTGCCTTCCCTCCTTTTTCTCCAGCCTCACCATCCTTTCCCAGAGGAAGAAAACCAACTGCTGCTGGTCTGCTCCTCCTCCTCCTCTTGAAATGTTTCCTGAGATTCCAAGAAATTTAGGAGACAACATGACTGAAAACGGAAGTAAGATTGTTCCAGGTGTTGTTCCCAGTTCCCAGCTGGGTTTAGAGGTCAGTCCCACCAGAATCTTAAACAGCAGTGGAAAATTTAGCCATGAACATTCCATAGAATCCTGAAACCTCGGGATGGTTTGGGAAATGAACCTAAACCCCATCCATCCATCCATCCATCCATCCATCCATCCATCCATCCATCCATCCATCATCCATCCATCCATCCATCCATCATCCATCCATCATCCGTCCGTCCATCCATCCATCCATCATCCATCATCCATCCATCCATCCATCATCCATCCATCCATCCATCCATCCATCCATCCATCATCCATCCATCATCCATCCATTATCCATCCATCATCCATCATCCATCCATCATCCATCCATCATCCATCCATCATCCATCCATCCATCCATCCATCATCCATCCATCCATCATCCATCCATCATCCATCCATCATCCATCCATCATCCATCCATCCATCCATCCATCCATCATCCATCCATCCATCATCCATCCATCCATCCATCATCCATCCATCCATCATCCATCCATCATCCATCATCCATCATCCATCCATCCATCCATCCATCCATCCATCCATCCATCCATCATCCATCCATCCATCATCCATCATCCATCCATCCATCCATCCATCCATCCATCCATCATCCATCCATCCATCCATCCATCCATCCATCATCCATCCATCATCCATCCATCATCTATCCATCATCCATCCATCCATCATCCATCCATCCATCATCCATCCATCATCCATCATCCATCATCCATCCATCCATCCATCCCTCATCCATCATCCATCCATCCATCATCCATCCATCCATCCATCATCCATCCATCCATCCATCCATCCATCCATCCATCCATCCATCATCCATCCATCATCCATCCATCCATCATCCATCCATCCATCATCCATCCATCATCCATCCATCCATCCATCCATCCATCCATCCATCATCCATCCATCCATCCATCCATCATCCATCCGTCCATCCATCCATCCATCCATCATCCATCCATCCATCATCCATCCATCCATCCATCCATCATCCATCCATCCATCATCCATCCATCCATCCATCCATCCATCCATCCATCCATCATCCATCCATCATCCATCATCCATCCATCCATCCATCATCCATCCATCATCCATCCATCATCCATCATCCATCCATCATCCATCCATCCATCCCTCATCCATCATCCATCCATCCATCATCCATCCATCATCCATCCATCCATCCCTCTACCCCTGCCATGGCACCTCCCGCTGTCCCAGGCTGCTCCAAGCCCCGTCCAGCCTGGCCTGGGACACTCCCAGGGAATGGGGAACCTTCCCAAAGCTCTCCCAAATCCTACCAGAAGTGATTATTCGTAATTTAAACATTCAGGTGTCCTCTTCAGCCCCACTGTGGCTGTGTCAGTAACACTCAGCAGCTCTGGCCTTGACTCCCTTTGAGGAGCGGCGGCGTCATGGAAAGCACAGAATCCACATTTTCCTTGGCTGGGAAAATCCATGTTTTCCCTGCATTCCCTGCAGCCAGAGGGATCTGTTTAAGGGGCAGGACCATCCCTGGTGATCCCAGAGAGCCAAGGCCAGACCTCAAACACCAACGGGCCTGGTGTTAAACCCAGCTCAGAAACGGCTGGGGACAGCAAGTGGAAGCCTCTCCAAGGAAAAACCAGATCCAGGCTGTGTTCCTTTAACCAGAACACCCCTGGAATGCTGCCAGGCACAGGGATCCGCTGCCAGCACTGACAGCCAGGCACAGGTTGGGGCTGTGCCTTCCAATCTGGAGACAACACCAATTAGCATTCCAATTTATGCTAATGAGGCAATTAATGGGATTTCTCCAAGGAAAAGCAATAATCAATCAAATCCCAATCAAAGAGAGACTGTTCTGCTGAATAACAGCAAAGTTTCGGATCCAGATGGAAAAACTTTGTGCCTTTGCTGAGGGGATTTGAACCACTCCAGGAAGGGAGCCTGTCTGGGAGAGCTGGGAATGTTCCCCTGGAGAAGGGAAGGATGCAGGGAGAGCTGGGAATGTTCCCCTGGAGAAGGGAAGGATCCAGGGAGAGCTGGGAATGTTCCCCTGGAGAAGGGAAGGATCCAGGGAGAGCTGGGAATGTTCCCCTGGAGAAGGGAAGGATCCAGGGAGAGCTGGGAATGTTCCCCTGGAGAAGGGAAGGATCCAGGGAGAGCTGGGAATGTTCCCCTGGAGAAGGGAAGGATCCAGGGAGAGCTGGGAATGTTCCCCTGGAGAAGGGAAGGATCCAGGGAGAGCTGGGAATGTTCCCCTGGAGAAGGGAAGGATCCAGGGAGAGCTGGGAATGTTCCCCTGGAGAAGGGAAGGATCCAGGGAGAGCTCCGAGCCCCTTGCAGGGCCTGAAGGGGCTCCAGGAGAGCTGGAGAGGGACTGGGGACAAGGGATGGAGGGACAGGAGCCAGGGAATGGCTCCCCCTAGAAAAGGGGAGATTTGGGTGGGATTTTGGGCAGGAATTCCTGTCTGGGAGGGTGGGGAGGGGCTGAGCTGGAATTCCCAGATTTGCTGTGGCTGTCCCTGGATCCCTGTCAGTGCCCAAGGCCAGGCTGGATGAGGTTTGGAGCAGCCTGGGACAGTGGGAGCTGTCCCTGCCACGGCTGGGTGGCACTGGGTGGGATTTAGGATCCCTTCCAACCCAGCCCATGCTGGAATTTTGGGATTCCCTGGTTTTGCACAGCCCGTGGAAGCGCCCGCCGGGCTCTCAGCCCTGTCCTGGCTCCTGCTCCTCTCCCACAAGTGAACATCCACTCCCTGCCTGCAGCTGAACACAGAACACCAATCCAAACCTGCCCAGACACCGTAATTAAATCATCCTCATTTCAGGTTTCGGTCCTTTAACGAAATTTCACACAAACCCAACAATTACCTGTCAGGATTCCCGGTTCAGGAACATTCCCAGGAAACTGCCAAGGTCCCTCCCTGCAGTCCCTGCTCTCGGCAGTGTCTCCTTGCCCTGGAACATGAGGGCTGGGCTCTGGTCTCATCAAGAGCCGGGGCTGGGGACCAGAGTGTCCCTCTGGGACGTCCCTGGCCAGGTTTGGGCAGACTTTGGTGGCACCGAGCCCTGCTGGGTTTTTTTGCTGTTTTGTTTTGTTTTGTTTGGATTTTGCTGGCTGTCCTGGGGTGAATTCATGGTGCTGAATTGGATCCTGCCTTGGTTTGGAAAGAGAGGTGTCTGCTAACGAAGGCAGAAACCTCCCTTGAAACCGGAAAAAAGAAAAAATAAACCACGCCCCACCCCCCAAATTATTGCAGTCGTGAAACCAAGGGGCTCCTAGGCAAAGATATGGGAACAGGACCAGGAAAATGAAAATAAAAATGCAGGAGTACAAAAGGCACCGTCAGAGTCAGGGCAGGGCGGTGGCAGCGGTGGCTGCAGCGCTCCTGCAGTGCCAGACGGGTTCTGTCGGAGCAGGGATCCTGCACAGAGGGACAGCTTTCCTCTGGAGGTGTGGCTGGGTCTGCTCTCTCCTCTGGGAACACATTGGCTTTAAACCTGTTTGATATTTGGCTCCGTGTTTAACTCCAATTCCGGATTCTTTCTCCCCACCTTCCCAAATCACCTGGAGAAATAAACAGCTGGCACAGCCTGAAAACTGAAATCTCATGTTTAAACCCGCTGGATATTTGGTTTTGTGTTGAACTCAGATTTAAGGTTTTCCTCCCCACCTTTTCAAATAAAATTGTTTTTCCCCTGGCAGCTGATTTTGGGCAGGAAGCGCCTGCTGTACCTGCAGCCCTCTGGCAGCTCCCATTCCAGCGGCACTCCCAGCAGCTCCCTGCTGGAAAAGGAGCCTCCCCAGGAGGGCCAGGAATGATTCCCGCTGGAGCTGGGGTCTCTCTGCCCAGCCCTGGCTGTTATTCCCCCAGCTGCAGAGATTTTCCCTTCCCACGGCTGGAGGAGCCGAATCCAAGCCCGGGATGTTCCAGGGCTGCCTGGGATCTGCTCCCACCCCCTGCTCTTCCCTGTCCCGAGGGTTGGAACTGATTTTTCCCTGAGGAAATCCATATTTCCCCGTGGCTGGGGGCATGTGGGAGCTCTCAGGATGCCCCTCCAAACTCGGGTTCCAGCTTTCACTCCCAAAGCCAAGCTGGTGGTGCTGGATTCATTGGAATGAGGCTTGGCAGGGTCTGGGAAGGAGGGAGAGATCCTGTTTTTTTCTGGAGTGAAGGTTGAATGGCTGCATTTACATCCAGCTGTTCTCCCTTTCCACAGGAATGATTTTCAGGGAAGGCCCAGGGATGCACTGGCCCAGCCATTGTCTCATCAAACTGGAATTCCGGAATGGTTTGGATGGAAGGGACCTTAAACCCCATCCCACGGGCAGGGACACCTTCCACCATCCCAGGCTGCTCCAAACCACGTCCAACCTGGCCTTGGGCACAGGGATGGGGCAGAAAATCTGGAATTTTCAGTGTAATTAACGCTCCTGCTGGGGAACAGCCCTTCCACCATCACCAAATCCTTCAGGTGGCTGGCAAAAAAACAGATTAAACACAAACCTGACAGAATCCCCTCTCTGGAAGGCCCCTGGCACCATTCCTGGGGATTTTTCCTGAAGGGAAGGGGGAAATAAAAGCTGATTTTGTTCTCTTTTGTTGTCCCAGCGTGCAGGAGGAGCAGCTGACCATAAGTCATGGAGGCAGCTATTTCTGGGCTGTAATTAAACGTTGGGAGAGTGGGAGGCACAAAAGCAGCACCATCTGCCACCCTCGTGGCACAGAAATAGAGCCGGAGCTGCCGCCCCTTTTGTCCTTCCCACAGAACTTGGGATTCAAAGGGATTTCTGGAGCAGCCCCAGGGGCGTGGGGCTGCTCCAGGCGGGGCTGGATGGTTTGGAGCCGGCTGGGATGGCGGGAGGCCGCCCTGCCCGTGGAGTTGGGGTGAGCTTTGAGTTCCCCAGGCGCAAAGTGGGGCTCAGTGAAATCCCTGCTCCGGTTACCGACGGAGAAACTCCTCGTTCAGCACATTGGAGAGGTTATTTCAGGCACAGTCAGATGAAATCCATCGGTATTCCTCACTGTAGGAAAACTAAATTTGGCCAGCTACAAGACTGCAGACTCAGATCCCAGCGTTTTGGGGTTTTTTTAGGGTTGAGCTGCTGGCTCTGCTTCCCTCCCAGCTCCCACAGCCCTGCCAGGGGCTGGCTGTCAGCTCCTGCCATCAAACCATGGATTGCTCTGAATTCCAGTGAGATGTCCTGGGATAAGGAATTTGGGATGGGATTGTGCCATGAACTGGGCACTGCTCCCCAAGATTCCTGTTTTCCTGTTGGAAACCAACACATGGAAGTGGCTTCCAGCAAAGGATCCACCTCAAAATGCCCTCTGGGACCAGAGCAGCTTCCGAGGGAAAGCTCCTGCTTTTGGGAGAAGGGGCTGGAGAGCCCCTTGGAGAGGGGAGGGGACTGTGCTGCCCCCAGCAGCTCTGGATTGACCAGGGAAGGGTCTGGATTGCCCAGGGAAGGGTCTGGATTGCCCAGGGAAGGGTCTGGAATGCCCAGGGAAGGGTCTGGAATGTTCAGGGAAGGGTCTGGAATGTCCAGGGAAGGGGTCTGGAATCTGGAGCAGCCTCCCATGGAGGCTGGGGTTGAGGACAGCGGAGGAAGAGGTTCCATTTCCCATAAAATTCCTTTGGAGAGTCACTGCAAGGTCCTGAAGGACCTGGAAAAGCGGAGCTGGGTTTGAGGCTCCTCAGCCGGCGGCTGAGGTCCATCCCATGGACATTCCCACACCAGGAACAGATCCCCCATGGAAGAAACAGCCCCAAAGACATAAAACCCGCTGCTGGAGCCCCTGCCAGGCCTTTGGGATGATCCTGACACCATTGGCACCTCTGCTGTGCCCGTCCCTGTCGCTCCTCCGCTGCCACCTCGGCTCCGGTGCCCCCGGCGCGGGGACGGCTGTGCACGGATAAGGATCCCGAAATAGCCCGGCACAGGGCATGTGATGGCCACAAATCACCCCAGAGCTGCTCTCCAGCACCCCAGATAAGGGAGCTGCCAGCAGACAGGAGACACGGAGCTTGCCGCAATCCCGCCCAAAAATGAAGGGAAAATTCCCCTTTACCGTGGGGTGAGCCAAATATTCCAGGAGCGAATCCTGCCTTAGGAACAAGGAGCTTCCTGGGGAAGATTCGCTCTGGATGATGATTTTGGCCCCCTTGGGCTGTCAGCGGGCGGCTCTGGGAATGGGGAGACGTTCCCTGGGTTGGTTTTCACGCTCTGTCAGATTTCAAGGAACAGCTGGGAATGTGGAGCTGGAAGGCTGCCCTGGAAGGAAGGTGTTACCTGGGGCTGAAGGTGGCTCCAGCCCTCGACAGGGCCTGGGGAGGACAGAGGGACCTGGGGGGGCCAAATCCACTGGCAGCCAGCAGAAGATAAAAGGCAAAAGTGCTTTTCAGAGAACAAAAATCTGTTCTTGCTTTTTGGAAA
This sequence comes from Cyanistes caeruleus, assembly GCF_971803275.1. Classification (NCBI taxonomy): domain Eukaryota; kingdom Metazoa; phylum Chordata; class Aves; order Passeriformes; family Paridae; genus Cyanistes; species Cyanistes caeruleus. Next base: position 40,428,679 of record NC_141707.1, read on the forward strand.
ACCTGGAATCACGGATTGGTTTTGTTCAAAGTGACCTTCAGACCCATCCCAATCCAGCCCTGCCGTGACAGGGACAGCTCCCACTGTCCTGGGCTGCTCCAGCCTGGCCTGGGGCACTGCCAGGGATCCAGGGACAGCCACAGCAAATCTGGGAATTCCCAGTTCCCAATATCCCATCCATCCCTGCCCTCTGGCACTGGGAGCCATTCCCTGGCTCCTGTCCCTCCATCCCTTGTCCCCAGTCCCTCTCCAGCTCTCCTGGAGCCCCTTCAGGCCCTGCAAAGAGTTCTGAGCTCTCCCTGGAGAGACCCTGGAGAAGAAATATCCCATTTTTCGGATAAGTGAAGACCCAGAGGGAGGAACGTGCCTTTCTAAAGTTGTTCCACCAGAACAAATTTAACTTTCAGCTACAGCCACTGTAACTTTTTATTGTCCCAGGGGGTTCCCCAGCAGGGCCAGGTTTCCAAGGTTTGGAACTCCCAGCTCTGTTTCTCCTTGGGAGCTGTGGCTGCCTGGCCCAGCCCCAGAGGATCCCAGCCCCACATCCCACCTGCACGGAGCCTCTGGAAGGGCTGGGGAAATCCATTCCCACAAGGAACAGGACATTTTCTCAGTGCCTGTCCCCTTCAGCCCAAGCCCAAGGAGAGGTGACAGTCCCAGGTGACAGTCCCAGGTGACAGTCCCAGGTGACAGTCCCAGGTGAGCTGTGCTCTGCTCCAGCCCACCAGCCTGGTCCTGCTGCTGGAGGATGAGGAGGAAGGGCTCCCTCGGCCGGCTCGGGCCGATTGCTGGGATTAGAGCTCCCCTCAGTGGGATGTGGCGAGGGGATCCCGCAGTCCCCGCCGGGGATGGCACAGCCGCAGCTTCCTCCCGTGCCTGCTCCATGGAAATTCCTCTTGGGAATCTCCTGTGGAATTCATCCCGAGCAAGCCCATGCCAATTCCTGCTGGGAGACACAAGATTCAGGGGAGGAAAAAAAAGGTAAAATAAAATGTTAATTTTTGTAAAAAAAAAAAATTAATTTTTTAATTTTTAATTTTATTTTTTAAATTTTATTTAATTTTTTAAAATTTAATTTCATTTTATTTTTTAAAATTTAATTTCATTTTATTTTTTTAATTTTTATTTTATTTTATTTTTTAAATTTTTATTTTATTTTATTTTTTAAATTTTATTTAATTTTTTTTAATTTTAATTTAATTTTATTTTTAAAATTTAATTTTATTTTTTAAAATTTTATTTTATTTTTTTAAATTTAATTTAATTTTTATTTTATTTATAAAATAATAATAATAAAAAATACCGTAAAGAAGCACCGAAGGAATTCTCTCTGGGAGGCAGCAGCAAGGCCAGGAGCAGGGCTGGAAGCCCAGGAATGGAGCCTGGGATCCGTGCAGAATCAGCTCAGATCCACACAATGCACTGTTCAAGGAAATCAGGGAAAAGCCTTTGGGAATCTGGGTGCTCCGGTGCAGTTGTTCAGCTCTGGGTGAATACCGGCCCCAAGCCGTGCCTGGGGGCTTCAGGGGGGAGATGAGGAAAGGCTTTTCCCTGGAAAGGGCTGGAAAGCATTGGAAGGCAGTGGGAGAGCCCCCATCCCTGGGAATACCCGGGAAATGTGTAGATGTGCGGACAGGGGCCAGTGGTGAACACTGTGGTTGGTGCCTGGACTTGATGGCCTTGGAGGTCTTTTCCAGCCTGAACAATTCCCTGATTTTATAATGCAGCATTTTCCAAGGAAGCCTCAAACAAGGAATCTGGTGTTTCCTCTGAGCAAATCCATCCCTTCCCAGGCGGGAATACAGAACTCAGCAATGGAATCCAGCAGAATCACCGGGCTGGAAGAGGCTCCAAGGCCACCGAGTCCAGCCCTGACACCTCAACCAGCCCCTGGCACCGAGTGCCACCTCCAGCCTTTTTTAACCCACCCAGGGGTGGTGACTCCAGCACCTCCCCGGGCAGACAATTCCAGTACTTTATCACCCTTTCCATAAAAAGCTTCTTCCTCATATCCAGCCTCTATTTCCCCTGGCACAGCTCGGGGCTGTGTCCTCTCCTTCTGTCAGAGCTGCTGGGGAAAGAACCCGACCCCAGCTGGCCACAGCTCCTTCAGGGAGCTGCAGGGAGTGACAAGGTCACCCCCGAACCTCCTTTTCTCCAGGCTGAGCAACCCCAGCTCCCTCAGCAGCTCCTCACAGGGCTCGTGTTCCAGCTCCTCCCCAGCCTCTGGATGTGCTCCAGCCCCTCCCCAGCCTCTGGATTTCTGGATTTCTGGCTTTCTGGATGTCCCCACACAGGAGTTTTTCTGTAAACCAGGCGCAGACAGATGCACAAGAGCAGAACCGAACCCAGAGCCAGCAGCCTGTGTCTCCTGGTGCCCTGTCCCGGCCACATTCCCCTCAGGAACATTTCTGGAATTGCTGCCAGCACAGACAAAGCCAATCCCAGAGCTTTTCCACCTTTTTGGCCCAGGGCAGGAGATTCCCAGGCTGGAAGTGCCGGGTGGGCTCACCTCTGGTTCCCCTTCCCTGCATCCATCACCCTTCCCATGGATCAGGAATTCTTTGTGGCCTCTGGTTTGTGTTATCCTACAGCTCCTGGGGATCCCTGGGCACACATTCCTCGGGCTTTACAGGCACCTCCTGCCACCTGGAACATCCCAGCCCTCATTCCAGAGGGAATGCCGAGTTTCCTCACCTGCTTGTCCCACGCTGAGCTCTGGATCTCGGTCATTCCAGCTGGAGCTTGGGGCTTGCCTTAAAATTCCAGCTGGGAGCTCGGCATCGCCATCCGTGCAGTCTGGGGCACTTCGGGGCACTTCTGGGGACAATTTCTTGGACACCCTCTGTGGTTCTGGCCAAAAGGTTTCTTCTCAACCAGCAGAAGGTGCCAGGAGCGGGAGGAGAAATGAAGAGTTTGTTCAGGGCAGTAACGAGGAATATCCGGGCTGATCCCAAAGGTGGGGATGCTGGAGTGGGATCATTTTAGTGTCCCTCAGAGGTCACCTCATGGCTGCTAACCCAGGGCCCTCTCCCCTGCCTGGGGCCTCCAAGGGATTCCCGCTGGGATTAAACAAATCCGAGGTTTCGTTTGGCAGCAGAGCCCCCGGGCCGTGCCGCTGCTGCCCCGGGAGAGGGAACGAGAGCGCCGGGGAAATCGGGATGATGGAACGGGCAGGGAGGGAAGGAAAGGAGGAGCCGGGCCGGGAGAACAAAGCCCCGGCACAGATGGGATGGGATGGGATGGGATGGGATGGGATGGGATGGGATGGGATGGGATGGAGGGCGGGGATCTGTGAGACACCAGGGACTGAGCTGGACCCGGACCCGGGAACCCAACAGCAGGACATGGACAGAGCCCAGAGGAGCCACGGAGCTGCTCCAGGGCTGGAGCCAGGCTGGGAGAGCTGGGAATGTTCTCCTGGAGAAGGGAAGGATCCAGGGAGAGCTGGGAATGTTCCCCTGGAGAAGGGAAGGATCCAGGGAGAGCTGGGAATGTTCCCCTGGAGAAGGGAAGGATCCAGGGAGAGCTGGGAATGTTCCCCTGGAGAAGGGAAGGATGCAGGGAGAGCTGGGAATGTTCCCCTGGAGAAGGGAAGGATCCAGGGAGAGCTGGGAATGTTCCCCTGGAGAAGGGAAGGATCCAGGGAGAGCTCAGAGCCCCTTGCAGGGCCTGAAGGGGCTCCAGGAGAGCTGGAGAGGGACTGGGGACAAGGGATGGAGGGACAGGAGCCAGGGAATGGCTCCCAGTGCCAGAGGGCAGGGATGGATGGGATATTGGGAATTGGGAATTCCCAGAGCAGCTGTGGCTGTCCCTGGATCCCTGGCAGTGCCCAAGGCCGGGCTGGAGCAGCCCAGGACGGTGGGAATGTCCCTGCCCATGGCTGGGATGGGATGGGATGGGATGGGATGGGATGGGATGGGATGGGAACCCTGGGATGTGCTTTAAGGTCCTTCCAACCCAAACCAATCTGACAATCCATGATTTCCTCCCGTAATCGATTTTTTTCTCTAAGCATCTCAGGAAGAATCCATGAGTGGCTGGATGCAGCTGGAGCCATTCCCACCTTCAAAACAATTCCCTGTTCCCACATTCCCAGGACTCTCCAAGCTCCCCAGAAAGTTGCTGGATGAGAGGAAAAACTTTTCCAGACAATGCCCATGAGATGATCAAATTAGAGCAGGAGAAAATATTTTCTCTGGCGAACAAATATTGAAATTTGTTTGAAATACACCATTTCCACGACGATGCCATTTGAGTTAATTACTTTGCTGTAAATGTACCTCTTAAATAATTGCTAAACCTCAAGAAATGCTTTCAATAATTGACGGAGTTTTCCGAGGGAAAAATGGTGTTATTAAATCCAAATTAAATGCACATTTGAGACACTTCAGTAGAGTGCTGCCAGAGCAGAGCTTTTCATGCTGGATGAGGAATAACTTTGGGAATTAATGGCAGGGAAGCTTCACTCTGCAGCCTTCCATGAGCATCTCCTTCCCAGTTTTCCCAACTCCCACACTCATTTCAGGATTTCTCTGATTTGGGGGCAGTCCCAGGCGGGTTAAACCCAGCCCAGGGGGGTGAGGTTGGGATTTTAGGGGTTGGTTCCATCCAGGATCGGGTGGAAATTTGGGAGAGCCCGGTGTCCCAGCAGAGGGAGGCTGAGGAGCCCCTGGCTGGAATCTTCTCCCAGGAAAAGCAGGAGCCCCCCGGGCTGCTCCGGGCCAGCGCTGCCTCCCCTCCCAGCCGGATCCCTGAGATTCCCGGGGATTGTTTGGAAAACCTCGCAGCTGGAGCTCAGCTCAGCCGGGGAAGAGCAGCGCTTTCCTCCCCGATCTGCCCCATCCCGAGCCTTCATCTCCGGGAATCTCCCTGGCGCATCCCTCGGGAGCCGGGGTTTGGCTCAGCCCTTCCCGGGAATCCCCAAACCCACCCCCGGCACCCTCCAAATCCGCCTCAGCCAAACTCCGGCAGAGGCGGAATATTTAATTCCTCTTCAATCCTATTTCTAGGCAGAAAACCAAGCCGGCCGGCAGCACTAGAGGGAGGCATTTCCCCACATATTCCCAGCTATTCCTGGGATTCAGAGCCGCTGGAAAGCCGCACACCCGGCGGTCCCGAGCTCTGTTATCACCGGGAGCTGCAGCTCCGAGAGGGAATTTCGGTGAAATTCCGTGTACAGCCAGGGCAGAGCCTCCCGCCTGGGCTCCCAGGGCTGCTCCCAGGGGGAAAAACGGGAATTCCAGGCGGATCCAGCGCTCCTGGATCAAAATCTCCCTCCCCGGCTCCCCGAGTGCAGCACCCGATACACGAGTTTCAGGTTTTAGGTAAATAATTCGTTTTATTGTTAAAGTAAATAATAGGGGTTTTGTATCTAGCCGCGTTAATTAATTACGCGCGTTAATTGCGCCGCTCCGAGGTAGCCCGGTTTGAAAAGGGTTTGGGCGCTTTTTGCCGCTTCTGATGGGAGGAAAAGGGATTTTAACGCCTTTTCCCACAGGAGAAAATCCTTCCGAACTTCTCCAGAGCCGGGAGCCGAAAATTCCCGGGGCTCGGTGGCGGCACAGCACAGCTGCTGCTCCAGGATCCAGGGAAAGGCTGGGAAAAGAAGCAGGGAGAGCAGATCCGCACAATCCAGAGGTGTTCGCAGGCACGGGGAACGAGAGCTGAGCTCCGCAGGGATGGGGAGGGAGCGGGGATGCCCTGGCTGGATCCCACATCCCGGATCCCACATCCCCATATTCCATATCCCACATCCCGGATCCCACATCCCCATATTCCATATCCCACATCCCAGATCCCACATCCCCATATTCCATATCCCACATCCCGGATCCCACATCCCCATATTCCATATCCCACATCCCCCTATTCCATATCCCACATCCCAGATCCCACATCCCCGTGTTCCATATCCCACATCCCGAATCCCACATCCCCATGTTCCATATCCCACATCCCGGATCCCACATCCCCATATTCCATATCCCACATCCCCATATTCCATATCCCACATCCCGGATCCCACATCCCCATATTCCATATCCCACATCCCGGATCCCACGTCCCATATCCCGTATTCTATATCCCGCATCCCATATCCTTCATTCCATATCCCATATCCTTTATCCTATATCCCATATCCCACATCCCACATCCCATATTCCATATCCCACACCCCATATCCCATATTACACAGCTCACATCCCAATCTCATATCCCACATTCCGTATCCTGGATCCCATAATCCCGCATTCCATATCCCACACCCCATATCCCACACCCTCTATCCCACACCCCACACCCCACACCCCACATCACATATCCCACATCCCATATCCCAGTCCCCATCCCATATCCCAGTCCTGATCCTGTATCCCAGTCCCCATCCCATATCCCAGTCCCGATCCCATATCCCAGTCCCCATCCCATATCCCAGTCCTGATCCTGTATCCCAGTCCTGATCCCATATCCCAGTCCTGATCCCATATCCCAGTCCCCATCCCATATCCCAGTCCCGATCCCATATCCCAGTCCTGATCCCATATCCCAGTCCCGATCCCATATCCCAGTCCCGATCCCATATCCCAGTCCCCATCCCATATCCCAGTCCCGATCCCATATCCCAGTCCCCATCCCATATCCCAGTCCCCATCCCATATCCCAGTCCCGATCCCATATCCCAGTCCCCATCCCATATCCCAGTCCCCATCCCATATCCCAGTCCTGATCCCATATCCCAGTCCCCATCCCATATCCCAGTCCCGATCCCATATCCCAGTCCCGATCCCATATCCCAGTCCCGATCCCATATCCCAGTCCCCATCCCATATCCCAGTCCCCATCCCATATCCCAGTCCTGATCCCATATCCCAGTCCCCATCCCATATCCCAGTCCCGATCCCATATCCCAGTCCCGATCCCATATCCCAGTCCCGATCCCATATCCCAGTCCCCATCCCATATCCCAGTCCCGATCCCATATCCCAGTCCCGCTCCCGGGGCCGCTGGCAGGTGGAGCTGCAGCTCCAGGAATGCGCTGCAGGCAGGGCCCCGCTCCTCCAGGATGGCTTTCCTGGGAATCCATGGAGGCAGGGAAGAGATGCCCTCAGAGGGAAAAGCGGGGCTGCTCCCAAAAGTCCAAGAACGCTTTTCCCTCCATTCCCGTGCGTGAGGAGATTCCCTGTCCTGGAAACTCCCCAAATCCCAGCGGGATCCCGCTCTGGAGCTCGGAGGGCAGAGGGAGGATGGGAACCTGGGAGCTGGCCAGGAGCCCTTGGATGCGGCCGGGAATTGTGGTGGGAAAAGCAGCCAGCACCTGAGGAATATCCAAGGGGAATTGTCCGTGAGGTCTCCTACTGAGCCTGGAAAAAATCCTGGGAAAAGCACAATTCCCGGAGGGGGACGGAGAGGGGACACAGAAGTGTGTGGTGGATGTGGCAGGACAGAGGGACGGACAGGGACAGCGGGAAGGGAACCCGGGAGAGCGGCGGATATCCCGGGATAAGGGCGGATATCCCGGGATAAGGGCAGATATCCCAGGATAAGTGTGGATATCCTGGGATAAGGGCGGATATCCCAGGATAAGGGCGGATATCCCGGGATAAGGGCGGATATCCTGGGATAAGGGTGGATATCCTGGGATAAGGGAGAATATCCTGGGATAAGGGTGGATATCCCAGGATAAGGGTGGATATCCCGGGATAAGGGCGGATATCCTGGGATAAGGGTGGATATCCCGGGATAAGGGCGGATATCCCGGGATAAGGGCGGATATCCCGGGATAAGGGCGGATATCCTGGGATAAGGACGGATATCCCGGGATAAGGGCGGATATCCCGGGATAAGGGCGGATATCCCGGGATAAGGGTGGATATCCCAGGATAAGTGTGGATATCCCGGGATAAGGGTGGATATCCTGGGATAAGGGCGGATATCCTGGGATAAGGGCGGATATCCCGGGATAAGGGCGGATATCCTGGGATAAGGGCGGATATCCCCGGACAGGAGCAGCATCCCATGGGAAGTGCCCTCCCCTGTCCCACAGCGCTCCCTGACCCTGTGCCTGGGATCCCAAAGGAAGGAATTCTCCAGCTCCGGCTCTCCGAGCTCTGGGATCGTGGAATTCCCTGGATCTGCTGCCCTGGGACTGCAGACGGGAAATGGAGAGCGGGTGTTCAACACAGAGAGGGCGTGAGGGGGGAACACGCGGCTCTAGGGATCCCAGGAATCGGCAAATTCACGGATCCCCAGGAATCATTAAAAGCAGGGATCCCCAGGAGTCAGTGAATTCACAAATCCCCAGGAATCAGTGAATTCACAAATCCCCAGGAATCAGAGAGTTCACAAATCCCCAGGAATCAGTGAATTCACAAATCCCCAGGAATCAGAGAGTTCACAAATCCCCAGGAATCAGTGAATTCACAAATCCCCAGGAATCAGAGAATTCACAGATCCCCAGGAATCAGTGAATTTATGAATCCCCAGGAATCAGTGAATTTATGAATCCCCAGGAATCAGTGAATTCACAAATCCCCAGGAATCAGTGAATTCACGGATCGCCAGGAATCAGTGAATTTATGGATCCCCAGGAATCAGAGAGCTCACAAATCCCCAGGAATCAGTGAATTCACAAATCCCCAGGAATCAGAGAATTCATGGATCCCCAGGAATCAGTGAATTCACAAATCCCCAGGAATCAGTGAATTCATGGATCCCCAGGAATCAGTGAGTTCATGAACCTGCAGGAATGTGTGAATTCACAAATCCCCAGGAATCAGTGAATTTATGGATTCCCAGGAATCGTGAATTCACAAATCCCCAGGAATCAGTGAATTCACAAATCCCCAGGAATCAGAGAATTCATGGATCCCCAGGAATCAGTGAGTTCACAGATCCAGAGGCAGAGATGGGATTCGGGGCAGGAATTGTTCCCTGGCAGGGTGGGCAGGCCCTGGCACAGAATTCCCAGAGCAGCTGGGGCTGCCCCGGATCCCTGGCCGTGCTGGAGCAGCCTGGGCCAGCGGGAGGTGACAGGGCTGGGATGATCCTCCACGTCCCTTCCACCCCAAACCATCCCAGGATTCCACCATCCTCCCTCCATCCCGGCTCCCCCTCTCCAAGGAAGCAGCACCCCTGGAATTCTCCATGAATGAATAAAAACAACACAAACCCCGGCTGTTCCCAGCTCCCCCAAGCTCACAAACCTCCCCTCAGACACTCTGGCATGGGCTGGGAGAGCCCAGGATTTATTCCTGCCGGGAATATCCTTTTAAACCTCAGTGGCTCCTCGGCTGGAGCTGCCCTGCGGGAGAGCTCCGGGAGCGGGGCTGGAGCAGCCGCTTCCCTTCTGGGAGGATTCCCAGAGTTTCCACTGCCGGAGCTCGGCAGCAGCACACGGCAGCAGGAATTCCGCGGGAGCTCGGGAACGGGTGCTGTTTCCAGGATTCATTGGGGTTTTAATTATTATTTTTTAAATGGATCATTTTTTATTTTTTTTTTAATTTTTTTTTTTTTTTTCCAAGAGAAAACGCCAGCTGAGTGCGATGGAAACGCTCCGTAAGGACCTGCCGGGTTTTTTGTTGCTCTTTCTGACAAAAGCCAGGCAGATTTCCCCAGGAAAACCATCCAGCTCTGCTCCCAAAATCCTGGAGCATCCATGGATTTGTGTCCCAGGCCCCAAATGTGCAGGGAGAGGGAAACAACACCAAAAAAATCCCAAATAACTCTGGCTGTTTCCTCCATATGGAAAAGTGTTGGGATGTAAAACCCTTCCCGAGGGAATTATTTCTGATGGAATATTTGCTTCAGACGCTACAAATTTAGGGAAAAAACCCAAAAAACCAACAAACAAAAAAAAACCCCACTAAAAATCCAAACAAATCCACTGTTATTTCCCAGATTTTCATGGTATTTGAGTATCACAACTTCTGCTAAAAACCGAAATTCCAAAAGCTCGGAGTTTCAATGCTGGACTGGGAGCTCTGCTCCCAAAATCCAGCCCGGAGGAAGGAGATGGATGGCCCTGGAAATCCGGGATGTGGGAGATCCCGGCTCCCACCCACAGCAGGTTCATTTTGGGAATATTCCTCTGGAATTTACTGCCCCGGGGATGGGTGTTAATGCTCCTCCTCGGAGGCACAGCAGCTTCTCCATCTCCCACGGGGGCTCATTCCTGCTTTCCAGCTCTGTGGAGCCTGGATGTTTTAGCAGAAAAATGTTATCAGAAAAAAAATTATCAGAAAATTGGAGCGAATAAAAAAAATTAGTTAAAAAAAATAAGGTGAAATAACATAATTTAAGCTAATTTTAAAAAATAATTAGAAATATAAAAGGAAGTTGGGTCTGGGACTGCTTTTCCCTGCTCCTGAGGCAATTCCTTCCTTCCAAAGGACTCTGTGCAGCCGAGGGGAGCGGCCACCGCAGCCTCACCTGAGCCAGGGTGTCCCCCCCGAGGAGCCCCCAACCCCGGGAAGGCTCCACATTCCCATGGGAGCCGCATCTTCCCCTCCGGGAGCCTCCCCAAAAGCGCCTTTGGAGCAACTTCCTGGGGGGCACTTCTGGGTTCCAGCCCAGGAAGCGCAGCCGGGACCAGGTCCCGGTTTTGGGGCCGGGGCTGAGCTCTGGGGACCCTGGACCAGGTCCTGTTTTGGGGTCGGGCTTTGGGGACCCGGGGTCTGATCCAATTTTGGGGTGGGGCTTTGGGGACCCTGGACCAGGTCCCATTTTGGGGTCGGGTTTTGGGGACCCTGGACCAGGTCCCGTTTTGGGGTCGGGCTTTGGGGACCCGGGGCCTGATCCAATTTTGGTGTCGGGTTTTGGGGACCCGGGGCAGGTCCCATTTTGGGGTCGGGTTTTGGGGACCCGGGGCAGGTCCCATTTTGGGGTCGGGTTTTGGGGACCCGGGGCAGGTCCCATTTTGGGGTCGGGTTTTGGGGACCCCAGACCAGATCCCATTTTGGGGTCGGGTTTTGGGGACCCCAGACCAGGTCCCATTTTGGGCTCGGGTTTTTGGGACCCCAGACCAGGTCCCATTTTGGGGTCGGGTTTTGGGGACCCTGGACCAGGTCCTGTTTTGGGGTCGGGTTTTTGGGACCCCAGACCAGGTCCCATTTTGGGCTCGGGCTCTGGGGAGCCGGGCAGCAGCACTAGGTGGCATTGTGAGACCGGCGGCTGCCCAGCCCCAAACTGGTGCGGATTGTCCCTCGTGCGGTGGGAGCGGCTCCCCAGAGCCCGCAGGATAAATTCCATGGGGTGCCTGCCTCAGTCAGGGCTGCTCCTTCCCAGGCTCTCCCTTCCCAGCTTTCACCTCAATCTGTCATCCAGATTTGACACTGCCTCGTTCCAGGAGCGCTCAGGAATGACATGTATATAATGTGGAATATTGTGCACATTTACAGCCAGCGCTTTTGCCCCTTCAAACATTGCTCACTGCTGGCTTCTGGCAGCCGCCGTGCTGGAGAGAAAATAAAATCACCGCTGAAAAAAAACCCACCCCGAACCAAACCAAACCCGCCGCAACAGAGGCTTCTGTTCTGATCGTCGGGGAGGAAAACTTTGGTTTGGGTGCTGGGCAGAGCGGGGTTGGATTTTCGGGGCTTTAGGGCTCGCAATTGTCCGGCAGCTCGGGGCTAATTAAAGAGGAGCCGCACGGCGCTCGGCGAGCTCCCCGAGCTGCCTGCTTTATGATTCTCTTCCATTAACACTCCGGATTATAAATCAAATTAACTGGCATTTCTATTAAAAAAAAAAAAAAAAAAAAAAAAAAAAAAAAAAAAAAAAAAGGAAAAAAATAAAAAAGAAAAGAAAAAAAGAATCCTTTCAGGAGATCACCCAGCCCAGCGCGGCTGAGCCCCTTTTCCCGGAGAGGATGAATCCCATTCCAGCTTTGTTCCCACCGCTGCCACAATCACCCTTTCCCTGCCCTCTCGGAACAATCAAGGGAGGGCGGGCAATTATTCCCTTGAAGAAAACAAAACAAAAAGTCCCAATTACGCTGGGATGACTTCGAGGCTCAGGGGGCTGATCCCGGCTGCTTCCAGCGGGAATTCGGCACCAGCAGCACCGATTCCTCCCTGCCCGAGCAGGGAAATCACACAAATATTTGTGAGCGCAGCCAAGGGGCTCCCAAATCCCCTCTCCACCCCCCATCCCACCCCAGGGTTTCACAGGAATTTTAAAATCAACCTGCTCTGTCCCCTTCCCCCCTCACCCCATCCCGGAGCCGCTCAGGCGCATTCCCGGTTTTTTTTTTCCCCTTTGGAATGGTTTTTATTTGCTGCCCGCATCCCCCTTTGTGTGTTTCGGGCTGGAATTTGGGATTTTATCCCGCAGCCGATAAATGGGACGGGGGACAAGGCGCACTTAAATCTTCGGAATAAACTTGGAAATGATGGAGCTGGAGCGGGGAGAGGGAAATTCCTGGCTGAGGCTCTTCCCGTGAAGGAAAACCCGGGCTAGAGCCAAGCTCCTGGCACGGGGAGCAGATCCAGCCCGGATTCGGGCGGAATTATTGGAGGAAAATCCCCCGGGAGCTCAGATCCATTGTCACTGCCTGCGAGCAAGCGGCGAAAGGAGATTGGCAACAACCGCACTTCCAGAAGGAATAAAGGTCCCTATTCCAGGGATTTTTATTTCGTTGGGAATGTCCCTGCAGAGCTCAGCACGGCGAGGCAGATTTCAAAGTGAAATCTCTGCCTAAATCCCTTCTTTTAATTTTGGATTTTAAGGCCGGGAGCGAGAGGCGCAGGCCGGGCTTTGGAGAGGCGGCAGGAGCTGCCCCAGCCCCGGGCACGGCGCTGGAATTCTCCGGGAATCATAAACCCGGGAGCTCCTCGCCATCCCTCGCTGCTCCCCGCACCTGCTCCGGGATTCATTTCCATGAAAACTTGCGATCCAGCACGGGCTGGGGGGTTTCGCTTTCTGTTTGAAAGGATCCTGCAGGGTTTAACCCCTGGCTGGGCGGTAAAGCCCGGACAGAACTTTTCCCCTTTCTCCAGCACGGCTCTCCTTCTCCCTGCGGGAAATAAAAACCACCCAGCGCCTTTAGAACCACCCCAGCTCCTGCTCTTTAAAAGCTGGAAAACTGGAGGGAAAAGGAAAATAAAGAGCGTTTTTGGGAGGGTCTGTGCCAGGCCAGGGCTTCTCCCGTGGGATCCAAATCCTGCGGCTGCCCAGGGCTCGGGAATCTCAGCAGCTCCAAAGGGGCAGAGCAGCTGCTCCTGCTCCCATAACCCTTCCCAAACGCCGGATTTTCTGAGGAATTACAGCGGCTGGGACTATTATTAGCCTGGCACGTGGCTCTCCCGGCTCGCCGGAGCTTTCCTGGGAGCGAGGGAGGGAAAAGGGAGCGGGAGCAGCTCGAGGCCCCGCGGATGGGGCTGCATCCAGCACATCACCCTGGAAATCCGGGAAAACGGGGCAGGAAAGAAAACCTGCCGTGCTTTATTCGTGGCTTGCCCTGCTCACAGCACGGATGAAGGAGCTCCAGGAGCTCCGGGAGCCGCAGCACATCCCAAGTTTTCCTGCTGCCCTCGGAGCGCAGCGCCAGGCAGGGCCACTTCATCCACTGCAGACTAGCTCTGGAACATCCCGACTTCTGCTCACACCCCCCCAAATGATTCCTTCTCCCTCCCAAATGATCCCTTTTCCCTCCCAAATGATTCCTTCTCCCTCCCAAATGATCCCTTTTCCCTCCCAAATGATTCCTTTTCCCTCCCAAATGATTCCTTCTCCCTCCCAAATGATTCCTTTTCCCTCCCAAATGATTCCTTTTCCCTCCCACACTGGCTCTGGGCTGCAGGGAAGGAGCAGCCGTGGATGGATTGATCCCAGGCAGGGAATTATTGTGGAAGGGCCCACGGGCAGCTCTTTGCTCTCCATCAGGAACTTGGTTCTGCCTCCAAATGACTCTGGGGGCTCCGGGAGGGATGCAGGGAGGGATCGGGGGGCTGGACACAGGAATCCTCGCTTAGGAAAAGCCACAGTTGGAATTCTGCTCCTCGAGAGCTTCCCAAAATTGTCCTTTTAATGTAGAACCTTGAAATTCCTGAAGATTCCTCCACAACAGGAATGCCTGAGCTGGGGTCCTCCAAAAATAAAACCCTGAGGAAGGCAGGGACCGACTCTCTGTGGAGCTGGCAATTCCTTTTTCCAGGAATGCAATTCTTGGCAGCTCCTAACAAACCCAATCACATCTCCCCTCTGGATCAGCCGGGTAATTATTCCTACGGACGCCAATTAAATCCCACCACCCTTCACCTGCCCCAGTGGCATTTTTGGGACCCCTTGGAGAGAGGACGGACGGAGCCACGGCAGAGGTTCACCCACAGCAATAAATACACCCGGAATATCCATGGAATATCCATGGAATATCCATGGAATATCAATGGAATATCAATGGAATATCCGTGTCTTGCCACAGGCATCCCCAGATGCAGGCACGAGTTGCAGGGAAATGGGGAATTTTTTTCCAGGGCCGCCGCACTCCAGGAATGAGGATCCAGGGAGGATCCAGGGAGCAAACCTCCCTCGCCCGTGGCAGCCCCGGCGGAGCGCCCTGCGATCACCATGGCAACCGCGAGCCAATTACAGCAATTAACATTCCCGCGGAGCTGGCCCTCATCAGCGGCAGCCGCTCCTTTCTTTCCTTCTTTATCCTCCCAGCTGGCTCCGGCCAACGCCGAGCCCCGGGATGATCCCAAATGGACACTGGGGTGATCCCAAATGGATGGGGTGATCCCAAATGGATGAAGTGATCCCAAATGCATGGGGTGATCCCAAAATGGATGTAGGGTGATCCCAAATGGATGCTGGGATGTTCCAAATGGGTTATGGGATGATCCCAAATGGATGCTGGGATGATCCCAAATGGATGGGATGATCCCAAATGGATGCTGGGATGATCCCAAATGGGTGGGGTGATCCCAAATGGATGCTGGGATGATCCCAAATGGGTGGGGTGATCCCAAATGGATGTAGGGTGATCCCAAATGGATGCAGGATGATCCCAAATGGATGTGTGGTGATCCCAAATGGGCACAGGGATATTCCCAAATGGATGCTGGGATGTTCCCAAATGGATGTAGGGTGATCCCAAATGATTGTGTGGTGATCCCAAATGGATTTGGGGATGATCCCAAATGGGCACTGGGATGTTCCCAAATGGGTGATGGGATGATCCCAAATGGATGTAGGGTGGTCCCAAGTGGATGCAGGGATGTTCCCAAATGGGTGATGGGATGATCCCAATTGGATGTGGGATGATCCCAAATGGATGTGGGGTGATCCCAAATGGGCCCAGGATTCCTTCCCGAATTCCAGCCCCTCCAGGTGGCAGCAGGCAGTGCAGGTGCCCCGGACACAGAACCACACAATAAAAGGTTTTTATGACAATTCTTTCGGGCTGTTTTGCTCTGTGGGATGTGCTGGCGGTACCGGGACACCGAGGTTCAGCGTTCACATTTCCTGTGCCCAGAGATGAATCAGAAACAGGGATAAAACAGAGAGCACAGGACTGGCTGGGTAAATCCCAACAAAAATACCCTTCAAACCCCAACCCACACCACGAGCCCAAAGGCTGGGAGACAAACCCGAGTGAGCAGGGCGGGAATTCAGCCCCAGTTCCCCCCCAGACCCCGATCCCAGCCCCAGAGCCCCTCCCTGCTCCGAGGGCCCTGCCACAGTGCCCAGCACACACAGAAACACCCAGAAGTGACTGGGTCCCAGGAGCCGGCATTCCCGCTGCTCCCAACGCTTCCCGGGATCCTGGCAACTGCAACCGGCCCAGCATTCACCACAAAGGGTTAATCCAGTGTCCTCCTCTGCTGTTCTCCAGCTCCAGCACCCCATCCTTTATCCCTCATTCCCAGCGCTGATCCCGAGTGAGGCCAGGCTTGTCCAGCTGTGCCTCAGCACATCTGGAGCCGGGCACGGCGCGTGGGATCCCAACAGGAGCAGGAGGGTGATCCCAACGAAGAGCTGGAATAATTCGGAGTTTACTTTCTAGGTTACTAGAAAGTTTCTAGTTTCTAGTTTGCTTTCAAGCAAAATATTCCCAACCCTGTTGTTTTAATCTAATTAATAAATGAATAAATTAATGAGATCCCCGCAGGGGCTCAGCACAGCCGTGGAGTCCCCACCTGCCTCAGGGGACACAGCTCATAAAACACAGGGAAAGCTGCAGGGCTGGAATCATCAAATCCCAGAATTATCTGGGATTGGGAGGGACCTTAAACCCCACCCATCCCACCCCTGCCATGGCAGGGACACCTCCCTGTGTCCCGGGCTGCTCCAGCCTGGCCTTGGGCACTGCCAGGATCCAGGGACAGCCACAGCTGCTCTGGGAATTCTCTGCCAGGACCTGCCCACCCTGCCAGCCAGGAATTCCTTGCTGGGAGGAGCTGGAGCAGTGTCCCTGTCCCATGTCCCTGTCCCTGTCCCGTGTCCCTGTCCCTGTCCCTGTCCCTGTCCCTGTCCCTGTCCCTGTCCTTGTCCCTGTCCCTGTCCTGTGTCCCTGTCCCTGTCCCCTGTCCCATGTCCCTGTCCCCTGTCCCCTGTCCCTGTCCCTGTCCCTGTCCCTGTCCCCTGTCCCATGTCCCTGTCCCCTGTCCCCTGTCCCTGTCCCTGTCCCTGTCCCTGTCCCTGTCCCTGTCCCTGTCCCTGTCTCTGTCCTGTGTCCCTGTCCCTGTCCTGTGTCCCTGTCCCTGTCCCTGTCCCTGTCCCGTGTCCCTGTCCCCTGTCCCTGTCCTCTGTCCCTGTCCCTGTCCTTGTCCCTGTCCCTGTCCTGTGTCCCTGTCCCATGTCCCTGTCCCTGTCCCCTGTCCCTGTCCCTGTCCTGTGTCCCTGTCCCTGTCCCCTGTCCCTGTCCCTGTCCCCTGCCCCTGTCCCTGTCCCTGTCCCTGTCCCTGTCCCCTTCCAGCTGAGCTGTCCCGGCCCCTCCAGCTGTGAGGCTCCTGGGACCCGGGAATGGGAATTCCTGGATGGATCTGCAGCTCCCTGGGCTCGGATCTCTGCGGGTGCCGCATTCCCAGAGCGAATTCCAGCCGGGCAGTCAGGATGGAGCTGACTCACGTCCAGCACAGGAGGAGCCACAGGATGGTTTGGGAAGGGATGCCAGGGATCCCCCAGCGGTGGTGACAAATTCCAGATGCCAGTGAAACCCCAGCTCTCTCCCGGGCGGGGCTCAGGGGCTGGGAGTGCTCGCAGCTCCTTTTCCTCACCAATCGCACCCAGCAGCCTCTCAGACAGATCAGTGCCCAGCCCATGCACTCCAGGCTGGGAGCAGGGAATGCCGATGGAAAAGCTTTCCTGGAATTCCCAGGCCAGATTTATTCCCGCTGAATTCCAGTCTTTTACCTCAAGAACAATCCTGCACTGTCAAACCCATCTCCCATTCCGTGTTTCCCAGCGAATTCCAGGTGCCAGCTCACTGCTCACAGCCAGAGGATGATTCTTGGTTTAATTTAAATAAAGTTTTGCTGCCAGCTCAAGTCACTGAGGCTGTTTTTAGTTTGATCTGAGCCTGGCACTGCAGAACTGCAGAAAGGGCTGGAAGTGAAGGCGGCTGCAGGTCTGGGGTTGTCATTTCAACCACAATTCAAGGAAAGATTATAAAGACAAAAAAAACCCCAAACAAACCAAACTCAAAACCCAAACTACTCAAACAAAACCCAAAGAACATTCACCAAAAAAAAAAGGAAAAAAACCCAACACACCCTCTCCCCCCACAAATGAAACTCCTCTTTCTCCACCTTAATAAAAATGTGGGGTTTTTATGGCTTGGTTACTCTTTAATTGATTTTAAGCAGTAATAAATATTAGAAATCATCCAGCTCCTTGATGGCTCTGTGGGTCAGGAGGGCGCATTTCCAGTCACACCAGAGCTCCAAACCAGCGGCTCTGGAGCATCCCCAGATCTCCTGGCAGTGCCTGGGCACGGCTCTGCCCTGGCTGGTGGCCCTGGGCTGGGCCAGCCCCACCTGGGGATGGGAACCACTGAGGGGCTGCAGACCCTCAGAGCTGGGATTTCCTCTCCCTTCCTCATTCCTCAGGGAGCTGGGAAGGGTCTGGAGAATTCCTCAGGGAGCTGGGAAGGGTCTGGAGAATTCCTGAGGGAGCTGGGAAGGGGCTGGAGAATTCCTGAGGGAGCTGGGAAGGGGCTGGAGAATTCCTGAGGGAGCTGGGAAGGGGCTGGAGAATTCCTGAGGGAGCTGGGATGGGGCTGGAGAATTCCTGAGGGAGCTGGGAAGGGTCTGGAGAATTCCTGAGGGAGCTGGGATGGGGCTGGAGAATTCCTGAGGGAGCTGGGAAGGGGCTGGAGAATTCCTGAGGGAGCTGGGAAGGGGCTGGAGAATTCCTGAGGGAGCTGGGAAGGGGCTGAGGCTGGAGCAAAGGAGGATCCCGAGGGATCTTTTCCCTCTCTGGAATTCCCTGGCAGGAGGGGACAGGCGGGGGGGTCGGGCTCTGCTGGCAGGGAACAGGGACAGGAGGAGAGGGAACGGCCTCAGGCTGGGCCAGGGCAGCTCAGGGGGGACAGCAGCAGGAATTTCCCCATGGAAAGGGCGCTCAGGCCTTGGAAGTGCCCAGGGAGGTTTGCAGTGCCCATCCCTGGAGGTGTCCAGGGAATTCCTGGGGGTGGCACTCAGGGCTGGGGACACGGTGGGATCAGGAAATGCCTGGACTCGACTCCACCTTTTTTAGGGTTGGTGGAGTTTCAGGGTATTCTTAGGACAAGTCTCGTTTTTAGGGTAAATTTACCTTTTAGGGTATTTTTTAGGGTAGCTCTGATTTTTTAGGACAAGTTTTGTTTTTTAGGATATGTTTTGTGTTTTAGGCTGTTTCATTTTTGGGACAAGTCACTTTTCCATGGCTCCCTGCAGGTGTTTTCTCCTCAATTCCAGCTGCTGTTTTCCTCCTGCTCCTCTCCCCGGGCTGGATGCAGGAACCATGGCAGTGCCCACCTGGAGAAATCCCTTCCTCCATCCTTTCCCCTCTCACTATCCCTGATTTTGGAGCACTCTCCAATGGGAATGCTGTAGGAAAAATGGATCCATGGCTCATCCAGCTTTCCAGAGGTGCCGCTTGTGCCACTTCAAGCATTCCATGGCCACTCCATCCATTCAGGGAACAGGAATTCCTCCTCCAGCTCTCCCAGGGACACAAAAATCAACTTTCTCCTGAGTCCAACAAGGCACAGACAAGTTTGGGATCCTCCCGGACCTTCCCACGATCCCGACCCTCTCAGCTGAGCGGCTCCAAGGGTGGGGTGCCCATTCCTGAAGGAATTCCCGGTCCTTTCCCGAGCCCCGAGCCGGGATTTTGGGGCAGGCGGATCCCCCCGTCCCGCCCCGCCGCAGCACTAGGTGGTGTTGCAGAGTAGTTTTGTGGGAAATTCGGGAAAAGGCAGGAATTTGGTGCTGTTTCACCTCTTCCCGAGGCTCCAGAAGTTCATTCCAAAGCTGCTGCTGGTGCCCCTGCCCAGGAGGGATGTTTGGGATCAGTTTTCCAGCCGTTCTCTCCATTGGAGGAGGAGGTTCCAGGGCTTCCCTTCCCTCCCCACACTCCTGGATATCCAGGCTTAAAAATCCCTGGAGATCAGTGATTCCAGCTGTCTCTCCAGGAAATAAGATTTCCTATGGCCTCGGAGGGATTTGGATCAGGTATTTCCACACCCAGAGCTGAAAAAAATGCAGGGACAATTCCCATTGTCATTCCTAAATCTCCAAATTTCAGTTTAATTTCTCAGTGGATGGATAAAAAATCGGAGGCAATTTCCAACCTGGATTATCACTGCCAGAACTCAACCCCCTGAGAGAAAGAAAGGAAATTCCCAATCAATTTTTTTTTTTTGGTTCAACATCAGAATATTTCAAATAAGAAAATATTTCAAGCATCAAAATATTTCAAATATTAAAATATTTCAACTAAAAATACCTCAAGCATCAAAATATTTCGAGCTTTAAAAATACTTCAAACATCAAAATATTTCAAAATGATGCAGCTATTTTGGAAAACGAAAACCACTGCCAGCTCCCAGGGGAATTTGTGTTTGGATGAATCCAGAAGGAACATTAATGGACAGGGAAAGTTTGTGGTTCTCCCAGATCCTGCTCCTGCTTCCCGCACTCAGAGGCCACAAAGACCAAACGAGTCCAAGAATTCCAAGGCCAAGAGTTGTTAAATATTGGCAGGGTCTGCCCGGGGAGGGCTGGATTCCCCATCCCTGGAGGTGTCCAGGGAACTCCCGGAGGTGGCACTCAGGGTGGGGACACGGTGGGATCGGGCTCGGCTGGGGTTTGGTGATCCCAGAGAGCTTTTCCAGCCTCAGGGACTCCGGGATTCTGTGCCTGAGGCAGACCCGATGCTCCCGGTGTGAAATCCCCGATGAACCCCAGGATTTCCAGCGCTGTTTTCCCGGAGCCGGCCAATCCCGGGAATTCACTCCGTGTGCCAAAGGGCTGCTCCTGCCCCCTCACCCCGCGCACCACAGCTTCTCCTGCATTTTTCATGATTCCAGCCCCGGAACGAGCCGGGAAACCCTTAATGAGACATTTCCCCAGCCTCTGTTTTTACATTTTGCCCATGGCATAATGAGGCCGAGCCGGAGCGGAACATCCCCAACACTTCCCATCATTTCCCACTCCCGCTCCCAGCCCTGCCGGGGGGGTTTGTTCCCTGCTGGATGTTGGGAATTTATCATGGCTATCAATAATCCCCGTGTCAAAGGCAACTCTCTCTGCCGTGCTGCTTTTTTTTTTTTTTTTTGGTTGGAAAGAATTCCTGCCCATCAATCTTGAGGAATATTGGGGGATGATTGCAGCCTGATAAATCCAGCAGCAATTTCTCCTTCACTCCCAGCCCCTCCTGCCGATGTTTCCCACTTCGGAGTTGCTCAAACCTTTACCAGAGCGATTCCAAACATATTCCAAATCTTCCCAGGGAGATTTGCCAGCCTGGCTCAGCTTCCTGCAGAAAGCCAGGACTGGAAGTTTTGTGCTTTCAGCTTTCCAGGGCTGTCCTAATTAAAGAGATTTCTGGGAAGTTGCAGCTTATTGGGCTGGTTTGGGCAGCTGTGAGGCAGCCAAAGTGTTGGGATGCTTTAAATCCCGGGAGCTGATGGGAATGCTTGGGAATTTGTCGTAATTTAATGGTATTTCTATGGATTGGGCTGGGTGCTGGCGCTCAGCCCTGAGGAAGGTCAGAGGATATCCATGGATTTCCCTTCCAGGACAGCACAGACAGCATTTTCCTCCCCGTGAAAAATGGCACTGAGCACCCCCAGCTGGCTCTGAATCCTTCTTGGAGCAGCAGAATTTTCCAGAACGTGCCCCCAGATCCTCTTGCTCCAGCGTATTTTCCTGCTCCGTTGCTGCTGGGGAAGGATGAATTTGCTGTTTGGAGCGCGGGCTCATGGAGAGCTCCACCTGTGCCCTGCAAACCTCAGGGATGGATCCTGAATTTCAAATTCTCTGCTCCATTATCTGCAGCCCTCCTGAACTCCCAGAACACTTTTTAGGGCATCTCAGCCACTATTTAGGATTTTTTTCCCTGACAGTTCATTCATTTCTGTGGCTGACACCCAAAATCTGCATCCCAAGTGTGGCAAAGGCAACCAGAGGATGAAAATCCCTTTTTCCCTTGCGGTGACCACAAATAGTTGTAATTCCAGCACAAATGGGAGCTGCTTCCCTGTTAAAAAGAAATATTCCAAACCCCTGAAACCCACTGGAAGAGCATAAGGAAGGATTTACACCCACTGGAGTCTGTGTATTAAAAAAAGTTCAGTTCTGTATGGAAAATAAGGGCGATTTTAACATTTCCAAATTCGTGTTCCTGCATTCCTCCTGCACAGCAAAATTCCCACTGAACTCATCCTTCCTTTGGAAATTCATAGGAGAAAAGAAAAGAGAACTTTTTCTGAAAGGGGAAAGCTGTCTGATTAACAGGATAAAATTCCAGTAACATCCAGGAACAATTCCCAGCCTCCTCTGCCCATCTCCTGATGAACCCCTGAGCCTCCCTTTCTCTCTATATATTATATATTATATATATTATATATTATATATTATATATTATATATTATATATTATATATTATATATTATATATTATATATTATATATTATATATTATATATTATATATTATATATTATATATTATATATTATATATTATATATTATATATTATATATTAGATATTAGATATTAGATATTAGATATTAGATATTAGATATTAGATATTAGATATCAGATATTATGTATTGTGTATTGTATATTGTATATTATATATTATATATTGTATATTGTATATTGTATATTATATCTTATATATTATATATTGTATATTGTATATTGTATATTGTATATTATATATTATATCTTATATATTATATATTATATATTATATATTTATATTATATATTTATATTTTATATTACATATTTATATTATATATTACATATTTATATTATATATTGATATATTTTTTATATATGTTATAAATAGTACAAGGACTTCCCCAGTCCTTGTTTTCCCCCATGGGAATCCTTCCTCAGCCTGGAGCAGCTCGGAATTCCACCTTTCCCGGTGTAATCCCATCCATCCATGAAGTTCATCCCTTTAATCCCATCCCACATCCAGGGAGGGCTTTGGGAGGAGCTGCTGATCCCTGGCAGGATCCTGGGAATGGGATGTCCTGGGAAACTCCGAGTCAGGAATGATGGAAAAGCTCATTCCTATGGGAAAGGAAGCACTGGGAGATGGAGGAACCAACTGCCTGAAGCTGCTGGGAGACACCGAGCACCTGCCAGGGCAGGTAGAAAATAAAATAAAAAAATAAAATAAATAAAATAAAATAAAATAAAATAAAATAAAATAAAATAAAATAAAATAAAATAAAATAAAATAAAATAAAATAAAATAAAATAAAATAAAATAAAATAAAATAAAATAAAATAAAATAAAATAAAATAAAATAAAATAAAATAAAACCAAACAAACCCCCCAAAAGCACAAAACAAATAAAGCCACCTAACAATAAAAATCCCCAAACCAAAGCCAAAACCAAACAAACAAAACCCCAAACAAACCAACAAATTCCCCCATTCAAAGCCCCCAGAGCAATGAAGAAATTTAAAGCCCTGAAGATGACAGGCAGTGCAGAATCCCAGGAAAACGGAGTGGTTGGGATTGAAGGCACCTCTGGAGATCAGCTCACCCCCAGCTGGATCGCTCGGAGCACAGGATCCCACCCAGGCCTTGGATGTCTCTGGAGACTCCAAAACAGCTGGAAAAGCTTCTCCAGGTGCAGCACCAGGATCCCAAGGTTTTCCCATCCTCAGCCCTCATGAGACAATTCCATGGATCTGTCGGGACACCGAGAGCCATGGGATGCTTTGGGGTGGGAGGGACCTTTAGGGACCCCAGGGCCTGCCCTGGGCCAGGCTCAGCTGCACTGGGGGTGCTGGGAAAGTTCCAAAGCTCCGGATGGCCGGGGCTGGGAATGGCCCAGGTCATCTCTGGGGAAGGCCAGGCTTTGTCATCCTCAGGAATCACCTGTGCAGTGACACAACCTCCTGAATTCCAACACCTCCCAAGGGGGCATTCCTGCCTTCCTCATCATCCATCTACCATGGAGCGTGGCTGTGATCCCACCCCATCCTACTGATCCCATCCCATGGATCCCATCCCATTTCACTGATTCCATCCCATGGATCCCATCCCATGGATCCCACCCCATCCTACTGATCCCATCCCATGGATCCCATCCCATTTCACTGATTCCATCCCATGGATCCCATCCCATGGATCCCATCCCATGGATCCCATCCCATTTCACTGATTCCATCCCATGGATCCCATCCCATCCCACTGATCCCATCCCATGGATCCCATCCCATGGATCCCATCCCATTTCACTGATTCCATCCCATGGATCCCATCCCATTTCACTGATCCCATCCCATGGATCCCATCCCATCCCATCCCATCCCATCCCATGGATCCCATCCCATCCCATCCCATCCCATCCCATCCCATCCCATCCCACCCCTCCTATGGCAGACAGGGAAGAGTTTTGGGATCCTGTTTGGGATAAGCTCCCCTCCAATGAATTCCCACTCCCAATCCCAACACACCCAGCGTTCCCGACACCCCTGGGCTGTGCTGATAAAAACGGGAGCTCCTCTGCTGGATCCGGGTATTTTGGGACCTTTGGATGTCACATCCCAATAACTCCGGTCACCGAGCCCAGGGACCAGCCCCAGGGCCAGGGGGATTTCCCCTCCTGCCTCAGCCCCTCATCTCCCATTGTCAACACGCTCCCAGCCCGGCTCTGCCGCTGGAATTGCCGCTGGAATCCGCAGCAGTATTTGTCTTAATCCAATATTTGTCTCATTCCCGCTCCTTCCTGGCAGTGTTTGCATTATTCCCGAGCGGTTCCATTTTTGTGTTTGTCAGACGCTCCCCGCTCCCGGCGCCTCGCCTGACCCGGCTCCTTCTCTTGGCGTCTGTAAATGCCGGAGCGAGCTCGCATCCGGAATGTGGGGATGGAAAAACGCCGGGAAGAGCCGGGACAGGGAATTCTGAGCGGCTGAGCCCCAGCCCTGCCTCCTCCCGTTTGGCTCTCAGCTCCCCTCCTCCGGCAGATCCCGCACACGCGGACAATTCCCTCCCCAAATCCAAGGGGAAAACGCTGAAGGACTTTGGGAATGGTTTTCCAGCCATTGACGCCATTCCCAATCCCAGCCGTGGGGTCAGACGGCCCCGGGATGTCTTCTCCATCCTCATCCTGAGCAATTCCACTGAGGAAAGGACAAACAGCCACCAAAACACGGGATCAGGGCCGGAGGGGCCGGGAGGGACATCTGGGGATCACCGGGAAAGGAAGGGGGAAGGAGGAAAAGGGGAGAGAGGGAAAGGGGAAGGGGGAAAAGGGGAAGGGAGAAAGGGGAAAAGGGGAAGGAAGGAAAGGAGGAAAAAGGGAAGGAGGGAAAGGGGAAAAAGAGCAGGGAAAAAGAGAAAGAGAGATGAGGATACAGGAAGGAAAAGAAGGAGGGAAATGGGGAAAAAAAGAGGAAAAGAAGAGGGAAAAAGAGGAAGAGAAGGGAGGAAACCCCAGGATTTCCCCCTTTGGGCATCATTTAACACCTTTTTCCCTCTGTTTCCCTTCCTCCCATCTCACTATGGACATGGCTTGCCTCTCATGCTGAGGACCAGGCTGGAACATGGCAGGGAGAATTCGTGGCCAGAAATGACACAAAGCTTCTCTCTGGATATCTAAAATACTCCACAACATTCCCAAGATGAAAGTTCTTCCAGGAGTTTTGCTTTAAATTAAAAAAAAAAATTAAAAAAAAAGCAAAAAAATCAGCTGTGACCTTAAACCAAGGAAATTGTGCCCATCCCTCCCTCTCCTGCTAGGGAGGAGCGGCCCTGGCAGCACGGAGCCCAGGACGTCAGGAATTCACAGGCACCAGCATTTCCAGAAGCCTTCTTGGACAAGGTTTCTGTTTAATTGGCTTAAAAAGCCACTCTTCTCCCACACAGGCTCCTGCAGAGCCATCTGCGCGGGGAATTGGCAATCTGGAGAAGGAGCCTGTGCAGGAATTCACCCTGCTTGGCACTGCTGGGTTATGGGGGGAGAAGAATTCCAGGGGTTGTGCCCAGCCGGGACAGCCAGGGCAGAGCGAGGGCTCAGAGGGGCGCTGGGAATTCCAGGTGTACTGGAAAAGGGCTGGGAGAGGGGAAGGAGAGAGGAAAGCTTTGGGAATGGAGGAGTTGGGACCTTTTGGCAATTGTGGTGAGGAGGTGAAAATCTGTGTTCCACAGTTCCTCGTTTTCTTTGGGTAGAAGGAATTTGGGAAGAAGCATGGACATGGAATTCAGGATTAAAGGGAAGAGGAGCACAGAGAGCTGAAGAAAACGCTGCTGTGGGGCTCTGCCTCACAACTGCTTCCACAAACATCCCCAGATCCAAACCTCTGCCAAGCAACCGTGTGGAGATGGAGCTCCTGCTCCAGCACATCCAGACTGCTTCCAGAACAGCCTGGGAGCACAGCACCAGGAGCTGCCAGCAGGAACATGGGGGGTTCCCCTGGAGAAGGGAAGGGTCCAGGGAGAGCTGGGAATGTTCCCCTGGAGAAGGGAAGGATGCAGGGAGAGCTGGGAATGTTCCCCTGGAGAAGGGAAGGATCCAGGGAGAGCTGGGAATGTTCCCCTGGAGAAGGGAAGGATCCAGGGAGAGCTGGGAATGTTCCCCTGGAGAAGGGAAGGATCCAGGGAGAGCTGGGAATGTTCCCCTGGGGAAGGGAAGGATGCAGGGAGAGCTGGGAATGTTCCCCTGGAGAAGGGAAGGATCCAGGGAGAGCTCAGAGCCCCTTGCAGGGCCTGAGGGGCTCCAGGAGAGCTGGAGAGGGACTGGGGACAAGGGATGGAGGGACAGGAGCCAGGGAATGGCTCCCAGTGCCAGAGGGCAGGGATGGGTGGGATATTGGGAATTGGGAATTCCTGGCTGGGAGGGTGGGGAGGGGCTGGGCTGGAATTCCCAGATTTGCTGTGGCTGCCCCTGGATCCCTGGCAGTGCCCCAGGCCAGGCTGGACACTGGGGTTGGAGCAGCCTGGGACAGTGGGAGCTGTCCCTGCCATGGTGGCACTGGCTGGGATATAAGGTCCCTGCCACCCCACCCCACTCCAGAATTCCAGGATTTCCAAGACTCTCGGATGTGCTTTTGATGCTTCCCAGTACCAAACATCGCTCCCAAAGCCGCTGTGAGCCGTGGCTGAGGTTCCCCGGCTCCACAGGGTCCATCCATCCCTTTCCCCATCCATGTCTCCACCCTGTGCCCCACGCCAACCCAAATCCCATCCCGTCCTGCTCTCCAGTCCCGCCACTCCCGGGCACCGCAGGGATAACGAAGGGACAACGAAGGGATAAGGAAGGGATAACGAAGGGATAATGAAGGGATAATGAAGGGATAATGAAGGGATAATTCCGTGCTTCCCTCAGCCGAGCCATGCCCAGTTGGGATTCAGGGTCCCTGCTCCCGGGCACCCCGATCCCCTTCCCGGGAGCAAGGGGCTCCAGGAGAGCAGCTCGGCTGCAAATCCGAGAATCTGCAGCGTTTCTCATCCCCTGGAAAAGGCTTTTCCGCGGTAGCAACAGTTTCCAAGGGTATTCCCCTCGGGGAGCCGTCCTTCCAGCAATATAAATGACTCCAAAGGGGGAATCAGCCCCGGCAATTAAACCTTTTAGAGCAGGTGAGCACCTCCTCCACGGGAAATCCTGCCGGGAAAGCGGCCTCTGGCTGCCCCAGGCACGCCGGCTGCTCCAGAGCCACTAAACACACACAGCCATAATCACAGGAGCTGCCTCATTTCCCCGGGATCTGCCCGAGATCCATCAGCTCCGCGTCCTTTTGGGACCGGGGGCTGCGCTGCCCTGGCTCCCCAAGCTGCTTTTAAACAGGGTTGAACCTCACGGAGGTGATATTTTATTTTTCCTGCAGATTTTGGCAGTGGAGCTATGGCAAAGTGTGCTGTGCAGGTGGATGCTGCCCCTTCGGCATCCCCGCATCTCCCACCTGCCCTTTCCAGGGGGCTCCCATGGCAGAGTGATCCCTCGTGGAGCCAAGGGAACCGGCTGCAAGTCAGGAAAAGGGATCTTGAAGTTTTGTCAGCCTCAGTGACTGGTTCAGCTCGAATTGGGAAGAGAGAAGGGGAAAATAAGAGATTGGAGGTGGGAAATAAACGGGAAGTGAGGGGATCTGGAAAAATACATCAGCAAAAGTAACCAGAAGAGTGGGAGAAGCACAGGGAGGGGAGCCCAGGGACTGCAGCCGGTGGCCACGGGGCTGGTGAGGGGGAATTGGCCCAACAGAGAGGGTGGATAAAGAATTCCAGGATCCCTGGGGCTGGAAAAGCTCTCCCAGCCCATGGAGTCCCAGCTGTGCCCGATCCCACCGTGTCCCCACCCTGAGTGCCACCCCCAGGAATTCCCTGGACACCTCCAGGGATGGGCACTGCAAACCTCCCTGGGCACTTCCAAGGCCTGGGCGCCCTTTCCATGGGGAAATTCCTGCTGCTGTCCCCCCTGAGCTGCCCTGGCCCAGCCTGAGGCCGTTCCCTCTCCTCCTGTCCCTGTTCCCTGCCAGCAGAGCCCGACCCCCCCGCCTGTCCCCTCCTGCCAGGGAATTCCAGAGAGGGAAAAGATCCCTCGGGATCCTCCTTTGCTCCAGCCTCAGCCTCTTCCCAGCTCCCTCAGGAATTCTCCAGCCCCTTCCCAGCTCCCTCAGGAATTCTCCAGCCCCTTCCCAGCTCCCTCAGGAATTCTCCAGCCCCTTCCCAGCTCCCTCAGGAATTCTCCAGCCCCTTCCCAGCTCCCTCAGGAATTCTCCAGCCCCTTCCCAGCTCCCTCAGCAGCTCCTCCTATGGTTTAATCCCCAGGGAGCACCTCAGGGATTGCTGGCAGTGTCCTGGATGAGCATCCCAGGCTGCCCAACGCCCCTGAGCACAAACCTGAGCCACAGGGAGCAGGTCCCAAAGCCCTGGAGTCCCCGGAGCTGGTGGCTCCTGCTCCTGAGTCAGGGCAGGTCTCCCCAGCCCCAGCTCTGGCTGTGGCACCTCAGGACAGCTGAGCCGTGCTTTCCTCCCCTGCCACATTTTTGCAAAGCCCCAGAAAGGAGATAAATAAAGGCCTGTTATTGGCAGGATCAGCCCCTGGATGAGCACAGGTTGAAGCGCCCGAGTTCTGAGGAGATAACAATTACCAGCAAGTCATTACTTACAAACAGGATAATTTTTCAAGCAAGCCTGAATGAATCTGCACATTCCCAGCCAGCAAATAGCTTTGAAAACCCTCTGAGCTGGAAAAAACCATTGTGAATCCCCAGCATCTGCTTTGCTCTAAGTGTATTTTAAAAAATATTTGTTTAGGCCAATAATCTAAAGAGGGAAGCAGGGCTCTGAGTGTGGCTGAGATGTTTAGCCCGTGGCTAAACAGGATTTTCCTGTTCACAGTTATGATTTCGTGTTTGGCCATAATAAAAAGCCTTGATGAAAAATATAGATGTTCCCAGCGTGAGCACTGTCACATCACTGGTTTATAAATAAACATGGATTACGTTCAAAAAACCTCCTTAAGCACGGTGACCTCGCAGCGCAACGCCTGCCACAGCCAGCCCCGGGCTCCCGAGGGATCTGCAGCTGCTCCCGGGAATTCCAGGGTTCCCTGCCCACCCAGAGGGTTGGAGCTGTGGGATCTCTACAGCCCCTTCAAGCCCAAACCGTTCTGGGGTGCTGCTGTGGAGGGGAACAGCTTTTCTTCCCAAAGCTCAGGAGGTTCTGGAAATGAAACTTGGGGGGTTTGGGAATGACAAACAGCGGGGATGGTGGGGCTGTCCCAGACTCTGCAGACTTCCAGGTGGTCCCAGAGAAATAAAAAATGAGGAGCGGCTTCTGTATGGGCACAGAGTGTGGGACAGGGAAATGGCTTTAAGCTGGAAAGGGCAGGGATGGGTGGGATGGATGGGAATTGGGAATTCCTGGCTGGGAGGGTGGGGAGGGGTTGGATGGAATTCCCAGAGCAGGTGGGGCTGCCCCTGGATCCCTGGAAGTGCCCAAGGCCAGGCTGGACACTGGGGCTGGGAGCTACCTGGGACAGTGGGAGGTGTCCCTGCCACGGCAGGGGTGGGATGGGATGGGATGGGATGGGATGGGATGGGATGGGATGGGATGGGATGGGGTGGGATGGGATGGGATGGGATGGGATGGGATGGGATGGGATGGGATGGGATGGGGTGGGATGGGATGGGATGGGATGGAATGGGATGGGATCCATGGGATGGGATGGGATGGGATGGGATGGGATGGGATGGGATGGGATGGGATGGGATGGGATGGGATGGGATGGGATTTAAAGCCCCTCCCACCCCATTCCGCAGTCCCTGTTCCAGGGCTTTTGTTCCTTTATCTCCAGAGCCCAGGGAACACAGCTCAGCATCCCCATCACCCCTGGATGAGAAATCCCAGCTTTTCCCTGCCCTCCTTCCATCTCCCAGAGCTGCCTTTGCCCAGATCTCTCCTCCTGGCAATACCAGCCCAACAGGGCTAATTCCCAGATTTCCCACTTCCAAGCCCAAATCCCGCCTTCCAGCCCATTTCCCCTCCTCCTTCAGGGTGGCTGCTCCGTGCTTGTCACTTCTTTTGCTGGGAAGTGTCATTTGTTTACCTTTTTTCCCCCCCAGTGCTGTGAAATGATGGCTCCAGCACCAAGGTGCTGGTAAATGACAACCTAATGGCCAAGCCGAGTGTGCTCCAACAGTAAAAGAAAGGAATCACTAATCAAAGTCCCTCAAATTATATGGAATACTGACAGCTTTTTACGCTGTTTTAATTAAGTACACTGTAATTTAAACCACTGAACCATAACAACCCAACGTTTAGTGTTATATCCCTGGGAGAACTTTAAAAATATGCATAATTCTGCCTGCGAGGTAATTGAGGGATATTTTTGGGGTGGTGGGGGTAATTAAAGGTTATACAGGAGAGTAATAGGAATTTTACTTGGGTGCTGACGGTGTCGGCGGCTGTGCCGAAACCTCCTCGGGAAAGCTCCTCGTGTGCCCAGCTGAGGCTGCTCCTGGTGGTTCTGGAGGCTCGGGAAGGGCTCTGGCAGCTCCTGGGTCCCGGGGAGGTGGTGAGGGACACTTCTGCCGGCATGGTCAGCTCTCCCTGGCCCCAGGAGCAGGGAGGGGAGGAAGTGAGGAGGGGAAGGAATTGATTCCTTCCCACGGGCAGCTCTGTCCTGGCCCAGGGCCCTGCGGAGGGAGGGGTTGGGTGATGGTGAGGATGGAGGAGCAGGAGGGGAGGAAGGCAGCCCTCAGTTATCCCAGAGCAGGAAGGGTCTGCCAAGCCCTGGTGAAGTGTGCGGAGGGATTCCAGACCCACCCTCCTGGGACAGAGGAGCCGGCCCGGGGATGGTGAGGATGGGTGAGGGCAGGAAATCAACCCCAGTTTTCCCAAAGCAGTTCCAGGCACTGCTGGGGAGTCCTGGAGAATTCCAGACCCACCAGGGATCCCACCAGGGATGCAGAGGAGGCAGGCCAGCCCTGCTCCCCATGGGAGGAAGGCTGTGCTGCTCCAGGCCCGTCCCATGGAGCATCCTTGGAGGATTTGCCGCGCACGGGGGCAGGAGAGGCGCTGGCAGCCCCCGGAGCCGCCGGGCCGCGGAGCTGCAGCTGCCACGGGATGTACGGCGAGATTCAATGTGAAAAGTGGAAGATAATGTGCTCACACACTAATGGGCACTGAACTAGACACAGGCTCATTTTTCACATCATGTCATCTCTAAGGTTTGAATAAAAAGTAATGGCGAGAATGAGCCTGGATCTATCTCAGACATTATCATTTGCCTCCTCAGTTTTATTTGTGTTGACTTGTACAGTCTCAGGAGCTGACAGTGTGCGGGCCCCCGGATCAGTGTGAGTGATAATACACAGCACATTACACTGCTGGTGACAGCTCCTGTTCCCCGCGCTGGCATCTGAGCGCCGCGCATCTCCCTCCGTCAGCTCAAATGCTGCCAGCTGACAGCAGACAGGAGCTCACCGAGGGGACATCACAAACCCTGTCTGTTATCATTTCAGCACATAAACTGGAGTTTCCAGGGTATCTTGTTCGGGAAATTAGTGTCAGTCAAACTTTGGGGATTTTTTTTTTTTTATTTTTTTTTATTTTTTCCCCTCTCTCTTTTCTTTGCCGCTTCTTTTTTTTTTTATTTTTAATTTTTTTCCTTCAGAAGATAAATAGCTGAGGCAGAGGGGCTGTGTTTGTGCTGCTGCACAATCAAAGCCTGGTTTGAAATTGTGTGTGTGTGTATGGGGGGGGAAATCACCATTTTAAAAATAATAATAATAATCCTCTTCTTGTGGCAAGGATAAAGGCAGCGCTCCAGCCTTCATCTGAGCATGACTAAACAGCCCCGTGGCTCACAGCACTTTTAACACAGCAACACAATCAGTTTTTACATCACATCAGTAATTTTTCCTCTCAAACATCTCAGGTTTCCTCACCGGCCAACAGCCTGAATCCGAAAAGTTGCCGAAGCCGTCGCATCCCACGGTAAATTCCCATCAGCGGAGACTTCTGGGCTGAACCCCGCACGCTCGGCCCCACAGGCACGATGCTTAATTAAGTGTAATATCCTGATTTAAGGCAGGCAGTCTCTGTGAGCCTGGTAAGTGTTCCAGAAATTATTTTCAGAGATTTCTTTGCTACAGGAATGTACCGGGGAGGACAAAAATATTACCGAGCTAATCTCCGGTCTCCGGAGGATCCCAACCTTCCAGAGACGTGCAAAGAGCCCCGGTTCTTTTGTTTAACCCGGGAGATCGTTCCAAACCCGCAGCTAACGGGGCCCTGGGTGAGGCTCCTGCTGTAAATCCTGCTGTAAATCCTGCTGCTGCAGCTGGGCACAGCCTGGCAGCCCCTCCATGCCCGGCCTGGGGCACCCGGGAGCGGCTGCAGGGCTGCGGGACAGGGCAGAGAGGGGCACTCACGGTGTCACCCAGTGTCACCCAGTGCCACCCCAGTGCCACCCAGTGCTACCCAGTGTCACCCAGTGTCACCCAGTGTCACCCAGTGTCATCCCAGTGCCATCCCAGTGTCACCCACTGCCACCCAGTGTCACCCTGTGTCACCCAGTGTCACCCAGTGCCATCCCAGTGTCACCCAGTGCCACCCCCAGTGTCACCCAGTCCTTTCCCAGTGCCACCCAGTGCCAGGGATGGAGTGGGGACACTCCCACCTGGCTGCCACCACTCAGCACTGAAGTTTCCAAAGCTGCTGCTGCTCCCCCAGAGCCAGAGCCACCTCCCAGAAACACACCTGAGCTTCCCAGAAACACACCTGAACTTCCCAGAAACACACCTGAACTTCCCAGAAACACACCTGAACTTCCCAAACACACCTGAACTTCCCAAACACACCTGCACTTCCCAGAATACACCTGAACCTCCCAGAATCACACCTGAATTTCCCAGAAATGCACCTCCCAGCACCACAAACATTTCCAAGCACTCGCAGCAGGATCTGCCAGATGTGGCAGCTGTTTGCCCTGGAATTTCGGCTGCTCCTGCTGAAATGAACTTGGCTGAAGTTGCTGGGAGGGTTCAGCTCTGAGGGTCCTGCTCAGAGCCTTCCCCTGCTTTGAGTTCCCTCTGCTCCTGGGAGAGGAGATGCCACAAGCCATGAAAAATGGGAAAGACACCCAGCATTCACCCCTGGCTCTGCTTTAGTGGGATTTCTCCTCCAAAGCTGCTCCAGGCAGCTCCCTCACCCCAGGCTCCTGTTGGAGCTCTCTGTGTGTTTTATAAGGAATGGGAATTAAATCCATAAGAAAAGCCCAGCGAGGATAGGGGAGGAAGGGAGCAGCAGGAATCCCGGGATGCAGCCGGGAGCGCTCCTCACACAGTGCGAGAACCAAACCAGGACGAATCCTGGGCCCCACGTCCCAGGTCCTGCTGGAACAGGATCCTGCTGGTTTGGGGGGTTCTAATAAATCCCAGAATCTTTGTGTTGTTATTTCTTTGGGAAAAGAATCAACTGTACAAATATTGGGGTGGGCTGATGGTCGCCTTCCAGGACCTGAAGGAGCCAACAAGAAACATGGAGAGGGACTGGGGACAAGGGATGGAGGGACAGGAGCCAGGGAATGGCTCCCAGTGCCAGAGGGCAGGGATGGATGGGATATTGGGAACTGGGAATTCCTGGCTGGGAGGGTGGGGATGGAATTCCCAGAGCAGCTGTGGCTGCCCCTGGATCCCTGGCAGTGCCCAAGGCCAGGCTTGGAGCAGCCTGGAGCAGTGGAAGGTGTCCCTGCCCACAGTAGGGCATGGATGGGATGGGATTGAAGGTCCCATCCAGCCCAGTCCATTCCAGGGTTCCACGAGCGTGAGTGTTTGGATGAGCTGTGCCCACACGGGGACACCACGACAGACAGGACGAGGACATAAACCCCAAATAACTCAGAACAGCTCGCTCTGCCTGTTGGCTTCCCTCACTCAGCTCCTCAACCCATCCTGCCTCCGGCTCCTCTTTCCCACCAGCCTCACCCAGACAAAGAGGGAGAAAGCCCCAAACAATCCGGAGTGGGATTCCAGAGTCCCGTCCCTGGGGAAAGCTCCGCTGCTATTTAGCTGATTGCAATTTCTCATCACAGCAATTCTCCCCATCATCATTATCAGTACAGCAATCAAACACAAACAGGAGCTGGGGCTAAATGAGCCAGGGCTGGGTAATGAAATAATTGCTGTGCTCGGCAGCCCAGGGACACTCCCAGCCCCCAGATCCCGCCCTGCTCCCGGCGTGCCAGGGACACCGAGCTGCCCGTGTTTTCCAGCATCCTGGACACATGGCAGTCATCATCCTGCAGGGAATTTCCTTTGGACTTCTCAGTTTGGAAATGTGCACCAGCCCAAACCCATTGTTGTTGTTGTTATTATTATTACTATTATTATTATTACTATTATTATTATTATTATTATTATTATTATTATTATTTATTACTGTTATTCTCTGCCTCACCTGAGCAGGGATTTCCCTTCCCCCCTGAGAGCACAGCCCTCCCTGACAATGCTCACACACAAGTGTTTTGGAAGTGGGATAAATGTGGAAAAGAATTGTTCATATTTCTGGAGGGTTTCAGGCAATGCAGGATTCAGCATTGCAGCTGATTTTTAATTCCATATATCTCTATATAAATAAGTTTATATATTTATATATTTATATATTTATATATTTATATATTTATATATTTATATATTTATATATTTATATATTTTTATATATATATATTTATATATTTATATTTCCCATGGTCCCCGCGTTCACTCCCTGTTCATTCTCAAGGAGTTTGTGTCTCCCATTCTTCTGGGGTGTTCAGTGTCCACATAAATTTTCTTTATCAATTAAACGTCTTTGACCCAAGCGGGATCCACTGGCATCTCCGGAATCTCCCTGGTGCTGTTCTCCTGGTGTATCCCAACATTTCCATCCCCATCCCTTCCCCAAACCCCCCCGAGCCCCCTGAGGCTCCCAGGATGAGGGATTTAGGTGGATTTCAGGCTCCGATCAACAAAGCACCGGAGGAAACGAGGAAACGCCTCCCTTCCTTCCCGAGGTGATTCCTCCCAGGGATCCCTCTGCTCCTTCCAGGGCATGGCTGAAGGGCCCTGCTCCCAAACTCTCCTGCTCCAGCGCCGAGCTGGAATTCTGCCTGAGACCAGGAAAATCGGGAAGCGCTGGGGGTTTGGCTTTCTGGGGCGCTGGAAGCATCGCGTGGTTCCGTGTGTATCCACAGAGAGACTCAGGGATAGTTCCTAGAGGTGAGAGGCAGCTGAGAGATAATTGACAGATTGATGGGAGATAATTGATAGATGGATGATGGAATACTGATAGATCATCAGCTGTCTACCAATTGTGCATCAATTGATAGATCCACAACTGATAGATGGATAATCCTCCCTGGCACCGTGTGATTTTTCTCCCTGCTTTGAGAAGAGATTCCCCAGCCTCAGAGCGAACTCTGGAACGCACATCCCAGGTGAACGGGAGAGAAAAGGCCCCTGCTTGCAGAATTTCTGTTTGCACAATTCCCGTTGTGCCGCCAGGCCGGATCCTGTCCCCCAGCACAGCACCTCAGCCAGGTGGCTCTGGGAGCAAAGCCACCCTGGCGTTCCTCTGACCCACCCAGGCCAAGGCCAGCAGGAATTCCCGGGATCTGAGCCGCAGGACTGTGCTGGGACACAGGCGGATCGGGAGGGGAGAGCCCCTGGCTGTGCTGATCCGGTGGTGACACGAGGCAGGGACACGAGGGATGCGCACAGCACGGCCAGTGGTGCCCTGGGAACGGGGTGATCTGGCAAAGACAGCATCCTGAACAGAAATACGGACACTCCTCCGCGTCCCGGAGCACAAAGCACGGCGGCACCTGCCTCAAAAGCGGTGTCACCAACCCTCCAGCGATCCCGCTGGGAATTCTCCAGCCCCAGATTCGCTGGGAGCACCCAGCCCTGGGCATGGGGCTGGAAATAAAGGCAGGTTAAAGGCAGAACATCCCACCTGGAGGGGCCCTGGGCCTTTCCCCCCTGCCCAGCCCCACGCGGGCGGCCGCAAGGTAAACACGGAGCGTGGCTGGCGGCGTTCCGTGCCGGAATGTTGACAGCGTTATTTCCAAAGGTATCACGGCTTAATCAAACCTCAAACCCGAGCGTCGCCGCGCCGAGCTCTGCCGTAAACCCCCGAAATTATATAACACACATGTTTTTATGCTTTGCCAATTACAGCTGGAATAGGGACTGTTTGTTTCAGCCCCTCTCAAAATGAGGCGAGGATGGGAAAACAACCTATTTTCCTTATTAGGTTCAGGAGTCAAAGGACTCAGCCAGGAGCCGCAGGCTTCAAGAGCATAGAAGATTAAGACATATATTGGATTCATGATGGAGGGCACAAAGTTCATTTTCAAAATAAAACAGAATTTTATTCATATTCCTTTTAAAATTCAGATTGCCATTTGCCAGCTGACCTGTGACATGGCAGCAGTGTATTACATTTTCAATGAGCAGCCTGTCTGGAGCTGGCAGGAGAGGAAACTGCTTCCTGGTGGAGTTTTTTCACCACCCTTAAATAGTAAGAATTTGTCGGGATTGTTGTCAGTAATGGGAGACGGTGCAAACAGGGACAGGGCAGCATATTTATTTTTAATAAGGCAACATGCAGAATAGCAAAGTCCCTGGCATTATGCACCGAATAGGGCTGAGAAAATAGAAAGAAAGGAGAAACCAGAGCTCGGTTGCAATTTGTATGTGGAAATCAGGGGTGGAAATACTTGGCAGATACATTGAAAATCAAAACAAAAGCAGAGCAGGGGGGAAAAAAATCCGCATCTATATTAAAAACTGAAATGCAAACGCAGTCGGCAGCGAGTTTGCGGAGAGCGCGAGTCAAGCCAAGGGTTTCTCTAGCGAGGAGCGAGATTTATGGAGCTCGCCATCTGTCAAAATTAGATTACAAAAGGCACATATGCAAAGATACACCACGCCTGATTTTCATATATATTAAACTGCGCAACTCCTGCGGAAAAATGAGGCTCCGCACGCGGCGGCGCCCGAAAGCTCCCGCGGCCAACTTTGGGGTTTTGCTGGGATTGTGGCACCACAGGGACAGAGGGGGATGTCCTGCAGGGTCTGGAGAGCCAGCCCTACGTGGGCCTGGCCACGCAGCCCCACGGAACACCCAAAATGCAGCGCCTGGGCCGCACGGTGCTCACCTGCAGGGAGGGACAGCACTGGCACGAGGTGGAGAGCGCTGAGCCCAGCCCGGCGGTGACGCCGCTTTGGGGTCTGAGCCAACGGAGAGAAGGATGACACAGAACCCTTTTCCAAGCAATTTTCCCTCATGGCAGGCTCCGAGCCCCCATTTCTGGGTGGCACAGAGGGATTCCCGGTCCCTCCCGGTCCCACACCGATTATTTGTGTATGAGGTGCCTTTTGTCCCTGCAATCAAAGCCCGAGCACAAACCACGCCGCTCTCCTGATAACTTAATCAAGGACTCTCTGCTCCAATCTACCTGTAGATAAAACCCAGGGTGTATTTTGACACGGAGAAACAAATCCACTTAGGGCAGGTGAATTAGCTAATCATCATCTCAGCACCGGCACGGCTCGCGCGCGGCGCGGGGATGCTGCTGAATATCAATTCTGCCCGCGCTGGATCGCAGCCTGGCCCTGCCCCGGCTCTCTCATGTGAGCCATGTTAACCCGCACTGGGGAAATCCTCTCCTGTTGACAATGGAGGAGCAGCAGAAGCAATTTTGTTGGCAATCTATTTTACTTTGGGAACAGCTGAGCTCCGAGGCGGAGCGCTCTGGAGAGAGCCGGGATGCAGGGCAGGGACGCTCAGCCCTGCTCCCAGGTGTTGGCACACCTGGCATCGGTGTCCGAGCCGTGCCAGGATGCCCAGCGGGGGTTTCCATCAGGGATGACACACGGCTGTGACATTTCTCATCAGTTTTACCCCAAAATCTATTTTTACCCCACTCAAGGGGGTTTAATTGACCACAACGTCACCTCACAGCTGTCCATGAGCTCCAGCTAACAGGTAGAAACACTGAGTTTTAAATAGGCCAAAAATATAAAAGGAAAAAAATCCACTTCTCTTTTTCTGCAGGACCATTGCATTTCAGATCCTAATATTTTTGAATTCCGGATGGTTCTCATTTCACATTTCATCTCAATTTAGAACACAAAACATTTTGAAACACCAACCTGCAAGGCCGTGCGTTTACGTGGTATCTTCATTTATGAAGCTGCCTGCTGGAAGGCGCTGAGGCTGGCTGGGTATTAAAATAATAATTAATATTAACAGTGTTACACCACTGCTCGATGCCATGGCCACTTTTTGCATTAATCATAAGAAGAAACCCAGGCTGCTCGGGCCATTCCCAGCATTTCAATGGAAAACGCTGAGCAGGAAGGGCCTCGGGCTCCGCCAACACCCCCAGCCATGGGTGGGCTCTCTGTGGGTGATGCCAGCACCCTGCTTGCTCCTCCTGGGGGGACCCCCACCTCGGGAAAGTGGAGGACAGGAACCCAAAGCGGAGAGAGGAGCCTGGAGCAGCCGAGCAAGGAGCGGAGCCGCCGCTCGCTCGGCTCTTCCTCCCAAACCCTGCTCCTCGTTGGGCATAAAATACAGGCTCCTTAATTGGTGTGTGCTTCTCCAACATGTTTTTAATGAAAAGGCGGCACATAACTCTCGGTTTGTTGGCTGGCAGAGCCCAATTTACAAAAGTGGGAGTGCGAGATAAGAACAGAGTACATCTGCAGCGCAGGCTGTGCAATGAATCACGCCGTGCCAGAGTTGAGCAGAATATAATTGAGTCCAACATCTCTGAGCACTTTCACCATAATTAATGATAATCTGTAACAGAGGAATCTGAGATTCCAGTTCAGAGAACTGTTTAATTAGGCCAAGTAATGAAAGCAGCAGCAGTACAAGAATATGGCCTGCCTCATGATTAATGATTCATGCTACCGAACACAAAAGTGCCGCGCCGTTAACTCCAGCGGGCCCTGGCATTTACAGCACGGGGAAACGCAGCGTGGCCGGGCTGGGGATGGAGCTGGCACAGCCCTGCCCCGGCTGCTTGCACCAGAAACCGGGCTGCAGAGGTGGCAGCCTCCCCTGCCTTTCTTCGGGGGGCTCACGCTGAAATTGGGGCTCGGCGGTGTTAGGGAAGGTCTCCCTGCTCAAGGATGAATATCTGCGCTCCTCAAGGCCAGCACCAGCAGAGCCAGGCCCTGGCGAGAGGATGGGCTCCAGACACGCTCACACACACGGGTTCACACAGAGACACACGCTCAGCTCGCGGGGAGGAAAAGTGGCGCAGCTCACAAAGTACAAAATGGGAAAAAGGAGAAAAAAGATGAAGAGCGGGGAGGTTTCTGCAGGCTTCCACTTTTGCTGGGTCAGGGTGCGAAATGTGGAGCAATTTGACACGGAATTGCCCTGGAAGTGTAAGGGACATGACAAAAGAAGTGATAAGACTGCCTGGGGCTTTAACTTGCCAGCCAGCAAATTATCTGGGTTTTATGTGACTATTTACTGCTCCTTCCAAGGAAAGGAGGAGTCCCACCCATGGGGGCCCTGCAGAAGGCCGCTACATATGCAAGGTGGGAGATGAGCACATTTTCCAGAGGGCCGTGTTCCCTAATGTCTCCATTCCCCCCAGATTAGGGCTCCTCGGGTGCCTCTCCAGCGCGGCCAGGGCTCAGCACCCACCGTGACAAATGCCGGGCAGGGACATTATCTGCTCTCTGCCATAATGGGCCGGCATTTGCAGCATCCCCCGCGCCTCAGCTCCCCTCTGCTCATCCCTCTCCTCATCCCTGCCGCACTCCAGCTCCATCCCGGCCTCGGCTCCAGGCGAGGCTGCAAAAGGGGCTGTGAGGCTGCTGGGGAAAATCGGGATTGGAATCACAACGTCCTGAGCTGGGAGGGACGCACGGGATCGTGGATCCAGCCCCTGGCCCTGCACAGACACCCCAAAACCCCAGCCTGGGCATCCCTG
Source organism: Cyanistes caeruleus (assembly GCF_971803275.1). Taxonomy (NCBI): domain Eukaryota; kingdom Metazoa; phylum Chordata; class Aves; order Passeriformes; family Paridae; genus Cyanistes; species Cyanistes caeruleus. The sequence goes on from NC_141707.1 coordinate 40,468,799, forward strand.
GATCCAAACACTGCTGGAGCTCTGGCAGCCTCGGGAATGTGCCCGTTCCCTGGGGAGCCTGGGCAGTGCCAGCACCCTCGGGGGGGAGAACCGTGCCCTAAAACCCAGCCTGAGCCTCTCCTGGCACATCTTCACACCAGCACTGAGAGACCAGCGACCACTCCAAGATTTTATCAGCACATTTCCCTGAAGAAAAGAAAAAAGCTTAAAGAAAGCCCCAGCTAAAATGGGAGGAGAGCAGAGGTGCTTAAATTCCAACATCAAATGGTGAGCGTGGCAACTTGTGAATCTTTAATGGGCTTGCTAAAGGGCTCACACACTTTTGGGGGAGATTCCAGAGGCTCTGAAGCTGTCAAACACCCCGCAGTGGTTTTACAAAGACACACCGGGAACCTCAGAGCAGGGAGTTTATCTGGGAAGGAAACTCCCGAGGGAGGAGGAGGAGGAGGAGGAGGCTGTGACTGGGGACAGCAGCAGGGCTGGGTCCTCCTTGTCTGATCCCTGATGTCCTTTGAAGATGCTCCTGCCACAACAGAGAAGGGAAACTCAGTAGATGTTAAATTAAATTTTAAATTAAAATTAAATTAATTAAGTTTAAATTAAATTAAATTTTCCAAAATTTGAGGAGGTGTCCCTGAGCAGAAATCCGCAGATGCATCAGGGCCAGCCCAGCCTGGAGAAGTTCGGGTGACACCACGAGAGCGGCTCTGGATAGCACAGGAGCAATGAGGGGGTTCGGGGCAGCTCCCAGATTCCAGAGGAGCTTCCTGCAGAGCCAGCGAGGGCAGGGGGACAGCCAGGAAGGGTTCCAGGGAGGGGACAGTGCCAGGAACACCAGGAAAGGTCCCATCAGAAGCGCCCAGTGGGGGCCCTGTGTGCTGCACAGGCTGCTCAGGGCATCTCCCACATCCCTGCGTTAATGCGGAATTAAGGAATTAAGGAATTAAGGAATGAAGGAATGAAGGAATTAAGGAATCTCTCTTTTCCCGGTCAGGACTGCTGGGCACAGGGAATGCAGCCCATTTGTAACAGGCACCCGCGGCTCCTGATTCCCCACTGCTAATTAAAGCAGGGATCAGCACCACAAGAGACCAGAAACGAAGCAGCAGCAGCAGCCTGGAACGTTCTAAGCTGCCACAATCTACCCTGCTCTAAAACTGCCCCTGCATTTCATTAGCAAGGGGTTTTAATATTTAAATTAGAGGGGGTTTTGCCCCCTCACTGAGAGATCTCTGTGCTCACCATCAGTGCCCATCCCCACACTCTCTGCAAGTTTGCCATGGACATTTCTGCAGATGGAACTCAGCTGCTCGAGGGCTCCAAAGGGAAGCGTTCAGACGATATTGCTGCAGGAAGATTTGCCAGCTAAAGTTAGCATCCCTAATTTTTTCCCATCATCAGCCCATGAAAAATTAGCCTGGTGACGTCTGGCCCTGCTGAGAAAATAAACAGAGAAGGAAGTGTTGGAATCATGCTTTCCGTGTCCTGAGCCAAGCACCAACTTATTTTTGGGTTCTCCAGGAGTCTTCAGCAGAGTTCAAGGTTTAAGCCATTGGGAGATGGGCACAGGGAACCTGCCCCAGCCCCTGGTGGAATTCCAAACATGGCCAGGGGTTTTTCTTTGAAGTTCCTTTGAAAGTGATGCAGAGAGGGAAAATCTCCAGTTCACAAAACCTGATGGCTGGAAGTGTTTTCCCAAAGCTCTGGCACATGAGGAGGGCAGGAATGGGATCCTGCACTCTCCAAATACCAGCAAGGCCTGCTCCAGAAATGGGAATTACAGCAGGGGCAGGGCAGAGAGAGAGGCTGAGGAGCATTAAAATGCTGAGGGAACCTTGAGGCTGCACCTGAAACCTGGAGCAGTTCTGGGCCTCTGAGACCCTGAGGGGCTGGAGCGTGGCCAGGGAAGGGAACGGAGCTGGGAAGGGTCTGGAGAATTCCTGAGGGAGCTGGGAAGGGGCTGGAGAATTCCTGAGGGAGCTGGGAAGGGTCTGGAGAATTCCTGAGGGAGCTGGGAAGGGTCTGGAGAATTCCTGAGGGAGCTGGGAAAGGGGCTGGAGAATTCCTGAGGGAGCTGGGAAGGGACTGGAGAATTCCTGAGGGAGCTGGGAAGGGGCTGGAGAATTCCTGAGGGAGCTGGGAAGGGGCTGAGGCTGGAGCAAAGGAGGATCCCGAGGGATCTTTTCCCTCTCTGGAATTCCCTGGCAGGAGGGGACAGGCGGGGGGGTCGGGCTCTGCTGGCAGGGAACAGGGACAGGAGGAGAGGGAACGGCCTCAGGCTGGGCCAGGGCAGCTCAGGGGGGATTTGGGGACAATTCCATCATGGAAAGGGTGGAGTCCCCATTCCTGGAGGGATTTCAGTCCCTGTGGATGTGGCACTTGGGGACAGGGGCAGTGGTGGCTGAAGGAACTGTTTGAACTGGAGAAGACTTTTCCACCCCAGCCCCTTCCATGGATTTCTCCCCCTGGCAATGCTCTGGTCACCCCTCACTGGGCTGTTTCTCCAGCCTGTCCCACCCGAGCCTCACAGCAGCTCCACCAGTGCCCAGCCTGGAGTTCTGCACTTGGCCCAAGCCAGGGGAGACCCTTGGAGTGAGGATTCCAGGATTCCATCAGCGGCTGGTGGGAATCACGAGGATGCGGGAGGGCACGGCCCAGCTCCTCCTCTCCTGCCTGGCTGGGAGAGCAGCAGAGGCTGCAGATCCATCTGCAGGGGCCAAACAAACTCCAGCAGCGCCTGGGACTGACTAATGCCACCCTCCAACAGCTGGATTTATTGACTTTGCAGAATCAATAGCTATTTTTATTAATCATCTTTAGATAGCAGGATGCTCCTACTATATCTCTTTCAGTGACTAATACAATAAATTTCCCCTTTTGATGTTCCCTGACATTTGAGCAAATTAAATGGAGCATTAAATATGATCCTCTTTGGGACAAAAGTGGGCAGAATCATTTGTGACTACTTTATTAACTGTTCTGAGAGCACCGGCAGCACCTTCCAAAGTGCTGTTCAGCATGCCATGTTTATTATTATTTAAATTTTCCCCAGCACTGCTATATTACTATGGATCAAATGGTTTTAGTTTGGTGAAATGGAAATATTTCCATATTTCCTGTTATTTTGAACGTGGTACCAGCTGAAGGACCAGAGCCCACCTGTGCTTGGTGCATTACAGGCAATATTGAGGATATTTTTGCTCTTAAAGTGGATGATAACCCTTAAAAAGTTCACAGTTAAGTCATTTTGTCGTGAAATAGTGAAAATAATCTTTTTAGGAGGTGACTGCATAAGAATTATTGTTTTGTTGTGAAAAGGTGAGCCCAGTTTTCACGCTTAGTCCAGTTAAATAAAATATTCCAGCCTGGCAAACTGGACGGGGGGAACGTCCCAGAGTGGGGATCCCCGAGCCTGGGAAGGCTCCTGGGGTGTTTTCCATGCACAGCCACTGCCAAAACATTTTACATCAGCTATTCCTGAATTCAAATCTCCAAATAACAGCGAAACCAAACCAACCAGATGGCCCCACCTGGATATTCCCTCCATCCCCATCTTCCAGGGGCGGCGTTCCAGGAGGAGGGGTGGGAAGAAGCCAATTACCGAGCCCACGGGTCACTTCTGTCGATCAACTGTTTATCAATTCCTGCACAAAACATCCCCTCAGCCCCTGGATTGCCTCGATTATGTCTTGATAACCCGATTAATGCTGCCCAGCTCTCCCCTGCCTCCCAGATTGGAAGCAGAATTCCATCATCTCGGTGGGAGCGCGAGGCCTTTCGGAGCCGCTGCGGGCAAACATTGGAGTTTCAGATTAAGGAGATAAGAACCAATTGACATAAAATCACAGGCACCCGGAATTTTACAGCCAGGCCCCGATGAAGCCGGGCAGGAGCTTGGGTTGGAGCTGGAACAGGAGGAGGAATTGCAGATTCCCCCTCCCCGAGCGCCTCCCGTGTTGGAGCCATGCAGGTGAGTTAGCGCAGAGCTCAGCTCCTAATTAGCCCTGCAAATGAACTAATTAACCCGAGCTGAGCATTGTCTGGTACAACCCTGCCTTCCCCAGCGCTCTAGAGGTGCAAAAATGGGACTGGGCAGTGTAGGAGGTGGGTGGGGGCCTCTGGAAGGCTCAGCTCGGGTGGCACAGGACACTCCTGGCACTGTCCCTGCATCCCAACCTCGGGATCTGGGGAGGCATTTCTGGGAAGAGATGTCCCACAGCAGGATCCCAACATCCCTGAGGCTGGAAAAACCCTCCCAGCACATCAGAGTCCATCCTGTTTCCAATGCCCACCGTGTCCCCAGCCCTGAGTGCCACCTCCAGGAGTTCCCTGGACACCTCCAGGGATGGGCACTGCAAACCTCCCTGGGCACTTCCAAGGCCTGAGCGCCCTTTCCATGGGGAAATTCCTGCTGCTGTCCCCCCTGAGGCTGTCCCCTCTCCTCCTGTCCCTGGCTACAGCAGGCCACAAACCAATTTTCCTACACATTCCCCACTGATGAGGCATTATTGCAGGAAATGGGAAAATTAAATGATTTTCCAAGTTTTATTCCTTATTGGGAAAAAAATACTGAGGGAATAAAAAAAAGTCCCAAGTCAATGGGAATTAGCTATGCAGGTCCCATTTTTTTAATAAAGCAATGTTACTTTTTCTAAGTATTGCCTTTTATTATTCCCTTCAAAATGTAATTTAAAACTTAAAAAAAAAAAATAGATATTTGGATAATAAAATAACACATTGCCTGCTGCAGTTTCCTTCCTTAGGACAGACCCTGAGCCAAGTGGTGCCAAGGATGCTCTGAACTGGTCCCTGCCCTGGTGAGGAGAGCCACGGTCACACCCAGCACCCTGAGATGCTGAAAGTGCTTAGAAACTCCAATATTTTCCATTTCTATGTAATTTTTTTTTGTATTTTAGCACTGGGAAAGGAAAAAATAAATGAGGAAGGCCTCATTTCTGCCTCTTGGAAGAGGATGGGGAGAAGGACCTGAGGCTCTTCCCAATATCAGCGAGTGCCTGAAATGAGCTTTGTGCAATAAGCCCAGCCATGTCACCAGGCTCCTCTCAGACGATCTAAAGATTAAAGGCTCTATTCCTGGAGGGTTCCCGTGGCATTTACTCAGGGATTTTGATCAAGCTTTATGTGATGGGCTACCTAACACACCTCTCCCAACCTTAAGAGCTAACAGGAATTTGGTATCTCTCAACATGGATTTCTTGCTGTACTGGGGGATATTTGGCAAACATCTCGAGACTGTAGCCAGGCACAGGCAGGAGGGAAAATGAAAGAAGGGGAGAAAAGTGGCCAAAGAGTCAGAGCAAACACTAAGATTTGGAGGCAAAGTCTGTATGAATACACAGCAAGTGAGGGTGTTAAATCCCCTGTTTAACTGAGGGGGTGGAATTTTCCACGTCCATGGAGTGCCCCAGGCAGCCCCACCTGGGCACCAAAACAGCACCAGAGCCACCACGGGGAGCGGGGCCTGCAGTGCCCTGGGAAGGCTGGGATGTGGTGCAGCCAGAGGAAATCCACGAAACTCCACAGAAACTCACCTGGAATTTCAGAGCTGAGGTTACCAGAGCATCAGATGCTTGTTACAGCCTCATCCAGCCCTGCACAGAGCCCACAGCAGCCACAGAAACTCCTCTTCATCGGGGTGATCCAAACCCAAACCAAACTCCAAATCCACACCGGGGTGTCCCTGCCCTCGGCAGGGGTTTGGAATGAGATGTCCTGAAGGTCTTTCCCAGTCCAAACCCTTCTGTGTTTCTATGAACCTCCCAACCTCCCCAAAACAACAAAAAAACCCCAAGACAGACCCTGAACCAAACCAAACAGCCCCACAACATCCATCAGTCATTTGACACTTGGCACTGGTGCACAAGGAAGACAATCCCGAGGATGTTGGATAAAGAGCCAACAGCAGGGAAAGAGATTTCCTGGCAGTGCTGGTGACAGGAGCCACCAGAGCTGCTGTCCAGGTAAATACCTGGGGTTTTTGGGCTTCTCAGCACAGCTGTGAACCACAGGTGGGTGTGGGCAGGCCTGGGGCACAGACAGAGCAGAAACCCTTCCCAGCACAGGGATCAGCATCCTAAAGGCCTAAAAGCCACTGCAGTTACAAACCCAGCAGCAGAAGCGTTTGCTGTGAGGAGTGGAGGGAAAGGAAGGGGTCACACAGCTCAGGGAAGAGCGAGGATGGAGTTTGTGTGGACCCTGTGCTGTGCTGGGCCGCGGCCGTGGGGCTGCCTTGGGCTGTCTCAGCTGGGAGGCCGAGGAGATTGAAAACCTGAAAGCCATGGTGTGCAAACCTCATCCTTCAGGAGATTTAAACCCTGAAAGCCATGGTGTGCAAACCTCATCCTCCAGGAGATTGAAACCCTGAAAGCCATGGTGTGCAAACCTCATCCTCCAGGAGATTGAAACCCTGAAAGCCATGGTGTGCAAACCTCATCCTCCAGGAGATGATTTAAACCCTGAAAGCCATGGTGTGCAAACCTCATCCTCCAGGAGATGATTTAAACCCTGAAAGCCATGGTGTGCAAACCTCATCCTCCAGGAGATGTAAACCCTGAAAGCCATGGTGTGCAAACCTCATCCTCCAGGGGATGATTTAAACCCTGAAAGCCATGGTGTGCAAACCTCATCCTCCAGGAGATGATTGAAAATCTGAAAGCCATGGTGTGCAAACCTCATCCTTCAGGAGATGTAAACCCTGAAAGCCATGGTGTGCAAACCTCATCCTCCAGGAGATGTAAACCCTGAAAGCCATGGTGTGCAAACCTCATCCTCCAGGAGATTGAAACCCTGAAAGCCATGGTGTGCAAACCTCATCCTCCAGGAGACTGAAACCCTGAAAGCCATGGTGTGCAAACCTCATCCTCCAGGAGATGATTTAAACCCTGAAAGGCATGGTGTGCAAACCTCATCCTCCAGGAGATGTAAACCCTGAAAGCCATGGTGTGCAAACCTCATCCTCCAGGAGATGATTTAAACCCTGAAAGCCATGGTGTGCAAACCTCATCCTCCAGGAGATGATTGAAAATCTGAAAGCCATGGTGTGCAAATCTCATCCTCCAGGAGACTGAAAACCTGAAAGCCATGGTGTGCAAACCTCGTCCTCCAGCAGCAGAGCTGCTCTGGCAGCAGCTGCAGCACGCCCATGGCACCAGCCCAGCCCCACCTGACCATGGCACGAGGGGTAAAAGTCACAAGTGGGTTTGGAATGGCTCCTTTGGCACTTTTTTGGCATTTTTTAAATCCAAAAGTGGTTTTAAGCTCAGTCCCACCCAGCTGGGGCTGCTCCAGGGGAGCACACAGCTCCTCCAGCCCAGGAGCAGGGTGTCCTGGAGGGGTTTGCCTGTGAATGCTGCTCACTGGGGCTGCTCAAGGCTACAAAAAGCCCTGGGGCCACCCCAAGGCCAGAGCCTGGTGGGGCAGAGCCCTTCCCTCACTGGAAACACCTCTGAATTCCCCCATTCCAAAGCAGAGCAGTTCCTGCAGGTCAGGAACATCGACCACCACAATTCCTGCAGGTCAGGAACATCAACCATCGTGATTCCTGTGGATCAGGAACATCAACCATCATGATTCCTGCAGGTCAGGAACATCAAGCACCACAATTCCTGTGGGTCAGGAACCACCACAATTCCTGTGGGTCAGGAACATCAACCACCACAATTCCTGTGGGTCAGGAACATCAACCACCACAATTCCTGCAGGTCAGGAACATCAACCACCACAATTCCTGTGGATCAGGAACATCGACCACCACAATTCCTGTGGGTCAGGAACATCAACCACCACAATTCCTGTGGGTCAGGAACCACCACAATTCCTGCAGGTCAGGAACATCAACCACCACAATTCCTGTGGATCAGGAACATCAACCACCACAATTCCTGCAGGTCAGGAACATCAACCACCACAATTCCTGTGGATCAGGAACATCAACCACCACAATTCCTGCAGGTCAGGAACATCAACCACCACAATTCCTGTGGGTCAGGAACATCAAGCACAATTCCTGTGGGTCAGGAACATCAACCACCACAATTCCTGTGGGTCAGGAACATCAAGCACCACAATTCCTGTGGGTCAGGAACATCGACCACCACGGGCAGTTCCAGCTGTGCCTCCTCAGGAAGTGCAATAACCATTCCCAGTGGCAGCCACAATCCTGGGAATCCCTGGCAGGGCTGGCAATGCACAAACACCACAGAAACTCCGGGGCTCTGTCGATTCCAGCAGGGCTTTCCTCCCATTCCCAACAGTCTGTTCCCATTCCCAGTTTCACGGGGTGCTTTGGGAGGGTGATCAGGCCCTGGTGCCTGGTGGCCCCAGGCAGCTCCAGGAGGCAGAGATGGAGCAGCTCCCACTGCTGGGAAAGCCCTGGGAAGGGGAGCACCAGCAGCAAGCACCCCAGAGGGTGGGCAGGGATGAGGAGGAAAAACATCAGATCTCATCAGAGGGAATTCAGTGATCCCTGTGAGGGTGGAGAGACAGAGAAATCTCCCCCACTTGTGCCTGAGAAATGCTCTGGGATCAGCCCAGAGGAGAGGGGAGAAGGGAAAGGCTGCAGGAAGCAATTTGTTGGGTGCAAAGGGTTAGGGGAGCGCTCCTGGCAGAGAAAAATAGAGGAGGAAAGGATGAAAAAGGATGGGAGAGAGCAGGGGAAGAGCTGGGCCACATCAAAGAGAGGCACCGGCCCTTGGGGACTTGAGTGAGGTTTTATTCAAGTCCCTACTAAAAAGAAAAAAAATCAATTAAATTAACAAAATGGTTTACATTAGAATTCATCAAAAATACCCTTCAAAGAACAAAACAAGCTTTAAGCAGGGTGATATTTCTGTAGGTCTGGCTGCTGTACCCAGCATGTCCTCCCAGCTCCAGGAGAGCCCGGCACAGGGGGCAAGGCTTGCCCCCATCCCCAGGGAAACACCCTCTGAGAGCCTCTGGAATTCCCAGGGAATGTTTTCCAGCCCTGCAATCACACCCTCACACCTCCATCCCCTTCTTTTTAACCACCCCAGACGAAACGGAAACTTCATTTTGTAAAATTCCAATTTATTATTGCCAGTAGATGTTTTCATGACAAAAAAAAAATTGGGGTTTTGGGGCTTTTTTTTTGCCTCAGAAATTTTCAGCTTCAGGACAGGCTTAAATTGAGGGGCAACTTCCCAAAATGTGTGTTCTTATGGAATCCCAGGGTTGGGAGGAACCTTAAAGACCATTTTGTTCCAGCTGTGTCCTTGCACGCTCTGGTTGGGGAGTGGAGAGAGAGGAGAAACCCCACTGTTCTCATCAGAGAGAGCTTTTCACTGCCTTTTTTATTAATGCAGGTGTTAAACGAGACCACACATTCCTGACAATTTACATTCCCCTGCCTGAGCTGCATGGACAGGTGGACAGGGAACAGGGAATTAAACCAGAGGACACCGTGCTTGAACATGCAGCGGCGTTTGTGTCTCTGTGTGCCTAAAATACAGGTCTGGCAGCTAAAAATACCCAGGCAAGAGTGTTTCCTCACATCCCAGGCTGGCATTTCATGGCAGAAATGTGAGAAAATACATTTATTTTGTTATTGACTTGGAAGAAAATTGTCTATTTAAAACCCTGTCTGAGCAGGAGACGGCACAGTCTGTCCAAAGCCGCTGTTCTCTCCGTAATCGCCTTCCTCCAGCGAGTGCCTCTGGATGTGGGGCTGCCCAGCTGTGTTTCTGGGCAGAGATGTCCCACAGCAGAGTCCCAACATCCCTGGGGCTGGAAAAGCTCTCCCATGGAGTCCCAGCCGTGCCCGATCCCACCCTGTCCCCAGCCCGAGCCCTGAGTGCCACCCCCAGGAATTCCCTGGACACCTCCAGGGATGGGCACTGCAAACCTCCCTGGGCACTTCCAAGGCCTGAGCGCCCTTTCCATGGGGAAATTCCTGCTGCTGTCCCCCCTGAGCTGCCCTGGCCCAGCCTGAGGCCGTTCCCTCTCCTCCTGTCCCTGTTCCCTGCCAGCAGAGCCCGACCCCCCCGCCTGTCCCCTCCTGCCAGGGAATTCCAGAGAGGGAAAAGATCCCTCGGGATCCTCCTTTGCTCCAGCCTCAGCCCCTTCCCAGCTCCCTCAGGAATTCTCCAGCCCCTTCCCAGCTCCCTCAGGAATTCTCCAGCCCCTTCCCAGCTCCCTCAGGAATTCTCCAGACCCTTCCCAGCTCCCTCAGGAATTCTCCAGCCCTTTCCCAGCTCCCTCAGGAATTCTCCAGCCCCTTCCCAGCTCCCTCAGGAATTCTCCAGTCCTTTCTCAGTGTCCCTGCTGTCCCAGGGCTGTCCCTGGAGGAGGTGTGAGCCCAGCAGTGGGCACAGGCAGGATGAGGAGAGGCATCCTGGATGAGGAGCAGCCCCTCAGACTCAGAAGAGGCTGAGGAAGAGCAGGAACATTTTCCCAGGTCCACGTGCTGCAATATCCAAACCCCCAGACTGAACCAGGGAACCTTTCTCAGGATTGAGGTGGGTGCTGGGTCTCAACCCCTGGAATGATCCCACTGGGATCCTTCCCTCTCTGCTGACCTGGATCCGGGCGCCGCCGCACACGAAGGCGCTCGCAGCCTCCTCGGCCCCGCAGCATTTGTCATTGCCAAAGCAGCAGAGTTTAATTAAGTGTTGTGAGCAGCCTAGTGAGAAGCACACTTTAAATTAAACCTCTGCACAGGCGGCTCCCGGGTCTGTCCCTGCGGAACCATCAGGCCTGGGCAGAAATCCCCGCTCCCGAGGGAACGGCACCTCCGGAGCCAGGAGCGCTCTGCCTGCCCCACCAGGCCTGATTAGAGCACATTTCATTATCCCTGCCTTGGAAATGAAGGTCGTAATTAATGTGCCCACCGCTAAACATTTTATTTACTCTCCGTGTGTTGATGTATCACCGGGAAAATGCCCCGCGGTTCCGGCTTTAACCAAATCACTCGGCAAATTCTCTTTGGGTGCATCAAGAACTCGTTAGGATAATGGGGTAAATTATTTTAACACCTCGGTAGCGACCAGCGGGCACAGGTGCACAAAGATTTGAGTTTTCAAAAGGTTTGTACAATTATTTCTTTTTTAAATCTTAGATTACGGGAGATATTTAAATTAACGAAGCGGGAGTGAGGAATAAGATGGAAAAATATCCCAAGCTACAAAGGATCTAATTGTGGGTTTTCCACAGGAAAGAAATATTCCAACCTGCCTGGTCTTTCCAGGAGGAGAGGTCCTGCTGCAAAATGCTGCCCCTGAAAATCGGAATTGTGAGTAGCAGGTAAGAAATATCCCGGTGACATTCGGGCATTTTCCCTGCCAGCTGCAAACACTGATTTATTTCCTGGAAATTCAAACTGGGATTGAGGCTTCTGAGGATAAATCCATGTTTTCCTCACAAATATTGTGTCTCTGAAGGTGGTGGAGAGGGAAAACTGTGGATGCTGTGGGATGATGCTCCAGAGATGTCCAGGGGGTGACCCTGACCCCGTCCCTGAACGGAGCCACCCCAGGCAGGGCCCCTCAGCCCCTTTGTGCTCAAACCTGGCCTTTCAGGAAAGGAAAACCCATGCCCTTTTTTTTCAGTGCACACAATATTGCCAGAGATATTTTTATCACCCCCTGTGACGCCTTTTTCTGTGCAGTGGAAGCACAATTTCCCACCAAAATGAAGTTTTCGTAGCAAAAAATAGCTTTGGAATTATCCCGGTGAAAAAAATCAAGGGCGTTTTGTTATAATATAATTCATGGAAGTTTGAATTGAGATTTGGAAATTAAAATTAAATTAAATTAAATTAAATTAAAATAAAAGCAAGGGTTTGGGCCTTTCTGGGTCAGGGGAAGAGATCCAGGCTTGGATATCAGTGCAGAGCTGAGTGATCAGCCCCTGGGGATGGGATCCATGGGAAGGATGAGAGATCTTGGGTGAGGAGAGCTGAGCCTGGCAGAGCCCCCCTGCCCTTGTCCCCGCTCTGCTCAGCCCAGGCTGTCCCCAGAGTGTGACAATTCAGCTGCCACTCGGAGCCTTGGCTCTGGGATTGTTCCCAGGGTGGCCGGTGGCCGGGCAGCAGGAGCTCCAGCTTCCCTGACCCAGAGTTTCCAGCTGTAAATAAAATCCTTTGTGGTCACATCTTTACAGAACATTCTGGAGATGGTGTCCGGATCCTGGCAGTGTCCCTGCTGTCCCTGCCCGGGTGGGTGGCTGGGATGGGATTTCCCTTCCATCCCAAAGGGTGTCCTGGTTCTGGGGGCTCCTCCCGGCTCCAGGAGCATCGCGGGGATCCTGGTCCCTCCTTTCAGCGTCCCCCGCAGCCTCGGGAAGGACAGAGAGGAACACAGTGACCCCGTTTTGTCATTCCTCAGTTTAGGGATGGGGAGGGATTGTCTGACAGGAAATTCCCAGAGAGAGCAAATCACAGGGAAACAAAGTGCTTTTAACAGTGGAAAGACTCAGGGGAAGCGATGCAGGGGCATGAATCCAGCCCTGGAACCACAAACAAACAAACAAATAAAATAGTTGGGTCCTAAAATAAATAAACAAAAAAAACCAAATTCAAATAACATATTTGGATCCTAAAATAAATAAATAGATAAAGGAACAAATTCAAATAAGATCTTTGAATCCTTAAGTAAATAAATAAATAAATAAACAAACAAATAAATTCAAATCTTCAGATCCTAAAATCAAATCAAATCAAATCAAATTTTTTGGATCCTAAAACAAACAAACAAACAAACAAACAAACAAATAAATTCAAATAAAATATTTGGATCCTGAAAAAACAATAAATTAAATCAAATAAAATAATCAAATCGAATATTTGTCACCTAAAATAAATAAATAAATAAATAAATAAACAAATTTAAATAAAATCTTTGGACCCATAAATAAATAAATAAATAAATAAATAAATAAATTTAAGTCTTCAGATCCTAAAATCAAATCAAATCAAATATTTGGAGCCTAAAATAAATAAATAAATAGATAAATAAATAAATAAGTTCATGTCTTTAGGTCCTAAAATCAAATCAAATCAAATCAAATATTTGGAGCCTAAAATAAATAAATAAAATCATAAATAAATAAATAAATAAATAAATAAAAATATTTTGGAAATAAAATAAAATGAAATAAAATATAAGAAATTATAATAAAACTAAATCTTTGGAGCCTAAAATGAATAAATAAAAAGAAAAAAAAAAATCATCTCTGCTCTGCAGCACCAGCCAAGCCAGCACTCGAGCAAAATGCTATTTTAAAAAGCACTGAAGCATTTTCTAACTTATCCCCAGGGATTCACACTTAAAGAAAAAAAAAAAAAAAAAGAAATCACATAATTCACTGGTTTCCTTGGGATGCTCGGAGCAAATCCCAGCTCTGTGGAAAACACAGGGCCGGGAGGAGAATTCTGGGCTCTGCCTGCCCAGCAGGATGGGCTCCCAGCTTCTCCTCCCTCAGCAGCAGAGGGAACATCTCCTGCATGGCTTTGGTATTATTGGTGGGTTTGATATTAATTATTGGTGTGTTTGATATTAATTATTGGTGTGTTTGATATCATTGGAGGGGAAGGCAGCTCCAGTAAATGGAGAAAATAAAAGTGATCGTTTGATTCTCTGAGCATTTGCATGAACAGGGGGTGATTTCTGTCTGCTGGCCACTTTGTTTGGGCACTTAGATCTATATTTCCTCTTATTGTGGCTCTCTCAAGTGTTTGATAGACTAAGATGGAGGCATTAATTGAATTCAAGTGTAGACACCTGAAGTATTTTTATTATTATTTTTAGTTCTCTCACCTTTTATTTCCATTAGCACAGCAACGTGGTCGCGGTGGGGATTTCTGCCTGAAGGACACAAACAGAGCTGCTTGCAGTTATTAAAATAAAACTACTTTACCTGAAAAATAATAATAAAAAAAAAGTTCCCAAACCACTTAAGCTGAAAAAAAAAAAATAAAAAATTAAAAACCAGAATAAAACCTCTGTATTTTCCCAGATTTCAGAGGTGTAAGTGTTCCCACTGCACCCTGCAGTGTTGGACCAGACAGAATTCCAGCCCTGTGGGTATCCATGGAATCCCTGGATGTGTGACAAAGTGGGAATCAGTCACAGACTGGATCCAATGATCCCGGGGGCTTTTCCAGCCTCAGGGATGCTGGGATTTGCTGATCAGGGTGTTGGGCTCCACAGTTTCTCCCTCCAGGGACTGAATCCCTCCCTCGGGGAGGGAGAGGGGAGGCACCAGGAGTTCATCTCCCCACCACCTCCAGAGTGGGGCACAGACCCTGAAATCCCATTTTCCATGCTTCAAACCAAACTCAGCTCTCGGAGAGGATGGGCAGGACGAGGGAGAGGGGAATAAATGTGTGTGTCCCTGTGCAGGGCAGAATCCTGACACCAACTCCTGCTCTGGTTTGGGGGACCAGGAAAGTGAGAAAACCAGCACAGAAGATCTGGAAAGGGAAGCTGCAGGCAGAAGAGGGAGGAAGATTCAAAGGAACTTATAATCAAGTACTGGGAACCCCACAGGTTGTCAGATTTGGACCCATTCTTAGGTGAAAAATGACCAGAAGTGACTGAGAACCCTCTGCCCTGCTGTGGGATCCCGTTTGCTGACACTCAGGCCCAGCTTTGGAAATGCTCCGTGCTCTAAAATCTCAGGCAGTTGAGCAATATGTCATAACCATGAAAATAAAAACATAAAAACATAAAAAACATAAAAAACATAAAAAACATAAAAAACATAAAAAAACATTAAAAACATAAAAACATAAAAACATAAAAAACATAAAAACTTGAGAGCCCCGAGTCTCCCCTGGAGAGAACAAAGGGGGCAGCTCTCCTAACTGTAAATGTTCTACACCTACAGCCAGACATTCCACGCATTTCTGCAGAGTATTCCTCATTGGAGCACTTTTCCCTATCCCAAATCTCCTAAACGCCACCACCCTGGGTGCTCCAGGGAGGAGGGATCCTGAACGTCCCACAGCTCCACGGGCTCCCTGCAGAGCACAGCTGCTCACAGCTGGGGCTGGGCACCACAACCCTCCCAGCACCAGCAGAAAATCCCTGGAATGGGATCTCAGGCTCCCAGCTCCTCCCACCCTCGCTCACAGCATCACCTCCAAAACAACTCCATGCAAATCAGCAAGGTTTTGATGGAAAAAAAAACCCAAAAAACACTAAATGGCCACACTGAGCCCCATTTCTATATTTGGAAATAAGCAAATAACTGGAGGATTTGATTTAAACCCTGTTTTCCCAACTCTTTTCCCAGGCTGGTGCCAGGCTGCAGAGCAGGAGTGGGAATTCCAGCACCGCAAGCAAAATGCAGCGATGGGAACGGAAAAATGGCTGCAATTCCTGCTGCAATTCCTGCATCACCAGCCTGGGAGCTGAAGGTGATCCATCAGGAGAAGGTTTACACCAAAATGCACAAACATATGGCGAGGGGAGAGAGAGGAAATTCCGGCAGAATTCTGAGCTCCTGTGAGATTTCCCAGGAAAAAGACACTTTGCAGCCCAAACCGAAGTGCAGCCCCTCGCACCGACTGCAGTTCAGGGATTCAGGGAGCCAGCAGGAACCCCCAGAGAGCCATTCCCAGAATCCAAACCAGGAAGCCCCAATTTGGCTGTTTAAAGGATGGGATTCCACGGCACGGGAAGGAAAACTCCAGCACCTGTGTGAATTCCATTCCTTAGCTGGAAAATGATCCGTTCTGCCCCTATATTTCTATTATTTAGCATTAATCATTTCCCCCTCTGTTTTTCTGTGACTTTAGGATTTAACCAAGAGGTTCTTTGGATTTTTCTTTTCTTGAGATTTTTTTCATCCCTTGGGATGAGCTTTGAACCCTTTCCTGGGCCAAACAAGTGGCCAATTTAAGACTACTTCAGCTTTTACCAAAAAATGCTGGATTGGCATCTTATCTACAGGGTATTTTCAGCTACAGCTCCTGAAACAGGATTTCTTTATGGAGACTTAATCAAAAAAAGGAAAATAGAAGTGTTTGGGATGGGAGGGGGGAAAGGAGTAGAGCAGCAAGAATTAGGGCCAGGTGATGGCCATAATTAAGACTGGTTACATCCCAGCAATAAAGATCTAGAAAAGACTTGGGGTTGAAGGAGAGCCCTGAGTTTTTCTTACCAGAAGAAGCCAAATTTTTCTGCACTGACAGGAAAATATCCCAAACCCAGGGTGGCTGGGATGGGCTGGGGCGGGAGAGGAACACCAAGCACAAGGGCTGGGAGAAGAAAAGCTGTAGAACTCAATACAGAGTTCCAGACTGGTTTGGGTTGGATCTTAAACTTTATCTCATTCCACCTCTTTCCATGGGCAGGGACACCTCCCTATCCCAGGAAGCTGAAATGCCATGGATGAGCTCAGGGTGAGGGAAACAAACCCCATCATCTCTGGCTCCTGGCCCCGCTCTGCTCTCTGGGGGTGCTGCTGACCCCAGGCCCGAAGGTCCAAACCACTTCCCGAGCCACATTCTTCATTTCTAGAGGCTGCTGAGGGAGAATTCCACCCCTTCTCACCTTCCCTCGAGGAAATAAATTGGGAATTAAATAAAAATATAGGGAAAACATTTCCATGTAAACGGAGAGAAACAATCCAGCAGGGAACAGCTGGGCCCGGTATTTCCCTCCACGGCATGGGAAGGGTGTGCTGGACATTTCCCATCCACAGGACACAGCTGTGGGTTGAACAATAGCAGAAATTACAAATTAGAAACTACAGGGTCTCCCTCACCTCCATCCTTCCATCCAAACCCTTCCTGTGCTTTTCCACAGGGAAGAGCCCAGATGGGCTCCCGCAGACTTGCACCAAAGGCCCAGGTGGCCTTTCCAGCCCTTTCCATGGTGCCACGTCCAGGGATGCTCCGTCACCACCTGCAGGAGCAGCAGGAGGGGTGGAAAGGTGCCAGGTGAGGTGTGCAGAGCACAGGTGCCACTGCAGCAAATCCAGGGATCCAGGGAAATCCTGGAAATCCTGGCTCCAGCCATCTCCGAGCCCACGGCGCCACAAGGCCGCATCCGCCTTTCTCCCGCTCGCCTGAGCCCCTCTGGAGCGGCTGCTCTCTGTTTACTCCTTTCCCTCTCTCATTAATCTGCCAGCGCTGTTAATTAGTGCCGCTGTGGCCCAGTCCATATTGCCAGCTCGGTTATCCCGCTCCCCTCCCCGCCATCACCTGTGCCACGGCACCCCAGAAATCGCGAGCGCTCGTCCTTCACGGCGGCGTTTGGCAAACGTGAGGTGACACCGGCACTTGGCTCACCGGGACACGGGAGGACAAGGCCACCACCGCCACGGGCAGAGCTTTTATGGCAGCTGGCAAAGCCATCCCCACGCCGAGCGGGCGGGCCCGTGCGCGGCAGAGCCGGGGTTAACGCGGGAGCGCGGCCGTGGCCGTGAACCTTAAACAAAACTTCCAGCAGCCTTTTCCTGGCGGCAGCCTGACATTTTTCTTTATGTTTCGTCAGTCATATCTGAGCGATCAGACAGCCGCCACACGTGGTACACCCACCAGGATTATTATCTCGAGCAGAGGCCCAGAGCTCATTGTAGCAGGCATGTAATTCTTTACAATGTATGCCACGTTAAGTGTGTTGGGTTATCTATTCAACAGCTGACTGAGCCGGGCTCTCGGCTCTCCTCAACAACCATGTAAGAAGCGATGACAATTGTACTACTTCATAAGGGCTGCATGCAACTCTGACACACACTTCACAGCAACCAGTCATCTATATAAACCAATTTCAAGAGCAAAATTGCACGGTGCCTCCACTCTGTTATAAACACAATGATATCCACTCAGAGCTGATAAATGCGCCGCGTTTCTCCCGAGCTCCGAGGAAGCGCTTCCCTCCCCGCCAGCCGCGGCTCCGCGGGGACAGCGGGAAGGGGACAGGGACCTTCTCCCTCCTCAGAGCCTGCATCTGATGAGCTGGGAGAGACAACAAGGTTAGGCCTAATTAAGGTTTTAAATACTTCTCGACTCCGGAGCAATTTTCAAATTAATTACGGTATCTTTTCGTAGGATTAATGCAATGTAATCCCTGTTACGGAGTAAAATATCTATAGCAACCACCGAGTCCTTGAAAAAATACTTCAACACCAAACACTCCAACAAAGGGGGAGATTAAAGACTGTCATCCAGATTAAACCCACTTTTCCCAGCTATTATGGCTGGGCAAAAGGGTGTGTGGAACCAGCAATCCCAGTCATGGATGTGCTGACAACACCCGAGGCTCTAATTTTGGGAATTCTGCAAATTCCCACCAGTTTGAGGTGTCAAATGTCATTTCTGGACTGCAAACAACGACTCAGCCTCCTGCAGTGAGCACAGAACCCCTCCCTGGTGTCACAGTGCAATGAAAAGATGAAATATGGCTCCAGCGATCTTGATTTAATGAACCCTGTAATTGAATACCCAAGCAAATAGACATCCTGATAAACCACAACAAGGAGTGTTGCTTTTTAAATTCAGATAAAGAATAGGATCAATCTCTGTTTGTTTGCACTGTTCAGCAGTCCTGCAGGAGAGTTTAGAAAGTGATGGAGAACCGTCTAGAGGTGGTCCTGTCTTGCTGTGTGCCGGAGAATAATTTAAATATAATAAAAACTAACCAGAACATCTCAAAATGAACATTTCTGCATTGCTATCACGCTGCCTTTCTTTTGGTCCTGAGCACTGGAAAACACCCCAAGGTTCATCCCAAACCTGTGGTGCTGGCTCCAGAGAGTGGTGAAGGTGAGTCCCAGCCAAGGCTGTCCCTCGGGGCTGGGAGGCTCTGGGACAAATCCTGCGCCACAGGCACGGGACAGTGACACAGGGACAGCACAGGGACAGGACAGTGACACAGGGACACAGGGACACAGGACAATGACACAGGGACACAGGGACACAGGGACAGGACAGTGACACAGGGACACAGGGACACAGGGACAGGACAGTGACACAGGACAGTGACACACAGGGACAGGGACACAGGACTGGGACACAGGGACAGAGGGCAGTGACATAAGGGCACAGGCACAGGACAGTGACACACACAGGACAGTGACACACAGGGACAGGACAGTGACACACAGGGACACAGGACAGTGACACACAGGGACACAGGACAGTGACACAGGGACACAGACACAGTGGCACAGGATGGTGACACACAGTGACAAAGGACACAGGACAGTGACACAGGCACAGCACAGGGACACAGGGACACATGCAGAGGGCAGGGACACAGGGACACAGGACAGTGATGCACAGGGACACAGTGACACAGGGACAGAGGGCAGTGACATAGGGGCACAGGCACAGAACAGTGACACAGGGACACAGGACAATGACACAGGACAGTGACACAGGACAGTGGCACACAGGGACACAGGACAGTGACACAGGACAGTGACACAGTGACACAGGGACACAGGACAGGGACACAGGGACACAGGGACACAGGGACACAGGGACACAGGGACACAGGGACACAGGCACAGCACAGGGACACAGGGACACATGCAGAGGCCAGGGACACAGGGACACAGGACAGTGATGCACAGGGACACAGTGACACAGGGACAGAGGGCAGTGACATAGGGGCACAGGCACAGGACAGTGACACAGGGACACAGGACAATGACACAGGACAGTGACACACAGGGACAGGACAGTGACACACAGGGACACAGGGACACAGGGACACAGGGACACAGGGACACAGGGACACAGAAGATCTAGGCGGCTGCACAGAATGTCCCTCGGTCCCTTTGCTCCCTCTTGCCCCACTCAGAGCCCTCCCAATGTTCGTTCCCTCTCCAAAACCCTTCCAAAATGTGCCTTTCTGCACCGCCCAGAAAACAAAGCTTTGTGCAAACCTCGCACTGTTCCCACCCCTGTTCCCACCCTGGCTCATCTCTCCACATCCCAATTTATTTTAAGGAAACAATCAACGCTGATCCCATGGAAAAGCTCCCCAATCCCGAGCTCTCGGAGCAGTTAAAGCTGAGAACAGCAGGCAGAGCAGACACCGGCTCAGAACTGACTTTGCTTCCTAGATTGGTCTACAATCCTCATTTTACTCTAATTTAACCTTTCCTAGTTAATTTATATCGGTTCATCTTGCCAGCCTGTTCCTGCCAGAGTGATCATCTCCCATCAAGGGGCTGGGCGTGGACAGGGCTGCTCTCTGTCGGCTCCGTAACCAACACACCTAATTAAAGTCCTTAAAAACCTTTAATGTGACAAGACGAGACAGGAACGGGCAGGAAAAATAAGAGAGGATCTTTCAATTACTTTAATCACGCTGACTTTCAAATCCCTATCAAAACACGGCTGAAACTTTGCGCAGTTTTTCCGCTTTTCCAGGAGGCTCCCGGTGCCCGTCCCGGCTCGGCCGAATCCCTTTTCCCTCTGCCTTGATGAGAGGGGAGAGGGAAAGGAAAGTAAATACAGCAAGCGCTTGTAATAAATGATTAAATTGTCCTCCAGGCACGTTTTGCATATGAATATAAAAGTTGTGATTAATAGGTTATCTCGCACATGAACAAAGGCACCGGGCAGAGCCTTTGCCAGCCCTTTCTGCTTTCAATGCAGCAGCGGCGGAGCCCCGAGCTCCGGCCAACAAGGCCATCAAAGCCGGGCAGATTGCGGCTTTGCCACCCCGGGGGCTCCGTGCCCATTGTGAG
Source organism: Cyanistes caeruleus (assembly GCF_971803275.1). Taxonomy (NCBI): domain Eukaryota; kingdom Metazoa; phylum Chordata; class Aves; order Passeriformes; family Paridae; genus Cyanistes; species Cyanistes caeruleus. The sequence continues at coordinate 40,489,484 of NC_141707.1, forward strand.
CCCCCGTGCCCCGCCGGGCCGGCGATTAAGAGCGATTGAAACACAAAAAACAATGCCCGGTGCCAGGGGGAGCGGCTCCGGCGGGGGACAGCGCTGGGGACAAAGGGGACATCTGGAGCCTGGCCACCGCCTGCCCTGCGCTGCTCCGGACCCTGCCCTGAGCTCGGGGATGGCTTTTCCTTCCCGGAGCAGCGCACAGCCCCGACGTGTCCCCCGCTGTCCCCTCGCTGTCTCTCTGTCCCCTCTCTGTCCCTCTCTGTCCCCCGCTGTCCCCTCGCTGTCCTCCGCTGTCCCCCCGCTGTCCCCCGCTGTCCCTCTCTGTCCCCTCTCTGTCCCTCGCTGTCCCTCTCTGTCCCCTCGCTGTCCCCTCGCTGTCCCCTCTCTGTCCCTCTCTGTCCCCTCTCTGTCCCTCTCTGTCCCCCGCTGTCCCCCGCTGTCCCCCCGCTGTCCCCCGCTGTCCCTCTCTGTCCCTCTCTGTCCCCTCTCTGTCCCCTCGCTGTCCCCTCGCTGTCCCCTCGCTGTCCCCCACCGTCCCCCGCTGTCCCTCTCTGTCCCTCTCTGTCCCCTCGCTGTCCCTCTCTGTCCCTTCTCTGTCCCTCTCTGTCCCCTCTCTGTCCCCTCGCTGTCCCTCGCTGTCCCTCGCTGTCCCTCGCTGTCCCTCTCTGTCCCTCTCTGTCCCCTCTCTGTCCCCTCTCTGTCCCCTCGCTGTCCCTCGCTGTCCCCTCGCTGTCCCCCCGCTGTCCCCCGCTGTCCTTCCCTGTCCCCTCTCTGTCCCTGCCCAGGGTGGCACCGTGTCCCTTCTGTCCCCCAGGCGGGAGGGAGGGCTCCGTGTGGCCGGAGCTGCGGTCCCTGCCCGGGGAAGCTCGGCCGAGCCTCTCCCCTCCCGGCCCCGGAGCGCTCCGAGGAAACCCAGAGGGGTCGTGATTGCGGCCACCCAAAATCCGCTTCCTTTCCATCCCGTTTCTTCCCGCTCGCACGTTTTTAATCCTCTCTTAAGCACTTTTAAAGTGCCCAATTTTTGTCTCATTTGAATTTAAATCAGCTTGTATGGAGAACTTGGAGAACTTTTTTTTTTTTTTTAAGCGAGCTTGTTTGGCAGGTACATTTTCCCAAGATCACCCAGCTTTAATTTTAAATTTCAAAAGCCTTGCGTTTAATCCCTTGAGCTGGCCTGGTACCTTGCACCATCTGTTCTGGGGTTTTGTTATAACCGAGAGCACCTGCAGAGTTTTGCAACATTTCAAGCTGTCTGCGGACTAAAATCAAAATAATTATAATTTTCATAAACTAAAGGCGGCGATTCAGGTGCTGCAGCCCCGATTTTCCACACCGAGCCTCTGCACCGGGAGCATTTCTCCTACACCAGGGGGTTTTGTTCCTGCTGCCACCAGGTCCAGGGACAGCCAGGATGTCCCTGGGCAGCTGGAGCCATCCCACGCCACCGCTGCTGCCTGCTCCAGGCTGGGAGAAGCTCTGCTGCTGCCAGCACAGCTGGGACAGGCCCAGGAGGAGCAGGAAATTGCCTTTTCCAGCAGCCACGCTGCTCTGGGAGGTGCTGGCCAGGGCTTAAGGCCATCCCTGCCCACCCCTGCCTGCTCCAAAGGCATCTCCGGGTGTTGGGTGGGTAGGAAAGGTTTCCTGCTTCACTGGGCAAACTGAAGATCCTGTAAAGAGAAGGTGTTTGTTTCGACTTCACTGCCATAAATCCCTCCTCAGGGCATGCCTGATAACTTTCCATGGAGCGTGGGAACCCCATGTGAGGATGGGGAGGGCACATCCCAAAGCCCAGAATGGATCCCGCGGTGGATCTGCGGCGCTGCTCCCGCAGGGGATGAGCAGGACCTGCTGGAAAGGGGAGGAGGAGCAAGCGGGAGGTTCTCCTCTCCTGGAGGAGAGCTCCAATTCCTGCTGGACTCATCCCCCTGGCCCTCTGGTGGTGTCTGAAGCGAGGTGTGAGCTCCTCACCCTCACCTTCACCTCCCTTCTGAGAGGGGAAAGCTCAGCCTGAGCTGGGAGTCCTTGGTCCCCGCTCAGAAATGGATGGATAAAAAAGGTGGGAAAGAGTTTTTACAGAATTATGGAATAGCCTGAGTGGAATAGCCAGACATGGACCTCTCCTCTTTGCAGAAGCCCCTGAGCCAAGGCCCACCTGGCAAAGAGCAGCCCCTCCTCTTGCACTCACACCTGGAGCATCCTCTCCTCTGGCAGCTGGGTTTGTTCAGGGAGACCGAGGCAGAAAAGGCAGGGAAGGCTGGAAGGGGCCATCCCTTGTCCTGATCCGGCATCTCCACCTTCCTATTGCCACAGAAACGAAATGAAATGATATCTTTATATATAAAACAAACTCCTGCCCCTGTGGGACACTCCCAGCTCCGCAGTTTGGGTTTGCAGCCAGGCCTGGGCTGTGTCTCCATGGAGCAGCTCCGTGTTCCCTGCAAGGAACGGCATCTCTGGCCCCTTCCCACTCCTCATCCCTGGGAAAAGCCACCAGGCTGTGCCTGCAGCAGAAATAGGTTGCTGAGGCAGAGGATGCGGGGACAGCAAGGAAACCCACCGAAAGGGAGTGGATTCCTGGACAGACGGATATTCCCAGGGAAAGGAGCGCTCTCGCACATCGGGGATACCCGGGCTGCAAACGGGAGGAGGGCAGGAGTGAAGAGCTTGGATCCACCAGGTACCAGCCAGGAGCTGCCCCGTGGCTTTGGGATTCTTCAAACCCCTTAGCAGGGGGGAGAGGGAGCAAACCCTACAAAACCCCACAAAACCCAACAAAACCCATGAAACCAGACAAAAACCCTACAGAACCTGATGAAATCAGACAAAAACCCTACAAAACCCCTACAAAAACCAACCCCTCACTGCTGGGCTAAAGAAAACTTGGAGACACCACAACCCTGAATTCTCCACAAGTCCCTGGCAGGAGGGGACAGGCGGGGGGGTCGGGCTCTGCTGGCAGGGAACAGGGACAGGAGGAGAGGGAACGGCCTCAGGCTGGGCCAGGGCAGCTCAGGGGGGACAGCAGCAGGAATTTCCCCATGGAAAGGGCGCTCAGGCCTTGGAAGTGCCCAGGGAGGTTTGCAGTGCCCATCCCTGGAGGTGTCCAGGGAATTCCTGGGGGTGGCACTCAGGGCTGGGGACACGGTGGGATCGGGCACAGCTGGGACTCCATGGGCTGGGAGGGCTTTTCCAGCCTCAGGAATTCTGTGGAAATTCCAGAAGGTTCTGGGCTGAGGCAGCACAGGAAGGGGGGTGAGGCCTTCTGGGCCCGGCTGTGTTGGCACCAAAGGCGGTGGTGGCACCGATTGTCACCTGTGGTTGGCACACGGGGGGAGGGGACTAAAGGGACCCTCAGCGATGGTTCCATGGGGGAGACAGAGATAACAGAGATAATACAGATAACATGGAAAATATAGATAACATGGATAATATATGACATATATAACATATAACATATAACATATAACATATATTATATAACATATGCCATATATCATATATCATAGATAACAGATAACATATAACACATAACATATAATATATATCATATATCATATATTATATATAATAAATATATAATACATAATATATAATATATATTATATATCATATATCATATATCATATATCATAGATAATAGATAACAGATAACAGATAACATATAACATATAATATATAATATATAAATAATATATCATGTATGCTATTATAGAGCATATATTATATATAATATTATATATAAATAAAATATAACATTAGATATAATTAATAATATTTTAACATAACATATATATAATTATAATTATATATAATTATATTAACGATCTATTTAAAATAATAATTCATATGTAATATAGAACATATATATAATATATATTATATTTTATATATATATATATATATATATATATATTAGTACTGTTTATCTTCTAGATCCTGCTGGAGAATAAAATTAAATAAAGCCCAAGGACCCAGCAATATTTTAAACCTGGTAACAATTGTGCAGTTCTGAGCTACAGAGTCAACACTTCACCTTTTCATGTTCCCAGAAAATCAATTAATTTTTCCTTTATGTCCTTTATTTGTATTTTATATATTTCCTGCAGGTTCTTTATTTCCCTATTCTGCTTTTATCCCTTCATTCCTTCCTCTCTGAATGCAAGTGAGAAATTGCAAAATTTTAAATATTAAAGTCTGTTTTTTTCAAAAAATAACTCCCTTAGCTCATGGTGCATAAAACTGGGATTTTAATATTATTTAAATCAATAACCAAATACAAAAAAATTTTAAAAAAAATAGGATTAAAATTAAAAATAAACTCATTTTTATATTCTCATGAAAGGCATTGTACGTTGTATTATCCCCCTTGAAATTTTGTGATTTCTCTCTGGCCACTCCAGGCCATTGGAAAGAGAAGCAAATGGGATTAGGATATCAAATATTGGGATGTTTCCTGCATTTATCTGCCTGGCGAGGGGCCGGAGCCAAGCAGGGGCTAATGGAAACCGTGCACCCCAAATCCAGCCCAGCGCCTTCAAAGGGAAACCCTTCTGCTACATGGATCCCATTTGTGTGGGGAAACCCAATTACCGCGGCCTTCTTGCACCTCCCTCGCCTCTTTTATGCTGCTTTTTGCTCCAAGTGCTTATTCTGATTTGATAACCCCGGCACAAATAAAGTGTCACCCCCGGCTCTTATCTCCCAACTCGCAGCTTTCCAATTTGTCTCGCTTAGTTCAGAACTTGACTCCTTGTTAATTACCCCCACGGGGTCCTGCGGGGAGCGGAGCAGCTCTGCCCCTGGCAGGTACCAGGGAAGGGTAGAGAGACAAAAAAACCCAGCAAAACAACCCAAAATTTCATAAAGAAGCCCATAAAAATATCAGTGACAACCAAAAAAAAACCCAAAAACTCGGAAAAAAAAGTACCCAAATTAACAATTGTGATACGAACCAAGCATAAAAAAACCCACAAAAATACCACCAACTATCAAAAAACAATCAAACAGACAAAAAGAACTTGAAAGAGCAACAAAAATAAAAGCAAAGCCAGCAAAAAGTCCCCACAAAACCACAACCAACAACCAAAAAAGCCACAGAGAAAAAGAAGCCAAAACAATAAAAACAAACCAAACAAAACCACACCACAAAGCACCATCAACTAAAAAACAACAAACAGAAGGAAAAAACCTCAAAAATAAAATAAAAAGAAAAGCAATAAAAAGAAACAAACACAAAACCTGAAAAATCACCTGAAAAAGAACAACAGAAAAAAAGAACTCAAAACAAGAACAATAAAAACAAACCAAACCAAATCCGAACAAAATTAATCAAAACCCCAAACCAACCGAAAAAAAACAGCCCCAAAATAAAGAAAACCTCAAATATTTCGGCTGTGTTATCTTGACTAGGTTTGAACAGCAAATCAAAGGTGAAAAGATCTCCCAGGCATCACCAGATATTCCATCCCCAGTTTATTCCAGAGCACTTCTGGGTTCATCCCTTCCCTTCCCTGCCCATTCCAGGGCGTCCCTTGGGCTCGCTGCTCTCCATCCCAGGGATTTTCTCCCTGGAATTTCTGATGCTGGAAAATCCTCCACATTCCCAGAGAACCTCCCAGCTCTCAGCTCTAAGGAGTTGCTGCAGTTTTCCCAGGTCTGGAGCCTAAATCCAGAGGGGCCCAGGGAATAAAGGCGAGGGATGAGTTCCTGTTCTGGCCGTTCCCAGCTGGCTGCCTGTGCCAAGCAGGGGGTGGAAATGGGCACCCCAACCCCACATTCCCTGATAAAGTTACTCTGACCCCCCAAAATCCACCTTCATATAGAAACTTTGCTGGAGTAACTGCAGAGGCTGCTGAAATCCATGAAATCCCTCTCCTGTTGGAAGCCCCCTGCTCAGGAATCTGCTGTCACTGTCCAGGGATGTCCCCTGGAGCAGGCACCGGGCTCTGGGAACACACACACCCCAACAGGACAGGGAAGGAGGGAAGCACCATTCCTGTATGAATCAAACATTTCCCTCCAGTTGTTTAATAAAAAAATAGCTGAGACAATGTAAAAACTGACCAAAGTCTTCTAATGAGAGAGCCTGGCAAAGGAATCCCAGTGATTATTCCTGGCATCCATTAATTAGGAGCCACATTTCCACAGCCCTGCTAGAGAGGATGAATACTCAGCCAGAGCCTAATCTGAGTGACCCAGCCCTGATTCCAGAGTTAAACAAATAGAGTCTGATTTGCAAAGTACATTATTCAATGTTTTAGCCATTAACTGCTGCTAAAATAATTCAAGGCTCCAATTGGAGCTGTCTTTATTTGGATTATTTCCAGCACAGTCAGAGAACAGCACTCGGCATCAATTAATGCCCAGTTCTCATCCTGAACTTCCAGCAGGAATTCATGGTCCAAACCAGCCCTCCCTGCCTGAGGGATGAACTCATCCCAACCTGGGTGAATGTGGCTGCTTCATTTTGGGCATTTCCTTATATTTTAATTAATGTCATCAAGAAGAATCTATTGATTTTCTAAGCTGGTTTTTAATGAATTATCACACCCGGAGCCCGTGGCTTTTGAAAAAAATCTTTGCTGCCGTGTGCAGGAAGGCTTTGAAAGCTTAAAAAAAAATCTACTAAAACAGGAAAAGAGAAAGCAAAAGGAACATTTCACCCAGTCCTAAGGCTCCCAAAGCCCCGAGTAGTTAATTTATGGAATCTCCTGTTAGTGAGTGAACAAAGGTAAAAATAACAGGCCAGTTATAAACTGGTGCTGTGATGACATGGTGAATTATTTAAAAAGGGCACGTTCAGTGTGACCAGCGAGCCATCAATCAGAAGAGACAGTGATGAGAAAAAGAGGTTTCAGTCACTTCCTCTCTGGCAGCAGAACAATCCCCTCGCAGGTACCGCGGTGCCGCTGACCCGGTGTCACCGCATTGTCACCGTCCCCTTTGAAGGGCCGGAGCGGCTCCTCTCAAGATTGGAGTGCGAGGAGTAAATAAATCCTGGGCTCGGCTCTGCCTTCCCTGCACACTTCAATTTGTCTGACAATGGGCAGGACACGGACGCACAAATCTCTTCAAGCTCCGATGAATTTTTTATGGCAGCTCCAGCCCAGCGGAGAAGGACGGGCTCTAGGTGGGAGCGGCGCTGCTTTCAGCAGGAGCTCCCGGAGACAGAGCTCTGGGAAGGGATTTTGTGGGATTCAGCCCTTCCCGAGGGCTCCTCCGGCCCAGCCTTGCTCCTGGAGCAGCCAAAGCACCCGGGGTGGGGCCCATCCCATAGGGAATGGAAACCCATGGGGAATGGAAACCCATTCCATGGGGAATGGAAACCCATGGGGAACGGAAACCCATCCCATGGGGAATGGAAACCCATGGGGAATGGAAACCCATCCCATGGGGAATGGAAACCCATGGGGAACGGAAACCCATCCCATGGGGAATGGAAACCCCCTCAGCTCCCACTGCTGCCAACCACTGGAGGGGTAGAAAATGCCACTGAAAAACCTGGCTAATCACCCAAATCCCAAACCTGGTTTAATCACCCAAATCCCAAACCTGGTTTAATCACCCAAATCCCAAACCTGGTTTAATCACCCAAGTCCCAAACCTGGTTTAATCACCCAAATCCCAAACCTGGCTTAATCACCCAAGTCCCAAACCTGGTTTAATCACCCAAGTCCCAAACCCAAAGTCCCCGCTGCTTTCAAAGGAAGCGAACCTCACAGCCGAGCCACTGAGTGTGGAGGAGGAAGGGAAAGAAAAATGCACTCCAAGTTTGAGTTTGTGCTGGATTAATGAAGGAAAGGCTCCTTCACCTGATGCCCCTGGAATTCTATCCCAAACTTTCCCTCAGATCCCAGATCAGGTGTTGGATGCTCCCAATGAGCCCCTGGATTCCTGCAGCTGCGAGGATGGCACCAGGAGAAATAAACTGTGCACAATTCCAGATTGGAAGAGCAGAGCTGATCCCAGGGATGCAGGGATGAGGGGTATCCAGGGATGCAGGGATGAGGGAATGAGGGGATGCAGGGATGCAGGGATGCAGAGATGCAGGGATGTAGGGATGAGGGGATGGGGGGATGGGGGGATGCAGGGATGCAGGGATGCAGGGCTGAGGGGTATCCAGGGATGCAGGGATGAGGGGATGCAGGGATGCAGAGATGCAGGGATGAGGGGATGAGGGGATGCAGGGATGCAGGGCTGAGGGGTATCCAGGGATGCAGGGATGAGGGGATGCAGGGATGCAGGGATGCAGAGATGCAGGGATGAGGGAATGAGGGGACACAGGGATCCAGAGACACAGGGATAAAAGGATAAAGGGACACAGGGATCCAGGGACACAGGGATAAAAGGATAAGAGGACACAGGGATGAGGGGCTGCCTCCCCTCCCAGCCCCAAACCCGCAGTGTTGCCCCTCAGAGCCCTCAGCCCTTCACCCACTCGTGATCCTCAGCCCCGCTCCAGCAGCACTTCCCGGGAATCCGTTCATCTCCAGGGAACCTCGTACCACTCCAAACCTCCACTCTGCCACTTAATTGTTCCTAACAGGTAAATCAAAGGTAAAAGAGAACTAATTAATTTTCCAGCTCGGTTTTATTTTACTGTTACTGTTTGGAGAAAATAGAACTAAACCCCATTAGTGTTAAGGTAAGACCATGAAACAACATAATATAATGCAAGAAAGACATTTAATAGCGTGGAGGAATGTTAAATTACTAATTAACTCCAAGTTCCTGGATAAAAAAGCCGAGTAATTTACAGGATTATTGCAACGTGCAGCTCAGATTGCCACGAGGGTCAGCTCGGGAGCATTTCCTGCTATTTCCTTCAGCGGGGTGGTTATTGTAGAATTCCTCTCACATTAAAATCCACTGTCCTTACCCACAGTTCAGTGCTGCTAATTAGCAGCCGCTCAGCTTCCCCAGCAGTCATTTTTTTCCATGTGAAGCTGCCAAATGTTCCCAACTGCTCAAGATGCTCCCCAGCCCCGCTCCGGGTGTCCGGAGCTGGCCCCGCTGGCCCTGGTCAGCCCCGGCCGAGGTGAGCCTCGGGCAGATCCCGGTCCTGCTCCTCGGCCCGGCCGGCCGGGCTGGCAGAACCCTCCTGGAGCCTTTGGCTCAGCTACAGAACTTGGGAATGTCTTTTTTTTCCCTCCTCTCTTTTCCCAAAGATGCAAATCCTGCTCAGGCGCTCGACACTGCGAGCTCTCCAAGCTGTGGGATTTTTCCCTTCAAAAGCGGCTGTTTCCACATTCTATTTAAACTTTTATTCAAACAGGAAAGCCAGGAAAGGCATCTTTTAGTTTTTCCCTAAATATATAAGAAGAATGCCCGAACTTTGATGAATAATTGATTAAATAAAGCATCACCCATCAAAGGCAGGAAGAGGAGCTGCTCCACAGAAAGGCTCCACTATCAAACAGCACTTTGTTGTCTTAAACACTGCTCAGATCTGCAGCTCTGCAGAGCTCAGGGCACATTAATGCTGGAGGTTATAAATGGCAGCAAAAAGTTTATTTTTATTATTATTATTATTATTACTATTATTATTATTATTATTATTGTTAGTAGTAGTAATCGACAAGGGAATTAGAATTCAGCTTTTCTTGGTTCTCGTTAGCCCCCAGCAGTTTGAAAAAGGCAGAAATTTGTCCAAGAAGCGCTGAGCCTCCTCTTTTCCTCTCTCTTTTGTTGGCTTTATGACTAATTTATGTTTAACCTTCTGGAGAATCCACGGTCACAAGACACTTTCTGAAAAAATTCAAAGCAACTTTGGCTGTGTCCAATAGGAGGGCAAAAGGTCTGGGGAGCTGGGGAAGGGCTGGGGATTGGAAGAGGCGGCACGATCTCCTTCACCTCCTCTTCACGGCACCGAGAGCAATCAGGAAACAGCCACTAATTGCTTCATCAGAATTAAGCTTCTCCAGCTCCATAGCAATTATTTCCCCGTGGCTGTTCAGAGTTCCGCGTGCCTCCCATCCACACGAGGGGGAAGGAAAGAGCCCAGGGATGTGACCTCGCGCTGGGAGCGGGATCAGCATCCCAGGGCTCACCTTTGGAATCCTTCTGGGAATTCCCAAAGCTGCCCCGAGCTCCTGAACGTTCCCGTGCTGCGTTTCCACATGGAGAACGGGCTGTAGAATTCACTGGGGAGGAGAGTGGAAATTCCTTGTGCTGACAGGGATAAATCCATCCAGCCCAGGATCAAAACAGTAGCCCAAGGGTAACACAGAACAAGTGTCAGCCACATTTGCTCTGAGTGCCACAAAAATCCCCCCTGGGAATTCCAGTCATGATGCTCCAGAACTATATTTATATAAGGGATTTTTTATTTTATAAAAGGAGGCAATGTAAAGGGAAAAAGGGCTGCGTTTGGAGGGTGAAGAACTTTTAAACCGGTTTGATTTTTTCCTTCAAATACGGTGATGGTACTTAGGCACAAATTTGAAAAGTATTTTAAAATATTTAAATATTTACTCGGTGCTCAAAAAGACCTTTCCTGTCCTATGAGATGTGCAGGGATCTGCATTTAATACCTATTAGTGGATATAGATAAATATATAGATATTATATACAGGAGGGATATAGATAAATATATAGATATTATATACAGGAGGGATATATAAAAATATATAGATATTATATACAGGATGGATATATATAAACCTATAGATATTATTTACAGGATGTATATAGATAAATATATAGATATTATATACAGGATGGAGATATATATAAATATATAGATATTATATACAGGATGGATATAGATAAATCTATAGATTTTATGTTCAGGATGAATACATACAAATATATAGATATTTTATACAGGATAGATGCATAAATACACAAATAGAAACACACATATATATGTATAATATACACACAAATATTTTATATACAATATAATATATATATTTTATATATATAAAATATAATATATATATAAAATATAAACACACACATATATATTTAAAATATAAACACACATATATATATATATAAAACATAAACACACATATATAATATAAACACACATATATAACATAATCACACATATATATAATATAAACACACAATATAACCACATACATATAAATATATGTATATGTATTATATACAATATACACACATATAAATACATATCTATAATATAAACAGATACATATATAATATAAACATACATTTATAATATAAACACACACATATAAAAATATGTATGTATATTTTTATATATATAAAAACCCACACACATATAAATGCACATATAAAATAGAAACACATATATAATAGAAACACATATGTATAACCTAAACACAAATATATAATATAAACACACACATATAATATAAACACATATATAATATAAACACATATATATAACATAAACACATATGTATAATATAAACAGATATATATAATGTAAACACACACACATATATATTATTTTTTATATATTGTGTATCTGTGCTACTATTTAAGTGATAATCCAGGAATTCTGTTTCTTTTTGGGAGCAAGATGCTCCTTAGGGATGCCAAACACCTCCCTGCGGCATTCCCTTCCCAATCCCGGCCTCGGGACTTCCCAGAGCCCCAAATGTGTTTTACAGGGAGCTGCTCGAGCAGTTTTTATGGGACAGAAATTCCAGTGACCCCCAGCGGGTGCTGGGGAGCCCAGCCCAGCTCCTGCTCACAGGGTTTGGGGTTTTCCTGCCTTTATTGTGCTCTTCCACTGCTCTGCTTCCATCCACTAATTATTGCAACAGCATTTGCACTCCATCCTTCGCAGGATCTTGGCAGAGAGCAGAGCGATGGGAGTTTGCCACAGAAATATCCAGATATATTTTTAATGCAAGCCTCACATTTCTGCGTGGCTGGGGAAGTCAAAGCGCAGATGGGCAGAGGAGCGCGCCCTGCGAGACTCCGAAAAGTCCTGGGTGCAGCTGAGAATCTCTGGTTATTTTTCCAGAAATGGGATTTCTTTCCTGCTGGCTGGCAGAGGCAGCCCATGAGGAGCCTAATTCCAGCCTGGAAAGAGTACCTAGTGCTGGGAATTATTAAATCTGTTAAAGACAGATCCTATGCCATGGGACTGCAAAGTCAGGCAGGGGCAGAAAAAAAACAGAGGGCAAAAATAAGAGATTGAGCTGGTACTTTTCGTGTCGAGGGAGTACAACAGGCCACAGCTCTCTGCTTTCCCCCCACTTGAAAACAAACCCGGTTTAAAAGACGGCGATCCTGATTTCCTGGAATTCTGCACCGCTCCAGCTATTGGCTCGTTTTGTGAGTTTGGATCATCCCAAAGTATCCCGAGGCAGTCACCGGGGTGCTGCGAGCCAGAAAACACAGAAAACTACCCAAAAATGCTGTTTAAATCTTGGGGCTTTCCCTACATTTCATAACCTGTAATGCTGAATTTCCACAGATTTCCTCCCATCCTGCGGGGCTCCATCCCCTTGGGATGTTCACACCGTGAGCTCCGGGAGAGCATCCCGGCCTTTCCCTGGCCCCGGGCACAGCCGGGATCATTCCCGGGACACATCCCGGCCTTTCCCTGGCCCCGGGCACAGCCGGGATCATTCCCGGGACACATCCCGGCCTTTCCCTGGCCCCGGGCACAGCCGGGCTCATTCCCGGGACACATCCCGGCCTTTCCCTGGCCCCGGGCACAGCCGGGCTCATTCCCGAGACACATCCCGGCCTTTCCCTGGCACGGCTGGGATCATTCCCGGGACACATCCCGGCCTTTCCTTGGCCCCGGGCACGGCCGGGATCATTCCCGGGACACATCCCGGCCTTTCCCTGGCCCCGGGCACAGCCGGGATCATTCCCGGGACACATCCCGGCCTTTCCCTGGCACGGCTGGGATCATTCCCGGGACACATCCCGGCCTTTCCCTGGCACGGCTGGGATCATTCCCGGGACACATCCCGGCCTTTCCTTGGCCCCGGGCACGGCCGGGATCATTCCCGGGACACATCCCGGCCTTTCCTTGGCCCCGGGCACGGCCGGGCTCATTCCCGGGACACATCCCGGCTCATGCCCAGGGCCATGTCCCTGCCGAGCCCGCTCCGCTGGCTCCCGGCACGGGGCGGGATGCTCGGGGTGCTCGGGATGCTCGGGGTGCTCGGGATGCTCGGGGTGCTCGGGGTGCTCGGGATGCTCGGGGATGTTCAGGGATGCTCGGGGTGCTCGGGGATGTTCAGGGATGCTCGGGATGCTCGGGGTGCTCGGGGTGCTCGGGATGCTCGGGGTGCTCGGGGTGCTCGGGATGCTCGGGGTGCTCGGGGTGCTCGGGATGCTCGGGATGCTCGGGATGCTCGGGATGCTCGGGATGCTCGGGGTGCTCGGGGATGTTCAGGGATGCTCGGGGTGCTCGGGATGCTCGGGGTGCTCGGGATGCTCGGGTGCTCGGGATGCTCGGGGTGCTCGGGATGCTCGGGATGCTCGGGATGCTCGGGATGCTCGGGATGCTCGGGATGCTCGGGATGCTCGGGGATGTTCAGGGATGCTCGGGATGCTCGGGGTGCTCGGGATGCTCGGGATGCTCGGGATGCTCGGGGTGCTCGGGGATGTTCAGGGATGCTCGGGGATGTTCAGGGATGCTCGGGGTGCTCGGGGTGCTCGGGATGCTCGGGTGCTCGGGATGCTCGGGGTGCTCGGGATGCTCGGGATGCTCGGGATGCTCGGGATGCTCGGGATGCTCGGAGATGTTCAGGGATGCTCGGGATGCTCGGGATGTTCAGGGATGCTCGGGGTGCTCGGGGATGTTCAGGGGTGCTCGGGATGCTCGGGATGCTCGGGATGCTCGGGATGCTCCGAGCCGGGAGCGCCTCTAATCCAAGTGGCAGAGCCGTCACGGTCCATCCATCGCATCCCGGCCCGGCCGCGCCGGGAACTGCAGGGATAATGATCCCCACGGCGCTGAGAACTGCCCGCATCATCTCCCCGATGCCGATCCCATCTGGCCGAGCGTTCCCTAAACAAACCCTGGAAAACACCTCTGCCCACAGCTCTCTGCTGTCACCCGGGTCATTCCCGGGTCCCGCATGGAAAAGCGACAAAGGGAAAGGCGACACCGACAGCGAGAGGTTCCGAGCGAGTGGCATTGTTATTGCCACATTCCTCATTAACGCTCGCATTCCAGGAGTGGGAAGCAAATCAAGCGCTGGCTCCAAAGGCAGCGACCCTGCCCAAAACCCGGGAGAAGGATGGAATCTGCCCAAAACCCGGGAGAAGGATGGAATCTGCCCAAAACCTGAAGGATGGAATCTGCCTAAAACCTGAAGGATGGAATCTGCCTAAAACCTGAAGGATGGAATCTGCCCAAAACCTGAAGGATGGAATCTGCCCATAATCTGGAGAAGACAGGAATCTTCCCAAAGCCTGGGAGAAGGATGGAATCTGCCCATAACCCAGGAGAATGCAGGAATTTTCCCCATAACCTGGAGAAGGCAAGAATCTGCCCAAAACCCGGGAGAAGGATGGAATCCTGCCCCTAACCTGGAGAAGGCAGGAATATGCCCAAAACCTGAAGGATGGAATCCTGCCCAAAGCCTGGGAGAAGGCAGGAATCCTGTCCATAACCTGGAGAAGGATGGAATCTGCCCAAAACCTGGGAGAAGGATGGAATCCTGCCCAAAGCCCGTCAGGAATTGCTGCAGACATGATCTGGTTAACAGCGATTACATCCAGCAGGGCAGGAATCACCTCCAGAAAAGAAAAGCCAACAAAGGGGCAGTGGGCAGAGCTGGATGTGCATTTATTGCAATGCAGGATGCTTTGGTTTTAAATTTCTGCTAAAATGCTGAATTCAAACAACTCCCAGGACTCCAAAGCATCAATTCCTCTCTTTTGTTCACTAAATTTAGCTCAGTTTTTTGAAAACATCCTCGCTCCAAAATGGGTTTATTTGCAAAATGTTTCCTGCCTGTAACAGAAGTCCAGATAAAGTTTATCAGATTGGAAAAGCCCCTGGTGAAGCCTGTGTGCCATGGGGAGGGATTCTCTAACCCAGCACAATTTATGTTGAGTTTTAGAAGTGTTCAAATAACAGATAAACTTCAATAAAAAATCCAAACTTCCACACATTCTTTTGGAAGGAAAAGGAAAATTTCCGGAAGTTTTCCAGATGATGTTCCCTGTTTGTGGATTGTTTGTGGAAGAAGATGCTGTGAGTGTATTTCTGAGCTCTGTCGTTCCCTGAATGTGAAGATCCACACTTGCAGGGAACACACTTCCAGAACCTGCAGGAAAACAGGGAAATGCAGGGAAAAGAGCTAATTCAGGTTGGAATCACATAATTATATATTGCATTCTGTAGAAAAATGCAACGAATTAGTTAAACAAATAACCTGTTGTGCCTTGTGAAGTTCCAAATTCAATTGCCTGCTCGATAATCTGAGCACTTCCAGGAGAATTCCTGGTATTTCATGACTTAACTGCAAGCGAACCACGCTTGAATCACGAGCAGCTCAAGTTGGAGAGGACACTGATCTCCAACTCCAGCAGCTGCTGCCTTCTGGGAGCTGAAGGATTTTAATTTCCCTGCTGAATCAGAGCCCCAGACGCCTGCACTCGTTTCCCCACTAATTAATGCACCCGTGGAGCTGCACTAACTAGACCAGGACATATTTTTTGGGTTGCCTGGGTTGTTTGCACTGCAGTAATTTTCCTCCCTGACTGTCTGTAATTATTGGAGCCCAACTCCTCTGCTTCCTGAAATCCTAATTTGGGATTGTGGGGGACCAGGGTTACTCCAGTGCAGGCTGCCAACCATGGGGGACACCCAGATCCTGCCTCTGCTGGGCTCAGGGTCTGCTGGTCACTCCTGGCCACAGTGCTGGTCACTCCTGGCCACAGTGCTGGTCACTCCTGGCACATCACTGGTCACTCCTCGTCACTGATCTTCCAAGAGAAGTCATGGAACCTCTCACTGAGGGTTTGCACACCTTCCCTTCCCTTCCCTTCCCTTCCCTTCCCTTCCCTTCCCTTCCCTTCCCTTCCCTTCCCTTCCCTTCCCTTCCCTTCCCTTCCCTTCCCTTCCCTTCCCTTCCCTTCCCTTCCCTTCCCTTCCCTTCCCTTCCCTTCCCTTCCCTTCCCTTCCCTTCCCTTCCCTTCCCTTCCCTTCCCTTCCCTTCCCTTCCCTTCCCTTCCCTTCCCTTCCCTTCCCTTCCCTTCCCTTCCCTTCCCTTCCCTTCCCTTCCCTTCCCTTCCCTTCCCTTCCCTTCCCTTCCCTTCCCAAACCTTCCCAAACCTTCCCAAACCTTCCCAAACCTTCCCAAACCTTCCCAAACCTTCCCTTCCCTTCCCTTCCCTTCCCAAACCTTCCCTTCCCTTCCCAAACCTTCCCAAACCTTCCCAAACCTTCCCTTCCCTTCCCAAACCTTCCCAAACCTTCCCTTCCCTTCCCTTCCCTTCCCTTCCCTTCCCTTCCCTTCCCTTCCCTTCCCTTCCCTTCCCAAACCTTCCCAAACCTTCCCAAACCTTCCCTTCCCAAACCTTCCCTTCCCTTCCCTTCCCTTCCCTTCCCTTCCCTTCCCTTCCCTTCCCTTCCCTTCCCTTCCCTTCCCTTCCCTTCCCTTCCCTTCCCTTCCCTTCCCTTCCCTTCCCTTCCCTTCCCTTCCCTTCCCTTCCCTTCCCTTCCCTTCCCTTCCCTTCCCTTCCCTTCCCTTCCCTTCCCTTCCCTTCCCTTCCCTTCCCTTCCCTTCCCAAACCTTCCCAAACCTTCCCAAACCTTCCCAAACCTTCCCAAACCTTCCCAAACCTTCCCAAACCTTCCCAAACCTTCCCAAACCTTCCCTTCCCTTCCCAAACCTTCCCAAACCTTCCCTTCCCTTCCCAAACCTTCCCAAACCTTCCCAAACCTTCCCAAACCTTCCCAAACCTTACCTTCCCAAACCTTCCCAAACCTTCCCAAACCTTCCCAAACCTTCCCAAACCTTCCCCTTTTTTATTTTGGTGGTTGCCACCAAAATTCTTTATTAAAATGGCTAAATTCTTTAAATTAAATGTATTTAATTTATTAATTTCTTTATGTTAAAATATAATTTACAAATTCTTTATTAATGAATTGCCAGGTGATTTTCTCTCTGAACCTCCATTTCAATATCCAGCATTTCTTTCAGCTCAGCATCACTGTTCCTATCAGCCTGCCTGGCACGTGCTCCACTGAAACCTATTTCATTTTTGTGACCAGGTGTTGCGGCCTTGGGACACACCTGGGACATGTCAGTCCCTTTTATTACATTTCCCTTTTTTTTGTTTTGTGGGAAATGGAAATCCCAGGATTTTTAGCCAAGAGCTGCTCTCTAAAAGCTGAGGAGAGGAAGGTTTTTATCAATGCATTTAAAAGATAATTATTGCCTGCTTGAGCAATGATATTGACCCTCCTGAATATCTCTATCCAACACACTCCAAACCTTGCCAGCATTTTTGCTGCTGGATTAGAGTTTTGGTAGTGCTTTTTATAAATGATATATAAATTATCAAACCACAGCCAAATATTTGAGCCTTTCAAACCCATCCTGGCTCCCAGAGTGACCCACACTCTTCCCTCGTTATTGATAATGAGGCCTCCTCTGTAAGGCTGACAGTGTGGAGGTTTAAATCCCATCACAATTAAAACTCTCACCACACCTTTCTAGGATGGGCCTTTTCTCCAAACAACACATGGAATTCCGGATTCCTGCCTGAGCTGCCCCTGAAATCCCGACCTGAGCTCCTCCTGCCCCTCCCCGCTGGCCCAAAGTTCACCCCCAGCCCTTCCCTTCCAGCTCCCTCCTTGGCTTGGATAACTCATCCCAGCTTTTCTGAAATCCCAGAAACAACGCCCAGAGCTGCTGTCCTGCCAAGCTTGGCTGAGGACCACCCAAACCTGCTCCTTTTGCACCCCTGCAGCCACGGCCAGGAGCCAAAACGGATCCTCCCAGAGCCCAGGCTGGCACCTCGTGGGCTCTGCTGATGCTCCCGTCCCTTGGGAGCCTTCCTGGAGAGAGGGAAAGATCCCTACCCATGGACTGCTCCTTCCCCATCCCCTGCTCCTTTCCCAAATCCATCCAGAGCTCTCCCTGGATCCTGCAGCTCCTGCCCAGAGCTGGGATCAGAACCCTGGAAACGTCTCCACAAGGACAATTCCCCCTGTTCACCCAAGGCAGCTGCAGAGCCACAAATCCAGCCTTGGCACCCTTTAGTCTTGCCCAAGGGGTGGCCGGGTTCAGCCCCACCAGAGCTCCAGAGCCCAGATCCTTCTGAGTGATTCCAGCCCTGACATCCAGCCCCTGCTCCACGTTTCCATCTCCTTTATGCCCAAACCACCATCATTTTGGTGCATATGAGAAATTAATTTCAAGCATCGCATTTTAACTCTTGGTTCTCCCTTTGAGAAACGTCATGCTCTGAATTCCTTCTAAAAACAGGAGCTGGTTTTTTTCCTCTTCAATTTATCTGTGATTGGGAGTTTCTCTGCTCCAGAAAACCCCTCCCAAATTCCCAGGCAGCGCTGCAGCTTCTGCAGAGTGTCAGAAATAGAAGGAAAAAGAGCAGGGAAGAAGGGAAAAATCCCCCCAAAGGCTCGAGCCCGCTCCCCCTGCGCTGCCTCAGCTGCACATCAGACATGCGGAACATTGAACCGTCCTCTTAAATATTATGACATGAAGAAAATCACATTGTGCTTTAACCTATCAACAAAGGAGCAAAGCAATTACAGGGCTAAACACAGTCGAGGAAGACCCAATAAAGAGAAATCCAAGAAAATTTGGTGAAAATTCTTAAGGGGCCTTACAATGTTTAATCATGCTTCAGGCCTAAATTAATATTCTGCTTCTAATTCAAAAGCCTGAACCACCAAGGTACATCTTTTGGGTATTTTTAATAACCAGAGTACAACATTCGGTGAATTAGCAGCTGCTCTGACTGGTATTTTACTTTTTCTTTGCTTGCTCAAGTAAAGCAGTTAATATTGGTATAATCATCAAACTAACATTAGTCAGACAGAAGGACAGATCTTTTTTTGTATTGTAATGCAGAATACAAAAAAAAAAAATTAAACCAAGATTTAAAAAATTCCTTTGTGTATTAAATAATTTTTCTTAAGTGGTTTCAATAAAAGAAAAAAAAGAATTGTTTTATTCACCCGTTTTCTAAAACAAACAGTGGATTAAAGAGTACATAAATACATGGAAGAGAGAGAAAATCCCCTCATGTGCCACTACCCACTGCTATCCAGGGGACAGGAGAAATATTCCTGGGAATAAATCCATCCTGGTGGAATTGGTGGGAAAATGTCCTGGAGGACACCTTGGTCAGCAGATTTAATTCTGTTGGGTTTTTTTCCTTCAGGTAAATGTGTGACTGGAGGAGATTCCAGGGTTTACATCTGGCCTGTGGAGAAACCCGCCTGAGCAGGATTTATTTAACCAGTCCTGGAAAAATCCCATTCCACTGTCAGGGAGAAAGAGGCTTTTCCCTAAAATGGACAAGAAGCAGAGCTTGGAAAGCTCAGAACTGTGAGACAAAGGAGATTTCAACTCCTCCACTTGTTCCTGCTGCTCTGGAGCTGAGGAACGGCCCAGGAATTCCTGTCACAGACAGGTGATGTCACAGACAGGTGATGTCACAGACAGGGGATGTCATGAACAGGTGATGTCACAGACAGGTGATGTCATGAACAGGGGATGTCATGGACAGGTGATGTCACATGGACAGGTGATGTCATGGACAGGTGATGTCATGGACAGGTGATGTCACATGGACAGGTGATGTCATGGACAGGTGATGTCATGAACAGGGGATGTCATGGACAGGTGATGTCACATGGACACGTGATGTCATGGACAGGTGATGTCATGGACAGGGGATGTCACATGGACAGGGGATGTCATGAGGACAGGGGATGTCACAGACAGGTAATGTCACAGACAGGTGATGTCATTGACAGGTGATGTCATGGACAGGGGATGTCACAGATAGGTGTTGTCATGGACAGGTGATGTCACAAGGACAGGTGATGTCACAGACAGGTGATGTCACAGACAGGTGATGTCATGAACAGGTGATGTCATGGACAGGGGATGTCACAAGGACAGGTGATGTCACAGACAGGTGATGTCACAGGTGATGTCACATGGACAGGGGAGGTCACAGACAGGTGATGTCACATGGACAGGGGAGGTCACAGACAGGTGATGTCACAAGGACAGGTGATGTCACAGACAGGTGATGTCACAAGGACAGGTGATGTCACAGACAGGTGATGTCACAGACAGGTGATGTCACAAGGACAGGGGAGGTCACAGACAGGTGATGTCACAAGGACAGGGGATGTCATGAGGACAGGTGATGTCACAAGGACAGGTGATGTCACAAGGACAGGTGATGTCACAGACAGGTGATGTCACAAGGACAGGGGATGTCACAGACAGGTGATGTCACAAGGACAGGGGAGGTCACAGACAGGTGATGTCACAAGGACAGGGGATGTCACGAGGACAGGTGATGTCACGGACAGGTGATGTCACATGAACAGGTGATGTCATGGACAGGTGATGTCACAGGTGATGTCAGACAGGGGATGTCATGGACAGGTGATGTCATGGACAGGGGATGTCACATGGACAGGGGATGTCATGAGGACAGGGGATGTCACAGACAGGTAATGTCACAGACAGGTGATGTCATTGACAGGTGATGTCATGGACAGGGGATGTCACAGATAGGTGTTGTCATGGACAGGTGATGTCACAAGGACAGGTGATGTCACAGACAGGTGATGTCACAGACAGGTGATGTCATGAACAGGTGATGTCATGGACAGGGGATGTCACAGATAGGTGTTGTCATGGACAGGTGATGTCACAAGGACAGGTGATGTCACAGACAGGTGATGTCACAGGTGATGTCACATGGACAGGGGAGGTCACAGACAGGTGATGTCACATGGACAGGGGAGGTCACAGACAGGTGATGTCACAAGGACAGGTGATGTCACAGACAGGTGATGTCACAGACAGGTGATGTCACAAGGACAGGGGAGGTCACAGACAGGTGATGTCACAAGGACAGGGGATGTCATGAGGACAGGTGATGTCACAAGGACAGGTGATGTCACAGACAGGTGATGTCACAAGGACAGGGGATGTCACAGACAGGTGATGTCACAAGGACAGGGGAGGTCACAGACAGGTGATGTCACAAGGACAGGGGATGTCACAGACAGGTGATGTCACAAGGACAGGGGATGTCACAGACAGGTGATGTCACAAGGACAGGGGAGGTCACAGACAGGTGATGTCACAAGGACAGGGGATGTCACGAGGACAGGTGATGTCACGGACAGGTGATGTCACATGAACAGGTGATGTCATGGACAGGTGATGTCACAGGTGATGTCAGACAGGGGATGTCATGGACAGGTGATGTCATGGACAGGTGACATCATGGGCACAGGTGACATCACA
The DNA here is from genome assembly GCF_971803275.1 of Cyanistes caeruleus. NCBI lineage: Eukaryota > Metazoa > Chordata > Aves > Passeriformes > Paridae > Cyanistes > Cyanistes caeruleus. Next base: position 40,510,933 of record NC_141707.1, read on the forward strand.
GACACAGGTGATGTCATGGACAGGTGATGTCACATGGACAGGTGACGTCACAGGCACAGGTGATGTTCCAGGCACAGGGATGCTGTAGGGTGTGGGTTTGAGGATGGGCTGCAGTGGGGTGTGGGTTTGAGGATGGGCTGCAGTGGGGTGTGGGTTTGAGGATGGGCTGCAGTGGGGTGTGGGTTTGAGGATGGGCTGCAGAGGGGTGTGGGTTTGAGGATCGATGTCTCTCAGGCTGGTTCCAGCCTCGGGCTGCTGACTGTGCTTTCCTGGGCAGCAGCAAAACCCTCATGGCACTGGGTCAATCTGTCCATGAAAATATCCCTGAGCAGGTCCCATTCCTGACCCCGCTCCTGCAAATGCTGAGCTGGAAAAGAGAACAGCCCTCGTCTTTTTTCTCTCTTCCCTTCCCGTTCTCAGGAGATTTTGGAATCCCCTCCTTCCCTCAAATTCCTGCATTTTCCCCACACAACCCCACTGAGGCTCCACAGCCAAGCCCACCCCACAACTCCTGACCCAGCCAGAGGCAGAACTGTAAAATACCTGGTGAGCCCCAGTTCTCCCAGCAGTGCCAGCCCAGCTGTGCCCACCTCACACTGGGGAAACAACTCAGAAAGCACCTTTAAAGTACAAGAACTACAAATACCTCAAAATTCTATTTTTTTTTAATCAGGCTGATTGATTCCATAGAATCCCAGAACGGGAAGGGAAGGACCTTAAAGCTCATCCCATTCCATGGGCAGTGGATTTTTCCCTGGCCCAGGGTGCTGGTGTGACTCACAGCAGGCTGCAGGAACAGAAAGGGCTGGATTTGGAAGCCCTAAAATCCTTTTTTGCTCTGGATGACCAACACAGGAGCCCTGCCCAGCCCCTACCAGGCCTGGAGAAGAATGAGAGGAGATTCCAGAGATTCCCAGGCTCTGATCTCCCGAGGAGGAACACAGGACACGGAGGATGCTCAGGCCCCTGGGCCTCCCAGGGAAGAGCTCCAGTGGATCCCAACCCTCCCCAGTATTTTCCTTGGATAAGAGTATTTGTAAAATGCTCAAACCTTGCATATAATGCGTAATGCTATTAAGTAGAATATCTAAAGTACTTAAACTAATTATGCCTATTTTGTAAGATTAATTATAATTAATAATTTAACATATTTTATCATTTATGTCAGTATCCGTTCTGATCTTTAACTTTAGAGAGCACACTGTATACGTACTACATAATTAGGGCTTATGTATCACATAATTAGGGCTAAATACTAGGAAATCAGGCTAATTAGACCAAATCAAACTGAATTATTTAAGCTTTTTTTTATATATAATTTTAGATGTAGAATATTTAGTAATTAAACACTGATTTCATTTTCTTGAGCTGGCACATGGCACTTGTCTCTCAGCCGTCGGCTACAATGGAGCATTATCCAAGGGTTTGCCACACGGGGAGCAGGGCCAGGGACAATCCTGGAATTGGGGATTCCAGAAGAGTGGAGCCAGGGTGTTCCCACAGCTCCGGGTGATCCTCAGGAACCTCCTGGGGACCGGGCCCGCCCTGAGGAGAGCCCGCAGCAAGGCCACCCTCAGATCCTGGGGATCCCGGAGAGGCTCCGGCCGGAGGGACCCCGCGGGCTCCGGGCACTCCCCGCTCCAGCAGGGCCAGCCCCGAGCTCCGGGCCCAGCAGCGCGTCCCTGCGGCCCCAAAACCCTGTGAGGAGCCTCCAGCCCCTCTCTGGGCTCTGCTCAGAGCTCCAGCCCCTCTCTGGGCTCTGCTCAGGGCTCCAGCAGCTCCAGCCCCTCTCTGGGCTCTGCTCAGGAGCTCCAGCAGCTCCAGCCCCTCTCTGGGCTCTGCTCAGGGCTCCAGCCCCTCTCTGGGCTCTGCTCAGGGCCCAGCAGCTCCAGCCCCTCTCTGGGCTCTGCTCAGGAGCTCCAGCCCCTCTCTGGGCTCTGCTCAGGAGCTCCAGCCCCTCTCTGGGCTCTGCTCAGGAGCTCCAGCAGCTCCAGCCCCTCTCTGGGCTCTGCTCAGGGCCCCAGCCCCTCTCTGGGCTCTGCTCAGGGCCCTAGCCTCTCTCTGGGCTCTGCTCAGAGCTCCAGCCCCTCTCTGGGCTCTGCTCAGGGCCCCAGCCCCTCTCTGGGCTCTGCTCAGGGCCCAGCAGCTCCAGCCCCTCTCTGGGCTCTGCTCAGGGCCCAGCAGCTCCAGCCCCTCTCTGGGCTCTGCTCAGGGCCCAGCAGCTCCAGCCCCTCTCTGGGCTCTGCTCAGAGCTCCAGCAGCTCCAGCCCCTCTCTGGGCTCTGCTCAGGAGCTCCAGCCCCTCTCTGGGCTCTGCTCAGGGCCCCAGCCCCTCTCTGGGCTCTGCTCAGGGCTCCAGCCCCTCTCTGGGCTCTGCTCAGGGCTCCAGCCCCTCTCTGGGCTCTGCTCAGGGCTCCAGCAGCTCCAGCCCCTCTCTGGGCTCTGCTCAGGGCCCAGCAGCTCCAGCCCCTCTCTGGGCTCTGCTCAGGAGCTCCAGCAGCTCCAGCCCCTCTCTGGGCTCTGCTCAGGAGCTCCAGCCCCTCCAGCAGCTCCAGCCCCTCTCCGGGCTCTGCTCAGGGCCCCAGCCCCTCTCTGGGCTCTGCTCAGGGCCCCAGCCCCTCTCTGGGCTCTGCTCAGGGCCGGGCTCTGCCCAGGGCCGGAGTTCTGCTCCTGTGCTCGCTCCCTGTCCCAGAGCTGCTCCAGGCCCTTCCTCAGCTCAGGAGCTCCTGTCCCTGCTGTGCTGAGGATCCAGAGCTGGACACAGCACCCCAGAGCAGGGATCCCCTGGGGCAGGATCACCCCAGAGGGGCAGGATCACCCCAGAGCAGGGATCCCCTGGGGCAGGATCACCCCAGAGGGGCAGGATCACCCCGGAGGAGCAGGATCACCCCAGAGGTGCCTCCCAGGGCTGGGCAGAGGGGCAGGATCACTCCCTGGGGGATCTCTGCATCCCTGGTGTGTGGGGAAGCAGCCATGGCACAGCTCCCTTCCCATGCTGAGCTGGATTATTCAGTGTTAACCCTTGTAATACCCTGCTAGCAACACCAAGAGATGAATCCCAAATTTCTGGCAATGGCTCAAAATCTGTCTGGTAGGAAGTGCCCAGGACAGATGTTGCTGGCCAAATTACATCCACAGGAACATCACCAAATAAAGTCTTTCCAACAAGGGCTGGCACTGCCAAGCGCAGCAGAGACACCCCTGAACAGCGGCGGGGCTGGGGACAGAACCCCCAGAGGGAGAAGCACCTGCCCCACCCCAGCCTCCTTGAATCCCCAGTTCATTTCCAGATGTACACCGACAGCTCCAAAGCCTTCTGCTTTTCCGTGCAGACACTCATCTCAGCATAATTCACCAAAAACCAAAAGTCTTGCTGTTTTGCATCAACCCTCTGTGCCAGGCCAGAGCCCATCTCCCACAGCTGGCAGTGACAGGACAGGGAGCTCAGGCTGGGAGTGTGGCTTAGAGCAGAGGCTGGGGCATCCTCCAGCACCTGCAGCACTGCCTGTAGCAGCCCCCAGACATAAATATTGAAATATGAACACACCTCTGCTGCGAGACACTGGAAATATTCCTCCTCTCTAGGTAAATGTTAAGGGAATGCACGGGAGATCAAGGGCCCTGAGATGGAAATCATCCACATGCCAGGGGCTGGGGTCCCTGTGTTTGTGTGGCACTGCTGATCCAAGCTCAGCCAAGTCAATAAAAGGAACCCACCGACTTCCAGGGGCTTAGAGGGAGCCCTCGGTTCCGGCACGGGGTTTTTGGGGAAGGGAGTGCTCCTTGTGTAAAGTGCTTCATGTGAGATTTGCACACTTTGGGTTGTTTCCACACCAGCCCCTGGATCAAAGTCAGTTGGTTTGGGGGTGATGGTTTCAAAATCCAGCAATGGGCACGGGGAATGGGGAATGTGGGCAGGGCCAGAGGAGCAGGAGCATCCCAGATCCTCCACAGGACACAGGGAAATTGTCCCCGAGGCCGTGGCAGAGGAAGAAGCTCTTTGGGGAAAGTGGCAAACCAAAATTCAAATGTAAGGAAAGGCCAGGGACATGGGGAGCAGCTCTTCAGCCCTGCAGCACATCCAGGAGCATCCCCAGCACTGCTCCAGCCCTGCAGCACCTCCAGGAACATCCCCAGCACTGCTCCAGCCCTGCAGCATCTCCAGGAGCATCCCCAGCACTGTTCCAGCCCTGCAGCACCTCCAGGAGCATCCCCAGCACTGCTCCAGCCCTGCAGCACCTCCAGGAACATCCCTGTCCCTGCTCCAGCCCTGCAGCATCTCCAGGAGCATCCCCAGCACTGCTCCAGCCCTGCAGCACCTCCAGGAGCATCCCCAGCACTGCTCCAGCCCTGCCGCACCTCCAGGAGCAGCTCCAGCACTGCTCCAGCCCTGCAGCACCTCCAGGAGCATCTCCAGCACTGCTCCAGCCGTGCAGCACCTCCAGGAACATCCCCAGCACTGCTCCAGCCCTGCAGCACCTCCAGGAACATCCCTGTCCCTGTTCCAGCCCTGCAGCACCTCCAGGAACATCCCCAGCACTGCTCCAGCCCTGCAGCACCTCCAGGAGCATCCCCAGCACTGCTCCAGCCCTGCAGCACCTCCAGGAGCATCCCCAGCACTGCTCCAGCCCTGCAGCACCTCCAGGAGCATCCCCAGCACTGCTCCAGCCCTGCAGCACCTCCAGGAGCAGTTCCAGCACTGCTCCAGCCCTGCAGCACCTCCAGGAGCAGCTCCAGCACTGTTCCAGCCCTGCAGCACCTCCAGGAGCAGTTCCAGCACTGCTCCAGCCCTGCAGCACCTCCAGGAGCATCCCCAGCACTGCTCCAGCCCTGCAGCACCTCCAGGACCATCCCTGTCCCTGCTCCAGCCCTGCTGCACCTCCAGGAGCAGCTCCAGCACTGCTCCAGCACTGTCCCTGTCCCATCCCCACCCGAGCAGACAGCACACACTCCCGCTCCACCCACAGTGAATATCCATCATTCCCAGATTCCCAGCTGCCCAGTTTTCATGGGCACAGCTGCAGAGCCCAGCCCAGGTGTGCAGGGCTGATGGACACTCTCAGCTTCATTCTCCTCGTGCCCTTTATGGTGCTCGTTAAAAGTGTATTTTTATCTGATAACCTTGTTCCACGCAAGGAATTCAAATTCCAGATGGAATCCTCGGCTCCCACCAATTCCATGGTGAGTTTGTCCCAGCAGAGAGGCTCCTGCTCCTCTCACAGCACAGAAAATAAACAGAGCTCCCAGTGCAAATAAACAATTAATAAACATTGATTTTATGGATTTCTGTTCCTGTCCTAGCCCTGTGAACAATATCTGCCACATGCAATTCAGGAAGTGGAGCTGTTTTCGTTTGTTTTTTTTAAGTAGTGTTTTCTAAATGATTCTTTTATTTGTAATTTATTATATATTTGAATTGGCCTGGAGACATCAGCTCAGCACCAGCTGCATGAGAGTTGTTGTAAAAGTCAATTTTCATTTACTGCCAGGAAAGGAAAAAGATTTTATTTTGTGTTTTTCCTCTGACCAATTTTTTAATATTTGCCTCGATCTTACATGGAGATTTAGACAAAAATGCCCAATTTCACTCAAAAGAGGAATCATTCAGAAAACATCCAACATTTGCAAACAGGCAGCTCTCACTGAACCTGCAACATAGACTTAGTCAGATTTGTGGCTATTAATTAATTTGGTAAGTTGGTACCACGTGGGGATACTTAACTTGGAATTATATGGAATACCCTCAACCCACACACTCCATGCTAAAAAATTAACTCACCTGATATTAAAAAATAAGAGGCTTAACGAGCACAGAAGAACTGTGAAACGCCACCACAAATTTTAATTTTTAATTAAACAGAACCCTCCCTATCCCCAGCTCAGAAAACACAATAAATATTTGCAGGTTTCAGGCATTTCCCAGCCATTCCCACCCCGGTGGCAGCTCCAGAACTTCACGTGCAGCACAAGGAATAATTTAACACCCATTAATAAAGGAATTTTCAGAGGAGCTCGTGCTCAAATTATATCAATCTGCTACTGTTCCAAAATAAACGCATCAGGTGGCATTTAAATGCAGGTGGCTAACCATTTTATCAGTGCACATATTTAAGCTATTAGAAATATAATTAGAAAAATTAAATTAAACACACTTAATGCAGATTCTAATTCGAGCAACACTGTCCTTATCATTATGCCATTTTTATAGCAAATTATAAAGTATGTCTAAATTGTCCGGGTTTGTTGCTGACTGATAGCTGAACTCAGATAATTAAGTTGTTAACCAGGTACTTCAGTGGTCAACACGGTTATATATCTTTGTCTTATCACTCCCCCTCCTCCTGCGTGCGCCGAGCTGGGGGGAAGCAGATGAATGGCACTTGACACTGCCCACCTCCGCAGCCGCCTGATTAGACACAGCCCCGTGCCACAGGTACACTCAATTATCCTCCTGCTCCACCAGCCTTCGGCTGCCTCCTCTCCAGCCCGGCAGCTCCCCGGCTGTGCCAACACCCCCAGTGCTCCCCGGCTGTGCCAACACCCCCAGAGCTCCCCGGCTGTGCCATCGCCCCCAGAGCTCCCCGGCTGTGCCATCGCCCCCAGAGCTCCCCGGCTGTGCCATCGCCCCCAGAGCTCCCCGGCTGTGCCATTGCCCCAGAGCTCCCCGGCTGTGCCATTGCCCCAGAGCTCCCTGGCTGTGCCAACGCCCCAGAGCTCCCCGGCTGTGCCATTGCCCCAGAGCTCCCCGGCTGTGCCATTGCCCCAGAGCTCCCCGGCTGTGCCATTGCCCCAGAGCTCCCCGGCTGTGCCATTGCCCCAGAGCTCCCCGGCTGTGCCATTGCTCCAGAGCTCCATGGCTGTGCCATTGCCCCCAGAGCTCCCCGGCTGTGCCATTGCCCCAGAGCTCCCCGGCTGTGCCATTGCCCCCAGAGCTCCCCGGCTGTGCCATTGCCCCAAGCCCCAACAGAGTGGCTGGGGGTCCCTCCAGTCCCCAAAAAATCCTCCCCACGCTAGGAGGACACAGTTGTGTCCCCGTCCTCAGGAGATTTTGGAATCCCCTCCTTCCCTCAAATTCCTGCATTTTCCCCACACAACCCCACTGAGGCTCCACAGCCAAGCCCACCCCTCAACTCCTGACCCAGCCAGAGGCAGAACTGTAAAATCCCTGGTGAGCCCCAGTTCTCCCAGCAGTGCCAGCCCAGCTGTGCCCACCTCACACTGGGGAAGTGCCCGGCTGATCTCGCATGTCCCACATCCCAAAGCCATCCCAAAGCCATCCCAAAACCATCCCAAGGCCATCCCAAAGCCATCCCAAAGCCATCCCAAAGCAGGATCCTGCCAGAGCACCCAGGGATGCTTCACCCCACACCTCCCTGGCTGGTAACACCACCCCAGGGAAGTCCCACTTCCCACTGAGCAGAAAAGCCTGGCCTCAGCTACAGGTGTGCCGGGGAAAACCTGGGCCACAGCTCCAGGGAAAGTGATGGATACTCAGGGAATACAACAGCCCACGCTGAGGGGTGGCTCGGTGATAGCAGAAATTATCTGTAACGTGCTCAAGATGAAAGAATTGGGGTGTCCTGAGTGCTCTGGGTGCATCCCTGCAGCTGGGACTGGGAGTGTACAAGCTGGCCCCAAATTTCTTGGAAATCAATTGGGTCTCAAGATCTCCTGGTATCCTGTTTCCATCACAATGACACAGAAAATGAATGGAAAAACTTCCCGACTTTCAAATTTCCTTTCAGTTTTAATTATTCCAAACCAACTTTTGACAGTTCTCCTCGTCCTGCTGGAAACAGGGGGCACCTCCATCTGGTTTGATCCTTTTTGGACATAACCCAGGTGCAAACACCTGAAATGCTACGGAGAGAAGCAGCTCTGGCCATTGCAGAGATGGGCATGAACCAGAGCTGGGCTCATGTCACAAAAAGGACTTTTTTCCCACCAGATTTTTTCAATCATTTCTTCTCTCACTTCACCTGCTCTGAGCAGCAGCGGAGCGGCCACAGACCTGATGGAGCTCCACTCCCGTGCTCCCAGGTCATTCCAAACTAAAAATCCCCTCTACAAACTAAAATCCTGGTCACAAATTACAGTTTATTGTCACAAACCAAAGATCCTTGTCATAAACTAAAAATCCTCATTACAAACTAAAAGTTCTCATCCCAAACCACAGATCCTGGTCCAAAACCACAGATCCTCATCCCAAACCACAGATATTAATCCCAAACCACAGATATTAATCCCAAACCACAGATTCTCATCCCAAACCACAGATTCTCATCCCAAACCACAGATCCTCACTTTAGGAGAACACGTGGGGTTTTCCCATTTGCACATGAAGAAAGAATGCACAGGGTTATTCTTGCAATGCCACCAATAAAGATTTTGACTTTGTAATTTGGCTACAAAAATTCCACTTTGTTGCGGGGTTTGGTTTCCCTTCTCCTGCTGCAGTTTGGCGGAGAAAGAAAAAAATCCACCGTGCTCTCCATATTTATGAACAAATTCACTAGGATCTATCTGGTGGCTCTCCTTTAAACTTCTGAGAGCAGGGAATATTTCAAAAGGCGCCTCCTGAAAGGGAAAGGAGCCACTCTGCCTGGTGGGGGGCATCCCTCCTTCCCTGGAGATCGTTCCAGGAGAGCAAACCACACATCCACACAGCCTGGGCAGGCAGGATTAAAGGAAATCCTTCCACAATGCATTTTCCTGCTTCTGCCCCTACGTGATCAGACTCCACTATCCTTTCCAACAAATATGTAATTATTAGCATATAAATTTAACACCTAGCCATGCTATAACCACAATTCCTGCCTTTATTTCCTCTACTTACTTCATATGGGAAGTTATTTCTCTGGAATTATTGTTTTCTGGGGTTTTTATTGCAGGGTGTTATTTATTCCTCAAATTATCATTAGCTTTCACACACTTGTCAATGTTATTTTTTTGATCTCTTTAAACCAATGTTCAAAGATTGAGGATAATTGTCCAAGTGATTTTTATTTTTTTTTTTCTATCTTACTGTACTTTAGTAAAATATTTGTGTCCTGCTTAATTGTTAACTCTTGGGAACACAAATGGATTTAACTGAGTGTAGGTTTAGAGTAGAGGATGGGGACAAATCCTTCCCTGGGCAGGCCCTGGCAGCTGTGGCTGCTCCTGGATCCCTGGCAGCACCCAAGGCTGGGCTGGACATTGGGGTTGGGAGCACCTGGGATAGTGGGAGGTGTGGAATGGGACGGGATTTAAGGTTCCTTCCAACCCAAACCAGTCTGGGATTGTGTGATGATTCCATGAAATTCCATTTGCTGACTACAGGGACATCCTGGCCACGCTTAGACACGGAAGTTGCAGGTGCAGCACAAACAGAAATAAGAGGAAGTTCAGTTGGGAAGTGGGAAGAGAGCTCTGGCTATTGCTCCATGTCCATCCTTCCCTGCCAAGGAGAACTCCATGGAGCTGTTACAACAAACCTGCATTTAATGAGTTGTGAGAGGCAGTGATAGCTCCCTGCTGGGGCAACCCCTACCCTGGGTGTCCAAAGCAGTCCTTGCATAAAACTGGGGCTCTGGAAAAAAGAAAAGCTCAGCTGCCCTGGAGCTCCCAGGTGAATTCCCTCACTCCTGGTTTAACCCACGAGGGTTAAACACAAGGGTTAAACACCAGGCTCTGCTCTGCCTTAGTTCTGGGATGGATGGATGGATGGATGGATGGATGGATGGATGGATGATGGATGGATGGATGATGGATGATGGATGGATGGATGGATGGATGGATGATGGATGGATGATGGATGGATGATGGATGGATGATGGATGATGGATGATGGATGATGGATGGATGATGGATGGATGGATGGATGGATGGATGGATGCATGCATGCATGCATGCATGCATGCATGCATGATGGATGATGGATGGATGGATGATGGATGGATGATGGATGGATGATGGATGGATGATGGATGGATGATGGATGGATGATGGATGGATGGATGATGGATGATGGATGGATGGATGGATGGATGGATGGATGGATGGATGGATGGATGATGGATGGATGATGGATGGATGGATGGATGATGGATGGATGGATGATGGATGGATGGATGGTGGATGGATGGATGGATGGATGGATGGATGGATGATGGATGGATGATGGATGGATGGATGGATGGATGGATGGATGATGGATGGATGGATGGATGGATGGATGGATGGATGATGGATGGATGATGGATGGATGGATGGATGATGGATGGATGGATGGATGGATGGATGGATGATGGATGGATGGATGGATGGATGGATGGATGATGGATGGATGGATGGATGGATGGATGGATGGATGGATGGAGAACCCCCATGGCTGAACTCTCCACCTGAACTGCACCAGGCACTGAAGGACAGCCTCAAGCTCCAGCAGCACATGGACACCATGGACACTTCTGGGATCTTTAATGGATCCCAGGCTCCCAGACTGGTTTGGGTTAGAAAGGACCTTAAATCCCACCCAATGCCACCCCTGCCATGGCAGGGACACCTCCCACTGTCCCAGGCTTCTCCAAGCCCTGTCCAGCCTGGCCTGGGACATTCTGAGGGATCCAGGGGCAGCCACAGCTGCTCTGGGAATTCCATTCCTACCCCTCCCCACCCTCCCAGGGAAGAATCCCATGGAATTCTCTTCCAGCCAGCACTAACAGGATCCCCTCTGAGCAGTGTAGTCCTGCTGATCTCCAGGTGGGAATTCCCCATTTCATTGAGCAGCACCTTGAACAAAGCAGCTGCACCCCAAATGTCACATCCCACACACTCCACACTCCCAAACTGGACCATTCCCTCACATTCAACACATTGTGTGATCTGCACCACGGCCAGGGCCAGCTTTAGAGATGTCCTTTTGCTAATTAATTGCTTTTCATTATATCAAAATGAAAACAAAGCCCACAATCAGCACTGAGTGAAACCCTCTCCAAAACACCAGCGTGAGGGACTTCTGCTCCACCACCTAAATCATGTGGGTTACTGTCTACAACACACAATTTTACTTAAAGTTATATAAAGTCTTCAGTATTTAAGGGTTCATTATTTGAATTTTTATACCAAGAGGAATATAAAATAAAATACACCAACATGGGGAGGCAGGGTAATTCCAGCATTATTTTCTGGCATTATTTGCTCAGCAATCACAGTTTATATTGCACACATTGCCATAAAGCACTGGGGAGAAATCTGCATAACAATGGAAGAGGCCGGACAACAGACACGGGCCAATATTGGCTTTTTATTCCTTGAGTAATCTGCATTTTACAACTGACTGTATTAAAAAAAAAAAATTAAAAAAAAGTTGCTTTATCTAAAGTTTCAAGGAAAAGAGATAATGGGCAATGCCTGGGATTTTCTGTCAATTTACCCTTTCAGAGAAACAATCGTGCTGTGGGATCCAGAGGAACAGCCTCTCTCTTTTCTGGGGATAAAAGCTCTGTGTTTTTATCGCTTTTAAGGTGCTGCACTTCAAGCAGGTCAGTTACAAATGTTATCCTGAAACATTCCAAACATTAATTGGGAAGAAATGAAAATAAAATAAAATAATTGGGAAGAAATAAAAATGAAGAGTGCCATCAATCTGATGATTTCGGGAAGATCAGATAATTCTAAAGGGAAGGAAGCAACGGAAGGGAAAACTGGGAAAGCCCTGGGTTTGCAGCCACGCTGATTTCCATAATGCATTCACAGTTGCCAATAAACAGAATTATTGCTGCACAAGAGAACCGTGTGGTCTCTACTCTATCACTACAGAGGGCAGCAACAGACAACAGAGCTCTTTAGCATGACAGAGGGAATGTTTAACATTCCCAGTAAACAAGGGAGCCGGGAGAGGCCGGGCTGAGATCTGTGTCCCACATTTCGGCCTCCCTGGGATGGGAACAGGAAGGTTGGGAAAGCCCTTGGGAAGCCCGGATGCTCAATGAGCTGAGCCAGCAGGGCCAGATATTCCCCTAAACCTAAGAAATTCCCCTAAACCATGAGTCACAAGATGGGGTGGGCCATGTGTGGTGTCTCCAGATTCCTGGTCCAGCTCCCGGGAGATGGACCAGCAGAAGGCCAAGGCTTGGGAAGGGAGTTCCTGTCCAGCCCCAAGACCAAGGCACCGCACAGCTCCCTGCGAGGACACAAGAACGGGCTCGGGGGAAGTTTCTCAGCTGGATTATTTGAAGGACTTTCTGTAGGGTTATTTTGAGTGTCAAAGCCGTGCTGGGGGCGGGGTGAGGCACAGGCAGAGCTCCGAGCGCTGGGCACAGCCAGCTCCGGCTGCGGATGCAAAGGAGGGCAGCAAAGGTCTGATGATCAAACGGGGAGAAAATGACTGACAACACGGAGCCGCTTCAAAGGAACTAATGGAATAATTAGTTCCAAAAAGACTAAAAAGACTGAAGAATTCATGATGTCATAAAAAGCAGAGCTACTTAAATTGGATTAGAAAATAAAAATGACACGAACATTGTAAATATTCACAGATCACATCATTGACGTGTAATGTGCCGTTAAATGATGTCAAATTAAAGGGGAAATTACATGTGTAAGAACTAGGAAGAATAAAGGGAAGACATTTTAAAGATGCACAGTCCTTCAAGTGAAAATCCCTCTCGTATATCAGGGCTGATCACTGTGGGGATGGGGAAACTATGAGAGAAGAATAAAATAAAATATGGGAAAGAAAACAGAGGGTAAAAACATCTCAATTTAAGGCTGTGGTGAAAGGCTGTTAACTCCAGAGAGTTTCTCCTTGGTGTGGCTTTGCCAGGTGCTCCCAGCCACGGCCATGCCCAGACCAGGCTCAAACACTGCTTAAACCCAGCTAAAATGAGGACTAGAATAAGTCCTGATTTAGCCCAACAAGCCAGCAGTCAAGTGTGATTTCACACGGGAGAGCCCTGAATGGGGCCCAGGGCTCAGCTCTGCGGAGCTCTGAGAATTGGGGTGCTCTTAACACCGAGCTGCCCCAGCCAGAGGCGGCGAGGGAGGGATGGCGCTTGTGAATCCACGCTCTTCTGGCTGAAAAAGCCTTTATGGACGCCCTTAATCACACACAGAGGCTCCCAGCCCCTCAGCCAGACTGAGATCTCATCTCAGCAGAGTTGTGGCAATTAATTTACCTCCAGCGTGCTCTTTCAAGTGAGCTGGGAGAGCGGGGCCCCCCAGCTTCTCCCCCTTCCCTCGGCGTGCGATCGGAATCTTCTGTTCCAAAGGTGGCATTTCAAACTCCCGAAAATACCTGCATAATAAAGGGTAAGAGCTCCTCTGCACACAGATATATGTACATATCTTTCCTTGCCTCGTGGGCCCTTCCGCCTCCAAACTCCGTGAGGTGTTAACAACACGTCGCCGTGACGGGGAACTCGAGATTATCGGCATTATCTCACCCACCCTGCTGATAAGATGGGCTGATGCCGGCGCTGGTGCGGTAACAGGAGCCGGCTCTGCTCCTCAGCAGTGCTGCCAGGCTGCATTCCCTCAGAGCTGGGGCCTTTTCCACACGAGATCCTTGTCCCCAGAATTTGGAATGGGTTGGGTTGGAAGGACCCTAAAGCCCATCCCAATCCATGGCCATGGGCAGGGACACCTTCCACCGTGCCAGGCTGCTCCAAGCCCAGCCCGGCCTGGCCTGGGACACTGCCAGGGAGCTCACAGTCCCTCTGGGCAGAGAGGGCATTTAGGCTGAGCACACATTCACTGTCCTGCTGGAGGTGAGCACACGATTTGGGGTGAATTCCCCAGGGATGATCTTTTCTGTCCAGCAGATCACGGCTCTGGCATGGGATGGAGCACTGGGCACTATCAGGAAGCCCCTGGCACATCCCAGGGTGGCTCATGATGGAATTACCCACGTGTGCACCCAGTCCAGACATAAATGTCAACACCTGCCCTGCTATAAAATTGCCAGGAGATCCTTAATGATCCCCACGTCAGCTTTGTCTGGGAGCCAAAAGAGGAATATTTACATCCCGGGGACTCTCGCACTCAAACACGTGGAAATGCAGAAAAATATGCGTGAGAAAAAGAGCAACCTTTTCCTCTTTCCTTCTCTGAGTTGGAATAGCAGCACTGGAGTTCCTCAAGACCTGAGTGATCTGTGTGCCCACACCGAGGCACTCGGCACCTCCTGTCCCCACCTGCAGCTCCCCAGCGGAGCCAGGAACCCGCCGGGCTCTCCTGCCAGGGGCACAGAGCCTGCAAGGGTGATGTGAGGCTGGAATCTGAGAGCACAGAGAACGGCTGAAAGCCTTACCTGGCTCTGGAACCCCAAAGAAATGCCTTTTGATCACTTCTGAGGGCCTATTTAATGTTGTCAATGCCCAAGTGTCCCCCAGACGCGAGGAAGTGCAGTAGGAAATGAGGCAGGAAGGCAAAGGGAAGGGACAGCCCAGGACATTTAAAACTCCTGGATATTTAAACTGCTTCAGCCCCCAGCCCTGCCTGGGCTGTCAGCAGCCCCCCGTGCCTGGGGGACACAGAGGGGACAAAGTCTCCTCGTCATTTATGTACCACCAAGCCACAGCCAGCAGCAATTTCCCAAGTGGGGCTGTCTGAGCCCTGGGAGCAAACAGAAGTACTCCGAGGTCTTTATTTGTGCAATGGCATTTCCATGCTGACTGCGGGGATCTGCTGGGTGCACTGGCATTGTCTCTCTAACAATCTGAAAATTACACTGATAATTATCTCCGAGGTATTTTCCAGCCTCGATTGTTCCCCGAGTCTCAACTCGGCATACTCTTTTGTTCCACTGACTTTTCACATGTCCTAAGTGCACACATGGAACAGGCTCCCAAACCCAAAGGTATTGCCAGGGAGAACTTCGCAGCCCTGACCCAAAATCTCTCAGTCACGAGAAGCCCTGATCTAACAGGAGCTCTGTCAGGGCTGAGGATCCAATATATCACGAGTCTCCAGGAAACACAGAGCCCAGCTAAATAACTTGGGAAATATTCTACTTGTAATGGCATTGCAGAGTCAATCAATTTAAACCTAATAAAGATGACGACAGACAATGAATAGAAAGTTCAAGGACTTTTCACCCAGGGCTTTGCTATGGCTGGAAGTCAACTTGCAGGAGTCTGGGGGAGCCAGGAGGCAGCTCCATGGGTCAGGATCAGGAAAAAAGATTCCTTCCATTCCAGGGAAAAATGCCCTAAAAGCCCTGAAAAACAGTGGGAATTGGAACATTTTTGGAGACAAGGACAAATTTTCCTGTTTTTTTCAGCCATAATTCATCTTTTCATTCCCTGGTTTCATCCACGAGCTTTATCACAGAACAACATCACAGGCAGGACGGAGTGTGTGCCGTGACTTTGCTCTGTGCTTCCAGTGGTACTGGGAGGTTAATGCAGCTCATTAGCTATGCATCTCATTCCAGGATTTATTCCTTTCTTACACATTTATTTCCCCAGCTACTGTTTGTTCTTCCACAGAACCCAGGGAAAGGGACCCGGATAGGAGACATGGTTTAACGGCGGGGTTGGTTTACAACCCGCAGCCCTGGCATCCATTAAGTGTTTAAAAACAATTTGCACCCCTCCCTGCTGGGAGTGACAACTTCTCTGGGACAGCAGGAGCAGAGGCTTTCCATGGAAATGCTGTTGTTTGCTGCCTTTGCTCCGAGCGTGGAGCGAGCTGCAGATTGCAATTGGGATTCAGCGCAAGATGAGCCTTGGAAGCGCGAGGTGGAAAAACTGCATCGCATTTCTTCCTGCCAGGTGCTAAGAGACTGGCTCGGGATCCAGCAAAGTTGGAGGCTTTGTCCCCGTTTCAGCCCTGGAATTGAACAGCGAGCTCTGGTCGGGCTCCAGGAGGTCACAGGGATGGGAATGCAGGACACAGGATGGCCAGAGCATGAGCTCAGGCCATGGCAAAGGCCAAGAGCTCCTTGTGATGACACAGCAGAACAAAATTTGGGTAAAGAAAAGCAGGGCACAACCAACCTGCCGTGGGGGAACAGAAAGCTGGGAAAAAAAAGTTGTGTTTGAAAGAAAAGGGGGAAAACTCAAAGGTTCTGAAGAGGCTGTACACGAGTGTGAGGCTGATGAGGAGAGAGCAATTGGAAATCATTAAGGTTGTAAAAGACCTTGAAGTTCATCAAGCCCAACTCTCATCCAGCGCTGGACCTTCTCTCACACAGTCCATCACAGGCACTTGGAGGAGACAAGGGCCAGAAGGTCCTGGGCCAGTCAGGTCAGAGAGAGGGGCTGCAGAACAGAAAGTGGTAATGAATGGTCTGACTGCACAGCTAGAGAGAGGACGTGGGAAAGTGAAGTAGGTGGGAATTTGGAAAGCCTCATGGGTGAGATGGTGATTTTTTTACATCGAGATTTAATCTATATCAACCCTG
The DNA here is from genome assembly GCF_971803275.1 of Cyanistes caeruleus. Lineage (NCBI taxonomy): Eukaryota > Metazoa > Chordata > Aves > Passeriformes > Paridae > Cyanistes > Cyanistes caeruleus. The sequence goes on from NC_141707.1 coordinate 40,527,322, forward strand.
TAGCATTGAGCTGGATCCTCCAAAATCTGTCAGCTCTGTCAGACAGCAGCCACCAGTTTCACCAGGAAGAGCAGCGACCTCTCCCAGCCACCCAAACCTCCAGAGTGATTCCTTGCTGAGCCCAGGATTACAGACACAGTCATGCCAAACAAAATGCTCCTCACAAAAGCACCAAATAAACCCTGCAGCCTTTGCATCCCCCGAAATGCGGGGAACTTCTCGCTTTGGGAATTCCGCAATTACCACAGGGACTGACAACATCCCTCGCAACCACACGGTGCCATCATTAATATTCCCAGCGAGGGAAGCGCAGCAATGTCAGGGCTGGAGCGCTGATATCCCTGTGCAGAGCGATCCAGAGCAGTTTAATTAAAATATGCAAAGGGGTTTGTTTATGGAAAGCAGGACAGAGGCCCAGGCATCGCTCACCAGTGCAGGCCTTGCCTCAGGGCCAGACCAGGAACTCGAGAGAACAGAGCCACCCCTGCTACACGACAGGCCTGCCACCCAAAACTGAGCTCTCTCTTTTCCTAACATTCCTAGCAGGGGCTAATTCCCAGAGAAAATCCCCTCCAGAGAGGTGGATCCCGCTCCAGTGCAAAGCGTCACTGTGCTGGTGTGCTTTTAAACTGAAAAGTAAAACAACACCAAACAACCCAAAACTAAAAGCTCTCTTATTTTCAGGCATTTCCTGGGCTCTGCCCCTGAGAGGTGGATGGGACACATCAACACCCAAACACTGATTTTTAGGGACAGTAAATGCGGGGGTGAGAGCTCCAACCCAAACCATTCCATGGCTCTGAGTGGGGAGCGAGGGATGACAGCAACAAGGGGCTTCACACACTTTTCTGTCATTGAAGGCAAAAAGATTCTCCTTCTGGTCTTTATAATACCACAGAACCATGAAATAGCCTGAGCTGGAAAGGGTCATTGCTCCAACAAGGATCATGGATCTGTGAACAGACCCCCCAGCATTCCCAGCCTGGGCATCCCTGGCAATGTTGTTCAAACGCTCCTGGAGCTCTGGCAGCCTCGGGAATGTGCCCATTCCCTGGGGAGCCTGGGCAGTGCCAGCACCTCTTGGGGAAGAGAAGAGCCTTGTCCTGAGATCCAGCCTGAGCCTGCCCTGGCCCAGCTCCAGCCATTCCCTGGGTGCTGTCCCTGTCCCAGAGCAGAGAGTGGATCTGTCCCTGCATTTCCCCTCATAAGGATGTTGAAGGCAGCCGTGAGGTCTCCCCTCAGTCTCCTCCTTTCTATGCTGAAAGTAAAAGATTTGGATTCTCTAAACTCCCAACAGGCCCCTTGCTCCCCTCCATGCTGCAAACTCAGTCCCAGTATTTAATACCCGCTCAGATCAAACATTGCTGCCTGGAGGAATAAATTTCACCAGAATGAAACCATTAACTGCCAAATCAGCAGCTAAGGAGCCCATATTCCTTTTAATTCTGGATTCTCCATGCTAGATTGAAAGAGCAGACATTTGACAGAGCTTATTCGCCATGCTGGAGTGACTGGGAGCACTGGGAGCTCCAGGCTGCTGCTCCCTGAAGTTTATCTGGGAGCCAGATCCAAACAAAGGCTGCAACAGGAGCCAGCTGTTGACACTCTGCGTCACGAGCTGCATATTAAATGATTCATCAAATGCTGTGTCACAACCTGGATAAAGTCCTTAAAACACGGGGCCCTGCTCCATTCCTTTTGTTTTTAGCAGCAAAGAATATCTGGATAAACCTGCACTTGCTGGAACAGCCTCCCTTTCCAGAAACCACTCCCCGTTTAATGCAAATAGTCCATCTAAATTGTTATTAGGGAATACGCCAGTCAGCAAATTTCAGTAAATAGTACCGAAATAAATAAGCAAAAATTATTATTTATCCAGTGTAAAATTCAGGAAATAGGGCTGAAATAAATAAATAAATAAATAAATAAATAAAATGCACCCAGAACATTTTGGAAAATGAAATAATAGATGAGTAAATAATTTCCCTGGTTGCCGTGGAACAGCAACGTGTTATTGTAACCGGCCTTGTATGCTCCGTGTAAAGCACTGTAAATTATGATTTGAAATTATCATGTTAGATTAGGTTTTCTGCAGCTTAATATATTGTAATATAATATAATTGCTCAATGCAAATGAGCTACTGTACAGCTTTGGCGTGGGGCTGCTCTGGAGCCGAGCGCTTTGCACATTACGGTGAAGTGCGGGTTATTAAGAAACAAATTATAAGGAAGCTAAATTTAGTTGGGAGCCAAGATCCCGTCAGTGCATGGCAGTGCCAGTGCCAGGAGGTGTCTCAGGGAGCTGTGACACCAGCGCTGGGGCACCTCCAGCAGCTCCACACCCGGCTCAGACAAGAGCTCCCTTCCCGCGAGCACTCCTGTTGGTCTCGTTACCTGGAGATCAAGGAATGCTGTAAAGCCCTGGATGTGGCTCCAGATCCCGGCTGCCAAACGCCCTTTCCAAAATAAAACACCCAGAGCTGATTGTGTTCCCGCACTGCTCGCACGGAGGGAGGTCTGGGCTCACGGCACCTCACCACGGCAGGACCAAGGGGACACGGAGGTGGCACAAGAGTTAAAAACAATAAAATGAGTCTCCACATCCTCCAGGATCAGCTACAGAATCCTGGAATCGTTAGGGCTGGAAGGAGCCTCTGGATCACTCCCCACCAAGGCAGGGCCACCCAGAGCAGGTGACACAGAAACACACCAGGTGGCTCTGGGATGTCCCCAGAAACGGAGAGCCCGTGGGCGTCTGCTCCAGGGCTCTGCCACCCTCAGTGGGGTGGAACTCCTTGTGTTTTGTTTTATGGGCATCACTCCTCGTCCTGTCACTGGGCACCACTGGGAAGGCTCTGGCACCATCCTGTGCCAGCCCTTGGAGTTATTTGTATGGATTGATGAGATCCCCTCTCAGCCTTCCCTCCCCTGGATCCAGCCACCCTTCGTGCCGTGACCCTGTGACCCACCCAACAGGCAAAGCTTTCCCTCCTCATTTCCATCCACGAGGCACGAAAAACAAGAGTTGCTGGTAGATGTGCCAGGAGAATGCACTCCCTAAATAATACATTGGCTTGTAAATTGTCCATCCAACTGTAAATTCCAGAAGAAAAATTAAAATGTGTTTCTTCAGCCCTTTCCGCGCGGCGCTCGCTCCGCACGGCGGCGTTCCCACGTCCCCCCAAAAGCACGGGCACTGATGGGTTGGGTCCAGAGCAGGAAAAACCTGCTCCAAAGCAATTCATTATTAATGCCAGAATATTCTTGCTAAACAGTTCTGATTATTTCACAAGAAAGAGGTCAAGGTATTGGAGAAAGGGATTTAATCAAATAAACTCTCAATCTCTCTCCAAATAGCATTTTCATCCGGCTGCATGTAAATTCATCAGCTGACTCGCCTCCCAATGCCCAGGCAAGGTTAATCTGCTATGACTGTTAAAACTTCTCGGAGACGCCTTTGGAATAACGATTTACACCGGGAAGAGCCGTGCCCGTCACCCCAAACTATTTCCTCACCCTGCTCCTCCAAGTTTGGCCCAGCCCTCGATGTCTCCGCTAGCAGAGCCGGAGCTGGACCCCCCTCTTGGGCTGCACTTCGGGGACCCCACAAAGCAATCCTTGTTTCTGCTCAGCTCTCTGGGTTTTGATGGCCATCAACAGCTCTTTCCAAGCTGCCCCACAGCGAATATCCTGCCCTGGGCAGAGGGGGAATTGTGGATTTTTCAGGAATATTTCCGACATCACCGCAGCACTCGTGCTGGGAAACAAAGCAGTGTGGGCATAGACAGAGAGGAAATGGAATTTCTCTGGTATTCTGGGTTCAATATTGCCCTGCTTTGCTTAAATAAGGAGCCGAGGAATTTATCCCAGCCGTATCCCAAGGTGAATTTCGTGGCAAACACTAATAATCCCTCCTGGCCACTCCGCACTTATTAGGCAAACCCTGCCTCCTAGCAGTGCAAATCTACGTGTGTTTTTAAAAAGGATCTTTGTGAACTTCGTGTTTAAACACAGGATTATGATATAGCTGTAAACTGCACATTCGGTCAGAAATGGAGAACTGCAATTTTGGGGTTTGTTAAAAAAAAAAAAAAAGGAAAAAAAAAATAATCCCAAATGCCTTTTGATCCAGAGCTAAAAAGGAAACTGAAATACAGCAGGCAGGCAGGGTTATTCTCACCCATGTTTTTCGCTCTCTTCTCTCTCAGCCTGGGCAGAGATTCTGCATTTGGTGGAATATTCTGTAGATATCTTTGGGAAGCCGGGCCAGGCTTGTGAGGAGATGCTGAGCGTGGCACAGAGAAGCCTCCCCAGCCTCCCACGGGCTGCCCAGCAGTCCCCAGGCAAGCCCAGGCACACCTTCCTCTCATTTTATATCTCCTAAGTGGCCACTCTAATTTATTTGTGCTACGCACCCCCCCACACCCGCATCCCCCGCACCCTGCTGCCTCGAGAAGTCCCAGACAACATTCCCTGCTGAAAATCCGGGAGGATTCCTGCAAATCCACGGTCTCCATCCCTCGACAAGGAGCCAGCAGCTGCAAACTCTGCCTCGCCCGGGGAGGGGGTGTTGTGATGCTGCTGCTCCGTGCCCCCGGTGCTCCCCGCACCTCTCAGACACCATTTTACATCAGGATGCTTTCTAAAAAGCCCGGTGTAACTGTCTAATTAAGAGCGGAGTGATTGGCTGGTTCATGGACTCTGTGACAGTTCTGACAAATACACATATTGGCACAGCCCTAACCTCACTTCACAGTTTGCAACACAAAGATGGTATTTCCAGAAATGTGCAGAACACTCTGATACAAAGCTTCACCTTGTCTAGTGCTATTCCATTTAATTTTTTATTAACTGCCTGAACATATGCCATTCTAGGAGAGGGTAATAGTTACAAAATGTCAGCAGAAACATTTAAACTGCTCAAATGTAAATGATTTTATAAATTTGTAATGAAAGGTAATTGTCATGTGGGAAAAGTAACAGAAAAACAGATATGTGTAAATGTAAAACTGGCAAAAAATACATCTGACTGGTCGGAGGCAGCAAAACCTAAGTGTGTTTTAATGACCACTGTAAGGAGTATTTAAATAAAATTAGCTTCATAAGCAGAAAATGTGAATTCTATAATATTTTATTTTCTAACATTAGCAAAGTTCATAATAATGAAAAGACCTCATGGAACTTTAATGCGCCCAAATTCATTAAACAGCAGGACATTAAGATTCCTCACCTCATTTTAAAAAACAAATAAATCAAGTCAGATAACATAAATACAAAGCCGGCGCCGGCAGAGCCCGGCTTTAAAAGACCAATATTGGAGCACGCTCAGTTTCTTTACTTTCCGCTGAAATGAGAAACAATTTGGTGATTAATCCCTTCAGCGATGCCGTGCTGGGTCAGTGCTCCCCGAGATGTCAGCCAGGAGAAGACTCGGGCGCAGAGGGGAGTTTTTCCTCAGCCACCACACAGAGCAACCACCTCGCAGTCAGGTTTGCGGGCAACCATCTTTAAATGCTTGAGCTGCTCTGCGTGGCCATGACAAGATTTGCAATTCCCCACGTTTATTTACACACCATCACCCCAAGTAGACATCACATGGAAGTGGCATGGTCGCGGCTGACCCCAGGGTAGTGGCTGTCTCTGCCGATTGAACCCCGCCGCCCGCCCCGGCTGCGTGCACGCTGCGCCGCGCCGCAATAAAATTAGCAGAAGCTTGTCAGGGGATATTTTCTACTTTTACACTGACAGACACTGGACAAACACGTCTGCGTTTCAGGGAGCCGCGGAGGCTCCGGCTCGGCGGGGATGGACAGCGGTGGGATGCAGCCGGGGGCCCACGCGTGGCACCCCACCAAGGCCTCCTCGCTTCCCCTCCCTGCATCAGCAGGGGAAAAAAAGGAAATAACCAAAATTACCCCTCGCTTTTATTTTTATTGTTTTCCTGCGCCCAGCCCTGCCTAAGCCTGGACACGCAGGACGAGTTACTGAGCCAGAAATTAATAGGACGGGAATCCATCCTGTTCCGAGGGCAGGAGCTGGGGGGAGGAAGGGCCCTTGGCAGCCTGTGGAGGATGCACAAATTGCCTGGTACCTGCAGCCCACGTCAGAGCTCACCTGCCACCCTGCTGCCCCCGCCAGACGCAGCTGCATTAATTTTTTTAAGGGCTTTCGCAAATAAACGAAAGAAAACGCTCGTTTGTTTCGGAATCGGGAGCCCGGGGAGGCTAACGCGGTAAATAGGGGAAATTTACCAGCCGTAATGGGAACATTCTTAAAAAAAACCACCTAATATGTTTAGTAATCTACACCAATGTAATTTTATTAGCTATTCAGTGCAGTTCTTACATCAAACAGCCTCAGAAGCCCCAGGATCATTTTATATTCACTGGAAGACAGAAAGAAATCCAAAACCTAGTTAAATAAATTGTTCATTTATTCCTTTCCTTTTATGCACCAAGATCTACATGTGGTCATTAATTATAAAGAGACTATTATAGCACCATATTTTCATTCAATACGATGTCCTGGTATATATCAAAGAAGTCCCATAATTAAAACAGAAGGGCCACAATGACAATTAAAATTACAATCTATATGGGGAAAGAAAGTACAGTTCTGCAATTTTTCACCCTGTCACTGTCAGCACCGGGGGATATTCCAGTCACGTCTCTTGTAAAGCAGCCTAAATTCTTCTTCACCAATGCAACCTCAAAAGCATTATCAGCACCTAAGCAAAAGCCTATGCAAGTATAATTTAATACCAAGCCACAGTTTGCAAGTAATAGCGTATAAAGTGATATTTAAGTGGTGTTTTAAGCACACTTCTGATGGCTACAGCCGCCTTTTACTGGTAAATGCGTTTTCCTTTGAGTAGTGATTATGAGTCCTGGGTGAAGAGGTCCTGTGTGCAGGTCTGCCTGTAAGCCTTACTTCCAGCTGCCAATCTTTACTTCACAGTGGAGAAAAAGCCACATAGCACCTTGTTCTTACTCTTGTAGGCTGTCATCCCCTGAGCCTGATAACTGCAAAATCATTTCCACATAACACTTTTCTGCTTCTGCCTCTTAAACCTCGAGACCTACACATTGTGCACGCACCCGCACCCCCGGCACTCGGCCCCCCAGAGCCGCCGCTGCTCCGGCCTCTCCCCCCAGCCTATTTTTAACACTTATCCCAGTAAATATCTGCATTAATGGAGTGGGGGGCCCTGCCGCAGCAATGTGTGTTTGCTACAATTTATTGTCTATAAAAGTCAGGAGCGGTGAGTTATTACGGCTAAAACTGTGTTTTTCTTTATAATAACTCCGAACCGAGCACTCACATATGAAGCATGCAATGGAGATGGAGAAGGTTTTGTATAATAAAACGGTGACATGGTCATTTTTCCCAGTTTTGCATTACACAGACACACTCATGCATGGTGCTTTTTAAATTCTTATTATATGGGAGGTCAGGAGGTCGAATGTCAGAAAGTACTGTTAATTTCACGGGGTTAGGGGAAAGTAAATTCACAGGGAATACAGATCACTTAGCACAGAAAAGCAGCTCCTCTGAAGTTTGGGTTTACATTTGTTAACCATATCCTTCAGCTGACGAACCATTGAGACCAGGGTGACATTGTGGGCCCCGCTGTAATGGCTTGACACGCCGCGGGGACAGCGGGATGCGGCGCGGGGCCGGAGCCGCCGCCGGAGCCGCTGGAGCACCGCGGCTCCAGGCAGCCGGAACCGAGCCGAGCGTGCTGCCATTTGGGCTGGATGCTGAAATTACACAGAAAGCAGGCGAGATGGCTTAAAGTTCAACCTGACAAGGAATGTAAAATATATTCCTGTCTCCCTTCGACGGGAAGGGAGAATCCTGCGGCTTCCCAGAGTCCTCTTAAAGCGCTTCCCAATATATCATCAGAGGCTGAAAGATGGGACACGGACTTGGGCTTGCTGTAGGATGCTCTGGTGGTTCATCTTTCCTCTATTTCTTTCCTCTTGATGTTTCAGGGTTTTGGTTTGTTTTTTTTTTTTTCCCCCTCTCAGTGGCAAGATAAAATCGTGGAAAGCAGAAGAAAACTGAGAAGATCTCGGTTTTACAAATAACAGGGGAGTGGTGATAAAACACGGTGACGGAGCTGCTCTTTTGCCAAGACCAACTCAGAAGCTACTTTGCTTTTATTACAAAAAAAAAAAAAAAAAGCAAGCCATTTTCTTGATAAAATCCACCATCTTCACGTGCAGTTAAAAGTAATAAACAATTAAAAAAGGCAAGGGAATCTTCAACCAAAGGTGTTAATGACCTTGCCATTGTCTCTACTGGAAGTTCAAGTCAAGACTGCCATAAGGCCCACGCTCTACATCAACATGTGATGTGTAAGAGAAGGAAAAATCCAGTAAAACAAACTAAAAACCCCCTAGATTTACGGAGATGACCACAAGAGGCATTTCAGGAGACAGACAGGATTATTCCCTGCGAGGAATGTGCCAGGCCCACAGCGGGCTGGGGCTGGGCTTCTGCGCTGGTGCCTTTTGCAGGATTCCTCTGAGTCAAAAGCGAGCTCAGGCTCAGCTGCCCCCTCGTAATTAGATTTTAATGAGTCAGGCTGGGTGTTTGTGTTTTGGCAGCGGGTTAATGGTGTTAACATTTCCCTGCTCACAACTGGCCCCGGCAGGGCAGAGCCGCCGGCTGAACTTCCCCCTCTGGAGCTGCCCGGGAGCCGGGCTGGGGCATCCCCAAACGCTGCTCCAGCTGCAGGGGATGCAGCAGGGCTGGGGCAGCACTTCCAGCCCTTGGAGCCGCTGGCCTTTGGGTTTTCCCGTGTGTGGGAAGGGAGCAGCGTGCCCAGGCTCTCCCTTCCCCAGCACCCAAAGAGGTCAAGGATGCGTTCTGCACCCTCCGTCCCTCTCTGCCAAAGCAACGCTCCCCAAACTCCCGCAGCAAACAGATCTCTCTTAAATATTATATCTGTATTTTATTAAAGATGTGTTATCAGCTTTGCAGTGGTGTATTTCACTGGCTGCCTTCTGTAATTAAAAACTTTTCTCTCCAAACCCCTTTCCTGCGAGGAGCCTGTTGCCTGAAGATTTAATCCTTCATTACCAGTTAAAACAAAATCACCAATTAGGCACATGAACACGTCTGTATTAATCTCATTAAGGTGATGGCACCAAATAAATTGGAACTATTTTTGTGCTTTTACTGTGTTCCTATGGCTTTATCAGGCCCTGTGGTCATATACAAAGACCTTGCAGCTCAGTCATTTAGAGTCATTCGGTTGTGGACTAAATGTGGCATTACCATCTATGGCTGAAAATTGCTTTCAGCTTTTAAACTGCACTGACTAGTCTGTAGTTAATCTTAGATCATTCACTTGCAAAATTAAATGAGCCAGAACGATGGTCTTTTTTTTTTTCTTTTTTTTTCTTTTTTTTTAAAAAATAATACATCACAAAACACTTATTTGCCCTGCCCAAAAGAGAGATCAAATTCATTTAAAATCCCATAAACCAGAGTTGTGAATTTTTAATTTTATTTAGGAGCACAGGAATAGAGGGGGAGCTATCTTTGCACAGCACATCACGGCTATAAATTTACATATAGAACATAGTTTGATGCCTAACCAACCTTTAATCTACCTTTGATGTATACTCCTCCTTCAGTAGGCATCACGTGAGACACCTTATTAATGCAAATGTAAGAAGGATTGTTTGGGAGCTCTGATGTAATTAGCCATAAACCACCTTTAAAAGGAAACGAGGGAAAAAAGCACTTCCTTTGTCACCGGGGCTGAGCACAGAGGTGCACGTGGAGATGGAGATCACAGAATCAGAGTCTGCAAAAGACCTTTAAGGCCACCAAGTCCAAGGCAGTGACGCTCCAGGAAGAGCTGTGGCCATGAACCGCTGGCAGGGCCCTTGTCCCCGGCCTCCTGCTTCCCTGAGCCCGGATTATCCCCCCGGCTCTATCAGTATTCCACAGGAAATAAACCAAAAGTGCAGCACAGCCCCGTTAGTTCCCAACTTCCCAAACAGCACAAGGCAGGAAACAATTCATTCCTGATCCGCCCGTGAAACCAATGACAATTCTGCATTTGAAATTAATATTCAGGCCACCTTCTCTAAGTTCCCCTCAGAGTCTGCTTTTGCCCTGCTGGACCACCATGGCTGCGGTCTCCACTTGGCACAGTTATTACTGCTATTATTATTATTATTATTATTATTATTATTATTGTTATTGTTATTGTTATTACTATTATTCCTCCTGTGCTGCCCGGCCTGGCAGAGGCTGGCACAGCTGGCACAGCTGGCGGGGCGGGCTGGAGAAGGGGCTGGAGGTTGCCAGGGTTGGGGATGGGGGTGAGGCTCCTCTGTGACCCTGCCCAGGGACAGCCTCGGGCTCCGGGCAGAGAAGGGCACGGAATAAATCAATAAATGCGGCAGGAGCCGAGCTCGGGAGCGGCCGGCAGCGACAGCCAGGGGTGCTGCGGGCAGCCGGGGGGCACCGGGGGTGAATCCCGAGGGGAGAAGCGGCGGCAGCAGCAGCGGCAGCAGCAGCTCCTTCCTCCCCTGTGCCGCCGGGACTGCCCCCAGCCCGAGGAGCGCTGACAGCGGGGCTCTGCTGCTGCCCAGCCCGGCCCCGAGCCCCGAACCCCGAACCCAGAACCCAGAACCCCGAACCCCGAACCCCGAACCCAGAACCCCGAACCCCCAACCCCGAACCCCGAACCCCCGAACTCCGAACCCCGAACCCAGAACCCCGAACCCCCAACCCAGAACCCCGAACCCCGAACCCCCAACCCCCAACCCCCAACCCCGAACCCAGAACCCCGAACCCCCGAACCCCCGAACCCCCGAACCCCCGAACCCCCGAACCCCGAACCCCGAACCCCCGAACCCCGAACCCCCGAACCCCGAACCCCGAACCCCCGAACCCCGAACCCCCGAACCCCCGAACCCCCGAACCCCGAACCCCGAACCCCCGAACCCCCGAACCCTGAACCCCCGAACCCCGAACCCCCGAACCCCGAACCCCCGAACCCCCGAACCCCGAGCCCCCGAACCCCCGAACCCTCGAACCCCCGAACCCCGAACCCCCGAACCCCCGAACCCCCGAACCCCGAACCCCCGAACCCCGAACCCCCGAACCCCCGAGCCCCCGAACCCCCGAACCCCCGAACCCCCGAACTCCGAACCCCCTTTGTCCCGGCTCGGCCCGGGGCTGGCAGCAGCGGGCAAAGCCCAAAGGGAAGCGAACCCCGGCTGCCCCCGCTCCGCTCGCATCGCTCCCGAACTTTGTCCGGAAAGTTCCCGGGGCAAAGGGGCCGGGAAGCGACAGAGCCGGGCACGGAACCGGGCACGGAACCGGGCACGGAACCGGGAACAGAGCTGGGCACGGAACCGGGCACGGAACCGGGCACGGAACCGGGGACAGAACCGGGGACGGAACCGGGAACAGAACCGGGGACAGAACCGGGAACAGAACCGGGGACAGAACCGGGAACAGAACCGGGCACAGAGCTGGGCACGGAACCGGGGACAGAACCGGGCACGGAACCGGGGACAGAGCTGGGCACGGAACCGGGCACGGAACCGGGCACGGAATCGGGCACAGAACCGGGCACAGAATCGGGCACAGAACCGGGCACAGAACCGGGCACAGAACCGGGCACAGCCGGGCACAGCCGGGCACAGAACCGGGCTCAGAACCGGGCACAGAACCGGACACAGTGAGTGGAGCCCAGCCGGGCACAGCCGGGCACAGAACCGGGCACAGAACCGGGCACAGTGAGTGGAGCCCAGCCGGGCAGAGCCGGGCGCTCCCTCCCGCTGCCCCTGCGGGAGCCGGGCGATGGATGCGGCTCCATCCCGGCCGTGGCACAGGCAGAGCAGCCCCGCGCTGCCCATCCGCGAGCCTCGCTCGGCCAGGAGCCATCGCAAAACAAACATTAAGAATATATCTCTCAGTAATTTGTAATAGCGATTCCCGCCCCCCGCCTCCCCCGCCAAGAAATCAAAGTTTACTCCAATCACTCTCTCGCAGGAAGGGTATCTAGAAATGATAAATTTTTATATGCATGGAATAATATTCTAAGATAAAGCTGCTATTCTCATAAAAATATATTTAGCTGGTAGTTTTTACTCCTCAGTAGAAAATCTGCATATTTTGTTTATTCTGGAAAATAATCTTTTTTTTTTTTTTTTTTTAATAGCCTGAACCAAATAATTTCTCATTTTTACAGGCTTCACTTCACTTTTCTCACAGTGAATAAATTGCAACTTATTTCCATGAAATTCACAGATGACACAGATCTTTATTTTGCATAAAGGCATAGAGAAGTGTCTAATATCTTCAATATTCATCCGCTAAGTGGACATTTGCATTGGGTTAGCAGGGAGAAGGAGCCCCGGCCCTCCCGCGGTGACAGCTGTACGGAGGGATGACATGTGACAGCTGTGACAGTGCTGACGGGAGGCTGGGATGGCTCCCGCATCCCTGATCCAATTACGGCACACATCCCTCTGACAGGGCCGGCAGCCGCCGGAGCCCGGGAGGACAGAATTGATCTCTTGTCAGAGCCCCGCGCTCCGCTGCCCGAGCCCGGCAGCGCCGGCAGCCGCCAGAGCCGGGGGAGCCGCCCGGGGGCACAGCGGGCCGGCCCGGGGCTGCGGGTGCCACTGGCATGGGGACAGCCTGGCTGTGCCATGGGGACAGCCTGGGTGTGCCACTGGCATGGGGACAGCCTGGCATGGGGACAGCCTGGCTGTGCCACTGGCATGGGGACAGCCTGGCTGGGCCATGGGGACAGCCTGGGTGTGCCACTAGCATGGGGACAGCCTGGCTGTGCCATGGGGACAGCCCGGCATGGGGACAGCCTGGATGTGCCATGGGGACAGCCTGGATGTGCCACTGGCATGGGGACAGCTTGGATGTGCCATGGGGACAGCCTGGGTGTGCAATGGTGCCACCCGGCATGGGGACAGCCTGGATGTGCCATGGGGACAGCCTGGATGTGCCACCCAGCATGGGGATAGCCCCACCATGCCATGGGGACAGCCCGGCATGGGGACAGCCTGGCTGTGCCATGGGGACAGCCTGGATGTGCCACCCAGCATGGGGATAGCCCCACCATGCCATGGTGCCACCCAGCATGGGGACAGCCTGGATGTGCCCCTGGCATGGTGACAGCCTGGCCGTGCCATGGCAGGTGGCACCATGGCATGGTGGGGACAGCCTGGCCATACCCTGGTGCCACCCAGCTGTGCCACCCTGCCCTGCCGTGGGGACAGCCCAGCTGTGCCACCCTGCCTGGCACAGGGAAAGGCCACTGCCATTAGCGTGCTGGGCCAGCAGGGCAGTGCCATAGCCCAGGGCGGGCAGTGCCAGCTGCCAAAAACAGCAGAGCCCAAAAGCACACAGTGACCCTGGGATGCTCCTCCAGACCCCTGGCTCCTCTGGCCAACGCCAAGCAGGGCCTGGGGCTCCTCCTCATCCTCCTCACCCTCCTCATCCTCCTCACCCTCCTCATCCTCCTCACCCTCCTCATCCTCCTCACCCTCCTCATCCTCCTCACCCTCCTCATCCTCCTCACCCTCCTCACCCTCCTCATCCTCCTCACCCTCCTCACCCTCCTCACCCTCCTCATCCTCCTCACCCTCCTAATCCTCCTCACCCTCCTCACCCTCCTCATCCTCCTCATCCTCCTCACCCTCCTCATCCTCCTCATCCTCCTCATCCTCCTCACCCTCCTCATCCTCCTCACCCTCCTAATCCTCCTCACCCTCCTCACCCTCCTCATCCTCCTCATCCTCCTCATCCTCCTCATCCTCCTCGTCAGCCCAGAGCCCAGCACAGAGCAGGCAGTGCAGCGCTGAGCCCAAACTCCTCATTAAACCCTCAGTGAACAGCAGGAACAAACCAGCCCCACCAGCCATGGCACACCTTGCATGTGCCTGAGAGGCCAGACCACCCTGCCAATAAAGGATTTTGGGTTAGGGTTAGGGTTAGTGTTATGAAGAAGTTTCTGTAAGAGCTGTGTAGCTGAAGGCAGAATTGTTTTTAAAGAGCATTTTCATGGCACTGCTTTCTCCACAGAACACTCCAAGGTCTGCCCCAGCACCCTCATACACTCCAGAGCGAGCAGGGATGGGGATGTCAGTGTGCTCCCGAGGGACAGGCTGGGAAGAGCGGAGCAGAGGAGACCCAGGAGCGTGTGGACACTTCAAACATTTCAACAAAACCAGAGGCACGAGCAGCAAAACTCCCTGTGAGCAACCCCGGCCCTTCCCGGTGCTGCTCTGCCAGGGCGAGGGGAGGTACAAACACCACCAGGACAGGACGGCTTGGAATCCTTCAGAAGCAGCAGAAAATCACGGAATGAAGCCCTTCTTTGCCAGGCAAGCGCTCATGGCCGGGCAGCCTGGCTGTTCCATCTCAATCTGCCGGGGCAGAGGCTGTGCCAGCCTCCCAGGGAGATTTCTGTGCCCTTCCTGCTCCCTGCAACTTCCCTCTGCAGCCCCACGCTGCCAGCTAGATGTCATTATAAACAAAGATATTGATTACCTCCCTCCAGCTGGATTGGAACCTGCACACAAACTGTGGCTTGCTCCCGTGCTACAATTTTATTGATCAGAGCAATCCAGCTGCCAGTGCTTTCTGGAGAGTAAAAAATAATAATAATAACAAAAAATAGGGAAAAAACCTCACCCCAGCCTGGCTGCACATTCCCTTTGCCCACACACCAAACAAAACATCATTTTTAAGGCTGAAAGACAATTTTTAATTTTTTTTTTCCCCTCTTCCAGAATCCTTTGATAATAAAAGCAGTATTTCTTATCTTTCAACAAAGCATTCCAGTCTGCCAGCTTTGGGATGAGACTGCAACCCTCTCCCACCACTCTATGTCCAAATTCTCCCCTTGGGCTGTGGCCACCAATGTTTCACTTTTAAAAAGAAACCAAGAAAATTATCAGTTCCATTTCATGAAGTTCAGGGCTCCCTGGAAATCGAGGTGTGCTTTCACACACTCTGGTCACTGCTTCAAATCCAAATCTGTTACAGCTACTCAAATGCAAATTTGATTATGGTTAATTGCCAAAGTTGCTTCATGAAGGTTTTTGGGTCCATTCCCCAGGCAGGTTGTTCCGTGGAGTTTTGTGAGGTTGGAGCCAGGGGGGGTCGGGCTCTGCTGGCAGGGAACAGGGACAGGAGGAGAGGGAACGGCCTCAGGCTGGGCCAGGGCAGCTCAGGGGGGACAGCAGCAGGAATTTCCCCATGGAAAGGGCGCTCAGGCCTTGGAAGTGCCCAGGGAGGTTTGCAGTGCCCAGGGAATGAAACCCCTTGGAGTGAGGATGCCCAAGAGGAGCCCAGGTCTGAGCCCACCTTGCCCTGGCTCTCCCCACCAGCATCACCCCCTCCCCTCTGCACAAACTTCACTCTTCCTCAGCAGCACAAACCACAGAGCTGCCCAAAAATCCTCTGAACAAACTTTTCTGAGAATAAAATCTCCCTGCCATGGCTCAGTTCCTCCCCAGAGTGACACTCACAGCCAGGACAAACACCTGAGAAACGCAGATGGGGAGGACAGGGAAAACTCTGCTCTGTGTTAGGAAAGATGGCAGGAATTTAAAAAGCAAGTGGCTTCAAATGCATTTTGAAAAGCAGTTCACACTTTGCAGGTGAAGCAGTCGGGGCTTCTTGTTGTTGTTTTGGTTTTGGTGGGTGGTTTTTATTTTTTTCTGACACAGTTTGCCTCAAAACAAAACTATTTCAAGGTAGAAATTGTTGCTTTAGCAGCCTCCCAGAAGGAGTGGGATCTGAGTGCTGCTCGTCACCAGTGCTGAGCAGAGCTGCTGGAATATCACACACAATAGAAAAAAAAACCTCTAGAGTTTTCTTTGGTATTTTCTTAAATAAAAATAGGAATTAAGCCTTACCCTGAGTTACTGAGTTTTCTTTGGTATTTTCTTAAATAAAAATAGGAATTAAGCCTTACCCTGAGTTACTGACGTGTCACCTCAGGCAGAAGTGCCGCACATCCAGTGCTGGGGATGAGAACAGAGATCCCAGTCTGTGCAGAAATTAGGGAGAGCAGGGAGCCCTGACTCTGTATGATCAATAAAACCACCCCACTGAACATTTCACCTTGAATGCCACCTTTGGTCTGGATTTTCTGATTGCTGGAGGTGTCTGAGGCAGAGGGGTGCCAGGGAAGCCCCTCAGGGGACACCACAGCAGCAGGTTTGGGTGCTGTGCTCCAGATCCATGATCCATACCCTCACCAGCACTCTGCCACTCCTCATCTTCAGGGAAAAAGCTGAATAATTCCATTTAAAGCCATTAAGAAGAGCAGCAATGGTTACAGGTGGGCCCACTGAGGAAAAGGGGGGAAAAGCAGCTCCAGGAACTTGGGCAGGCAGAGGAGGTTTTAGTGTACCTCATTAATTCGGCCTGGATTGCAGATACTCTCTGATTGTGATACTCTTTAATGGCAATTCTTAATTGTTGACATTAAAAAATCTGCTGAGCTGAGCAGAGAGCAGAACCCCAGCCCTGGCTCAGACGTTCCTTCCCCTTCTCAAGAATGAAGCAGAACGGGCACGGTGGCTCTAATCACCTCTCTGGAGAAGCAGAGTTCAGTCCCAGGTGCCGGCAGAAAGGTTAGGGGCGTAAATCTTGCCAAGGAGGCAGCTCAGGAATTCCAGGGCACGCGGGCAGCTCAGGGCCTGGGACTGCAGGAATCCGGAGAGGATGATGAGCTCTCTCTGAGAGGGAAAGGGGCTGGCACAGGCTGGCAGCACCTGGAGTCCCTGGGAATTCAGTGCCGTGCTCTGGAAGCTCAGCCCGGCGCTCTGAGCACCTTGGGATGAGCCTGGCTGCAACAGAGCTCCCCTTCCCTGGGCCAGGGCAGCTCAGGGGGGACAGCAGCAGGAATTTCCCCATGGAAAGGGCGCTCAGGCCGTGGAAGTGCCCAGGGAGGTTTGCAGTGCCCATCCCTGGAGGTGTCCAGGGAATTCCTGGGGGTAGCACTCAGGGCTGGGGACAGGGTGGGATCGGGCACGGCTGGGGTTTGGCCTCACAGAACTTTTCCAGCCTCAGGGATGCTGGGATTCTGGGCTGGGCTCTCCCACCAAGCCAAGACAGCTCCCTGGGCAGCTCCAGCTGTGGCTGCAGCACTCAGGAGCTGCTCAGTTCGAGTTTCATTCACCACATTATCCTGGGCTTGAAGAATTGGAAGTTATAAACCAGTTCAGATCAGGCTGGATAAGCACCTCGGGTCTGAATTAATCTGCAAAGTTTGTTAGAAATGAAGGTCAGGACTTGAATTGGCAGCAATTAGAATCATTGATATTTTCATGGTATCAGCCTCCTGTTCCTGATTATCAACTTCCATGGTGCTGACACCTCAAAAGTTGGCCCCTCTGACCCTGCCTGGGTTCAGCTGTGCATTCTGTAATGTTGAGAATATGTTTCTGCATTACTTTTTGCAAGTCAGAGAAAATTTGTTCGAGAAAACATCACAGAGAGAAAATATATATGCGGAAATATATATTTTTACATATTTTAATTGAATATTGTAGCCAAGTAAAATACTGATTGGGATTCTGCCTTCTCCAACCTTTGCCTCAACACTTAATGCAATTTATTAATGGTGTTCTGACCTATGGAGGAACTAACTGGGAGATCAACTTCCAGCACAAACTTCTGGGAATGAGCCTGCCAATATTCAGCTTTTATTGGAATCAAGGCCAGAGGGCTGATCCAGCAGTGGGAGGCCTGGAAAGGAGGAGCACTCCCTGAGATCCTTTCAAACATGAAGTTGGGATGGTCAGAGGAGGAAAATCCAAGAAATCCTTCATTAAATGCATCCTTTGATACTTTTCCAGCAGAGAAAAAATATATCCTTGATTACTAGTGATGAATGTGCCATCCCTCTGCAGATCCACAGGCAATGAACAGGAGGAACCCCAGAAATCCCTTGGAAAAGAGGGAACAGGGATGGGCAGGGGGAACAGGGGTGGGCAGGGGGAACAGGGATGGGAGAGGGAACAGGGGTGGGCAGAGGGAA
Source organism: Cyanistes caeruleus (assembly GCF_971803275.1). Lineage (NCBI taxonomy): Eukaryota > Metazoa > Chordata > Aves > Passeriformes > Paridae > Cyanistes > Cyanistes caeruleus. Next base: position 40,545,374 of record NC_141707.1, read on the forward strand.
CAGGGGTGGGAAGGGGGAACAGGGATGGGAGAGGGAACAGGAGTGGGAAGAGGGAACAGGGATGGGCAGGGGGAACAGGGATGGGCAGAGGAACAGGAGTGGGAAGGGGGAACAGGGGTGGGAGAGGGAACAGGGATGGGAGAGGGAACAGGGATGGGCAGAGGAACAGGAGTGGGCAGGGGGAACAGGGATGGGAGAGGGAACAGGAGTGGGAAGGGGGAACAGGGGTGGGCAGAGCATCACCTCAGGGACTCACACACAGAGGAGCCAGTTCCTTCTGTTCCCCCCCAAACAGCTGCAGAATCCCAGAAAAGTTCAGGTTGGAAGGGACCTCTGGAGATCACCTGGTGCAACCCCCAAATTAGGCTGAAACCAGGACTGAAAACCCAAAAACGCCTCCCAATTTTAGTCTGGCTCAGCAGAATGGTGGATAACGAAGCCTGGCCCAGTTTGGTGGTTAATAAAACCCATCCCAGTCGTGGTTTAGGAACCTCCCTGTCTCTCCAGGATGGTGGATTTGCTCCTGTGGGGAGCAGTTTCCTCCATCCTGCAATCTCCAATCCCTCTCCAAGCTCAGCCTCCCAAATTAAACAAAGCCAGGGTCTCACGGCTTTGCATCCCTAATAATCCTGGTGGCCAGAGTTTCCCAGTGGATGCAGAGGCAAAGCTGGATCTCAGACCATGAGAACCCTTCCCCCCGAGGGGGACTGCAGCTGTGGGGTTTCTGTACACACCTCTTTTCCCAAGGCCTAAAATTTACCCAAATTTAAAACGCACAGGAGGGAAAAAACAAACCAGAGCCACAGAAGAAGTGGGAATTTTCCATCCTCTGGATGCACAGTAAAATGATGGAATGGTATAACCTTATTTTTTCTTGCTAATACACCTCAACTCTGACCTTCCTGAAAACCAGGACCTCCTGGGTAATATGGTAATTTAATGTGAGTGCTTATATGCTGATTTCTATGGAGTGGGCTGGCTTGGTGAAATACGACGTGGTTTACTTTTAAATAGAGCTCAGCTGAGACCTCAAAGGGAACTGGAAACAGGCTTCCAATGGAGAGAGATAAATGCCTAATTTACTGTCCCACTTAATCCAGAGCTTTTTCCTTAAGTCATTATCTCCCATCCCTCATTATTGTGGCAGCAGTGCCATGAAAGACACGTGCAGCGAGACCACGACTGGAGCACTTCTGTTTACAGTGGCCACAATTTATCATTAAAGCAACTGCAAAGCTGAGCCACGATGGGAAATATTAAAAATAAATAGGATAAAGCCTGAAGTGGCTGCTCCAGCTCAGAGGTATCTTCACCTGGAGAATACCACACACAACTGCAGCTGGGAGATCTGCTGCCCAGAGCACCAGTCACACAGAAATGAGGGTTATGGAGGCAAGAGGAGCACGTTGAGCATCCAACACGCCAACATCCTTCTCTTCTGGTCACACTTTTAATATTCTCAGTGAGCAAAGCAACGGCCCCGTTCCCCCAGAACCTGTTGGGATGGTGGCACCCCCAGGGGCTGCCCTTTGGAGACCCCCATGGGGCACCTTCCACGAGGAACTCCAGGGAGCTGCTGCCCAAGCCAGGCCCACGGCTGGGCTTCAGCAGCCAGAAACCTAAATCCCAGAATTCCAGAATCCTTTCTGTTGGAATGATCAAATCCCAGCTGTGCCCGATCCCACCGTGTCCCCAGCCCTGAGTGCCACCTCCAGGAATTCCCTGGACACCTCCAGGGATGGGCACTGCAAACCTCCCTGGGCACTTCCAAGGCCTGAGCGCCCTTTCCATGGGGAAATTCCTGCTGCTGTCCCCCCTGAGCTGCCCTGGCCCAGCCTGAGGCCGTTCCCTCTCCTCCTGTCCCTGTTCCCTGCCAGCAGAGCCCGACCCCCCCGCCTGTCCCCTCCTGCCAGGGAATTCCAGAGAGGGAAAAGATCCCTCGGGATCCTCCTTTGCTCCAGCCTCAGCCCCTTCCCAGCTCCCTCAGGAATTCTCCAGACCCTTCCCAGCTCCCTCAGGAATTCTCCAGCCCTTCCCAGCTCCCTCAGGAATTCTCCAGCCCCTCCCCAGCTCCCTCAGGAATTCTCCAGCCCCTTCCCAGCTCCCTCAGGAATTCTCCAGCCCCTCCCCAGCTCCCTCAGGAATTCTCCAGCCCCTTCCCAGCTCCCTCAGGAATTCTCCAGACCCTTCCCAGCTCCCTCAGGAATTCTCCAGACCCTTCCCAGCTCCATTCCCTTCCCTCAGGGTCTCTCCCAGCACGCAGCCCCAAGCTGTCCCCAGCCCTGAGGTGACCCCAGCGGTGCCAGCACAGGGGGACAGTCACAGGGGGACAGTCACTTCCCAGGGCACTGCAGACAACGAGATCAGGCTCCATGAAAAGCCCTGAGGCCATTTGGGTTCCCCCACTGCCCCTCTCTCTGCCCTGAAGGGAAGCCCGGCCTGAGGAGGAGCTCGCGTGTCCCAGCGCTCCAAGTGCGCACATAAATTAAAATAATCCGTTAAAAAAAAAAATAAATTAAAAGTAACTGTAAGTTTGGATCACCTCAGGACCACAGTAGCTGGGCTGTGGTGTGGCCTTTCCATCTGGGATTCCCTGAGGACAGGGACATTTTAGTGCAGCCTCTCCCTGGCTGTGGCACCGCCAGGCCCCGCAGATCTTCCCTCAGCACCACTTCATTCACATCTCAGAAATTCCATCGCTTCACACATTTCAAAAAAGAGAGAAAAACAAAACAAAAAAAGCACAACTCTGTGGCCAAATGGCTTTTCAGGATGTCAGGTTTGGAGGCAGCGGGCGTTTGAACCCTGGAAAGGTCTGGAAGTGCCCCGGAGGAGCTCCCTGGGGTCACCTTCCCACCCGCCTGCGAGGCCACACAGACAAGAGCCCTGCTCCAGCACGCTCTGAAATGGCACAGGCTGAACATGCAAATGAGCCAGTTAATTTCTTGCAAATTTCCCATTAATTATTACTCTTTATCGGTTTCACTGTTCGTGTCAGATGTACGGTTCCAGGGCTACTCACTGGCGCGTCCGGAACAGATGTTGCTGGAGAAGTGGAGTGTAAATATTTATGGGTTAAAAGGAGAGACTTTGGAATTTGAAGATGTCTCCTGACGCTTCTCACGCTGCCTCAGCCCATCCTTCTCTGTGGGCTTGTTTTGGAGACAGACAAATGCTTTATATGTACATGTATCAACTGCCACTTGCAAATTCGGCTTCTCCAGCTCAAAATATCAAATATTTCACACATGCAGAGCTAGAACAGAAAATATTGTTTTCCAGAAAGAGTTTTGCTCTTTTTTTTCCTGCCAGTCTGACATTTCATTCACTTCTCTGCTGCTTTGTGCACAGTGCAGGCACTTTAGCACCTTGGAAAATCAGTCCCAGAATGTCTGAGCTGGGAGAATGGGAACTGAAAATGTCCAAGAGGGTCTCTCACCTCTCCTGGCTGGAGAACTGCACATCATGGAATCCTAACCCAGCAGGAGAATTCCCACTCCTGTCATCAGAGGGAAGGAATCCCAGCCTGTTGAGAGATTTGGGTGAAATTCCTGCCTGGGAGGGTGAGGAGGAGCTGGGATGGAATTCCCAGAGCAGCGGGGGCTGCCCCTGGATCCTGGAAGTGTCCAAGGCCAGGCTGGATGGGTTTGGAGCAGCCTGGGACAGTGGAAGGTGTCCCTTGATGTCCCTTCCAACCCAAACCATTCCATGACCGCACTTGACAAACCACCCCTGCTGCAGGTGCAGGGAGGAAGCAAAGTTTCAAAGTTAAGTAACAACAACAACAAAAAAAATAGGAAATGTACTGAAGTAGTTTACTTTGGTTCTGGCAAATATTTCAGTTCCAAGACACAGAGAAATCACACCCAAGCATTTTATTTTAGCTTCTACTAAGAAGCTAAAATAAAATGTCTCACTTCTCTCAGGTTTTCACTGATCTGGGGGGAGAAAAAAAGCCACAACAAAAACATTCACCCACTGATTTTGCTCCTTGGGATAACTGTGGTAGCTTTTTTTTTTTTTAATATCAAATTTCTAATGAATCCAAGATAATCATTAAGTCTCCTAAAATTAAAGCTAAAATTTAACTTTAAATTCAAATGCTAAAATTCAACTTTTGTCAGAAGAGCAGATGAAGGGTATCCAAAAAACAGAGTGCAGAAAGTGCATCCAAGCCTCCCTCCCCTATTCTGCCCCACTTCCTGGGGGAATTTGGAATAAATTGGGTGAGTCTCTCTAAGACACCACAGCAGGAAAATGCAGTTACCCCTTTTTCCTTGGAGAGAGAGGGAAAAGTGCCATCCCAGAACGCTGGGGTCGCTTCCAGTGTGTCGGAGCAGGCACAAACAAGGTCTGTGGGCACGCAGAGCGGGGCAGGAGCCACGCCACTCTCTAGGTTTATTATTCCAGGGGTCTGAAGGCACAAAATTTGCAATATTTGCAACTTGGTGGCCTTCAGCTCCCAGCCCTGCAGGAAGGGGAAGGCAGGAGAGGAGAGGGAGGGCAGGCAGTGGAGGGGCTCTGTGACATTTGCATTAATTACAGCGCACTTCAAGAGTTCCTGGGCACCTGCAAAGAGCAGAGGCTCTCACTGAAACCTCCTCCAGCACCGACCACGCTGCTGACATGAGCCCACTTCTTTAGATACAGCTCCAAAATCCTTCAAGGTTTTCCCAGGAAAAACCCCAGCAGAGCTCCAAGTTTGAGAAGCGTCAAAAGCAGAGCGTTGCTCCAACTCCTCCGTTTCCTCCCCAAGCTCAGGGTTTGTCCTTCCCGGGGTCCCTGCGTGCCGAGGCTCCCTCCAGCAAGCCCCAAACACCTCCTAATCCCCATTTCTGGAGGCTTCTGGTGGTCCTGGGCTGGCGGTGGCGCCGGGCAGTGATTAAATGAATAAATATCCGGCCACGGCTATAAATGACCTATCCTGGGGGACAAGGGCCATTATTCACCCAGCATAATGCACCTCAAGCAACGCCACGGAATTAATCAGAGCCCTGCAAAACCTGACATCTGAGCAGAGATTAAAAGAATTGGGGTTGTTTATCCTATAAGAAGAGCACTTAGGGGAGGACATGATAACAATTTTCAAGTGTGGCGACAGCTGTAGCGAAGACGGAAGGAAAATCAGATTTTTTACGTTTATGGTGGATTGGGGGGGGAAAATAAAACGGGATTTAAATTGCCACGAGAGAGATGGAGAGGGGAAAAAATACTAAGATGGGAGAGTTAAGCACTGGATTGAGTTTGTTGGGAATTTCTAGGAGTGGGGAGTGGGGCATGTCCAGCGCATCCGTGGGAGCTGGGCCGGAACGCGGTCCCCACGCCATCCCCTGGTGCTTCTCCAGCCGGGTTTTCCTGTGAGCCACACAGAAGCTCACTCTATTGGAGAGGAGTAGAATGTCTTGCTAATTGAATGTCAAAGCAATTAAAGTGGGTATAGACTTCTCTCAACATTATCTTGACTTGATAAAATAAAGTTGTTTTGACAACGCTCACTGACAATTCCTGATTTTCAAGCGCAGCGATTTTTCTCCAGGCAAGACACGGAAAATGCTGAGACTTTGGAGTGAATCTTCCAAAGATATGCAGAACCATTATTCTCAGAATAAGCCTATTAGACAGAACTAATGGGCGATTTTCAAGGGATTGCCATGATCACAGCCACCTGTACCTGCAGCTCATTTTCCTCCCACCTCCCCACAAACGCTGCACACAAAACACTCCTGATGCTCTTTAACAGCTCTGCCTGCCTTCCAGACACGCTGGAGTTCAAGGTCCAGCCCTAGGGATGCTCCCTACAGCCCTGAACGCTGGGATTCAAACCTGTCCTCAGCTGTTCATGATTTACAGTCACTTTTATTTTAACCAATATGTGTAAGCAGAGCAAAAATCAAAAAATAATAAATTAAAAAAAAATCAATAAATATAATTTTGTCACTACTTCTTGCATTTTCTCCTTTCCCATCATCTCCTCCCCAGACCCATTCCAGCGCTCCCCCTCATCCAGGTGCTGTGGCTCATGCTTTGAGAGTGAGCTCAGGAAAGTTGGCCTTGCTCTGGGAAAACTCCAGCAATGCAACGCCAAAAGAGAAGAAACTTGTGCTCAGATTACTCCTTCTCATCCAGAAAAATGAGGAATTCCTTGTGGACCCCACACTGAAATCAGTGGCCAGGAGCAGCCTTGAGCAAAGCTCACCTCCAGCAGTTCTCCCCCAAAAATGGGACTGTTGGATGAGCAGGGAATTCCTGAACCGCTGGAACCAACCCTCACCCCATCAACAAACTGCCCTTGGAGCCACGGGAAACGTGTGGTTCCAAGGAGGTACAGCTTGCAATCTCAGAATCCCTTGGGTTGGGAAATACCCCTAAAACCGCTGAATGCAAGCCCAGCACTGCCCAGGCCACCAGGAGGATTTTTAACACGCCCTGCAAACAAAAGGTGTTTATAACCTCAAAACTTGTTCTCCCAAAGGCAGAAATCTGAGAAGGAGGGTGAAGTGAAAATCTGAGAAAAGGCTTTTCTAAGAGGTACCAATTTGTCTGACACAGGATGAGAAGTGTTTGGTAAGTTACTCATGAAGAGCAATTGGGCAGTTGTGTTAAGCAGGGGCATTTATGAATTCTGTGAGCAATCTTTGACCTTTCCAAATTCTATTTCCAGAGCTCTGGGCTCACACCTTTCCCCAGCATGGCTTGGGCAAGAGGAAAAATAAATGCAGTTATTTATTGTCATGTTCTTTGCTGTCATTTGCGTAAGTGCCCTGGTAAAGGCAGCTCTCTCTCCCAACACCTGCACACAGCAGCTCCAGGGCCTGGTCAGGGAAACTGGGGCTGCTCCAGCCCTGGCAGTGCCCCAGGCCAGGCTGGACATTGGGGCTGGAGCAGCCTGGGACAAGGGGAGGTGTCCCTGCCATGGCAGGGGTGGCACTGGGGGGGATTTAAGGTCCTTTCCAACACAAGCCAGTCTGGGATTGCCAGCAAACCTCACCCAAGACATCACTGCATTCCTGCTGAGCTCCTCCTCAGGCTCCCATCACAACCTAGGGATGGGTTGCAGTGGTGAAATCCTGTGCCACCAACCAGTCACACCAACTGATGGCACTTGGTGCCCCTGCAAACTCCTGGGACACTCGTTCTGCTGGGAAACACCAGTGAGCACTGTGAGGGACTGGGGAGGAAATGGGAGAAGCAGGAAAGGAGAGCAGGGAACCATCCAGAGACATCCCCAGCCCTGCAGGGGCTGCTGGGGGCTGGCAGTGTCACCAGTGTCACTCACACAGCCCTGAACACCTGGCAAAGAAAAAAGAAAATTGACCACATTTGGAAAATCTACTTAGAAACCCAATATTTTATATTTTTAAAATATTTTTAAAATGTGAGATCACACATGATCACTCATTGGCTTTCTGCTTCTGTGCCTTGGACCAGATATCACTAAAAACAACCCAATATTTAAAGAAAAAAACCCAAACAAAAAAGAAATGAAAAACCAGTGAACAAAACCTCCCCACAAATCAAACACACACGAAGTCCCAGCCCAAGTGTAACTTCCATCCCCTAAAACCAAACCAAGACCCAGCTCCTCTCTCTGGTGTGAGCAGAGATGACGCCAGCCGTGCATCACAAGTTTTAGGGACATCAGTGATGCATGAACTGAATTCCTGCTGCTCCAGAGAAATAATACTCACTCCTGAAAGATGTAAGGGCAGGGCTGGGAAATGCAGAGTGAAGGGAGAGCAGAAACAGAGGCTGCTGTGCCCACCCTCCCCAGCCCCTCCTCCTGCCCAGTTCACACCAGTTCCTGCTGCTTTTCCCCACTCCCCTCTCCCTGGGACACTGATTGCTGCCAGCAGTGGGTGAGCTGCTGCTGCTGGAGCCAGGCTCAGCCTCGGGATGTGCTGCCTGTATCCAAAACCACCCCGAGCACTCCCAGCACCGTGCCCGAGGGGCTCTGTGGCACCGCAGCTTGGTGGCTCTGTCTGACAAAGCCCAAAGCTAACAATTCAAAGGCAACTCGTACTAAAGATCATTTAAAATAACATCCAAGGCACAATTTTTTCCTGCTCCTGTTTTCCCAGGAATGTCAAGTGTTCATTTAGCGGCTCATCTCTGCCCATGGATGGGGTGGGAACGAGGTGATCCTGAAGGACCCTTCCACCCCAGGCCGTGCTGTGTTTCCATGATTCCCACCTGTGCACATGATTTCTGAACCTGAGAGAGTTTCAAGCTCTCAGGGGCTGATCTGTTCCCCAGGGAAAGTTTTTTAGAAACTTTTCTCTCTCAAGGACTGTTGTGAAAAGCCAGGTTTGGTTTCCCGAGACAAAGACACAGAAGTTCTGAGAGTGTTTTTCTCTTGTCCCACCAATGGGATGAGGTGAGGTGTTGTTCTTTGTACCAATCTGGTTAACCTGTGTTGGAACACCTCATAAAAAGAGTTCAAAAACCCCAAAATAAAAGCTTCTACCTCATGAAATAAACCTCTGGCTGCTGCCTGATTGAACCCTCGCTCTCTACTTCGTGTTCACTACCAGCACCCATGGACACCCCAAACCCAGTTTATTCCTGGCTCCATCCAGCTCCACCAAACTCAGCTGTGCCCCACCTGAAACCTCGGCCTTTTACCCTCTCTCTGTTCCAAAACTGCCGGGTTTGGAGGTGTTCCACAGCCTCTCCTCGCTCCACACGTTCTGCAGAATCTGCCTTCATGCACCCTTGGTGCTCTCGGAACACCAGCCCAGGCATCCGCGGCCGTCGGGGCGCGGATCCCGCTCGGCCGCGCTCCCGCAAATCCAGAGCGGCTCCGCGGATATTAAAGGTGTTGGTCTGGACTTAGACCAGAGCAAACGAGAGCACAGCCTGACCTTTTCTCTCCTTCCTTTCACACCTCCTAATGGTTTTTTTTTAATAGAAAAGATAAAATATTTGTAAAACCAAGGAAATCCCTCAAATACCATGTAAATTCCCCTTCTAATTTTCCCAGATTCATTTTGAGACTCCTTTTTTTTTAAAAAAAAAAAAAAGTAAACTGCAGAGAGAAACTTCCAGCACTTTCCCTCTTGGTCTCTACTTTTCTCTGGCCTTCCCAAAATGCTCCATTCAGGGGTCTGGAATGGGGATCCTGCTTTGGAATCAGCCTTGTGTCCCAGCCAACCCCTTCTTCCCTTCCCAGCTGAGCATTTCCTGCAGGCATCACACGGATTCCTTTTGGACACAGCTTCCCAGGACATTCAGGTAAAGAAAATGCACTGGATTTCTCTGTTTCCTCTGCCCCCAAGTCTGCATTTTTAACTCCCTCCTTTCCCAGAGCTCCCAGGGTTTCTTGCTTGGCATTTGCTTATCCGTGTCCTTAGAAGAGCACTAAATGGATTAATATTTCAGATTCATTGTGTCATTTAAAGTTATTAACAAGCCCAGGTCCTCTGAAATGAGTGAAAGCTAATGATAAAAAATACTTCTGTTCTCTGCCTCAAACAAAGTCCTTCTGCTGGAATCAAAAAGTCCCACTTTCTTCATTTGTGTCATTTTTTTACGGCCAGTAATCACAGCAGAGCAGCATTTCTAACTTTTGAGTCATCAGCAGCACAAATAAAGCTTTCACAAATTGCAATAATTTCTCATCAAGGCTTTCCTACAGAGAAAAAAACCACAAATTAACACAGTGTCACTTACCAGAAATCTAACACTGCTACAGAACATTTTGGAGAATAAAAGAAATTGCAGAAAACAAAGCAGATCATCTGACAGAGAGTGAAAAGGAGCCACAATTCTGCAGCAGCTCCAGGCACTCCTGGAATTCTGCTGGAGCAGAATAAACCTCCTCTGTTCACAGGCTGCCAGCTTTCCCGTGGAAATAAAAACCAGGAAAAGCTGCTCCTGAGTAGGGGGCTCCAAATTTGTGCCTTTCTGAGTTTGAGGAAAAACTCTCCTCATTCTGCAGGGCCAAAGAAGAAACTGGAGCCCTGTCTCGTGTTTTGTGCTACAAGTGTTTCCACCCTTCTTCATTTGTACCTCCTCCCAAAAGGAGGTCTCTCCCTATAATCCGCAGATTACGGGGCAGGGAGTGGGTTTTATTAAATGTTATTAAATATTACATTTCCTTTGGTACAGGTAATTGGGAGTTGGTCAGATTTGAGTCTCAGTAAGTCAGGAGAGCTCAGAATTTGTGGGCCAGGATAGTTGTGTATTCTATTGTGTCTCCACAGGGCTCTGCACCCATCACAGACCAGCAGTAACAATTAAGGGGAATTCACGACTGCAGTCCCCACAAGAGGCACACAGGGAACCTAAAAACACTTGACTGCCCCCAGAGCTGACCCCCAGGAGCCCCACACAGCCACAGGTGAGCACTCCTGGCAAGCACAGGTGGCAAAGTGCCCACGCTGTTATCCCAGGATTGGGGAACTGGATTCACTCCGGTGGCAGAAAAACCTCGAGAGACAGAAGCAGCCCCAGTGGGGCAAGGCCAGCCCTCTGCTGAGCTGGGCTGCAGCTCACCCCTCAAATAAATCCTGCTCTGGAACAGCCCTGGGATTTTCCAGTTCCAGGTCTGCACTGCCCTTTCAAAGCGATTTGCAAGAATGAAGGTGGGAAAATAGATTTTCATGTCCTCAGAAGTGAAACCTCTTCCTTAAAATGTCAATTCCTCGGGAACCGTTGTTGCAAAAGAGAAACTCCGGTTGGTTTCCACCCGTTTTCTGCCCCAGCCAGCCTGGAACCCGAGGTAGCTGAGCTGCTCCTTTATTTACTGGCACGACAAGGGAGGAACATGGAAAGGTTTCACTTTTCCTCACCATCCAGAGCAGCCAGAGGCAGCAACCCAGAAATGCTCCAGAGGGAGAGAATCCCTCCCTGTGGGCTCTGAGTGGGCATCCCTGGGGGCTCTGGGGTGCCTGCATTCCCCCAAAGAGGCAATGAGCAGCTCCAGCCCCGAGACTCGGAGCAATGGAAATGGGAAATCTGTCACTGGAGTGGCTGGGCTGGAGCTGAGACTGATCCTGGGCACAGGGAGGGACAGGAGCCCAGCCCAAGCTGCAGCTCCCAGTGCCAGGCACAGGGCACGGCTGGCAGCGGGCTGAGCTCTGGGTGAGCACAGGACACAGCAGGAGCAGGAACTGTGCACTCATTTTCCACACAAACTGAGAGCCAGCAGCCTCATCACCTGGCTTTCCTTTGGAAAAGAGCACTAGGAGTGGTTCTTTTCCTGCCAAACCCGCAGTTCCAGGGAAGCACCGCCACGGCAGGAGCAGGGAATCAGCTGTGTTGGTTCCAGGGCAGAGAGAGCAAAGCAGCCAAGTGCCAAACCCCTGTCGGGGAGAAAAACCCCGAGAAAATCTGCACAAGTGGGTGAAAATAAATTCCCTTGGATTTATTCCCCCTTTGGAAGTGCAAAATAGTGATAGCAAAAGTCAACAGGGCTTAATCTTATCTTTTTTAATTCTAGAGATTCTTTTTTGATGGGCAGAGAACGAAACCAAAAATTTAAAAGTTTGGTGTAAAATTATAAAATTAAAAGGAAATTGCCTCCAGAAGGGCAGGGTTTAACCACAGATTTTCCAGGCAGATTCCAGGGGTGCTCCCAGCCCTGCATCCACCTTCTGGGCACCACCTCCCCTCCCGAGGCTGAGCAGAGCCCCCAACACAGGAGTTAAGAGCTCCACAACCATGCACTGGTGGAACCCCACCAGAGCAGGGCATTTTTACAAATCAGCCAGTAAACGAACTAATAATATTGGAAAAAATTATTAATGTTTAAAATTTTAATTAGTTTTAAATTAATTTTAATGGGGAAAAAAATCCTATTCTTGATGATGGTACGGTCGTATTTATCCTGATTCATTCAGTACTTTTGAATCCAAAGGGTGGTTACAAAACCATGGAATTTCAGCAGTGAGAAAAGCAGATGGATTCATAAATGCCTATTGAGAAATGGAGAGTAAATCCCCTTTTTGGGCACTTTGGTGTCCCCTCAGCCCGCTCTTTCCAAAGCGTGTGTGGGAATACCCAATTATCTATGGCTGTGAGCAACTAAAGGGGGAAAATCCCCCAAAAGCACACACAGCATTCCCAAATCCTCAAAAACCTTGTCAGAGTCAGGAAATCCCCTGGCAGGGACCCACGGGCTGCTCCGGGGCAGAGGGAAGCGGGTTCCTGCTCAGACACGCGGGATGAGCCTGGAACGGCGCTCGGCAGCTCCTGGGCTCATTCCAGCCCCGCGTGGTTCCCGCGTGGAGCCACCGCCGGGAAAGGGACACGGGGCCCATGGAGAGGGACAGGGAAAGGGACACGGGGCCCATGGAGAGGGGACAGGGAAAGGGACACGGCGCCCATGGAGAGGGGACAGGGAGAGGGACACAACATCCATGGAAAAGGGACAGGGAAAGGGACACGGCGCCCATGGAGAGGGGACAGGGAAAGGGACACGGCGCCCATGGAGAGGGGACAGGGAAAGGGACACGGCGCCCGTGGAGAGGGGACAGGGAAAGGGACACGGCACCCGTGGAGAGGGGACAGGGAAAGGGACACGGCGCCCGTGGAGAGGGGACAGGGAAAGGGACATGGGGCCCATGGAAAAGGGACAGGAAAAGGGACACGGCACCCATGGAGAAGGGACAGGGAAAGGGATACAACATCCATGGAAAAGGAAAGGGACACAGCACCCATGGAAAAGGGACACAGAGCCCATGGAAAAGGGACACGGAAAGGGACATGGCACCTACAGAAAAGGGACAGGGAAATGGACACAGTGCCCACAGAAAAGGGACAGGGAAAGGGACATGGTGCCCACAGAAAAGGGACACAGTGCCCATGGAAAAGGGACAGGGAAAGGGACACGATGCCCACAGAAAAGGGACACAGGAAGGGACACGGTGCCCACGGAAAAGGGACACAGGAAGGGACACGGTGCCCACGGGAAAGGGACACAACATCCATGGAAAAGGGACACAGTGCCCATGGAAAAGGGACAGGGAAAGGGACACGGTGCCCACAGAAAAGGGACACAGGAAGGGACACGGTGCCCACGGAAAAGGGACAGGGAGCAAAAGGAGGCACACGGAATGTGGGGAGCCGCGCTCCCAGCCCATCTGCCAAAGCCACTCGCTGCCCCGATAACATGGCAGGCAGCACAAACGGAGTAATTACCAGAATTTCATTTCCATTAACTAATAAACCCAGGAAAACAATTTGAGTATCTGAATGTCATTTTTCAAAGGAAAATAAACTGTAAACATTTGAATAACATCACAGCAGGGATAATATACCTAAGGAAACCTATTGAAATATGCTGGAGAATTCCTCCTCTTTCATCACATTAAAACTGCAATTGACTGTAAACCTCCTACCACTCTCCGCTGAGACTTTAATTGTAAAGATTCCTGTTACACATCATATTAGAATTTAGTTAAAATTGTAGAACACATTATTTCCAATCAGACAGCCAACCATCACTCACAAAGATTTTTAAAAAGGTGATTAATAATTCATCTCAGATAAGGAAAAGATCTATATTTATACCATCTTCTCAGCCACCATAAACTACCTGACAATTGTTCAGTAATGATGCCCAGTAAATTCTTTAAAATGGTAATTTGTCATTCTGTCACTTCATTTGTGACCTAAAATTCCTCACTTGAGGCATCATCAAATAAATTAATCACTTTCCAGGATCCATTTCTCTGTTCTGCACGTTATTATGCCCAGGCTCTCTTGTGTTTCTCTTCATTTACATATATTTAATGGCTCAGCAGTGGTTCACTATGGCACATAACGCACACATCTCATTACAGGTGAAATATTCTAACTGCCACTATCACTGGGAAAGAAAATAACTCTCCCAATTTAATTTTCCTGATGTAACAAAACCATGATTCTTCACTATGAAATGTTGATGCCATCCATCAGTCACAATCAATAAAATCATCATGGAAGTACGCCTTCTCCAGCATCATCCCCTCAGCCTGGGATTATTTGAGGGAGGTAATTAAACTCATAATATGTAATGAATGTAAATGAAGAAAAAACCCCCGTGTTCTCCCTCTAACTACGCTTATTTTACTGCTTTGATTTAAAGTATTTTTACATCTCCCAATCTATGAAATACACAAAGCCCTGAAGGAAAGGCATCACAAGTACAGTAAGCATCAATCAATACATATAATGACTAATTAAAAAGGAACATATTTTAACATTAAAAACCCACCAAATGCTGTTATTTATCGATTTTTCATTTAAAATGATGCATTCCCCCTGGACTAATATATTTGCTGTCTTTCTGAAATATAGATTATAGGACACTAATTTGCGATACTGTTGCTTTGCTAAAAAAAAGAAACCAAAAAGCAAACAAACACCCCAAAGTGATTCTGTGTGTCCCCTCATCCCCCAGAACCATTTAAAAAGCCCAAACACCCAGAGATGCAAACTGCTCCTCTGCTGGAGAGAAAACCTTCATCATTCCAGTCTCATCTCTGTGCCTGAGCTCATATAAGTCAAGAATGAAAACAGGCACTTAGGAATGATAACTTTGAAAGAAGTCCACAAAAAAAAAAAGGTTTAGAGCAATGTTTTGCCATAAAGAGCAAAAAGGCATCATCTCTCTTGTAAATGTTCACGCAGTTTGGGTTTTATTTAAAAACACAATGAAAAATGTTCCTCTTGTGGTGGGGAATCCAGAAGGTACCAGAAGTCTGTCCTGGAGCACAGGGGGCGTGGGGCATCCTCCCTGAGGAGATTTCCTTGAGAAGGAGGAATGATCCCAAATCCTTGGCTTCAGGGGTGGTTCCAACAGCGCACACCCCGGGAACGGGATCCCTCACACCGAGGGAAAGAGGGAATGCTGGAGCACGGGGGAGCCAGCTGGGCACCCACAGCCTGCCCTGGTGGTGCTCCCCTCTGTCCTGGTGGCACTCCTCTCTGTCCTGGTGGCACTCCTCTCTGTCCTGGTGGCACTCCCCCTGCCCTGGTGGCTCTCCCTCTGTCCTGGTGGCACTCCCTCTGTCCTGGTGGCACTCCCCTCTGTCCTGGTGGCTCTCCCTCTGTCCTGGTGGCACTCCCCTCTGTCCTGGTGGCACACCCCCTGCCTTGGTGGCACTCCTCTCTGTCCTGATGGCACTCCCTCTGTCCTGGTGGTGCTCCCCTCTGCCCTGGTGGCACTCCTCTCTGTCCTGGTGGCTCTCCCCCTGCCCTGGTGGCTCTCCCCCTGCCCTGGTGGCACTCCCCCTTGCCCTGGTGGCTCTCCCTCTGTCCTGGTGGCACTCCCTCTGTCCTGGTGGCTCTCCCTCTGCCCTGGTGACACTCCCCCTGCCCTGGTGGCACTCCCCCTGTCCTGGCTGAAGGGGTTGCTGCTGTTGAGAACAAAGAGCTGTTCTCAAACACCGAGCACCTTTTCCCAGATTCCCCAGTCCAGCTCCAAGGGCAGGGAAGGGGAGCAGCAGTTTCCCCTCGGGAAGCATCACCATCCCTGGGGGAACCTGCCCTGCACAGCCCTCTGGGTCGGGATGGAACAGGGGAAACATCCGGGAAGCAAAGTTTGGAAAGGCTGAGACAAAACCTGGGGAAAGATTGCACACCAGGAAAGTGTGCATTCCAAAAAAAAAACCAATTCTTTTTTAGTAACCATTAACCCACAGCTGTTCACGAAACTTCTGCACCACATAAAGGAACTGCAGGCACGGGGAGTTGGGGTTATAGAACCCCCACATATTTCACGGGGGGTATAAAAACCCCTACAATTTCTGATTTCCTTTCGGAAGGCTATTTTCCACACAAAGGCACGTCCAGAGAGGTCATCCCTCCCAAAGGGCTGCGGCATCACAGCCAGCCCAGCACGGAGCAGGGAACGAGGGGTCCTTGAAAAGAGACAGCAAGGCACAAACAGGCTGGGTGTGACACCCCCAGAGCCAAACCCACTGCTGAGAGAACATTTCCATTTGTTTCCCTGGCTGTTCCTCTGCAGCAGGAGCCCAGTGTTGAGAGAACATTTCCATTTGTTTCCCTGGCTGTTCTCTGCAGCCGGAGGTGCCGCATCCCCCTGCGCACCCCGGCCCGAGGGAATGGGAATCCCGCAGCCCCAGAGAGGCTCGGGAGCGGCATTAAAGGCACCCCATTGCACCCCTGGGCACGGCAGGGACGGCAATTAGCGCAATTAGTGCCCGGAGCAGCCTGCCCTCAGCCCGGCACCCGGCGGATGGGAGGGAATTGTCTCCCTGGGTGATGATGCTCCGCAGCTCCGGGCGCTTCAGCCTTCTCCTCCCCGGGAAATGTGCGAGCCCAGCAGCACCTCTGAGCCCTGCCCGAGCCGGGAAAAGGGGAAAACAGGGAGAAGGGAGGGACCCGGGAACCCCAGAGCACTGACAGGCATCGAGCACCGCTGGGGTCCCGGGTAAATAAATCAACAAACTCCTCCGTGTCCTTTCTCTAACAGAGATGACAACAGAGCACGTCCTGCCCATTAACCTCTCGCTGCTGGGACAGGGAGCGAGGTTCTCAGAGAGTTTATTGCCAGGAATGGGGAATTTCTCCAGGGAACTGTGTCCTGCAGTCACCAGCTCCAGGATTATTCCATCTGTACACGGGCACAAACCCCAGCACCCCACAGCTTCTCTGGGAACCTGTGCCAGGCCCTCACCTCCCTCACAGGGAGGAGCTTTTCCACATCATCCACCCAGCCTGGCCCTGCTCTCTGCCCCTGCAGCCACTGCCCGGGTTTTTCCCTTTTCTGCAATAACTGCTGCTGTGCGAGGCCCCTGAGACACCAGAACCAGGACCAGGACCAGCAGAACTCCCCACAGCCAGGATGAACCTGCTCATAATGCCTTGTCAGAGGACCATGACTCATTTTCACGGCTCATGAGGTGGCTTTGTGATGAATATTGTGGTTTATACACAAAAAGTCTGTTACCTGCGGTATTTGTACTCTTTAAATTCTTTAATACCTGCTGAGATCCCCAACAGATGTCAGAGAGCACTCGGGGGTGAAGATGTTGTGCAACAAGGATCAGCGTTAAGTTCAGTCTGGCAGCTCTGCTCTGCTGATGGAAATGAGTTTAACACCAATTAGGGGAGGCACATTTTAATATTGTTTCTTATTTCCCTACACCGCCCTGGAATTCACACCAGCTTTCTGCTTAAAATTTTAATGCTGATAAGTTGAATTTTTGTAAGCATTTGCCTGGTGAGAACTTGAAATGTGCAGAAGGCAAAAGCAGCCTGAGACAAGAGAATGAAGCTGAGGATGTGAAGTTCCCTGAGTCCAACCCCGTGACCTGGGGTTCAGTGAGCCTGAGCCTCCCCAGCGGCTCTGAGGTCTCACCCCCATCCTCACCCGGGGCCTGCCACACCCTGACCCCCCCAGCCCACAGCTCCTGTCCCTTCCCAGCTGCTCTTGGACACAACAAAATCCTCCAGCACATTTGTGCCGAAGAAACACAGTCCTGGTTGTGTTCATGGGCAAAGTGTCCCCAGACAGGAGTGACGCCAACTCCTGCTGCTGCCCACTGAAGTTTTACAGCAAACCCACCCAAACTGAGCTTTTCTGCTGCCCTGACCCTCCCAGGCTCCATGGGAGCAGAGCTGGGAGTCACAGGAGACAAAACCCAGCGGGATGGGCACTGCTTCCAGCCTGCTCGGGGAACAAACCCAGCAGAGGAGCCCAAAGCTGTGGGTGAGGGCCCTGGAGCTCTCCAGTGTCCCTGCTGTGGCTCCTGGGGACAATTTCCAGGAGAGCCATCCATCCATCCATCCATCCATCCATCCATCCATCCATCCATCATCCATCCATCCATCCATCCATCCATCATCCATCCATCATCCATCCATCCATCCATCCATCCATCATCCATCCATCATCCATCCATCATCCATCATCCATCCATCCATCCATCCATCCATCATCCATCCATCCATCATCCATCATCCATCCATCCATCCATCCATCATCCATCCATCCATCCATCCATCCATCCATCATCCATCCATCATCCATCCATCCATCCATCCATCCATCCATCATCCATCCATCATCCATCCATCATCCATCCATCCATCCATCCATCCATCCATCATCCATCCATCCATCCATCCATCTATCCATCCATCATCCATCCATCATCCATCCATCCATCATCCATCCATCCATCATCCATCCATCATCCATCCATCCATCATCCATCCATCATCCATCCATCATCCATCCATCATCCATCCATCATCCATCCATCATCCATCCATCCATCCATCATCCATCCATCATCCATCCATCCATCATCCATCCATCCATCCATCCATCCATCATCCATCATCCATCCATCCATCCATCCATCATCCATCATCCATCATCCATCCATCCATCCATCCATCCATCCATCCATCCATCCATCATCCATCCATCATCCATCCATCCATCCATCCATCCATCCATCCATCATCCATCCATCATCCATCCATCATCCATCCATCCATCCATCCATCCATCCATCATCCATCCATCCATCATCCATCATCCATCCATCATCCATCCATCATCCATCATCCATCCAGCCATCATCCATCCATCATCCATCATCCATCCATCATCCATCCATCCATCATCCATCCATCATCCATCATCCATCCATCATCCATCCATCATCCATCCATCATCCATCATCCATCCATCCATCATCCATCCATCATCCATCATCCATCATCCATCATCCATCATCCATCCATCATCCATCCATCCATCATCCATCATCCATCATCCATCATCCATCCATCCATCCATCCATCCATCATCCATCCATCCATCCATCCATCATCCATCCATCCATCCATCCATCCATCATCCATCCATCCATCCATCCATCATCCATCCATCATCCATCATCCATCCATCATCCATCCATCCATCCATCATCCATCCATCCATCCATCCATCATCCATCCATCCATCATCCATCCATCCATCCATCCATCATCCATCCATCCATCCATCCATCATCCATCCATCCATCCATCCATCCATCATCCATCCATCCATCCATCCATCCATCCATCATCCATCCATCCATCCATCATCCATCCATCCATCCATCCATCCATCCATCCATCATCCATCCATCCATCATCCATCCATCATCCATCCATCCATCTCTCATCCATCCATCATCCATCCATCATCCATCCATCATCCATCATCCATCCATCCATCCATCCATCCATCCATCCATCCATCCATCCATCATCCATCCATCCATCCTTCCATCCATCCATCCATCCCTCCATCCCTGTCTATCCATCCCTCCTCCATCCCTCCCTCCCTCCGGAGCTGCCCCCTGGCAGGGCTGGCAGCAGCCCCAGCCCATCGATCTGCCTGTTCCCCAGCAAAGCTGACTGCTACATCTGTTCTGTGAGAAAACATACATTCTGCCTCCAGTACAATCACTGTAATTAAAAATTAACATGCATTAATTGTTGGAGCTGATGTAAACAGCTGATGTTCCACTTAGCCCTGTCTTCTGTACATATCATTAGGCAAAGCCAAATATTGTTAAGTAAACAGGCAACACTTACAAGAAGAAATAGAAAGCTAATTCCAACTAAATAAATTGACAACACCGTGCAAGCCATATTAAAAGAGTTGGGATAATTATTAGGCTACCGGACGAACAGAGGGAAAATCATGGAAGACATATTTAATTGTTTGAATCTCATCTCACTAAATGTATTTAGGCACAGTGTGAAACACAATTTAACCGGAATGTGGAGGCAGCTTTTTCCCAGAAGCAGGCTGTGCAATATACTGGGGGAATAAAAATATAAGTTGGAGTTTGATGCGCAGGTAAAACAAAACACTTGTGAAATGCAGCAATTTCCACCAACTGCTTCAGGAGCCGCTGGTCTCCGGAGAAATTCAGGCTGGTTATGCAATGCAAAAGGTTTTTTCTTCCTCACACACATCTGCAAAATCCCCGGCAGTGCCGGTGGGAGCTGCATGCAGCCACCAGGAGAAGAACACGCTCCCGAGGAGTTCCTGCCTACTTTTCATCGCTGTTATTTAAATGTCAGAGCAGAGTCGTTTCTCCAATTTGTGCACAGAAAGCAGCAAACCAAGCCCCACAAGCGAGCTCGGTGCTGCACCCCCGAGCTGCTGGCTCAGATCTCGGCGCTGGAGTGGCATTGCCTGGGGGGTGTCAGCTGCTGGTACCCCCAGGCTGCTCCTGCACTGGGTGCCTGCGCTGCCAATCCCAGCCCTTGGCCCCAGACTGTGCCAAGCTGGAGTTTAAAGGGCACTCTCGGGGAAGGGAACTCTGCAAACACAGCAGCAGCATCCTCACTGTGCCTCCCTGCCACCCCAGGGCCGCCTGTGCCACCCCCAGGGCCGCCTGTGCCACCCCCAGGGCCGCCTGTGCCACCCCCAGGGCCACCCATGCCCCAGACAAGTCCCATTCCTGCTCTGTCCCCAGGAGCAGCCACAAAGCACACGGGAATTTGGGAATAGCGCACATCCTGCCAGTGCCACCCCAAACCCAGGGGCTCCAGGGCAGCTGCTCCCACCACCCAGCCGAGCCAGGGGCGAGGGAAACTCCAGCTTGGTCCTGAAAAATCAAAATTTGTTTGTTTACAGAACTCAGCTTTGAATGGAAATACCATAAAGGGTTTTTTCTTTCAAGAGACAAGACAAATAGCGTTCGATGATTCCGACTGAGGAGTCCTGCTAATCCACTCCAGCACCATTTCCACGTGTTCCTGTCACAGATTTTTCCCTGCCACATCCATGAATCCATCCCCAGCGATCCAACTTGTGCCTCATCCCCAACTGAAATATCCACGAGACCTGAGCTGTGTTGCTTTGGATAATTCCAAAGCCCACAGCCATCCCCAGTTTTGTTTGGGGTTTTTGGGCTGGATTTGTTGCCGGCAGTTGTGTAAAATGTAAAAGCCCAAGCACAGCTCGGTTTGAGGCGCAGCCCCTGAGCCTCTCCTTCAGCTGCCCAGCACCAACAAACCATCAAATCCCAGCATTTCCTCTCCCACCCTGGAATGGGAAAGGCAGGGGAAATAGGGAATGTCCTCAACTGGAAGGGACACACGAGGATCACTGACAAGAAGGGTGGAAAGCAGGCTCCTTACAGTGCCAGGAATGCTGGAACTGTGGGCTACAACCCACCCCCAGCAGCACAAGGCTCACAGCTGGCTGTTACCCACGGTTTTAGGAGCATTAAAGGAATAGCTGGAGGATTCCCTGAGAGTTTGGGAATTACCTACATGGAAAGCACACAGGGAGAACTCCTTAGGGGCAGTGTCTGTGCGGTTGGCTGGGATATTCCCAAAAGCCTTGAGGCCAAAGCAGGTGCTGCCTCTCCTGTAATCAATCCATCACCACAAGCAGCACCAATTCACGTTGGTGTGTGAGCACTTTGTGTGAGCAGCAGAGCTGAAACGCTGCAAACAGAGCCAGGAGAAGTTCCAGCACCATATCTCAGTTTTCTTGGTCAGTCCACACTTGACTTGATGCTGATGAAACCTTTCAGTGCCTGTTGCAGATAATCAGTTTTTTAACCAAACCCCCCTGGTTTCCCAGTTTTTCAGGCCCACTGCCCCTCACATCTGAAGTTCCCTGCCCTGAAAGCCCTGAAAGGTTCACAGCACTGCTCAGCTGTTTCATAACAATATCAGGCTCATGATGAACCAAATGAGTTCTGATTTGTGCTATTTAATGTCCTAATGGCTTGACTAGTTAGGTAGATAATTACACAGTATGATTTATCCAACCCATTTATAAATATTTATAATAATGGATAGATTAACCTTTGGGATTTCTATCCTGCAGTCCCTCGGTGAAGGGGATCTCTCCATGGCAGCGGCGATGCTGGAGCCTGGGAGAGAGCAGCGGGATGGGGCCGTGGATTCATGGGGACACGGGGATGGGGCCATGGGGACACAGAGATGGGGCCATGGGGACATAGGGACACAGGGACCGGGCCATGGATTCATGGGGACATGGGGATGGGGCCATGGGGACACAGGGACCGGGCCATGGATTCATGGGGACATGGGGATGGGGCCATGGGGACACAGGGACCGGGCCATGGATTCATGGGGACATTGGGATGAGGCCATGGATTCATAGGGACACAGGGATGAAGCCATGGACTCATGGGGACACGGGGATGAAGCCATGGGGACATAGGGACTAGGCCATGGATTCATAGGGCCACAGGGATGGAGCCATGGGGACACAGGGACTGGGCCATGGATTCATGGGGACACAGGGATGGGGCCATGGGGACATAGGGACACAGGGACCAGGCCATGGGGACACAGGGACCAGACCATGGATTCATGGGAACACTGGGATGGGGCCATGGGGACATAGGGACTGGGCCATGGATTCATGGGGACACTGGGATGAGGCCATGGGGACACAGGGATGGGTCCATGGGGCCAGTGGCCAACACCCCATGCCAAGGGTCCTCAGTGACACCACCGCACCTCCTGCTCCCCTCAGGAGCTCTGGGGGACACGGGAGGATCCCCAGTCCTATTTCCAGTCGTGTTTAACAGAAAGGAAGCACAGGGCTCTGGTGCCGGGCAGCGTGGGCGCGGCTGCCCCCACCACGGTGGCACCGGCACACGCCGGCGGGCAGCGCGGCCGGGCGGGTGACACTGAGTCACAGGGCCACCACCCCCGGCCGGGCACACAGGGACGCCTTGTGCCCGGCACAAAGGGACAGTGTCCGCTGCGCTCCCAAAGCAGGGCTGCCACCGCAGGGAGTCTGCTCGGGAGCAGAAAAATGTGCTAAAAACACACGCCAGACAAAGGAGGAGCCCCCTCCCACGGGAATGACCCGCCTGGACGTGAGCCAAGGCTGCGCCTATCGCAGCTCCTCAGGATCCCGAGAAAACCCTCGGAATTCCAGATCCTGCATCACAACAGCCTAAAATGACTCCACAGTCCATGGCCATCATTGGGGAAAGTCAAGAGAAGCGACACAAGTCTTGGCTTGCACAGGGGAAGATTCTTCCTGACATCATTGAAGTTTTTATACTCATTATTACTGTGCCCTAGGATTGGGAATAGCATCAGAGCACTGGAAATGGCCATTTCCAATACTCTGCACTGTCTCTTCACTCAGAAGGAGCTCCACTACGTTCAGATTATCAGGAGTCTGTTGATATAAAACTACTCAGGTTAAAAAAAGAAATAATTAAAAAAAAAGTAGCGATATGAAAATAATAAATAGCAGGAATACTCAGGGTTTTTATTTCTGAAATTTCCCTAAAAGGCAAAAATCACTTTCATTCTCTGAGATTGAGCTCTGGCACTTATCTTTTCTATTGACTGCTTAAACAGAAATCATTGTGTAAGCCCTTAAATAAATTTTTAAAAAGTACAGGACTCAAAGCAAAACCTTTTAAGATTTTTTTTTCCCTTTGTCAGAAAAATTGGACAGAATACATGTGGGGCTTAAGAGCTCATATTTTCACATGCAAGTCACCACACCTATTTAAAAAAACCCCAACAGTTATTTGCAGAATGCATCTGTATCCCCGAGCAGCAGTGAAAGGTGAAATAGGGAACCCCCCAGTCCCCCCGGAGGGAAATCCCAATTTCATGTGGATAATTTCTCTGTTTGAAATCAGGACTGGGCCCCTGCAAGGACCACAGCCGCCCACCTCCATCGCTGGCATTTGTGTGGAGCCTGAGCTGGGAAGGGAGGGGAGGAGGAAAGCCAGAAATGTGGATGGGGAGGACAGATTGCTTAGGAATTGTCAGGGGTTAAATTCCGAAGCTTTGGGGTCTCTTGCAAGGGTCAGAAGAGAGGGATTTATGGAAGCTGAGAGCAGCCCCATCACTGTGGGAAGAGGGGAACACTGAGTGAGCAGCTCCCGAGAGTTTCCCCCTTGCCAGGGTGGGCTCCAGCAGCCCCTCCACAGCGGGACCCTGGGCTGCAGCGAGCCAGCCGCACACTGCACGCCTCTGTGGCTATGGAAAACCCCCAGCTATGCTGCCAGTGCTCTCTCCTGGGCTTCTCCAAGGCCCTGCTGGACGGGGGAGCTCAGAGCAGGGAAATCCGAGCGCAGGTGAGGCAGCACCTGCTCCTGGCAGGGGCTCCCGAGGGAAGGCCCAGGCTGGAAATCAGCACCCACACAGTTCATTCCAGCCTCGGCCAAACACACAAAACTCACAAACACTGCAGTTAATTACCCCTAGCCTTGCTCTAGAACCCACCCCGCTCCAGGCACAAGCAGAAATGATTTCCTGAAGGATCACAGAACACCCCAAGCGGGACAGGACCTGCAGGATCATTGATCCAACCCCACCAACATCCCAAATCCCCACCCTGAGCACCCCTGGCAGTGCTGTCCATGTGCTCCTGGAGCTCTGGCAGCCCTGGGAATGTGCCCATTCCCTGGGGAGCCTGGGCAGTGCCCAGCCACCTTCAACTCCAGACCCTCAAGAGTTCATAAGAAATGAAAACTCCCCTGGAATTAATTTGCCTGCCTATTGACAGAGTTAAAGAATTAATAGCAACCCCAACCACGGCAAAACCCTGAGAAACGGAGAAACGGAAATCTCAGCAGAGCGGGTCCAGAGCCGTGCTGAGGAGGAGCAGCAGCCAAAACCTTCCTCATCAAATCACCCCCTTCCTTCCCAGCAGCCAAAACCTTCCTCATCAAATGACCCCTGCCTTCCCAGCAGCCAAAACCTTCCTCATCAAATGACCCCTGCCTGCCCAGCAGCCAAAACCTTCCTCATCAAACGACCCGTGCCTCACCAGCAGCCAAAACCTTCCCCAGCCAATCACCCCCAGCAGCCAAAACCTTCCTCATCAAATCACCCCGTACCTTCCCAGCTCCAGGGGAGCTCCAGCCGGGCCGGACGGAGCAGCTGCCCCGGATGGACCTGCCCGGGATGCTCGGAGCTGCCCGGGATGCCCGGGGTGCCGGGACCTGCCCAGGAGCGCTCGGGGCGCTGGATCCCGGGGCTCGGGCAGCTCGGGCTGGGCAGAGCGGGGCAGGAGCCCCCAGGAGCCCCAAGCCAAGCCCAAAGGGACACGGCAGCAGCAGCTACTGTTCCCAGACACGCTGCTCCTGCAGCCAGCTCACCGGGATAGACCCCGCGGGGAAAGGCAAAAACTGGCAGGGAAGGAATTCACATCCCCGCAACGTCACAGAATCCTGGAATGGTTTGGGTGGGAAAGGACAATAAATCCATCCAGTGCCACCCTGCCATGGCAGGGACACCTCCCACTGTCCCAGGTGGATCCAAGCCCCAGTGTCCAACCTGGCCTTGGGCACTGCCAGGGATCCAGGGGCAGCCCCAGCTGCTCTGGGAATTCCATTCCGCCCCTGCCCACCCTCCCAGCCAGGAATTCCCAATTCCCAACATCCCACCCATCCCTGCCCTCTGGCACTGGGAGCCATTCCCTGGGTCCTGTCCCTCCATCCCTTGTCCCCAGTCCCTCTGCCTCTGCCAGGGTGTCCCTGGAGAGCCCGGACACCCCTCTCTGCTGTCCCCATGGGGACACCCCTCCCTGCCAATGCCTCAGGAGATGTTGGCCACGGTGCAGCCCAAGGGGAGAGGATGTGGCACTGCCCAGCCTCTGCCTCTTCCCACGAGGACACCCCAAAGTCCCTGTGGTTGTCACCGTGCCAGGGAGCGGTGGACACACCCCGGTATTAACAATATCCCACCAGGAGCTCCCACTCAGCCTCCTGGGACAGAGAGGCCCAAGGGCTCAGGGGCACCTCTGGCCTTTCAAAGTAAATAAATCCTGGGCACTGTAATACCCTCAATGTGACCAAATTCTCCACTAAAGCTGCAAATGAAACTCACCATTCCCAGGACAAATAATTGCCTTTGTTTTCATCATTTTGTCTGTGCATCGCAGGAGGCTGGAGAACAGTGTGAGTTTTTCTGATCTATAATCAGACAGTTCATAAAAATCCTAATGGAAATGAAGATTTTGCTATTTGGAGTGGTCAAATTTCCATTTTCAAACACATCACATTTTAAAACCCAGGTTGGCATTTTGGTTTGCTGAGAGTTTTAGGATAATAGCAAATTACACAGAAAATCTACCAATTCTTTGTCAAGTGAACTATGCAAAAAGGAACCATTAGTTCATAGTTCACCTGTGAGATGGGAAGACATCCTGAATAATAATTTTTCCAGACTACGAAGGGCATTTATTCGCAAATAACGCTCCCATCTACAGAATTCAGACTGCCCTGCTGTCTGTAAAACCTCTGTGCTCAGGGTCCACAACAGGCAGGTTTAAATAGATTTATTTTCCTCACTGGAAGGAAATCCAACCATCCTGCATGAGGTTGGCTTAGACCAAACAACATCCAGGGTTGGCTCAGGCTGTCAGGGCTGGAGAATGGGATGAGCACCAGGAGACCCCTCAGGCCAGCAGAGCTCGTCCTGCCCAGGGAATGGGAGCTTCTCCCATCCTCTCATCCTGCTAATCCAGTGACAGGGCCTGGGGAGGGGCTGTGGGACAGATCCCTTGTCCCCTCCTGCTCTGGGTGTTCCATGATCCCACATCAGGCTGATCCCAGCTGTTGGAATGCAGTTTGCACTCTGATTCCCTCCCGTACCCACCTCTGAGCTCTGCCAGGGCTCTGCTTTTCCTCCTGCTGACTCTAAAAACACCCAAGCAACAGAAACATGGCGAGCCAACGGAGAGGGCTTTTATTCTGTGCAAAAGTTAAACTCTGCAGCATTGAGGAGACTCCCAAGCCAGAGCTCCGGGTCCTGTTATTTAGGAAATGCAAACTCTACCTAAGCAGGCTCAGAAGGAAAGCTCTGGAAGCCTGGTGAAGTGAATTAATCTGCTTTTCCTCTTCCCCAACAACAGTGCCCGAGGCACAGCCCAAGCACAGCACTGTCTGTGCCTCAGCTTTGAAGGCAGCACGGAAAGGGGGTCCCAGGGGGATCTGCTGCATTTGTTACAGCCCTGGGACAGGCTCGGCTGTAAACACATTTACCGTGGCTTTTGGGAGCCCCAGCCACCTGAAACAGAACTCTGGTTTGTTACAGAACTCTGCATTCCTGTAGGGCACAGGCTGGCGGTGAGCTCTGACTCACTTTCCCAGCGGTTTGGTGTAAAACAGGAGAGCCCTGTCGTTATCTGCAGTTTGTGGCCCTGGACTGCACCAGGAACCTGCACACTTTTCCATTTGTTTGTCTCTAACTGTGAGGAAAACACAGAATTCCCAGAGATAATTCCCCTGTGGGTCTCCTCAAGCACCCAGAGGTTGCCAGCCCTGCCTGGGTGTCCTTGGACCACGGGGATGCTGCAAGGGAACTGCACAGGACAGGCTCCCTTGGAAAATTCCTCCAAGACCACGGAGTCCAAGCACCCCCAGCAGTGCCCAGGCCAGCACTGTCCCTGTCCCCAGTGCCACATCCACAGGGCTTTAGTTCCCTCCAGGCGTGGGGACTCCACCCCTACCTGGGCAGCCCCTTCAGGGGAGGGAAATCCATCATTTTCCCTGAGGTCCAACCTGAACCTCCCCTGGCACAACTGGAGGCCCTTTCCTCTTGTCCTGTCCCTTGTTCCTGGGGAGAAGGGAACGAGAGGCTCACCCACAGAGGCTGGAGAGCTCCACTCACTGCACTGCAGCTCTCAGAAACCCAAGGCACAGAAGTGTAAAACAGTGCATGACTGCACAAACCAAAGAGAAATCAGCTCTTTATTGCTGCCCCCCTCCCCTTGGACTGAGCTGCTCAAAATACTCTTGAGCAGTAAAACCAGCCACCAAGGCTCCCAGTTCTCAGGCTCCAAACACCAATTCTGACCAGCAAACCTGTGTAGATGTATTCCCAAAGGCACAGATTAATTACAGATTAATTAGTTAGCCTTCCCCCTGCAGTCCAAATCCTCCTGGAAGAGGCCAATCCAGAGCAGGCCAGCAGTTTGATATCTCACTGCACCCTGATAAACCTGCCCAGCTTTTACAGCCACATCCCAGGGCACAAAAAGCAATGGAGAGTCTGAGCTTCTCCTTAACTTCACAGCATCCAAGACTCCGAGATTCCCAGTCCCCACCAGTCTCAGGGGCTTCCCCCTGAACCTTGGATCCCCAGAGGGGCAGCCAATAACCCAGCCACGGAAAGCACCCAGGACTGGCACACCAAAACATTCCAAAAGCACCAGTTTAGCTTGGAACGTGCCCAGAGTGTGGAGAACAGAACGTGTGAAGTTCTATAAATCTCATTTTGCCACTCCAACAGCTTCAAACGCTGTCAGGCTGCAGCTGAGCAGAGCCAGAGCCCCCAGCCCTGTCCCTGGTGTGATGCTTTGGAAGGCAGCAGTAACAATTGCTGCAAGGTGAGGACTGAGCCACGTCCCAGGGTGTCCCCAGGACAGCACAGCCCTAACCCAGCTCATCCCCCACATCCCAGGGTGTCCCCAGGACAGCTCAGCCCTAACCCAGCACAGCCCTAACCCAGCTCAACCCTAACCCAGCTCAGGGTGTCCCCAGGACATCACAGCCCTAACCCAGCTCAGCCCTGACCCAGCTCAGCCCTAACCCAGCTCAGCCCTGACCCAGCTCAGCCCTAACCCAGCTCAGCCCTGACCCAGCTCAGCCCTAACCCAGCTCAGCCCTGACCCAGCTCAGCCCTAACCCAGCTCAGCCCTGACCCAGCTCAGCCCTGACCCAGCTCAGCCCTAACCCAGCTCAGCCCTGACCCAGCTCAGCCCTAACCCAGCTCAGCCCTGACCCAGCTCAGCCCTAACCCAGCTCAGCCCTGACCCAGCTCAGCCCTGACCCAGCTCAGCCCTGACCCAGCTCAGCCCTGACCCAGCTCAGCCCTGACCCAGCTCAGCCCTGGCCCAGCTCAGCCCTAACCCAGCTCAGCCCTAACCCAGCTCAGCCCTGACCCAGCTCAGCCCTAACCCAGCTCAGCCCTGACCCAGCTCAGCCCTGACCCAGCTCAGCCCTGACCCAGCTCAGCCTCCCCAGCTCCCTCGGGCGTCTCTGGCTGCTGCAAGGAAAGTGGAACCAAGCAAAAAGTGACTCTGGTTCCCCTTCCACCAGAGCCAAGCAGAACATGAGCTCTCAGCAGCCTCAGTGGCTCTCAAAATCATATCTTAGCACAAAAAACGGCTTTCAAGCAAAAACCAGCTCACAGATAATTACAAACGTTCCACGGCAAAATAAGGAGCTGACACCTGAACCCTCCTGTCCCCAGGGCTTCCCCTAAAACACCCAGTTTTGCCCTCCTGAGGGCTGCTTTGCTCCTGATAAAGGGAATTGTGGCTCTCTCCTCCCCACAGGTGCTGCTGTCCCTGCCGGGTGTCCCACTCGGCCGGAGTTGGGGGTGGCACTGTCACACCTGTGGGGAGCCCTGGCTGGGGCTGGGCTCAGCTGGAGCACCAGCAGCTGCCTCCCGAAGGAGCCTGGTGGGGCTGCCACAAACAAACACGGCTGGGAAAAAACCACGAGCATGTAAAAGCCCTTAAAAGCCTCCCAAACTGTGACCCACTTCAGGAACCCCAGAGAAATCAATGCAGCTTAATGCTTCATTGCTGATCATTGGATTTCACCAAAAATAAATCCAATTTTGCACCTCCTGAAGTTCCTGAACAAACATGATTTTGTACCATTTAAATAAATGTTTGGAATCCTGATCTTTGGTTCTGGTTTTTTAGTGTTTGTTTTTTTTCCACAATGGCCAATCCCTGGCAAGTGCAGGGTTTGGGATAGTGGTGTTATTTCCACCCCTAAAAAGGGATGGTGTTCTTTAAACAGTCCTCACACTCCCTCTGAAATGGGAATTTTGGTTGTTACCTTACCCAGGTCAGCCCTTCATGGAAATCCAGGAGTCTGAGAGGGGACATGGCACCCACTCCATGGAATCCCAGATTCCCATCCCATCCCACCCTGCCATGGCAGGGACACCTCCCACTGTCCCAGGCTGCCCCAGTGTCCAACCTGGCCTGGGACACTCCAGGGATCCAGAGACAGCCACAGCTGCTCAGGGAATTCCATCCCAGCCCTCCCCACCCTGCCAGCCAGGAATTCCCAATTCCCAATATCCCATCTAACCCCTCCTGTCTGTGAATTTTCCCTGGGAACCAGAGCCTGGATTTCCCTTCCCAGACAGTTGTTTGATATTCACTGCCCCACTGCAGACCCCAAGTGTCTCCCTGGGCTTTCCCAGCAGAGCCCTCCCCTCTCCCTGTGCCCCAGGTCCTGGGCATTGACAAACCCTGGCAGGTCCTGGCAGGTCCTGGCTGGGTTTGGGGTTCCACTGGTGCCATTCCCATGAGCAGGCTGGGTTTGGGGTTTAACTGGTGCCATTCCCAAGAGCAGGACAGGTTTGGGGTTTCACTGGTGCCATTCCCATGAGCAGGCTGGGTTTGGGGTTTAACTGGTGCCATTCCCAAGAGCAGGACAGGTTTGGGGTTTCACTGGGGCCATTCCCATGAGCAGGACAGGTTTGGGGTTTAACTGGTGCCATTCCCAAGAGCAGGACAGGTTTGGGTTTTCACTGGTGCCATTCCCATGAGCAGGCTGGGTTTGGGGTTTAACTGGGGCCATTCCCAAGAGCAGGCTGGGTTTGGGGTTTCACTGGGGCCATTCCCAAGAGCAGGACAGGTTTGGGGTTTAACTGGTGCCATTCCCAAGAGCAGGACAGGTTTGGGGTTTCACTGGTGCCATTCCCAAGAGCAGGACAGGTTTGGGGTTTAACTGGGGCCATTCCCATGAGCAGGACAGGTTTGGGGTTTCACTGGTGCCATTCCCAAGAGCAGGACAGGTTTGGGGTTTCACTTTTGCTGTTCCCACCCTTTAGAGGGATCACATGCCGGTGAGGACCGTGAATCCCTCAGCACCCAGCAGCAGTGTTTGGGTTTCCCCCTCTCCCCTCTGAAGAGGATTCAGAACTCGGTTTTTATTTCAGTGCAGAGCCCTGGTTTGGCTCGGGAGAGGGATGAGGAGTCGCTAATTTCAGGCTTTAGTTCAAACCCTTTAATCTCCCGAATCAGCGCCGCAGCGAGCGCCTCGTTATCTCCTAAAGCCTGCACAGGGCTGTGCAGCCTTTGTCTCATTCCCACATCCCCACCTGCTCCCAGGTGAGCCCCGGGAGACAAAGGGGATGCTCCCGAGGAACCTGTGACTTAGAGGGGCTTTTCTTCCTAAATCCCGACTCGTGCTCTCGGCAAACACCGCGCAACGCGCTCGTTTGGTCGCAATAAATAATGGGATATAATTAAAATTCCATCCCGGCGTTGGGAACAGTGTGATAAACTGTTTGTGAATCGGTAATTCTATTTATTAAAAACAGGGGCATTAATTCTGACACGTTGAATTATAACGCAGACAAACAGATCTTGTGTTTTAATTAAATGCTTCTGTTTGATGAGGTGGTTTTATATTAAGATTTAATACCAGATTCTGCTATTCCCGCCTTAGGTGGTGGCGTAGGATTCCCACAGGGTGCACAGGGAGTGGGGGCCTTCCCATCCCTGGAATTTTGGGAGCTCTGAGCAGAGCCCTCAATTCCTGCTTTAGGTGCTGGTGCAGGATTCCCACAGAGAGCGGGAGCTTTCCCATCCTTGGGAATCTGGGAGCTCTGACAGAGCCCCCCTGGACAGGCACCCCCTCCAGGGCACACAGGGAGGGTCTGGCCTCCCTTTCCAGTGCCTTTCCCTGCTTTTCTCCTTTTCCCAGGCTTTCAAGATGTTTCCAGCCTCCTACCACATTTTTTATTCCCTGCTGCCAAAGCAGAGCTGAATAATTTTTAAAAAAAGCAAAAAAAAACCCACAAAAAAAAAAAAACCCAAGAAAACCAACACAAAACAACCATACTGCTTTGAGGTTTCTTTCACATTAAGCTACATTTAATATTCATTTCACTTTTTTTTTCTATTAATTAAAAGTAAACCGTGTATTGTATGGTACATTATCCCTCTAACAGCCCCATGTGGAGATCATGAAGTGGAAGACTAATGGTGTAGACTTTAGCATTTAGTTTTAACCAGGATAATTTACATATCTGTGAGAAGAGTCCGAGGCATGTGTAAATAAGCAGAACTCGGAGATATCAGCCCCTTGCTCGGTTTGCTCTGGACTGGAGAGCCACGGGCTGTGCATTTATTCCATCACTCAGCTAATTTAATGAGACTTTATCCAGCATCCATTTCTGCAGAAGACACAAAACTTATTATTAAGGAGAGGCATGTGGCAGTAAGAAAAATGTGTTTGTTTGCTTTTTTATTCTATTACCCCCAAGTAGCAAAGGTGATCCCATTCACTGTTCATTAAAGTTTACCTTTATAATTTATCAAAGGAGCCCGATATCAAGAGCTTTATGCTGAGATTTCAAAATTCAAGACTGATTAAAATTTAATGGAAAAGGCCAACGTTTTGGGGTGGGTTGGCAAGAAAAATTGCTTCCCAACCTGCGAGGAGAGATTTCATTAATGTGCACCTCTATTAGAAGGCACCATAAAAGACATTAGAGGCATGAAAATGGCATTTTCACTTCAAAAATCTCTCTGGCTTTTTAGCATAAGTTTCAGGGGAAAGAAAGTTGTGTTGGAATTCCAGGAGAGCAGCACTGGCTGGGCTGGGCCTTTTGCAGTGGGAGGTTGCACTCCCTGGTCCTGGGGGTCTTTTCCAACCTTGAGGATTTTAGGATTTTGGCGTCCCAGCCATCCCACAGTGTGCCCTGGCACACAGGGACACAGTCAGTTCCTCTGAAGTTCACATCAAGAAAAGCAGGAATTACCAAGAATAGATGTTAAACATCTGTGTGTGATGGTTGGTCTGATCATGTTATGGGGAAAAACAAAATAACAGCCAAATTCACAGTTTGAATTTGAAGAACGATGTCTAATGTGTGAAAGAAAATCAAACAGGAAATCTGGGTATGTCAAAGCCACACAAAGCAGGATTCTCACCATGAAATGATGTTTTCCTTCCCATTTTACCTATTGGTGCAGTCTCAAAAATCTTACAAACAGGGAAGAAGAAGAATTTCCACTAAACTGATACAATTGAAGTTGTTTCTCTTTTTGAGTGTGCTCAGTGGATTGAGAAATCCAGCACAGACATCACTCCCTGACCTTCCAGCAGCTGGACCCAGCCCAGAATTCCAGCACATTTGTGGTGCAAACGCTCCTCAGCTTTCAGGTGGCAGAACCACAACAAATCCTGCTCCAGCTTTTGTGGAGAAGGGTTTGGGGCTTTCCTTCCCTCCAGCCTGAGGAACATTCCCAGTGCTGGCCGAGGGCTGGAACAACACAAATCCATTTTCCACGTGGGTTTGCTTTCATTTTATCCTCTCACTGGTATTTTTGGGGAATGAATAAAATATCAGTGTAAAAGAGGGGAAATGGAGAGGAAGAGGAGCTGCCTTTGAACAGCTGAGGCTGGGCAGAGACGAAGCTCCCGTCCCTGGGGGGATTTCAAGCCCCAGATGTGGCACTGGGGATGTGGGGCAGTGCTGGGAATGCTTGGGCTCGATGTTTTCCAGGGCCTTTCCCAGCCCAGGTGAATCTGGGATTTGCCAAAAGCGCTTTTTTTAAAGCTCTGAGCACATTTCTGAGTCTCGCTGTCCTCACGTTGTTCCTGTGCAAGAGGAGAGGGAGCAGAGGTTCCAAGGCTGTCTCTGGGATGTGATTAGTCCCAGGAATATCATTAGAATAACAAAAATATGGTCTAGTTATGGCTTCAATTAAAGGTTTCCTAAGTGAGAAATAATTAAGGATTGCAGAATCTGGTCTGTGCCTAAACTAAAGCAGCAAATCCTGGGCTCTCTGTTGTGAGGTGAGCAGGGTCCAGCCTGGAGAGCCAGGATACTCCAGGCTCCCAAATTCCTAAAATTACCCTCAGATATCATTTTCCATAGGTAATATAAAAGCAGGGTTTCAAACTGCTAAAGTAAATTCTAAAAAACCGTGTGTCTCGTTTACTGCAGGGACCCTTGGCCGATCTGCAGCGTTGTGCAGCAAATCCCTTGCAAGCTGAGAGCTGCTGATCCCAGAAAGAGGAACAAATTAAAAATAGAAAACAATTAGACCAATGAGTTAATTTTGTTGGGGGGGGAAAAAAAGGGTATTTAGATGGAAAGGAAAAAAAAAAAGTAGCTAAAAATATAATGAGTAGTTTTGACTAGCAGTGGCTGGAATCAGAAGAGAGCCAGTCTCTCTCTGGGTGAGGACTGGGGCTGGTTTCTGGTCGTTTTTCCCGGGATTTTGGCAGGATGCAGGAGCTGTTTCTCCGTGCTCTCTTTGGGAAGATGCTGTTGTCACTGCAGGTTTTTGGGCTGCTCCTTTGCAGATGTGCCCAGGTGAGCGGCGCTGCCCCGGGCCAGCCCCTGGTGGCTCCCCAGGGCCACATCTGGGGCTCCCAGCGTGGGCAGAGCCGGATTACAGAGCGTGACCGGCCAGCCCTCGCATGACAAAGCCTTTGTGTAATTAATATGCAGGGAAAAATGCTCCCTGGACGGCTGCTAAAGCGATTTAAATCATGCACATAAAAAATGTAATCACAAATTTAGCATGGTGGACATTGTAGTCACACTGTGCTTGATTGCATAGAAGGTTCCAAGTGTGTTTTAAATGTCCTTTAAGATTGAGATTAGGACTTGTACTTACAAGATGCATATTAATCTAAAACTCAACATTTTTCAGTGTGGGATCACAGTAGGAGAACATTATGGGCAATAGAGGTTCATTCTAATCCCAGTAGGTAATTACACTTTGAAATAATATTCTTTAATTAAATCTTGTTTGCAGTTGATTGATTTAAACACTAAATCTAAAAACCTAAATTTGAGTTTTTTATCAATTTTTGATGCTTATTGCACAGAACTTGGGCTTTAATTGATGTTTCTGAAGTTTTTAAAGCTCTTGTCCACCGTATCCTGGATGAATTTATTGTAATTACCAGCATCATTCTTCGGCAGTGCAGACGGCTCTCCCTGGAACCTCGATAATTTTAAGTCCTTTAAAGCGTAAAGCGCGTGTGCGGTGTCAGAGCCGCGTTTCGGAGCTGCTCCCTCACAAAGGCCCCGTTCCCACCACACCAGGTGTTTCCCAACCTCTGCAGAGGGGACTCTGCTGTCCCAACATCCATCCTCGCCTGTGCCGGAGCGCGGCACCGACAGACCGGGGCACCACGGGGACAGGGGTGACGTTTTAGGGACAATATCCCAGAATTAGGGACTGGAGAGGACATTAAAGATTGTCCCAGCCCCTGTCATGGGCAGTGACACCTTCCACTGTCCCAGGGTGCTCCAAGCCCCTCCCAGGCTGGGGACAAGCTGGGGCAGTGGGAGGTGTCCCCTTTATGGCAGGAGAGCAGCTTTAAGGTCCTTTCCACCCCAAAGCCTCCCGAGGTTCTGTAAATCTGTAATTCTTTAATTCTGTAATTAACTGTAATTCTGTAACTCTGTAATTGTGCTGTTACAAGCCCTGGTCATCCCTGACCTCGCCCTGCCCAGGACAGAGCACAGCAGCTCAAGCCTTTGGCCACTCAGCTCCAGTTTGGGGCGTCTCTGCAAGCCCCGTGCAGAAGGGCAGCCCCAGGAGCAGCTCGTCCAAGATCTGGCCATGAAGGCTTCGATAGCAATTAAAAAGTGATCTGATTAAATGATTAACTGATCACACACCAGGGGACATGCTTGGACCCATGACAGGGATCCTCCAGTCTGATGGGAAGAGCACCCCCTTGGCCACCTCCCGGCCCGTGCCAAGGTCCAGATTCCATTTGGGAACATTTCAGCCTCCAAAGCCTCCCCAGGGAGCGGGGGCTGGTCCCAGGCAGGGCTGGGACAGGGGCAGGAGAGCAGAGCACGGAGGGGAGGCTCAGGAAACATCACCCTCCCAGCGAGGCTCTCACAGGATCATCTGGGCTCTGGCAGAGGGGGGACGGGTCCCCAGCATGGAATGACCCCGGCACAGGGGACACCGGCTCAGGGGACAAAGGCACAGGGGACACCAGCACAGGGGACACTGTCACAGGGGACACTGGCTCAGGGGACACTGGCTCAGGGGACAGGGGCACAGGGAACACTGGCTCAGGGGACACTGGTTCAGGGGACAAAGGCACAGGGGACACTGGCTCAGGGGACACTGTCTCAGGGGACAAAGGCACAGGGGACACTGGCTCAGGGGACACTGTCTCAGGGGACAAAGGCACAGGGGACACTGGCTCAGGGGACACTGGCTCAGGGGACACTGTCACAGGGAACACTGGCCCAGGGGACCCCGGCTCAGGGGACCCCAGCCCCAGGGACCCCACGGGAAGCAGCTGCAGGACTGGTTCCAGCAGGGTGCCGAGCTCTGCGCTCCCGCACATCCCTGGCAAATTACACCCATGAAACTTTAACTACTCCTCCACAGGCCTGACCTTTTCCAGAGTGTGAAATTCCGCATCCAGAACTTTGGGAATGAGTCAGTTGTGCCGAGGAATGAACTTTGAAAACACCCCCGTGTCACCGTGGTCCTCCGCGCTGTCCCGCCAGGGCTGGGAGAAACGGGCTGGGATTGGGGCTGCCCTGCTCCGGGAGGACATCGTGGATGTGTCGGACAGGGAATTAAATTCACGACACTCTGCATTTAATAACAGAAAATTCACATCCTGCCGCAGCCGCATTTGTCACATCCGAGGCAAAAACAAACTACTGGGTGGAATGTTTTATTAAGATGACTTCGCCGTGGTGAGAAATGATTAAGTCACTCTAAGAGCAAAGTAAGAGCACGGGACCTCATTCATTGTAACACTAATATTAATCACACAAATAATATAAGTGTCTCACAGTAATCCACATTCCCTTAAAATATACATTATATATCCTGGGGGCAAACAGCAGCACGAGGAATTCGGAATAAATCCCTCAAGCCATAGTGGTCAGCAGAAAGCCATTTATATTCTGACAGATTAATGTATATTTTGTTATGCGTAACAAATGAAAATATTTACAGCGCTATCAGAGAGAGCTCAAGAAAAATTAAGTCGCACTAATCAATACATTTCAAGCATTAATTCAAATTCTTTCCAAATCCTACAATGTCTTCCAAAAATTAGCACCAATTAAGCAGGGGTGTTTCTATCAGTTCAGCTGTGGGTGCTCATTATTGTTGTGTTTAATCCTAAAATTTTTACCTAAATTAAGTACTCTGACCATGGGCAAGCACTGACCAAAGGCCAAAAAACGGGGAAATCAGCTGAGGTTTGGAACTGAAGAGTTTGGAACTGACCCACCTGGAGGTCAGCAGGCAATTAATCAACAAACAGTCAGCACAATCACGATTTTTTTTTAAAAAAAGTGGAATTAGAGTTTAAAAAGTGGAGAAAAGGAGGCTCAGGGGGGACACAGCCCCTGACAGGAGGGGACAAGGAGGGGGTCGGGCTCTGGGAGCAGGGACAGGGACAGGGAGACAGATGGGGATGGGGACAGGGATGAGGACAGGGACAGGGACAGGGACAGGGACAGGGACAGGGACAGGAGGAGAGGACACGGCCCCAGTCAGGGCAGTCAGGGGCAGCAGCAGAGGAGGTGCAGCCCCATCCCTGGAGCTCTCTGGCCCCTGTGGGGCAGCCCCAGCCCCAGCCCCAGCCCCAGCCCCAGCTCCAGCCCCTGCTCAGGGATTCTGGCAGAGCTGGCAGTGTCTGGGCTGCGGCCCCAGCGCTCCCACGGAGCCGTGCCCCACTCCCCTCTTGTATCTACGGGAGGAGAGAACATTATCACTTCCAACACCACTAAAAATTGACTTTCCTTCTCCTTAACCTATTCATCCCCATCTCCTCCTCCCATTATTCCCAGGCAATTTTGTAAGATGACTATTATGCAAATGCTACAATAAAAATCTTATTTTCTGCTCCCTTTTCAGAGCCCTGCTCTGTTTACCTCCATTCTCTCTCTCTGATGGAGTTCTCCGACAAAAAGGAGAGAATAAATGTGTCCATTATTGACCCAAGTCTGAGGAAACTCAGCGGGAGGTCAACAACTGCAAAACAATTTACAAATCCCTTCCCACCCGGCCTCCCGGTGCAGGGCCCGTAGGACTCCCCGAGCTCCAGAATTCCGGGCTCGCCTTTCTTCCTGAGCAAGTTCTGCCATTCCCATCAGGACTGGGCTTTCCTCGCCATCCTCTGCCACCTGGGCTCTCCCAAATCACCCAAATTAAAGCTGTGCCAAGCCCTTTTTGTCCTTCTGGGCTGCCCAGAGCAGCTCCCCGGCTGAGGAGTGCTGGCCCCACCTCTACAAGGCAGCAGAAATCAGTTTTTATCCTGGTTTTGAGAGTCTTTCCATTGATCTCTGATCTGCAGCTGTCCCCAGGAGCGGCTGCTGTTCCACAGTGCCTTCACACGGTGCTGTGCCGTGGAAAAGGCAGGAATATCCCAGGAACAGCCGCATTCCCAGCGAGTTCTACCTGTACTCCAGCCAAATGATAATTACCGCTAATTACTATAGCTTAGGATGCATTAATTAATGTAAATGAATGCATTAGCTGGTTTTAAACTGCACTTTGTTTAAACTTATACCCAGCCTAAGGAATGTTTTAGTGAGCCGATCATTCTGAGGTGACAGCAGGGCCTCGGGCCTGGCTGCGGTGCAGGTGGAGCAGGCCCAGAGCCTCTCCCCGCACACAAAGGGACTCGTTTTGTTTTCCCTGCTGCTCCTCTCCCCTGCCCTGGCTTTTCCTCACCATCACACCCAGCACAGCGCTGGGAGGGAGCCCTGGAAGGAGCTCTGCCCAAAACCAGCCCGGGCAGCAGCGAGTTGGAGTCTGGAATACAGAGTGTGTGCCCTTGTTTCTGATGCTTAGTTGTAGGATCTAGAAAAACACTGAATTTCATATAATGTGAAATTCATGAGCATGTTTTCATGGTGATACATGAAAACAAATGTTGAAGTTAGATAGAAAAAGCTAAAAGTGTAAGTGTGTAGATTAGAAAGTTTTTTAAATCACTGGGTGAAAAAGTT
Organism: Cyanistes caeruleus; assembly: GCF_971803275.1. NCBI lineage: Eukaryota > Metazoa > Chordata > Aves > Passeriformes > Paridae > Cyanistes > Cyanistes caeruleus. The sequence continues at coordinate 40,584,311 of NC_141707.1, forward strand.
AGTTTAGAGAACAGGAGACATGATGGAGGATTTAAGGTGTTGTCTTTTGTCCTTCTTCTTTATTCTTCATGTTCTTCTCCTAGAGGTTTTTGGGTAATAGTAAGTGATTGGGTAGAAAATGCCCACATTTATTTTCATGTATCACCATGAAAACATGCTCATGAATTTCATATTATATGAAATTCAGTGTTTTTCTAGCTCCTATAACTAAGTATCAGAAACAAGGGCACACACTCTGTATTCCAGACTCCAACACAGCGAGTCAGGAGAATTGGTGTGAGAACAGATCCGTGAGCAGGACACAAACCAAGGGCCAGCGGCAGGAGGGGGACAGAGGCTGGAGAGAGATCTCTGCCCTACAGACACGACATGAGCACGTTCCCTTAGCTAGAGGAGTTTTACACTGCCCAAACCCACAGCTCTCTGCCCCAGCGAGGCCAAACACAGCAGCAGAGTCCAGCCTGGGCAGGGCTGTTGGGAACAGGCAGGGGATCCCGAATTTCCACCGTCCCCAAGAGGTGACCCCACTCAAGCTGGAGTTCTGCTCACTTCGTATCCCCAGGGGGAGGAAATCCCAAACCCAACAGCCCCAGCAGCACCAGGTCTGCTCAAAGCTTGGACTCGGTGACCCTGGAAGTCCTTTCCTCCTGAATGACTCCGAAATTCTGCTCCATGGAGATCCCAAGGCAAACAGTCGGTGACAGCAGCTTCACCGTCACTCCCTTCTCCTCAGCAAGGCTCGGGAATTCCCATTCCCTAAAGTCTGGGATTTCTTCAGGGTTTGGTTGCTGTTTTTTGGGGTTTTTTTTTTGTTTATTTGGTTTTGGTTTTGTGCATTTTTTTGGGGTTTTTTTTGGGGGGGAGGGATTGTGTTTTTTGTTGTTGCTGCTGTTTTGGTTTTTAAATATTTTTTACTATTTTTGTTTGCAGCCCAGAGCTGCTGGCTGCCATGAAAAGAATGGAATGCTGAACTTGCCCTGCCTCCTTTCCAGGCACAGCTCTCCATCTCCCCTGGTGTCTCCCCCAGGGATGAGGGACAGGGCAGGCAGGGCTGGGATGGCGATTCCTGGAGCTGCTCCAGGGACACCGAGCCGCATCCTCCCCATCCCCGGCGCTCCAGGAGCAGCCCATTATTCAGCTATTAATCACCCCTCGCAATTAATTGTTCTGAAATGACCCGGGCTCTAGCAGCCGCGCTGCAATTGAAGAGCTCGCTTGTTTTTGGAAAGGTAAAGTTACAGGCAGTGGTAATTTGAGGGCGCCGAGCCATTAAGCCACTGTTTGGAATCTCAATTACTCTGCGGAAGGATAATTACAAATAAAACAAACTTGTGATCCCACATCAGTGAGAACACTTCTTCCCTGCTTTATGGAATATACAAGCAGTTTTTCATCCACTGGATTTAATTTCCACATGAAAAATTGACCTTAACAGTATGAAGTATGGCTACAAGTAAAAACTGTGTTTTCATTGAGGAGAATAAATGCATTTCCTGAACGCTGGCTGTTACAGCTAATTGATTTATTGGCTCTCTATATAGTGCACTATTGTCTTTGCACTCATGGGACAGGGAAGCTCTTGAGAACAGAACTAAATTCTGCCACAGCAACCTGACAGCTGAAGAGGGTCGGGTTCTATTTTTTAATATAATGTGCAAGTGTCTCGGAGCTGGAAGGAATCTCGCCCTGGATTGGCACAAACTACCTGGACCCGTGCTTTCCTGGATGATTTTTTTTAATCCCATAATATTACTGGGAAGCTGACAGCACTGGGAGCAGGTAATTTTCTTTTAATCAGATTGTTTCTACTGTGAAACCTTTATGTTCAAGCAAATGCAAAATACTACTGAAAGAAAAGAGAGAGGAAATTCCTCTCTCTTCCTTCTTTTATTTTCCTTTAAGGCCAGCAGTCAAAAAATTCAGAAGGAAATAAAGGCCCTGCAAAAGTATTTCTCCCTGATAACGAAAACAATTTTAAAATTCATGAAATAGCCAAATATTTGTTATTATCCCTCGCTTTTAGGTTTTATGCAAATGAGTGCCCATAAGATGAAAGCGAGTGCTTGGTAGCAGGTGGGAGCAAACTCACATAATCATACCAATAAAGAAGCCCTGAGGAAAAACAAACCAAAATGAAAAATCAATACAGGATGTTGTTCTCCAGATATACTATTAAAATATAGTATTCCACAGCTGCACTGTTGTCCTAAATAACGGATGAGACTCTCACTGAGGCTCAGATTCTCCCTCTCCCACGGATAAAAATCCCACTGAGCCTGAAGGAATCCGTGTGGCCACGTGGGGAGGCCCAGCCTGAGGATGGTGATGGGTTTTGCAAGGAAAGGTTCCCAAATGGGCAGGAACCAAAGCTGGGATTTCCCAGTAAAAGCTCCCCGGTTCCACTGGATTTTACAGCATCCATGAAAAACACCCCAAAGTTTCCTGAGATCTCCCATCTGCCACAAAAGTGAAAACCCAGAGCACAAATCTGGCAAGAAATGGGATTATATTCCATGTTTCTGCAAGGATCCTCCTGTTCCAGTAACCCGCTACTTGGCTAGAAATTGTATTTTTCTCTTCTTTATTTTTCTCTTAGTTTGGTTCTTATTGCTAACTGCAAGCACAAATGATGCTGAGTATAAATTCCATGGATTCAGCAGGATTTCAGGAGATGGAGAAACACCTCTCTCCCAGGTGAGCACAGGTTTCTCCCTAGGCCAGGTGAGAAGCCAGCTCCTCACTTATTGCAAGGGAGGCTGAAAGCCACCACCAGCTCATTATTCAGAGAAAAAAAAAAAGTGAACGTATTTATCACCTCTCCCTGGGAGCAAATGACGACAAAACCCAAAAACATCTCAATTTCTTCATTTTCTTAGCTTGTCCTCGGTGCAGAGCTCTGCTCTCCTGCTGCTGGCTCCAACCTGGCTTCCTGCAAGGGCAGGGGCCGAGCCACCAGCCCCGAAGAGGAGAAAGGGAGGAGGCTCCGAGAACAAAGCCAGCCTGGAGAAGTCACATTTTATAGGCAAGAAGAGTGTTCAGCAAAAGGGGTAGAAAATGGTGGCTGTAATCACAACAGCAAACAGAGGGGCTGGTTCAGGAATTAAATTGGGCATTTAAAAATGGGAGGAGAGAAGGGAGAAGGCAGATTTTTGGTTGAAAGAACCTTTAACATAATATTCCTTTAGAATGTGAACAGCTTTAAATAACTTTGTCCTGGCACAGCCAGAGCATCGTGAAAGCCATTTAGCAGAACCTGTTTTCCACTCCCAGAGCTTTCCGTGCACAATTCCACATTTAACACGGAACACCTGGAAACTGGAATGACCAAAACCTGTCTGGTGAGGTCTCTAGGAACATCCCCTCCTGTATTTTCCTGTGCTGCCCCATTCCATTTGTGCCCATTCTCGGGGCTCTCTTGTGCCCTCACCGTGTCCAGCTGCCTGTGGGGTCACCTGGAAGTGACCTGGGACAATTAATGCATTTCCAGACCCAAACTTCGCTCTCATTTGCTGGGATCACCCAATCCCAGACTGGGTTGGGTGGGAAGGGACCCTAAAGGCCACCCAGTGCCCCCTGTGCCATGGCAGGGACACCTCCCGCTGTCCCAGGCTGCTCCAGCCCCAGTGTCCAGCCTTGGGCACTGCCAGGGATCCGGGGAGTCCCCAGCTCCTCTGGGCACCTGAACCAGGGAGAAGTGACTGGTGCAGAATCCCCAAATTCCACGTGGCTCCTCTTGTCTGGCCTTTGGAGCCGTGAGGGGACATTGCTAAGCCAGGCCTGGCCAGGCTGGGTTTCCCTGGGCTGGGCTGTGCTGGTGGCTCTGGGAACATGTCCCCATCAGTGCCAGCGCTGGCACCTCGGGCCCAGGGTGACAAATTGCCCTGGGAGCGTGCGGGGAGAGGCAGCAAATTAGGGAATGAATAATTAAACTCGGAGAGAAAGGTGAGCAGATCGGGAGGGAAGGGAAAGAAAGGCTGAGTTACCAGAGCCTGGGAGCCAACACCTTGCAGGATCCTGAAGAAAGGTGCTGAGGAGGGCTGGGAGCAGCCAGGGCCTGCCCAGGCCATCCTCCAACCCAAACTTGCATGGAAACCTGGAAAAGCCACAAACAGAGGAGCAGTTCCAGCCTCCTGCCCCATTTCCCGAGAGCTCCAGGGAACACACAGCTCCCATTTCCAAACCCCAATCCCATTTCTGCTCCCCTGTGTGTTCCTGCTGCCTTCCCCAGCACCAGGAGCGGGGACAGCAGTGCCACCGACCCAGCCGGGCTGCTGGTGCCAGCCCTCGCTGCAGCAGGCAGCACAGAGGGTTTCCTGCTCTTCTTTTAACTCCTAATTCTTTAAACCATCAGCATTTCATCAAACCCAAGTCCTAAGATGCTGACTCTTATCACAGCCAGTACTTATAATCCTTTTTTCCAGACTAGATGTTCCCAAATCGTGTTGCATCTTTCATCTTCCTTGTGATTAATTTCAAGGTCTTTACTGAGTCAAATGAGATATTTTTTAAATCTCTCTGTTTTAGTTTTTCCAGCTTTTAGTCAATTCTGGCAGTCCAGAGCAGCCATCAAAATTACACGAGCGTTTTGTGCTCAGCCACTTCAGTGACTCCCGGGTTTAGGAGAATCCCATAAAGGCAACCATCTTATTATTTTAATGCACGCAATAATTTAAGTGATAACAACTGCAAAAGTCAGGCTGTTTTGTTTTATGGGTTATCAACAGCCTTATGACCTTGAAAATAGTGGAGTTGACTCACTAATTTTTACAATTTAGCAAAATGCAGCATAACGTTATCAGCTTTGACGTGGTGGAAGTGCGGAGCTCTCCAAAGGGATGGAATCTCCCCAGACCCGCTCCAGGCCGGGCAGGCGAGGAGCAGGGGAACCAGGGGAAGGAAAAAGGAATGGGAATCACCTGAGGGGGAAAAGGGAAGGGGAGCTGAAGAGAAAGGGAAGGGTCTGAAGGCGAAGAGAGCGCGTTACAAACTTTCCAGCGGCTGTTGTGTTTTGCTGCAATGCGGAGCGAGGTTCTCCAGCGCACAAGTGACGGGAGCAGCCCCGACCCCCATTTCATTCCTGCCTGGAGAGGGTGGAAGGTAAAGAGGAGGCACAGCCAACCTCTGGTGACCAAAGGTGCACTCGAGCTGTTATTTTGTATTCCATACTCTTCAAAGAGCAATATAAACAGAATTATTTATGCCCGGCAAAATGTTGCTTAATTACTTATGCACCACTGTTTGCTTGTATTTTAAGCTCTCTCTACCACCCACAGGCAGACGTTAAACAGCTGCTAAAAGCGAGCTTTAGTCTTGCCTGTTTGAAATTAGCATACTTGAGCTTTGAAAAAACTTTGTTGCCAATTTACATATGCATAGAGACTGATATTTAGACTCACCATATGATATGTCCCTCAAGAGCTTTTCTTATTGCCTCCATCCTCAGGTCTCAACCTAGAGACTGTAAATCTAGCAGGTGATTAATTCTATACCCTTGAGAAACTAGCAATTAGCACTTGCAACCAGTAAAAAATTGTCATTTCAAACCCCTGTTTACTATGCCCATGTATTTTCTATGAACTCACAGTTAACTCCAAACAGAAATAGATGGCAATGGATTTGCAGTCGCTCCTGTCTCTTTATATAAAAATATATTACAGCTCCCAGCTAATCAACCCATTAAACACACCGGAAAATAAAGATGAAATAATTGGCATTCCTTCTTTTATATATAAATATATATAAAGTGGGAAGATGGAGCAAGCATGAAAACATTCTACATGATGTTTTATGTTCCCAGACCTTAATCAGCTCATTTCAACATGATGACTTTGTAGGGTTTACCTGTTTTGTGTCAATTCTTATCTCTGATAGCCGAAATTACCGCACTTCCAGATGTTCTTATGCATTATTGAGGTCTTCTGCAGTAGATGCTGGAAAAGGTAAGATAAGGTTTTATTTCTTTGTAGTAGTCACAACACCCAGATCAAAGGCAGGAAAGTGCAGTGCTTAGTATTGAAAACTATGATGAACTTCACATTTATTTTCAAGTAGAAAATCTGTCATAAACCTGCTCATCAATCTTCAGTCACTGTTTCAAGTGTAATCCACTGGAGCAGGGCACGGGAGTTTAAAGACTTGGGGGTGCTGTTCCTAAAAACTCTGCCTTAGTGCTCACCCAGCGCCTGCTGAGCGGGGTCTGCCTGGCAGGGACCCCCAAAATCTGCCCCTGAGGGACAGAGGGGTGGCTGTGGGAGGGGGGGCTGGCACTGCCACACCCAGGTGCTGTGCCTCGAGGAAATAAAACATAAAAACCTGGGTGGGAACTGCTCATGCAGCACCTGGCAGTGACAGGAAAATGGGGGCCCTTTTTTCTCTGGAAACAGAGAATTTCCACAGAGCCAGCTTTGGGAAATTAGATTTGCTCCTAGATTTAAATCTGCTCATAATGGCTGTAAATCTAGGCACAGATTTAAATCTGCTACACCCAGACTTAAACCTAGCAGAATCAGATTTCCCAGTTTTACCAGAATCAGTAGATTTCCCAGATTTCCCCAAATCCGTCGGCTTCCCAGATTTCCCAGAATTTACACCTGGATCACCCCCTTTGTGCAGGGGGGAAAGCTCTGCTGCCCCACACCAGTCCTGGGGGGAATTCTGAATGCTTTTGGAGCATCTCAAGGCAATCTGGGTGGAAAATGCCAGAAGCCATATTTTGCCAAGCGTCTCTGTAAACCAGCGAGGGTTTCACGGTAAATATAAAAGCAGTCAGCAATGCAAGGATATTTTTTCCTGCGTTGCACAGTCATTAAGGGGTCTGCTGCAAAAGCCTGCTTGACTTTCTTCCCACTAATTACATCATCAGATCATCACACTGCTAAAATCAGGCGCAGAGTACTTGCACACAACTAAATCCCTGCTTCTAATTACTATTTTAGTCTCTTTTTCCTCGTGACATGTTGGTGATAGATCATTATTTTTTCAGCAATTTGTTCGCATTTATATGCAATATAATTGGATCTGATTAATTATTATGATTAATGACTGCAGAATTTCCTTGCAAAGCTATTAATACTGGGAGTATCAAATGAAAGACATGGACAAATTAAAGCCAATGGAGTCCTGTTGCTTGTACTTACAATGCCTGGGCTCAAGTAACCCTTTGCTGCTCCAGCCCTGCAATAAATACCAGGGTTTATCTGGAATTTCCCCACGGATCCCTGCATTTTCCAGCGCTATAAGTACATAACTAATGGGGGAGAGATGCAGAGGGAATTCTTGGGTGGACTGCTGTAGTTAAAATTACATATATTTGGATATATTTTAGAGGAGCTCAGCAGCATAAATGCAGCCACATCCATTTAAAGTCGAGAAACTGGCAAAAAGAAAAGCCCGGGCAATATTTCTATGGATATGAAGTGGGTTTATCCATTTTTCAGGTGGCGGTGCAACAAAACACCACAATAAAAGCAGTTAATTTCCATTAAATGTCATATTAGCCCATTTCCCAGGGATGTATTTACGT